>NC_138770.1:524556820-525756820 GCF_965119305.1 Pelophylax lessonae
AAGAATTTTTGGGGGTTTGTTCTATCTTTTGCAATCTGTCATTCATTTTGGATTTTTGCGTCCCTGATTTCCTTTTTACATATTCTGTTATATTCTTTGTAACAATTAAACAATGATAGTGTTCCCTCATTTTTATATTTTTTAAAAGCTCCTTTCTTTTTATCTATAGATTTTTTTACTTTTGCCATGAGCCACATAGGTTTTATTTTTAGCCTTTTAAACGTATTACCCATGGGAATATACTTTGCAGTGAGTTTGCATAAAGTCTTTTTGAAAAATTCCAAATTACTGTTCTCTGCTCATCGATGCCAATATTCCCTCCCAGTGTAAATACTGGAGAGCAGCCCTCATCCTTGGAAAATTTGCTGTCTTAAAGTTAAGTGTTTTTGTATTTCCTGTATGCATTTTTTGCTTACAGCTAACATTAAATGAAATCATGTTATGGTCACTGCTACCCAGATAAAGTAGGAGGGAAGAGCGCCACTTGAGTGCAAGATTATGATTTATTATGACATAAAAACATAGTAACTTACATTAAAGTAAGGATAAAAGCGTCTGTCAGGTACAAAACGGTTCCACGATGGTGAGAGGGGTCCGCACAATCCAGGGTGCCTCAGGTACAGAGCCCCAGATCAGCTGGCTGTGTGTGTCCGGGCGATCGGGGAGATCAGAGAGATGCGGCCGTGGAGGGAACCGGATGGCGTCTGACGTCAGCGGCAGGGAACTGGCAAGATGGCTGAGGGAGCTTCAAGACGCGTTTTGGAGTCTGCGCGAGAGCCCGGGCAGGGCATGCGCACTCCTTCTTCAGTTGAAGTGATTAACATAGGGAGAGAGTGTCTTCTATAGGCAAATGCTGGGGTGTGTCCCGGACAATTAAACAGGGCAACAAGTACTTCAAAGGGCAACACTGTGGGCTGATTAATATAGACACTGGGAATGTTGTGAGGAAATAAAAGTAATAAGGGGTCACTTTGAAAAGGCAGATATGGCAACAATGCATGGAAATATGTGACTTGACACACCAAGGTAAATATATGAATTAAGCTAGTGCGACCATATACAAAATGAATGTATAGTACTGTACAACATGTTCCAGGGTATACAGTACTGGTCATGGTGGATATAAACAGATTCTAACCATACCAGAAAGAACAACAAAAATAAGCAAAAAAAAAAAAGCAAGAAATGACAGATAAAAACAAAAAACAAAACAAAAAAACAAAAACATCGTGGATAATGAAGATGCAATACATGGCTTCTGGGCATATAAAAAATAATGAATTATTAAATAAATAATTATTAAATAATTTGGATATATATTCTATTATATTAGATATATGGGGGGGGATTGCTGATTTGATAGGGGGTCACCTGCACTCACCCCGTGACACACCTAGGTGGGCCATCTCTACATCAATGGCCAATTGCACGAGGTGACTTTACCCATCCTGACAATTGGTGTTGTCCCGTAGATAAATCTATGTGTCAATAAAAATTTTTGAATGTATGTGCAGGGTAACTAAAGTTATATATGTGGTATTCAGTTCAGATTTCCTTATAGCATTGACACTGCATATTTAGGAAATGCTGTCCCATTTTTGGGAATCACAGATTTTAGGTGGTGGGAGTTTATAACCAAGAGTTGGGCTTCAAGGACACAGAGAATGAGATATTGCTTTTACTCTCTCAATTAGGATGCAGATGCTTTGCTGTACTGTTTTTTTTCCTGAGAACAGAGGGTGAGCTAAAGTTAGGAGAGTCCATAGACATTAAGATTACTAAGAATCCTGAGAAGTGTAGTCCAAGACGGCAGCCATGTAAAGGGACAACTGACTTTCTAAACGACAGGATCCAGCAGACTCTGGGGAGAAGGAAGAGCCCAAGCCAGGAGGGTTTTTATTTAATTTCCCATGAAAGCCTGTTTTCTTGACACTGCAGGAATCCATGTAGATGTAGCTGAGAGACACAGTCTGTCAGCAGGGAGACTATAGTATTCACCCCACACTCTACTTCAGATCACTAAACAACTGAATCACCAAGATTAGACTGAGGGGGCTTTCTTCCACCGCAAGAGCCTGTCATCACCTCCTAGGGGTCTGTAAGAAGGCCAATGGCCCACCTTAACACTGCTAGAAGAAACTGAGCCACTAAGAGCAGGACAAACTTTCATCAAACCTATACCGCAGGTTTACCAACTCCATGCTACCCCCTTATCAACCCTGCACTGTGGTTATACAGATAGATTTGGATATACAGTATCTCTCAAAATTGAGTACACCCCTCACATTTTTGTAAATATTTTATTATATCTTTTCATGTAACAACACTGAAGAAATGACACTTTGCTACAATGTAAAGTAGTGATTGTACAGCTTGTATAAAATCGTAAATTTGCTATCCCCTCAAAATAACTCAACACACAGCCATTAATGTCTAAACAGCTGGCAACAACTGTACGCCGCACACTGCATCAAATTGGTCTGTATGACTGTCGTCCCAGAAGGAAGCCTCTTCTAAAGATGATGTACAAGAAAGCCCGCAAACAGTTGGCTGAAGACAAGCAGACTAAGGACATGGATTAGTGGAACCATGACCTGTAGTCTGATGAGACCAAGATAAACTTATTTGGTTCAGATGGTGTCAAGCGTGTGTGGCAGCAACCAGGTAAGGAGTACAAAGACAAGTGTGTCTTGCCTACAGTTAAGCATGGTGGTGGGAGTGTCATGGTCTGGGGCTGCATGAGTGCTGCTGGCACTGTGGAGCTCCAGCTCATTGAGGGAACCATGAATGCCAACATGTACTGTGATATACTGAAGCAGAGCATGATTCACTCCCTTCGGAGAGTGGGCTGTAGGGCAATATTCCAACATGATAACGACCTCAAACACAACTTCAAGATGACCACTGCCTTGCTAAAGATGCTGAGGATGAAGGTGATGGACTGGCCAAGCATGTCTACAGACCTAAACCGTATTGAGAATCTGTGAGGCATCCTTAAATGGAAGGTGGAGGAGCGCAAGGTCTCTATCATCCACCAGCTCCGTGATGTTGTCATGGAGGAGTGGAAGAGGACTCCAGTGGCAACCTGTGAAGCTCTGGTGAACTGCATGCCTAAGAGGGTTAAGGCAGCACTGGAAAATAATGATGGCCACACAAAATATTGACACTTTGGGCCCAATTTGGACGTTTTATCTTAGGGGTGTACTCACTTTTGTTGCCAGCAGTTTAGACATTAATGGCTGTGTGTTGAGTTATTTTGAGGGGACATCAAATTTACACTGTTATAAATCTTGCATAAATACTGAGGCAACCTCGTAACTTCCACCGCGCAGAGTGCAGTGTTCGCTCTTCGGATAATGATGCACTTTCGGGGAGTCACTTACTTTGTGACGTCCAGAAGCAAATATGTGTAATGCACTTCTGACATACCGCTGATTCTGACAGGCCGGTGTGCATGCCAGTGACTCTTAGCCACATAATAATACCTACAGGGGCTTTATAGTTATAACGGAAGATAAGACATTCACCCTTTACAACTTTTTATGTACGACATCACATATATCACACTATATGGATTTATATTATGTATTCCTTTGGTCACGCATTTATGTAAGTTATATTAACTTCCTATATTACCCTCTTATATCCACTTTTCATATATATTTGTAATGCCTATTTATTTGAATGGACATAGCATTTGACCTGATATGTTGCTATGACAACTCCCCCTTCTTTCTTTGGTGGTAGAACATTAGTGTGCCTATATATAAAGTTGTGGGTTTATGTTGGGATTAACTGTGAGGAAGCGGGTGTGTCCCCCAAAATACGTTAACTTTATGGCATTGTAGTGCATTGGATTGGGTGATACTTCACCATCAATTAACGTGTTATTGGTGTAATACAATGCCTATTTTTTTTCCTGTTTTGTGAGTATGCATTTTGCTTTATGGTTCAGTCATTAATAAATCTTTCAGTAATGCACCTGGCATTCGCTCCCTCCTGTTTGTCTTTTTCTACAGCATATGCACTTTGGGTTATATGTATGGCTAAGGAGTTTCACACCATTATTTCACAGAAGCTCTCTTAGTAGGTTTGTATTTTGTTTTTGACAGTTATGTTGGGCTGGAGTGTATGTATGTTCTATATATATTCTTTGAATATATATAGAACATACACTATAATGTCAAAAGTATTGGGATACTTGCCTTTACATGCACATGAACTTTAACGGCATCCCGTCTTAGTCCGTATGGTTTAATATTGAGTTGGCTCACCCTTTGCAGCTATAACAGCTTCAGCTCTTCTGGGAAGGCTGTCCATAAGGTTTAGGAATGTGCCTATGGGGATGTTTGGCCATTCTTCCAGAAGCTCATTTGTGAGGTCAGGCACTGATATTGGAAGAGAAGGATTGGCTTGCAGTCTCCACTCAAATTCATCCCAAAGGTGTTCTATCGGGTTGAGGTCAGGACTCTGTGCAGGCCAGTCATGTTCCTCCACCCCAAACTCGCTCATCCATGTCTTTATTGACCTTTTTTTGTGCATTGGTGTGCCTTCATGTTGGAACAGGAAGGGCCATCCCCAAACTGTTCCCACAAAGTTGGGAGCATGAAATTGTCAATAATGTCTTGGTATGCTGACGCCTTAAGAGTTTCCAACCCCTGAAAAACAAACCCATACCACAATCTCCCCTCCACCAATAAATTTGCACCAGTACACAAGGCAAGGTCCATAAAGACATGGATGAGCAAGTTTGGGGTGGAGGAACTTGACTTCGAGCTTCAAAAACTGTGTGCAAGTGTACCTAGAAGAATTGATGCTTTTTGGTGATCACACCAAATATTGATTTGATCTGGATTTCTCTTCTATTTTTTACTTTCCATTTTGTAAATTGATAAAAAGAAACTATTAACACTTCTATTTTTGAAAGAATTCTTAATTTACAGTATTGTTTCACACCTGCTAAAAATGTTTGCATTTATGTCTATATACACACACAACATGTCTACGGCTAGTGTAGGCAGGTATTTGAGATCTATTTACCATATCCATATTTTTGCCATGAAATCACATTGCCAAAAATACTAATCTAATACAGACCTTAAACTGTATAAAAGAACAGTTTTTGAGGGGGACTGAAAGTGAGGTAAAATCAAAAATTATGATGTGTCGCTGGATCAGGAAATCTTCCAAGAGGGACACTTCTTCCACTGAATGCTGTTAAAAAGAAAAAAAAATTAGAACAGATCTCCTCCACTTTCTGGAAATTCCTACAAAGGAAATTTAGAAAAATCTCCCTAATGAGACACAAAGAGCTTAAAAAAACAACCTCTCAGAAATGTCTCATTCTATCAAAAAAAAAAAAAAATTAATGTTAACAGAAGTTTTTAAAAGTAACACCTAAAAGTATAGATGCAACCCACCTGTAGGAGACCTATGGTTCCTTTGCGATTTTCCACAAAAAGTATAAAAGTATAGATGCTGCTGTCAGCTTCCAGTGACATCAATGGCAATCTGGTCAGGAATGTGACCTTCAGGTATTATTAGTTTTTTCACAATTAAAAAGTTGTAAAATTATAAAAAATCTCAACTTTGCCCGAAAATCCACAAATATGCACACATACATGGAAATTAAAGTGTTACTAAACCCTCATCTTTATTTACATTAAAATAACAAACATATTATACTTACCTGCTCTGTGTAATGGGTTTTCACAGAGCAGCCGGGATCCTTCTTTTCTCAAGTCCCACGCTGGTGCTCCTGGCCCCTTGTTGCCTCTGGGGGCATCCAAGCAGGTGACCCGCCGCTCTGTGTGTCCACTCACACATGGGACTGCAGCTTAGCCCTGCCCTCAGTCTCCTAATTGGCTTACTGGTTGTTATTGACCGAAGCGGGAGCCAATGGCTCCCTCTGCTGCCAAAAGGTAATCAGGAATGCGAGTCCCCAGAGAGCCAAAGTTCTCATGCATATCACTAGATCAAGAGGGGGCTCAGGTAAGTATAAGGGGGGGGGGGCTGCATACAGAAGGTATAGTTTATTTACTTTGCTGAATTGAAAACCTAAATATGTATTTAAATTAAATATGATTCTTGTAAGATAAGCCATACCTCAAGACAAAAACGTCACAGTTAACTTTAATTAAGATGGCTCATTTGGTCTATTTTTTCTGACATCATAAAAAGTTAGTATAGCCTTTAAACACCTGTAACTCAGCGACAAAGCAAATCATACAACACCCACATATGACTGTGTCAATCACTTGCACAACAAAATTAAACACATAAATAAAAGATCCTTCATTTATTGTCGCTTTTGTCTTCCTTTTATATTTCCTTTGTTTCATGTTCCAATGTAATACACTAGCAGAACAAAAGAAAATCTGAAAGAGAACACTAAAGCATATGTAATTATAGTTACAAATGAATATCACAGGTCCCATTCATACCTAATATGCAATGCTTGTAATTCAAGGATGTGGATTTCTTTTCTAATTCTGACTTCCCCCTCTGCTGGATTATACAGGTTTGCATAGTTGAAATCTAATTTACATTGGTATACGTCATTTTCCATAAGTATGTTTATGCTGCATGTGTACTGTGACCACTGACAAAATGATATCCTGAAAAACATTATGTTTTCTTTTTTATGATTTCTTTTGACGGTATTATGAATGCATTATAAATAACTAAAAAAGAAAAGGAAATAAAACAATCCAATACAATGTAAAACTATAAAACTCTTGATCATGTTCTTTAGATATTTGTGCTGTTGATATTGATTATTTTTTTCTTTTTGAAACACAATACCACAGCTTAATAAGTGCTATGGGATATTTAAAAACATGATGCAAGCCTGTTACAGAAATAATACAGTGAAAGGCAATTTACGGCACTACTGGACTGACCAATATTGGAGCTGTTTAAATCAATACCATAATTGAATGTATGACCTCTGGAGTGCAGAAAGTGCAGAATTGGCATGAGCATGCTATCAACATATCAAAAATGAATTACTGCATTACTACTTTAAAAAAAAAAAAAAAATCTAATTAAAGTCAAAGTAAATTACTGCAGCATTTCAACAAGCTATTAGATCTTTTAAAGGTTCTTCGAACTATTAAATTGTGAGATGTAGAATGCATCTTGGAAACTTAAATATAGATTGAAATTGAAATTTAATAGACATAGCAAGGTTGCATAATACGTTTCCAAAGTAAATACATGAAAAAAACAGAATATATTTTTAAGGTAATGTTAAGTTTGGATCTATCAGAAAATAACATAGGCACGCTGGAAGTTGTGACATAAAAATTCATTAAAAAGACATTTGAAAATAGTTTTCATCCGTGTGGCTCAATACTTGGTAGAACCAAATTTAGATGCAATTACAGATCTGAGTATTTTAAGGCAGGTCTGTACCAGATTTGTACAAATAGATCATGCAGTTTTTACCAATTCTTCTTTGCAAATATGCTATAGTTCTGTCAGAAAGGTGCTGTTGGTGAACAGCAAATATCAACAAATGTGCAATTGGTTTAAGGTCTGAGCTTTGACTGGACCATTCTAAGTCATCACAGTTCACTAACACTATGGCTACTCTGAGCTCACCATTTTATAGTAAGGGTCTGGGTTATCCATTACTTCCCTATGATTCTCAGGATAAAGGGCTCAAAGAGTATTATAGGTGTTCACAAAATCTGCCTATTCACTCTAATATCAATCACTGCAAATCTGAACCTCAACTAAACCTTTTATTTCAAGTTCTAAGCTTGGATCTTGGAGTTTATATATGTCACACTATTAAGTGTTTCACTTCTATGGATGAGATACAGTAAATAATATTGATTTCTGTAATTTACTAATGGATAGGTGCAAGAGTTATATAACTAATGGATAGGTGTAAGGTTTGCATATTAGTGGAGTGGAGAACAGCAATAATAACTGTGAGTAAACCTGTTAAAACATATAAACACATTTCAAATGATATTGGATTTTTAGGGTGTTAGACAATACAAATCCTTTAAGATTTTCCACTTTTTTCTTAAATATCAATTTCAATTCTCATTAAAAAATGTACAATTTTACTTTTCAAATGCAGAAGAAATTGTGATATCTTCTTCATGAAGGCTACACCATTGTGTTCCTCTACATGTTTTGATAACAACAGCTTTATCAGGAGGAGTGTTGCTAAATAATATAAATAACATATACCTGTATGTAAGATCATATTTACAGTCATTCCATGTATCATGTCGTGTAATCACATCATCACGTCAGTCATGCTTACCTATGTTAACACCATTTCATTTTCATGCTTACCCACGTTAACACCATTTAAAAAAAACATCTAGTTTCTCATCCCATCAGTACAAAAGGCTTACGTCTCCACAAACCTAGGGTGGTATATGAGTGGCCACAAGACAGGCAATAAGACCTCCGCTTCAATTATGCAGACAAATATACATATGTAGAGTAACTTCCAAGTATATATTAATTTCCTTACATAAAAATCAATATAGGTAGAAAGATATACGTATCAAATAATTACTTACTATCTGCTGTTTTATAATTCAATCCCAGGGGGCCAGGTTCAGCTCTGCACATAGATCCCAACATACAGCTTGCCAGTTTGAAAAAATGTCAACATGGTTTGGTAAAAAGATCTTCTATTACAAAGTCATTCTCCCCATATATGGGTTACTAAGTGTTCATTTGCAGGTTTGTATGCTGGTGCCTACAATGGCAAATAGACTGCTGAGTCGCCAGCTGGGTTTTATTTTGGTTGTTATGGAGATAATACATTTGTATGTCATTACTGTTCATTGTTACATATTTTACAAAATTTTAATTGGAATCTGTTAATGATGAACTTTATAAACAAGCAATGATTAACTTTAAATTTAATAATTTATATTATAAGATAACAAGCAGGGCTTCCTCCTGAATGCCCTTGTATTTATTTGCAACGAACTGTACTCTCTCTCTCTCTCGAAAAGTGCTGTGCAAACTGTTGTCGCTTTATACAATATCTCACAAAAGTGAGTACTCCCCTGTCTTTTTGTAAATATTTTATTATATCTTTTCATGTGACAACACTGAAGAAATTACACTTTGCTACAATGTAAAGCATTAAGTGTACAGCTTGTATAACTGTGTAAATTTGCTGTCTCTCCAAAATAACTCAACGCACAGCCATTAATGGCTAAACCGCTGGCAACAAAAGTGAGTACACTCCTAAATGAAAGAGTCCAAACTGGGCCCAAAGTGTGTCCACCATTATTTTCCAGAACTGCCTTAACTCTCTTGGGCAAGGAGTTTAACGGAGCTTCACAGGTTACCACTGGAGTCTTCTTCCTCTCCTCCACGATGACATCACAGAGCTGGTGGATGTTAGAGACCTTGCGCTCCTCCACCTTTCATTTGAGGATGCCCCACAGATGCTCAATAGGGTTTAGGTCTGGAGACATGCTTGACCAATCCATCATCTTTACCCTCAGCTTCTTTAGCATGGCAATGGTCATCTTGGAGGTGTGTTTGGAGTCTTTATCATGTTGGAATACTGCCCTGCGGCTCAGTCTCTGAAGGGAGGGGATCATACTCTGCTTCTATATGTCACAGTACATGTTGGCATTCATGGTTCCCTCAATGAACTGTAGCTCCCCAGTGCCGGCAGCTCTCATGCAGCCCCAGATCATGACACTCCCACCACCATGTTTGACTGTAGGCAAGACACATTTCTCTTTGTACTCCTCACCTGGTTGCCACCACCCACGCTTGACACCATCTGAACCAAATAACCAAATAAGTTTAGCTTGGTCTCATCAGACCACAGGACAACAGGACATGGTTCCAGTAATCCATGTCCTTAGTCTGCTTGTCTTCAGCAAACTGTTTGTGGGCTTTCTTGTGCATCATCCTTAGAAGAGACTTCCTTCTGGGACGACAGCCATGCAGACCAATTTGATGCAGTTTGAGGCGTATGGTCTGAGTACTAACAGGCTTACCTCCCACCCCTTTAACCTCTGCAGCATTGCTGGCAGCACTCATACGTCTATTTCCCAAAGCCAACTTCGGGATATGACGCTGAGCATGTGCACTCAACTTCTTTGGTCGACAATGGCGAGGCCTGTTCTAAGTGGAACCTGTCCTGTTAAACCGCTGTATGGTGTTGGCCCCCATGCTACAGCTCAGTTTCAGGGTCTTGGCAATCTTCTAGGCCATTTTTATGTACTGCAACAATTCTTTTTTTCAGATCCTCAGAGAGTTCTTTGCCATGAGGTGCCATGTTGAAATTCCAGTGACCTGTATGAGAGAGTGAGAGTGATAACACCAAATTTAACACACCTGTTCCCCATTCACACCTGAGACCTTGTAACACTAATGAGTCGCATGACACCGGGGAGGAAAAATGGATAATTAGGCCCAATTTGGACATTTTCACTTAGTGGTGCACTCACCTTTGTTGCCAGCAGTTTAGACATTAATGGCTCTGTGTTGAGCTATTATGAGGGGACAGTAAATTTACACTGTTATACAAGCTATATACTCACTACTTTACATTCTAGCAAAGTGTAATTTTTTTCAGCATTGTCACATGAAAAGATATACCGTATATACTCGAGTATAAGCCGACCCGAGTATAAGCCGAGACCCCTACTTTTACCACAAAAAGATGGGAAAAATCATCGACTTGAGTATAAGCCTAGGGTGAGAATGCAGGGCAGCGGGCATGGTACAGGAGAATGCAGGGTGACTGGCGTGGTGCAGGAGAATGCAGGGTACTGGCATGGTGCAGGAGAATGCAGGGTGACTGGCATGGTGCAGGAGAATGCAGGGTGACTGGCATGGTGCAGGAGAATGCAGGGCGGCGGGCATGGTACAGGAGAATGCAGGGTGACTGGCATGGTGCAGGAGAATGCAGGGTGACTGGCATGGTGCAGGAGAATGCAGGGTGACTGGCATGGTGCAGGAGAATGCAGGGCGGCGGGCATGGTACAGGAGAATGCAGGGTGACTGGCATGGTGCAGGAGAATGCAGGGTGACTGGCATGGTGCAGGAGAATGCAGGGTACTGGCATGGTGCAGGAGAATGCAGGGTACTGGCATGGTACAGGAGAATGCAGGGTACTGGCATGGTACAGGAGAATGCAGGATGACTGGCATGGTACAGGAGAATGCAGGGTACTGGCATGGTGCAGGAGAATGCAGGGTGACTGGCATGGTACAGGAGAATGCAGGGTACTGGCATGGTGCAGGAGAATGCAGGGTGACTGGCATGGTGCAGGAGAATGCAGGGTGATTGGCATGGTGCAGGAGAATGCAGGGTACTGGCATGGTGCAGGAGAATGCAGGGTACTGGCATGGTACAGGAGAATGCAGGGTACTGGCATGGTACAGGAGAATGCAGGATGACTGGCATGGTACAGGAGAATGCAGGGTACTGGCATGGTGCAGGAGAATGCAGGGTGACTGGCATGGTACAGGAGAATGCAGGGTACTGGCATGGTGCAGGAGAATGCAGGGTGACTGGCATGGTGCAGGAGAATGCAGGGTGATTGGCATGGTGCAGGAGAATGCAGGGTACTGGCATGGTACAAGAGGATCCGGGGTTGTGGGCATACTACAGGAGATGCAGTGCTGTGGGCATGGTACAGGTAGACCATGCCCGCAGCACTGCATCCCTTGTATTGTGCCCGCAGCCCTGCATAATGGCAGGTAGTGAAGCTGTTTCACTTACCTGTTCCAGAGGCACCTTCATTTTAAAAATGGCGCCGCCCGGCGCCGACACATCATTGCGCACGCGCCGCCACCGCTCATATACTTTCGGCTATTCCCTGCCTCTCCCGAGCGGCGCCGGGAATAGCCGAAATTACACGAGCGGCGGCGGCGCGTGCGCGGTGACATGTATGCGACGGGCGGTGCCATTTTTAAACCTTAAACCCGTCGGAGCGGACAGGAAATTTTTTTTTTTTTTCCTTGACTCGAGTATAAGCCGAGGGGGACGTTTTCAGCACAAAAAAATGTGCTGAAAAACTCGGCTTATACTCGAGTATATACGGTAATAAAATGTTTACAAAAATGTGAGGGGTGTACTCACCTTTGTGAGATACTGTAAATCCTGTATAATAATAATATGACAATGGGAATTGTCATCATTGTCAGCCTATGAAAGCCCTGCTCATTTCAATGGACAAAGGGAACCCCATTTGACACTGAAATTAAGAGGCATGATTATAAATAGCTGGCAAATCTAAGCACATTTGCACACCTAGATTTACCAGCCAGCCTTTCAAAGGCATTTGCTCTACAAGTTGATTTGCATTAGTTATATTAATAATCTGAAGTGAGTGCAAAGGATGAATGCAAATAGGGATTTCAGGTTAACATTCAACTTTACTTGTCAAATGTCCAGCCTGCCCAGCGGTGCGTAAACATTAAATGTGTGAAATGTTGCTACGGCAACATTCACTTCATTATAAACATGGTATATATTGCTGAGAATATTAAAACGGGAGGTGCAGCGATAAAGTCAAAGATAAATCAGTCCAAAACAGTCCATCTGTGAGGTCCAGCTGATTGGGCCAGAAAGCAGCGGCCATCTTTCTGGTTGGGAACCACTTGTACACACACACTGACGCTGTTTATGTGAGTGTATTTGCTTTATACTAATACATTTCAATTTGGAATTAACTAACTACACTAGGAGCCTTTCTTTCATCCTTGGGGCCCTTCTTTGAGTATTTTCTCCTGGCAACCTGACTATTTGGATTTATCCACCTGGTCTATATGAGTGTCAGTTGGTGCTGAGGAAACCTGGATCAACCTGTATTTGAGATATAGGAATGCTCGATTGTTGTCAGCCAGATGGTAAGAGACAGTGTGGTTGGTGACATTTGGTGGTGGTGGCACTTTCTGGCCCAATCAGCTGGACCTTACAGATGGACTGTTTTGGACTAATTGGACTTTAACACTGCACCTCCCTTTTTAATATTTATGTTTATGTTTATCCTACATATGTGCAGCAGCTGATCTTTTAACAGATTATTGTGTTTCAGCGCATCCAATTCGCATGACAGGAGACTGTGACTGGCTCTCAATGCAGCTGGTTCCCACATCTCTGGGCGGCCACGGAGGACACTGCAGAGGGGTCCTGTGCATCTTTTGCTCTGTTTCAGGTCCTAATTCAGGCAAAAATGTGGGCGAAACACGTTGACGTAATTTCCGGTGTACCCTAACCATCTACGTCACTTCCTGTTTCTCGGTGGAACGCGTTCCAGGAAGTGTCTTGCCATTTGATCTACTGCCTAATTTATCTACTCGTTTGTGAGTATTCTTGCGTGCATTTTATTAATACATTACTCATACAGTACTACACTATGATCTCTTTATTTTAATTGGGCTGAGCCCACAAAGGAAGCAGTATTCGTCATCTGAAGAGAGCAGGTTGTCTGGATGATACTTATATCAGATACCCAGGACTCTGTACTCACCTCAAACTAGCTACATTCGACCCAACAGAGGGTCTTTATTTTCAGTGAATAGGGGTACAAGAGGGTAGTGTGTCACCTTGGCACTGATGAGCACTTTATTCATTACAAAAGAAACTAAAGGAACACCTGCACAGTTTGTGCACCATTGCACTGGTTATTGGACAATTCATGGACTTTTTTATTGAATTATTGTAATATTCATGAATTTTGGTACACTATTTGCATTTTTGCACATTTATCGTATACTTTTGCACTTTCATTCCTATATGGATTGTATATAATTGCCACCTTATTTTTAGCACTTTTGTCACTTTTTATTTATTCATGTATCTATCTCTGTAGCAAGTGTTGTTAATATTTATTTATTTACTTAGTTCTAAACATTCGGGCCTAATTCAGGCCTGAAAAAGTGAACAAGGACGCACCAGAACCCCTGCTGTGAGCCGCTCTGCAGATAGTGTGAACCCAGCATTAATGTGGGATGATCTAACAAACGTCTACAATGAAAAGTTTGATGGGGCAGCAGTCATCAATTGTCAGAAAATTGATCAGTTTTTGCTTCATAAAACTGCCATTAACCAGTTCCAACTCAAATGACGGCAGAGCGGTGCAACCATTGTTCTGGGACACCGTCATATGAGGGCGCACCAGAACTGCCTCTCTTGTGTGCCCACGGGGGGCACGCAGAGCGGCGATCGTGGCAGCATGGCGTGACCCTGATCTCGGTAAAGAGTCAATGACATGACTCTTTACCCATGTGATCGGCTGTGTCCAATCACAGCCGATCACATGTAAATGAGGAAGTGCTGTTATTCAACTGTCCTCACCTCACACTGTCAGAGTGTGAGGCGAGGAGAGCCTATCAGTGGCTCCTCCACACAGGGGAGACAAAGACAGGTAATCAGGGCACCTATCATCAGTGCCCTGATTGCACAAAAGTGAAATAAAATGCCAATCAATGCCCACCATCAGTGCCCACCATCAGTGCCCACAATCAGTGCCCATAGTGCTGCCCATCAGTGTCCATCAGTGCCACCCATCAGTGATCATTAGTGCCGCTTGTCAGTGCCGATCAGTGCAGCCCATCAGTTCCCATCAGTGCCACCCTTCAGTGCCGCCTCTCAGTGCCCTGGGGGGCATCTCTCAGTGCCCATCAGTGCCACCTTTCAGTGCCCATCAGTGCCGCCTATCAGTGATCATCAGTGCCGCCTATCAGTGCCACCTATCAGTGCCCATGAGTGCAGCATATTAGTACCTCCTCATCAGTGCCACCTCATCAGTGCCCATAAGTGCCACTTCATCAGTGCCCATAAGTGCCATCTCATCAGTGCTCATCAGTGCCGCCTCATCAGCGCACATCAGTGAAGGAGAAAAAGTATTTATTTTCAAAATTTACTGTCTTTTTTTCTTTTTTTTGTAAGAAATAAAAAACCCAGCGGTGATTAAATACCACCAAAAGAAAGCTCTATTTGTGTGAAAAAAAATGATAGAAATTTCATATGGGTACAGTGTAGCATGATCATGCAATTGTCATTCAAAGTGTGAGAGCACTGAAAGCTGAAAATTGGCCTGGACAGGAAAGGGGGGAAAGTGCACTGTATTGAAGTGGTTAAAATTGACCTTTCAGCATTTTAACAATTTACTGCAATATAATTACATTAAAATAACACTGTACTTTTTTATAATTTTGAAGCAGACTTTTATATCTAGTCAAGTAACGTTGTCTATGCTGAGATTATAAATAAAAAGTATGTGTGCTTGCATAACAAAAAAAATCCTGTGACAGCAACCCCGCACAATCTATGTATCACTCACAGAACATAAACATAATCAAGTAAATGTGTGCAGTTCTAACCAATCCATACTACAATAAATAGGAAAGCAACATTTATTTAAAGGTATACCAGAAGAAATAAGTGCGTGTGAAAAAAAAATAATATAAACTCATAATACAATTTATAACTCCAATACTGAGTAAATATAATACAAATAATGATGAAGCGCAACTAAAGCCGTTTTTTTTTTTTTTAATTAATGAGTCCCAAATGATGAAACATGTGGACAACCACCAGTGAATTTTAGATACCACAGCCTTCTCTTCAACTGATCACCCACGTGTCACATTTATAACACCCAGTGAATTATATGCACTTACCTCCTGGGCTGAACCTTAATCAATAGTTAAGGTCAAATGCTGTTTTTCCCCTCTTGGGCTATACTCGAACTGGCTACTTGCTCCCACAGGCACTATCACAGGCACTGACACATGGACTGGAGCTTCTGTTTGATCTCCTGTTTGACATGTACTCAGGCAAAAGGAATACGACCAATAATGCTCTCCATACATTTTAAAGCAATTCAATAAAATATAAAATGGAACACTCACAAACAAACGCACCCTCAGTGCCATGTTCTATGCATAGTATAAAAGTAAACCACCTTCTCACTGCAGGGTCTCCACACCGCCCAGTGGTGGCATCAAATGTTCTGACTTGACTCCGTTCCAATACACGTTACACCTCCAAAGTCTTTCTCAGTAGGACGAAGGCAAGTCTGAGAGTACTAAGAGTGCATTTGTTTGCGACTGTCCCATTTCAGATTGTATTAAATTGTTTTAAAATGTAAAAGTACATGTAAAACGGAGAGGAGGAGGTTGAACAGAAGCTCCAGCATATGTGTTGGTGCCTGTGATTGTTACTGGGAAATAGTGATAAGCGGAACACCCCCCTGTTCGGTTCGCACCAGAACACTGCAAACAGGGATACGTTTGTTCGAACAAACAAACGCCATTCAAGTCTATAAGTCTCGAACATCAAATCCAAATTCCTCATTTTAAAAGCTTAAATGCAAGTTATTGCCCAAAAAAAGTGTATGGGGGTCCGGGTACTGACCTGGGGAACATGTACCAATGCAACATTTTTTTTAGAAAACAATAATTTTTAAAGGAGCAGTGATTTACTGATTTTAATGATGCTTAAAGTGAAACTAAAAAAATGAAAAATTTCTTTAAATATCATGCTTGGGATGTCCCCTTAATGTGCCTGTA
Source organism: Pelophylax lessonae (assembly GCF_965119305.1). Lineage (NCBI taxonomy): Eukaryota > Metazoa > Chordata > Amphibia > Anura > Ranidae > Pelophylax > Pelophylax lessonae. The sequence continues at coordinate 524,573,353 of NC_138770.1, forward strand.
AAGTAACGCATCTGTACGATGTATGTAGCCTACTGCAGCAATACTGACATTTCTAAAGGAAAAAAATGTCATATACAAATATACATACAACATTTCAAATCGTATGTAGTTGTCATACAGGTGCAGAAAAATTGGGCCTTTGCTGTTGGTGGTGCCTGAACACCGTAACCCCTCAGTTACTCTTACTGGGCGCAGGAACTAGCCCTGCTGGTAAAAATTCCATGCAAATTTGAAATCGCATGTACTTGTCATACAGGTGCAGAAAAAATTGGGCCTTGGTTGGTGGTGGTGCCTGAACACTGCAACCCCTCACAGTTACTCTTGCTGGGCGCAGGAATGGGCCCTGCTGGTAAAAATGCCATACAAATTTGAAATTGCATGTACTTGTCATACAGGTGCAGAAAAATTGGGCCTTGGTTGTTGGTGGTGCCTGACAACCGTAACCTCTCGCAGTTACTCTTGCTGGGTGCAGGAACGGGCCCTGCTGGTAAAAATTCCATATAAATTTGAAAACGCATGTATTTGTCATACAGGTGCAGAAAAATTGGGCCTTGGTTCTTGGTAGTGCCTGAACACCATAACCCCTTGCAGTTACTCTTGCTGGGCGCAGGAACGGGACCTGCTGGTAAGAATTCCATACAGATGTGAAATCGCATGTACTCGTCATAGAGGTGCAGAAAAATTGGGCCTTTGGTGCTGGTGGTGCCTGAATCCCGCAACCCCTCACAGTTACTCTTGCTGGGCGCAGGAACAGACCCTGCTGGTAAAAATAGCATACAAATTTGAAATTGGCTAAGATCAAGTGTTGTATGTGTTCTTATCAGTGATCTAGTGGGGGTGCTGTGCTGTCATCTGACCTGGCCAAGGTTGGGTGGCAGCTATGCAAACCTGCTGGAGTGATGGGGACCTGGAAGGTTAGTATCGGCAGGAACTGAAACTGAAATTGGGACTTTGGTGTTGGTGGTGCCTGAACACCATAACCTCTCACATTTACTCTTGCTGGGTGCAGGAACGGGACCTGCTGGTAAGAATTCCATACAAATTTGAAATCGCATGTACTTGTCATACAGGTGCAAAAAAAATTGGGCCTTGGTTGTTGGTGGTGCCTGAACACTGCAACCCCTCACAGTTATTCTTGCTGGGCGCAGGAATGGGCCCTGCTGGTAAAAATGCAATACAAATTTGAAATTGCATGCACTTGTCATACAGGTGCAGAAAAATTGGGCCTTGGTTGTTGGTGGTGACTGACAACCGTAACCTCTCACAGTTACTCTTGCTTTGTTCAGGAACGGGCCCTGCTGGTAAAAATTCCAACAAATTTGAAAACGCATGTATTTGTCATACAAGTGCAGAAAAATTGGGCCTTGGTTGTTAGTAGTGCCTGAACACCGTAACCCCTTTCAGTTACTCTTGCTGGGCGCAGGAACGGGACCTGCTGGTAAGAATTCCATACAAATGTGAAGTCGCATGTACTCGTCATAAAGGTGCAGAGAAATTGGGCCTTTGGTGCTGGTGGTGCCTGAACACCACAACCCCTCACAGTTACTCTTGCTGGGAGCAGGAACAGACCCTGCTGGTAAAAATAGCATACAAATTTGAAATTGGCTAAGATCAAGTGTTGTATGTGTTCTTATCAGTGATCTAGTGGGGGCGCTGTGCTGTCATCTGACCTGGCCAAGGTTGGGTGGCAGCTATGCAAACCTGCTGGAGTGATGGGGACTTGGAAAATTAGTATTGGCAGGAACTGAAACTGAAATTGGGCCTTTGGTGTTGGTGGTGCCTGAACACCGTAACCCCTCACATTTACTCTTGCTGTGTTCAGGAACGGGCCCTGCTGGTAAAAATTCTATACAAATTTGAAAACGCATGTATTTGTCATACATGTGCAGAAAAATTGGGCCTTGGTTGTTGGTAGTGCCTGAACACCGTAACCCCTCGCAGTTACTCTGGTTGGGCTCAGGAATGGGCCTTGCTGCTAAAAATGCCATACAAATTTGAAATCGCATGTACTTGTCATACAGGTGCAGAAAAATTGGGCTTTGGTTGTTGATGTTGCCTGAACACTGCAACCCCTCGCAGTTATTCTTGCTGGGCACAGGAAGGGGCCCTGCTGGTAAAAATTCCATACAAATTTGAAAACGCATGTATTTGTCATACAAATGCAGAAAAATTGGGCCTTGGTTGTTAGTAGTGCCTGAACACCGTAACCCCTTGCAGTTACTCTTGCTGGGCGCAGGAACGGGACCTGCTGGTAACAATTCCATACAAATGTGAAATCGCATGTACTCGTCATAAAGGTGCAGAAAAATTGGGCCTTTGGTGCTGGTGGTGCCTGAACACCACAACCCCTCACAGTTACTCTTGCTGGGCGCAGGAACAGACCCTGCTGGGAAAAATAGCATACAAATTTGAAATAGGCTAAAATCAAGTGTTGTATGTGTTCTTATCAGTGATCTAGTGGGGGCGCTGTGCTGTCATCTGACCTGGCCAAGGTTGGGTGGCAGCTATGTAAACCTGCTGGAGTGATGGGGACCTGGAAAATTAGTATCAGCAGGAACTGAAACTGAAATTGGGCCTTTGGTGTTGGTGGTGCCTGAACACTGTAACCCCTCACAGTTACTCTTGCTGGGAGCAGGAACGGGACATGCTTGTAAGAATTCCATACAAATTTAAAATCGCATGTACTTGTCATACTTATTAAAAAATTCGGCCTTTGGTGTTGGTGGTCCCTGAACACCGCAACTCCTCACAGTTACTCTTGCTTAGCGCAGTAACGGGACCTGCTGGTAAGAGTTCCATACAAATTTGAAATCGCATGTACTTGTCATACAGGTGCAAAAAATTGGGCCTTTGGTGTTGGCGGTGCCTTAACACTGTAACCCCTCACAGTTACTCTTGCTGGGCGCAGGGCACAGGAACAGGGCCTGCTGTTAAAAATTACATACAAAATTTTAATTGTATGCACCTGTCATACAAGGGCAGAAAAATTAGGTCTTAGGTGTTGGTGGTGACCTAAACCAAAAATATTGTTGGAAGCTAGCAGAATCAAGCTTGAGGAATAGGATAGGCAGAATATGAAGTCTTCAAGGGATGGCAGACCCTTAGCAAATTCAAACAGTTACATCAGCATCAGGGGCTTGATAGCTGCTGTTGATCCAGGACTGATTAATTTAGATAAAAGTCAGCTGGTCAACAGAGTCTGTGGATAGATGCACTCTTTTGTCCGTCACAAAAACCTCCAGCAGCACTGAATGTCTGTTCGGAAAGCACGCTGGAAGCAGGACAGGCCAGTAGCTTCCTTTGCATATTGAGCAAGTTCTGGCAAGTGGTCCCTCCTCAAGACCCAGTGGATGCTTAGTTGGAAACGTCTCCAAGTCTGCTCCTGCCCCTAGATATTCATGCACCATATGATGAAGATGCTGCAGATGGTTGCTTAAACCTAACAGCCCTGGGTGCTGCTGAGCACTAAAGAACTGTTTAAAGGCATCGGTCAGCCGGCCGCCTTCTCCACCGCTCCTCCTTTGGCTGAATGCTACCTCAGAAACACATCCAGAAAATATTAACCTCCAAGTGTCTGGAAAGGTGTTACTGCACCACCATATTCAGGACATGTGCCAAGTATGTAACATTTGTTAAGTGTCCCTGTCGAAGAGCGGAGAGAAGGTTGGTGACATTGTCACAAACAACCATTCCTGGCTCAAGCCGTCAGTTACAGTTATTCAGGTTGATAAAAGACACAAGTCCATCTGGTTCTACCAAAAAAAAAAACAGTATTGAATATCCAACCATACAATCCCATATACACAATCCTATACCCATAGTTGATCAAGAGGAAGGCGAAAAACCCAGCAAAGCATGATCCAATTTGCTACAGCAGGGGAAAATATTCCTTCCTGATCCCCCGAGAGGCAATCGGATATTCCCTGGATCAACTTTAACTAAAAATAAAAATTTTTAAAACCCACTTACTTTATATATTAAGTACACCCAGGAAAGAATCCAGGACTTTTTTAAACCGATCTAGTGAGCTAGCCAGAACCACCTCTGGAGGGAGTCTATTCCTCATTTTCACAGCTCTTACGGTGAAGAAAACTTTCCGTATCTAGAGATGAAATCTGTTTTCCTCTAGACGTAAAGAGTGCCCCCTTGTCCTCTGTGTTGACCTTAAAGTGAACAACTCAACACCAAGTTCACTATATGGACCCCTTGTGTATTTATACATGTTGATCATATCCCCCCTTAATCTTCTCTTCTCAAGAGAGAATAAATTCAGTTCCTCCAATCATTTCTCATAGCTGAGCTCCTCCATGCCTCTTATCAGTTTGGTTGCCCTTCTCTGCACTTTGTCCAGTTCCCAGATATCCTTTTTAAGAACTGGTGCCCAAAACTTAACTGCATATTCCAGAGGAGGTCTTACTAATGATTTGTACAGGTACAAAATGATATCTGGCTCTCTGGAGTCCATGCCACTGTTAATTTAAGAAAGGAGTTTGCTTGCTTTGGAAACCGCAGCTTGGCATTGCATGCTATTATTAAGCTTGTGATCTACCAGAACACCCAGATCCTTCTCTGCTATGGATTCCCCCAGTTCTACTCCACCTAGTATGTATGATGCATGCATATTCTTAGCCCCAAAGTGCATAACTTTACATTTATCAACATTAAACCTCATTTGCCACATAGTTGCCCAATGAAACAGTGCATTGAGGTCAGCTTGTAAGTTGGAGACATCCTGTAAGGAAGCTATTCCACTGCAAAGCTTGGTGTCATATGCAAAGCCTGAAATGGTACTTTTAATTTCAGACACTATATAATTTATAAAGATATTAAAAAGTAATGGTCCCAACACTGAACCTTAGGGTACACCACTGATAACCTTAGACCATTTAGTGTAAGATTAATTAACCACTACTCTCTGAATTCTATCTTTTAGCCAATTTTCTATCCAATTACAAACTGATATTTCCAAGCCTGTAGACATTACCTTACACATTAGCCATGTGTGGGGAACTGTGTCAAACACTTTTGCAAAATCCAAGCATACTATGTCCACAGCCACCCCTCTGTCCAAGGTTTTACTTACCTTCTCAAAAAAACACATCAGGTTTGTTTGACAACTTCTGTCTTTCATGAATCCATGCTGTCTGTTGCTTAAAATATTTTTTCCAGCAAGAACTCATCTATGTGGTCTTTTCTTAAACTCTCCAGTATCTTCCCGACTATAGAAGTTAAACTAACAGATCTACAGTTACTTGGCAAAGACTTTGATCCCTTTTTTAATATAGGCACCACATTGGCCCTGCGCCAATCCAGTGGTACTATTCCAGTCCTTAACGAGTCCCTAAATATTAGAAACAAAGGCTTTGAAATTACAGTGCTCAATTCTTTTAGGATGTGTAGGTGGATGCCATCTGGTCCAGGCGCTTTAACCACCCTTATTCTGTCTAAATATTTCTGGACCATATCACTTTTGAGCCATTGTGGATCATTTGGGGCTGTGTCAATAGCATCCTCATTATAGTCATAAGCTCCCCCATGCTCCTTTGTACAGTATATACAGAGCTGAAGAAAGTATTTAATACATTTGCCTTCTCTTTGTCCCCAGTCACCCACTCCTGATTATTTTGTAAAGGGCCTACATGCTCAGACCTTACCTTTTTTACTGTAAGAATTTTTTAGGCTTTGTCCTACTATCTTTTGCAATCTGTCGTTCATTTTGAATTTTTGCGTCCTTGATTTCCTTTTTACATATTCTGTTATATTCTTTGTAATAATTAAACAATGATAGTGTTCCTTCATTTTTATATTTTTTAAAAGCTCATTTCTTTTTATCTATAGCTTTTTTTAACTTTGGCCGTGAGCCACATAGGTTTTATTTTTAGCCTTTTATTACACATGGAAATATACTTTACACTGAGTTTTCATAAAGTCTTTTTGAAAATTCCCCATTTCTGTTCTGTGCTCATCAATGCCAATATTCCCTCCCAGTCTAAATCCTGGAGAGCAGCCCTCATCCTTGAAAAATTTGCTCTCTTAAAGTTAAGTGTTTTAGTATTTCCTGTATGCGTTTTTTGCTTACAGCTAACATTAAAAGAAATCATATTATGGTCACTGCTACCCAGATGTTCTTTTAAATGAACAATATTAATAAGCTCTGCATGGTTTGAGATTACCATTGCTCACTAACAAACAAAGCAGTGTGGTACCCAATGATCTTGAAGCAGGGCAGAAAAAAAGTTGTTGCTCAAATTTAAAACAGCGCTAGCATATAAAAAGTAGCAAACCGTAAGTTTTGGGCAAGTTGATATAAAGAACATCAGGAATAAATAAATAGTAAGTCCTTTTAAAAGTGATTAAAATCCAAAAAAGTGCTCGAGTGCAGATATTCTATTCAAGGTGCTCAAAGGTGACAGGTGGCCCCTCTTGGTTCCCTACTCACCGCAACAGTAGATATATGTCTTTGAAATATCAATAGAGATGTTGCACCCAGCCTCCTTCTGAGGATATCACAAGACCGCTATTGTCTCCTAGGTAGGACTGGTCCAAGTCTCCTCCGTGGACCCCAAGTGAAAAGACAAAAGGACCGCATATAGTGTAGTATGTTTATAAAATGTATTGCCCCAATGTGATAAAAAACATACTCCCAAACAAAAGATAAATAGATCGCAGTGTATGAGAAACAAATGGTGGTGGACGCCGCTGGTAGCGTGCGTTCCACTGCCGATCCAGGAAGTAAACCGAAAGTGACGACGCGCTTCCGGTACGGCTCGGACGCATCTAAGCTTTTTATACTTTTTATACTTAGAGACACAGCAGCTGCATACATTGTATATATTTATATTTATTTAAATCTCATCCTATGGACACATTTTTTATTCACTAGTATTCACTTCACACCATAAGCGCAGGTTTTAATTTATAATTTACAGAAAAAAAGTTGTGTATGGCTGATAGAGCAAGACAATACCATAGATTACAGTAGAGTAAGACAATGTCGTGGTGTCAACCATCTCTGAGCCTGCCCCTGCAGAGCTGACATTTCAGCAGACAAGGACATGGAGGAAGAAGAGGAGAAGGAGGTGGTGGAGTAGCCAGATGTGGCAGAACCAACACCAGCTTTTTGGAGGTGTGGTGGCAAAACAATCTGCAGCATTGAACCCTGTCCTGCATCCTTCCCAGCTGCCAGCAGAGTTGCCCAGTGCGCCGTGAAGGAAATGTAACGTCCCTGTCCATGCCTGCTGGACCATAAGTCAGCAGTACTTGGCTTTGGATGATGGCTGTGTATTCCAGGCTCGGATTCCTTCATCTATCTGCTGGATCATCACCCCTTCCCATGAGCCTTTTAATCCGAGATGTTATGTCAGTCTACATTTGGCTGATTACCTTTTTTATGTCAATAAACTGCTACACTTAGAGGCGCTCTTCTGTGTTTCCTTTGAACTTGATTTAGAGCCGTCTTTACTCTTGGAGGAGAGCATCCGCCCTAGTGTTTGACCACTCCAGCCTGTTTATGGACATTGTTACAGACATTACTTGCAATTAGCCATATTAGTGGAGTTTCTGAGCACTGGCATTTTGTCTTTGTTTTATATTTAGCTGGTCATAAAAATTACACTTACACTTTTTATTTGACAATTTCTTCTAGATGAGTCCATGATAGTTCATGACGTAGGTTACAAAATGTGATCTGACTAAATTTTAGCAGTGATTATGCAATTCAAGACATAATTGAATTAACTTTTAGATGTTCATATTAACCAGTTCCCGCCCGACCAATAGCAGGTTGATGGCTGGTCGGGGTCTTTCCTATCCTGAATGGACATCATATGAAGTCCCTCAGGATGCACCGACACAGCTGGCTGGGTGGGGTCTTTCCCATCCTGAATGGACATCATATGAAGTCCCTTAGGATGCACCGACACAGCCCATCCCTAATCATACAGCGATTACTCACTGTTCCTGGCTTCTTCTCCTCACACACCAATCCTGTATGAGGAGAAGACCAGAGGAACAGTGAGTTAACCTTTGCCACATATAGTACAATGCACCACAGTCCCCCTAATTAAAGAGAACCTGTCATACAGCCCCATCAGTGGATCTGTCATAGAGCCCATCAGTGGATTTGTCATTGGGCCCATCAGTGGATCTGTCAAAGAGTCCATCAGTAGATATGTCATAAAGCCCATCAGTGGTTCTGTCATACAGCCCATTAATGGATGTGTCATATAGCCATCAGAGGTTCTGTCATACAGCCCATCAGTGGATCTGTCATAGAGCCCATCAGTGGCTTTGTCAGGGCAACCCCTTAGTGCTGCCATCAGTGGATCTGTCAGAACAACCCCTTAGTGCCACCATCAGTGGATCTGTCAGTGCAGGCCATTAGCGCCACCATCAGTGAATCTGTCAGGACAACCCCTTAGTGCTACTGTTAGTGGATCTGTCACTTCAGGCCATTAGTGCAGCCTAATCAATGTCACCCGTCACAGTGCCAACATCAATGCCATCCATCAGCAGTGTACCCATTGCAATCGCACAACAGCCCTCATGTCCAAAAATATTTTACATCTGAGGAGGCATATAAAATCCTTAGTATGTCGGATGATGAGAGCAGCGGGGAGCTCACACCATCCAATTCTAATTTGGAATACCAACTAGTGGAAAGTAGAGGATCGGGGACCAAATCGAAGGAGGAAAGGGTTTCTCCCAAAAGAATAAGAAGATCAGAAGACCAGGTAACCACCAGCAGCACCATACACCCCAACGGCACCAATGGTGCTAGACCCCAGGAAGAAAGACCCAGTACCAGCACTAGAATATCGCACCAGACTCAAAGAATCAGGGCCCAAACCTATATTTCAGATGTCCTAGCAAACCACTTATGGCTTCCTTTCAGCTCAGGGTAAGCTACAATCCACCCTTTCACCACACAGACAGCGGTGCAACACTCATCATTTTTCTGAAATAGATTTTTTAAACTTGTTTTTTCCTGAAGTTTTACTGAAATACATAGTGGACCAAACTAACTTTTATGCAGCAAAATTAGCTCATTAGAATAGTGAGTTGTATCATGAGGTACCACATCCCTAATTGAGTACACGGAAGTATCGAATGTTGGGGCATAGGTTGGGATTTTAAAGGTACCGTTTTAACATAACCAATATGACACAGGAGATTGTGTGATCTATTGTTTTCTTAAAAATATAGCTTTATTGTGTACAAATAATCCCAACAGTGGTATACATGATCATATATCAAACAGACATGATGACAGACAAAAAATAAAATATAATATAAAATTGTGCCATGATGGCGAACATCACAGTATCAACATGTAGTCACAGCCTTATTTGAGTGGGTGGACTCCCCAAGAGGTTGCTGCCGGCCTGGGCCACCCTAGCCGATATGCAAACCTCTAGTGTATCCGACTTCCACTACCCGACATGTTTCGCGGTGTGAACCGCTTCCTCAGGGGTATAAGGAATTAACAGTGACCAACTAGAGAGGTAACAGGAAAAAATAACATTAGCATCATAGTTATATAGTACGTACTTTAATATCATATGATTGAGTTGTTGCGAATATCGGTATGTGTCAAGAATGGAGTGTTGGGCCGTGGCCCCTCCACCTTCTGACACTTGCACGTCATATATTCGATCATAGTTACCACGATTACTTACATAAATAACAGGAAAGTTTATTTACACTGACATGCAGGCCGGAGCGCATGCGATATTCCCAGGTGATGAGACTGATGTATCACAAGCATCCAAGGTACACGTGCTGGGTGCCAACTAACGTCCCCCAGGCGGGCATGGACGATCACATGTAGAAGGCAGCTTTGCCTAAAATGGTAGAGAGTATATTCCATACTAGTGAATCAATACAATAAGTGCCAGTGGATACTAGCATGTATTCCATACATAAACCAGATAAAATGCTTAAGATAGACATTTATCCACCCATTAAATAGCTATCATTAGCCATATGTTATTGTCATGGGTTAAAAAAGAACTTTATGGTGGTTGTTGAAAGTAATAGCAGTATATAAATGTCTCAATACCTACCAAGATAAAGGCTAGCAGGTAGCACACTGGTCATCCGATGGATATGGAGGAATTGTTAACATAGGGAGCGATAGGATATCCATAAGGGAATTGTCCCGTTGAGTTCGGGTCTCCAAGTGATCCCCTGGATATCTGTGGAGGTATATGTATAGTTGATATAAGATATAAAAGAGGTGCTTGACACAAACCCGGCCAATGTTCCTCAGTAGCAGAAGGCTCGAACCCACATGGTCACCCAAAGACTCAGACATATACAAGATGGATAAAACAGGGGTCCGTAGTCTGTGACACCATGTGCTGGGTCCCAAAGCAATACAAGTACAGCGTGGTGAACGCCATTACCTCTCCTAGTCTACGTGTCCAGCCTCAATCGTCTGCGCCATAACAGTGCACTGCCGCTGCTTAAATGTGTGTCGTCAACCCCGTCGTCAGTAGAGGGCGACGCACGCCTTACTGACGTCACGGGGTCCGATGTACAACTGCGCATGTGCGTCGATGGACGCAGTGCGCAGCTGTGAATACCACAGGCGGCTCCACCTATCAGTGGTTGCATAGCAACCCGATAACGCCGAAGCACAGCATCCGCTGTGGAATGGAAGCGGTGTTGGTGGTGGAAGATCCGTCCGTGTAAACAAAGGGGCATGTGGCTGGTTAGTCAACACGAGCCTCTGTACATCGCATACCCGCCTCTGGGACTTCATAGGCAATCCAATGCACTCAATCCAAGGATGGTCTCGAGCTCCACCGGGAAGTGATCGCATGCCATTGTATCAGGCCGCATGTCAGGGTTCACATCTCTGTAATTATAAAAACAATAATATGGGTACAGTTGCGATAATTTGTGTGGATATACTGTTAATTGTGTAGCCCTGCACAACAGAGTATGCAACCTGTATTGATGTATATATGCCAAGATGCCACCCGCATAGGAACTCGACTCGCAACGGGGGTTTCAATCGTGGCTAAATGATATATCCCTAGATTACAACTGTGTATAGAGATAGGGAAAGGAAATGCACAAAAACATAAGGGAAAGGATAGGGTATCACCAGATAAGTACAGAAAAAGGCAATGACAAGAAGGGGGATGGGGGAAATAAACCCTAAAGAAAAGGAAAGGAAAAAAGCAAGGGGAGATACCCCTACCAGGATCCAACAATCGGATATAACATCAAAACACCCATATACCCATAATACATGACTACACGAATGCTTTGAAGGTATGCATCTCGTTGAGTCCGGGAGGATCGAGAGCATTCAATCTCTCGATCCAAAGAGTCTCGGCTTGTAAAATCTGTCTATCCCAATCCCCACCCCGTGGGTCGGGGGGTATTACCTCAAGGACTTGGAAAGACACCACCATATTATTAAATTTGTGGTGTAGACCAATATGTCTAGTTACTGGCGTCAAGATTTTCCCATTGCCCGAGTAGTAGATATGGTCTCGTATCTGGAGGCCAAACTCACGAATAGTTTTGCCTACATAGAAGGCTTTACATTTACATGTCATTAAATAAATAATGCCCTGAGTGGTACAATCAGCATATGTGCGTATTCTGTGTCGGTCCCCGTTAGGAAGAATAGTGTGGTGACCTTCCTGGACCCAGGGACAGCGGGCACAGTTGCCACATCTGTATGTGCCCCTCGGACCACTTGAGGGAGTCTGTCTGCTTTCTCTATAGTGGCTATAGGTCAAGCGGTCTCTCAGTGAGGTTGCTCGCCTGTACACCAACTCGGGACGATCTTTTATGTATTTTGCTAGACTTGGATTCTCTGTAAGTATATGCCAATGTTTGTTAACGATCTTTTTGAGTTGTGTGGAATTATATGAAAATCTCGTTATCAGTCTTACTGTGGATTCTTCCTTTTTTGTTTTCTGTTTATATAACAGATCAGTCCTAGATTGAATCTTAACCCTATTATAGGCTTTTCTAAGGGTTGTTTTCGAGTATCCACGTATTAACAGACGTTGTTGTAATTTTTTTGCTTCAATTTTAAAGTCTGCTTCCTCGGTACAGTTCCTGCGTATCCGCAGGTACTGTGCATAGGGTATGCTTTTAATTAATGTATTAGGGTGTGCGCTTGTAGCATGCAATAGAGTATTTCCTGCATTCGGTTTCCTGTATAGACTTGTAGTGATTCTACCTGTATTGGATCGGCGGATCTCAATATCTAGGAATGGAATCATCACTGGGCTAATATTGTATGTAAACTTGAGGTTAAATTGGTTAATGTTAAGCTCTATTAACATCGCTTGTAATAATGTTTGTGGTCCTGTCCAGATCAAAAAAAGATCGTCGATGTATCTGAACAAGCACATCACATGCGGAAGATATTCCGCATATGTGTCGCTAGAAAAGATCCATCGTTCCCAGTGTCCTAAATAAACATTTGCATAGGAAGGGGCACAACAAGTGCCCATAGCTACGCCTTGTAATTGCAAAAAAATGTCTTCCTTAAAAGTAAAAAAATTCCGTGTCAATATAAATCTCAATAGAGCTAGGACAAAGTCGTTACGGGGCCATAGGGAATGGTCAAGTTCTTTTAGAAAAGATGCGGTCGATGCTATTCCTTGTTCATGAGGGATGCTAGAGTAAAGTGCCTCTATGTCAACAGAGACCAGAAGGGCCTCTGGGGGTACTTCGATATCATCCATGTGTCTCAGCAAGTCAGATGTGTCCTGAATAAATGATGGTAAAGAACGTACATGTGGAGTTAAGATAGAGTCCACATATCTGCTTGCTTGCTCAGTAAGGGATCCTATCCCAGATACAATTGGGTGACCTGGGGGGTGTGTGGTGTTTTTATGTATCTTTGGGAGGGTATAGAACGTGGGGGTTCTTGGATATTTGTTCTGTAGGTACTCAGATATCCTTGTCTAGAATACCCGAGATGAATGCTTGTAGGCAGAGATCCCTGTATTCACGGACAAAGGTATCAATGTGGGTAGAATCAATTCGTTTGTAACAACGTTTATTGTTCAAGATTTCCATACACATATTTTGATATTGGAAATGGGAGAGGAGCACAATGTTCCCTCCTTTATCCAAAGGTTTGATAATGAATTGTGAGTTGTTTTGTAGATCATAAAGTGCTTGCCGTTGTTTGTCTGTTAAATTTTGATCCGTTGGTACCCAGTGTGTCTGTTTTAATTCTCTAATAGTTTGATTCGCGAAGGCCCAAACATTTGGGCATGTCATGATATCTGGAAATTTTTTTGATTTTGGTTTAAATTTTTTACTAGATTGGATATTAAGGGATATTTCTGTATTCTGGTTAGTGCTCTTAGGGTCAGGTGAGGGGTTACTTTCCTCATAGAGGAGCATCAGATCGCGTAGCGCCCTGAATTCGTCCATGGTATAATCCTTAATTTGTTCAGTTAATTCAAGTTCTAGTTGTTTTTGTTTGCGATCCTTGTCGAAAATATATTTGAATGTGAGGTTACGAGCAAATAGATATATATCTTTAATTACTTGATATACATCTATATTTTGTGTAGGGCAGAATCCCAAACCGAGTTGTAATACTGCAATTTGGTCATCATTTAACGTGGTTGAAGTGAGGTTGATGATATTAAACGTGTTAGCTTCTGGTGTTTGGTTTTTATCCATCTTGTATATGTCTGAGTCCTTTTATGTGTCGAGACCATCCTTGGATTGAGTGCATTGGATTGCCTATGAAGTCCCAGAGGCGGGTATGCGATGTACAGAGGCTCGTGTTGACTAACCAGCCACACGCCCCTTTGTTTACACGGACGGATCTTCCACCACCAACGCCACTTCCATTCCACAGCGGATGCTGTTCTTCGGCGTTATCGGGTTGCTATGCAACCACTGATAGGTGGAGCCGCCTGTGGTATTCACAGCTGCGCACTGCGTCCATCGACGCACATGCGCAGTTGTACATCGGACCCCGTGACGTCAGTACGGCGTGCGTCGCCCTCTACTGACGACGGGGTTGACGACACACATTTAAGCAGCGGCAGTGCACTGTTATGGCGCAGACGATGGAGGCTGGACACGTAGACTAGGAGAGGTAATGGCGTTCACCACGCTGTACTTGTATTGCTTTGGGACCCAGCACATGGTGTCACAGACTACGGACCCCTGTTTTATCCATCTTGTATATGTCTGAGTCTTTGGGTGACCATGTGGGTTCGAGCCTTCTGCTACTGAGGAACATTGCCCGGGTTTGTGTCAAGCACCTCTTTTATATCTTATATCAACTATACATATACCTCCACAGATATCCAGGGGATCACTTGGAGACCCGAACTCAACGGGACAATTCCCTTTTGGATATCCTATCGGTCCCTATGTTCACAATTCCTCCATATCCATCGGATGACCAGTGTGCTACCTGCTAGCCTTTATCTTGGTAGGTATTGAGACATTTATATACTGCTATTACTTTCAACAACCACCATAAAGTTCTTTTTTAACCCATGACAATAACATATGGCTAATGATAGCTATTTAATGGGTGGATAAATGTCTATCTTAAGCATTTTATCTGGTTTATGTATGGAATACATGCTAGTATCCACTGGCACTTATTGCATTGATTCACTAGTATGGAATATACTCTCTACCATTTTAGGCAAAGCTGCCTTCTACATGTGATCGTCCATGCCTGCCTGGGGGACGTTAGTTGGCACCCAGCACGTGTACCTTGGATGCTTGTGATACATCAGTCTCATCACCTGGGAATATCGCATGCGCTCCGGCCTGCATGTCAGTGTAAATAAACTTTCCTGTTATTTATGTAAGTAATCGTGGTAACTATGATCCAATATATGACGTGCAAGTGTCAGAAGGTGGAGGGGCCACGGCCCAACACTCCATTCTTGACACATACCGATATTCGCAACAACTCAATCATATGATATTAAAGTACGTACTATATAACTATGATGCTAATGTTATTTTTTCCTGTTACCTCTCTAGTTGGTCACTGTTAATTCCTTATACCCCTGAGGAAGCGGTTCACACCGCGAAACATGTCGGGTAGTTGAAGTCGGATACACTAGAGGTTTGCATATCGGCTAGGGTGGCCCAGGCCGGCAGCAACCTCTTGGGGAGTCCACCCACTCAAATAAGGCTGTGACTACATGTTGATACTGTGATGTTCGCCATCATGGCACAATTTTATATTATATTTTATTTTTTGTCTGTCATCATGTCTGTTTGATATATGATCATGTATCCCACTGTTGGGATTATTTGTACACAATAAAGCTATATTTTTAAGAAAACAATAGATCACACAATCTCCTGTGTCATATTGGTTATGTTAAAACGGTACCTTTAAAATCCCAACCTATGCCCCAACATTCGATACTTCCGTGTAACTTTTATGCAGAGCAATATATTGCCACTAACCCCAATTTGTCCCATGCCTGAATGTTTAATTGGTGACGTCTTACAGTGGAAGAATTTATATTGGTTATATTTAATATGGGGCTTACAAAAAAACAAAGTGCATGCCTTCTGGTCCACCACCCCATCCATCACATGCCAATTTGTTCTGCTGTCATGTCCAGGACACGCTATGACATGATCATGCATTTCTTGCATTTCAATGACAGCTCACAATGCCCTCCTAGAGATCATCCCAACTATGTTAAATTATATAAAATACACCCACTAATAAAATATTTTTTCTAGAGATTTGCAGAAATGTCTCAGACCAAAACATTTATGTGGACGAATCCCTTGTCCATTTCACTGGCTTGCTACAATTCAAATAATACCGGTATGGATTGAAACTTAACAAACTTTGTGAAAGAACCACAGAATATGTGTATGCCTTCTGCTTGTATGAAGGCAAAGACTCCCATTTCTAATTCCAAGAGCGCCCAACCTACATTGGGACAAATGAAAAAATTGTCCGGGGACCAGGCATTCCCACTGTGCAAAAAAGATTATCATATCTACTCTAGGATAATTATTATAACAGTCTGCCCCGTTTTCGCCATGTGTACCAGGAAAAAACCGTGGCCTGTGGTACCACCAGAAAAAAACAGGAAGGGCTTCCCAAAAAAAATGTAATGGCAACAAGGCTAGAGGGGGGAATCAGCAAGTCTGGGGAACGAGGAAGTGCTGGCCGTGAAGTGGAGGGATAAGAGAGATGTCTACATCCTGTACACCATCTATAATGACAACTTGGTGGAGATTTATGGAATATGAAGTCCCATTGTAAAGCCTAAATGCATCATCGATTATAATTTGTGCATTCGGGGGGGGGGGGGTGGATATAAACAACAAGATACTACAGCCCTATTTATCAATTAGAGAGTTCCTATACTGGTATTACAAAGTTGCATTTTATATTTTCCATTTCGACATGTTTAATGTTTACATCATCTATCAAAAGTCAACAGAGAGACCCAGCACCTTCCTCAAATGTATTGAAAAAATTATCACTGCCCTGATCTACCAGCAAGGATCCCCCCAGGAAGCATTCACTCTGATTGAGTCGTCTTTATGAGCAACATTTTTCAGAAAACATTACACCCACAAATTCAGGAAAAAGAGACCAAAAAAAATGTTGTGTATGTAGCAGAGGGGGAGTTAGAGAAGCATTAGTTATTATTGTCCGCAATGCCCTTCCCAACTGGATATATGCATTGGAGAATGCTTCAGGCATTATCACACATCCCTAAGATATTAGTTCCCCTTATTGTTAACAGCCTGCCATTTTCCCATTTCTAATACCTGTGCGGATCATTTGCTTCCTCGGTTGACCATGACTTTACATTCCTTCCATGTTAACTGACCCCGGCCTGTTTACAGACGATGCCTCTTCCTGCCATTTTGATTGTTTCTAAACCACGTTTCTACCTTCCACACTAATTAACCCTGGCCTGTTTACAGACGATGCCCCTGCCTGCTGTTTGAATTGTTTCTAAATCACGTTTCTGCTTTCCGCATGCACTGACCTCAGCCTGTTAATCGACCATGTTTTTTCCTGCCTCTTGGACTGATTTTTTGCCCTAAAACTGTAGTAGTGGGATGCAAGATAACACAGGGGTCGCACATATATGAGGGGCTTCAGAACATAGTTCTGAGTAGAGAAAAACAGTTTTTGGTTTTCTCTGGGTTTTGTAATTCCCAGAACACGGTCTGGAGACCGAAGGCTTCAAAGAGATTTGAGTGGGAAAAACCCTCTACCCCAGTCCCCATTCTTTCCTGACCAAGGCCCTAAGCTTGATGTTTCTGCCTACTGCCTGGACCATTACTTCGGCTTTGCTGACCATATCTCTGATTCCTTCCTCTAATGATCCAGGACTTTTTGGACCATGTTCCTTCCTGCAGCCTGTACTTACTATTGACAGTATTCCTCCATGCTGCCTGGATGATTCCTTATGCTGCTGCTGACCATTTCCCTGCCTGCTACCTAGACCAATTGCTTTGGCTGTGCTGACGGTATTTCTGCCTGCTGTCTGTACTGACTATGGACAGTATTCCTACCTGCTGCCTGGATGATTCCTTTCGCTGTTGCTGACCATGTCACTGCCTGCTGCCTGGTAATTTATGTCCCTAGAAGGCCTGATGGTGCTCCTTGGATTTTGGGTCTCTCTATGTGGCTAGACTGTGAAAATGTCTTACACATTTAGTATTGCCACACTCAGGAGGAGTAGCAGAATGTATTTTGGGGTGTAAATCATGCCCTGTCCATGCTGTGTTTTAGAGCTGTCTTATAAATTGACAACTTTGTGTAAAAAAATGCATTTTCATTTTCTTTCCACATTTTCCAAAAACTTATGGAAAAAATGTAATGTTCAAAAGACTCATTATGCCTCATAGAATATACATTGGCATGTTTGCTTTCCAAAATAGGGTCATTTTGTGGGTGTTCCATTGTCCTGGTGCTCCAGGGCCTTCAAAAGTGTGATAAGTAGTCAGGAAATTGGATGTCAAATTTATGCTCCTAGAATGCCTCATTTTGCTACTTGAATGTTGGGCCTCTGTATGTGGCTAGGCTGTGTAAAAGTCCCACACATGTGGTATTGCCATACTCAGGAGGAGTAGCAGAATGTATTTTGGGGTATAATCTTTGCTATGCACATGCTATGTGTTATAAATATCTTATAAGTTGACAACTTTGGGTAAAAAAAAAAATACATTTTCATTTTCTTTCCACATTTTTCAAAAACTTGTGGAAAAAAAATGACATGTTTAACCACTTCAATACAGGGCAACTTCACCCCCTTCCTGCCCAGGCCAATTTTCACCTTTTAGCGCTGTTCCATTTTGAATGACAATTTCGCGGTCATGCAACACTGTACCTAAACCAAATTTATGTCATTTTCCCCCCAAAAATAGAGCTTTCTTTTGGTGGTATTTAATCACTGCAAAGTTTTTTCTTTTTTGCTAAACAAATAAAAAAAAAGACCGAAAAGTTTGAAAAAAAAAATGTTTTTTGTTTATGTTATACAATTTTGTAAATACATATGTTTTTTCCTGCACTGATGAGCACTTATGAGACTGCACTGACAGGCACTGATGGGGTGGCACTGATGGGGTGGCACTAATGGGTGGCACTGATAGGCGGCACTGATAGGCACTGATATGTGGCACTGATAGGTAGCACTGATAGGTAGCACTGATATGCAGCATTGGTGGGCCCTGATAGGCGGCACTGCTGGGCACTGATAGGCGGCATTGATGGGCACTGATAGGTGGCACTGATAGGCAGCACTGATGGGCACTAATGGGCACTGATAGGCAGCACTGGTGGGCACTGATGGACACTGATGGGCACTGATAGGCGGCACTGATGGGCACTAATGTGCACTGATAGGCGGCACTGGTGGGCAATAATGGGCACTGGTGGGCGGCACTGATAGATGGCAATGATGGGCACTGGTGGGCAGCACTGATGGGGAGGGCACTGGCAGGCAGCACTGATGGGGAGGGCAATGGGGGGCTCCCTGAGCCCTGATTGCCATCCCTGGTGGCCATAGTGGGCATCCCTGGGGTCATGGGTGAGCATCCCTGGGGTCATGGGTGGGCATCCCTGGTGGTTCTAGTGGCACCCCCTGAGGGTCTGCACTGGTAATCAATGATCTGATTACCAGTGCTGACCCCCCCCCCCCCGTCAGATCGGCGCTCCTTTACTCGTGCCTGTCAGGCACGTACTGAGGAAAGCCGATCAATGGCTCCTTCTGTTTACTATGTGACCAGCCGTGATTGGACACGGCTGGTCACATGGTAAGAGCCTACGTCAGTAGGCTCTTTGCCGAGTCAGACTGACACGCCGCATCACCTTTTGTGTAAAATGAATAAATAAATATTTTTTTAATTTTCCCAAGAATTGTGGGAAAAAAATGACAACTTCAAAAAACTCACCATGCCTCTTACTAAATACTGTGGACTGTCTTCTTTCAAAAAAGGGGTAATTTGGGGGGGATTTGTACTGTCCTGACATTTCAGGGCCTCAAGAATTTATATAGACAGTCAGTCTTGTAGACTCCATAACTTCCACACAAAATAATATACACCAATTTGTTTTTGTTTTTCTACCACGGATATGTAGCAGTATACATTTTGGCCCAAATTTATGAAGAAAAAAAATGTATTTGCAACATTTTATAATAGAAACTAACAAAAGTGTTTAGGGGTTTTTTTTTTTTAAACCATGTTCACTCTTTTTTCACTTATATCTCAAAAAATAAAAACCCAGTGGTGATTAAATATCCGCAAAAGAAAGCTCTATTTGTGTGAAAAAATAAATTATAAAAATTGTGTTTGGGTACAATGTAACATGACTGAATAAATGTCATTCAAGGAGTAAGAGCACTGGAAGCTAAAAATTAGTCTGGGCAGGAAGGGGGTAAAAGTGCCCCGTATTGAAGTGGTTAAAGTGTGAGGCTTTATGTAAGTAGAGCTAAATAAAGAATGTTTTTGTCTGGATGGGGAAACTATATATTGTTTTTTGCTTCAAATAAGCCTGAACATTTAAATAACTGAGAAAATGATTTCTTGTTTTCTTTTCAGGATAAAATGGGCTTTCATATGGTGGTAAATGGGAATGGCTATAAAAAAAAAAAAAAATAATGTGTTAAATGTTAGCTGTATATTACCTGTTATTACCAGAACCTATTAGGAAAAAAACAACCCAAAATAAAATCTCCTACTCCTGATGATCACAGCGATACAACATATGTGTACTTATTTATTGTTTGTACAATTCACCTGTTGTGAGGCCCAAAAAAAAAAATAGTGCACATTTTGCTTTTTTTATCTAAAACACATTGGGGTTGATTTAGTAAAAATGGAAAGTGCAAAATCTGGTGTAGCTCTGCATAGAAAACCTATCCGCTTCTAGGTTTGTTTCATCAAAGCTTAATAAAATAGCTGAAGTTAGAAGCTGATTGGCTACCACACACAGCTGCACCAGATTTTGCAATGTAATTTTAATAAATCGACCCCACTGACACTAACACAAACTGACACTGATACTAAATTAAAAATGTTTTTTTTTAATCATATCTTAAATATACTGACCTTGATCTTTGACCATAATCTGGACCGTAACTCTAAAGCCCCTTTCACACATGCTGTCCGTTTGTCAGTTTTTCATCCATCCATTGACGTTGATTATTTTAAACTGATCAAAGCTCTATTTTTCTTCTGTAAAAAAAAAAAAAAACTGGTTGGATGAAAAACATATGTAAACTGATAAATGGTCAGTTTTTTTATCCATTTTCGCATTGGTAGTGAATGTAAAAAAAAAAAACGAATAAAAAACTGATGACCACTGATGAAAAACTGATAAATACTTCATCCATTTTGACGTGACTAAACTGATGAAAAGAATGTTCCGCATGTGTGAAAGGGGCCTAACTCTGATGCTGACCTAGATCAAACTCTGGTCTAGCTATTTTATGTTTTTTTATTTATTTATTTTTTTACACACACTTTTTATTTACAACTTTATCATCAGATACAATGTCAATACAGGGATGAGCTGTACAGTAACTGATCACTGTGATACTCAACCAGAGGCTATCACAGTGATCAGGTGATCTTGCACCCGGCCTCCTGGTTACCAATTGTTAGTTTGAGACCTGGAGCTGTCACTGAAAAGCTCATTCTCTGTGCCAGAATCTCTGTGAAAAAAAAAAACAAAAACACAGCTGGTGCAGCCCCATGGATAAAGACCAACTTCTGTGGGGCCACATACAGTATACTGTATGTGTGCATTCATTAGGGGGGTTAAACAAAGATGTGTTGTATTTATTGTATATATTTACCATTTTTCTTGGCAGAGAATTATATACTTTAGACATGGCTAATAGTTAATCAAAGGATGTACATTTTTTAACTTAGAAAACACACACACACACAAAAAAAAAAGAAAAAGAAAAGAAAACACACATATAGAGGCTTTTTTTTTTTTTTCAATAAATCTTGAGAAAAGAAATGGATAAAAGCAATGCAATCTTACTAAAGCATGCAACCCACCATAAGACTAGTTGTGAAGTTCCGCCACGGTGCTGGAGGCGGCTGTTTTGGGCTCCTACGAGAGTCTTCGGCTTCTGCTGCATCGGGGGTCCAGGGCTAAATTTCAGCTGACAGGGACTATGCGCTCTACCATCAAGGCCTGGGACCATATGCTGATGCTGGTGGAGCCGGGGGTTACTAGTGTATCCCCGGCCTCCCCATTGTGGTGGAACCCCAAGTTTCCTCATTTTGCTTCGATCCCTGATCCCGCCATCTGGGCCGTCAAGGGGGTTAAGTTGTTGGGGGACATTGTCTCTGGTGGGGAGTTGTGCACCTTCGATGCCTTGAAGGTGCGTTACGATCTACCCAATAAATATTTTTTTCGTTATCTTCAGCTCCGCCATGCATTTGTGGCACAGTTTGGGTCCCCCCGGGTTGTGCTTAAAACTTCAGCTCTTGAAGTGGCGTTACAGGCGACGGATATGCGGAAGCCCCTCTCGGAGTTGTACAGGGAATTGTTCGCCACCACTCCGCCGGCGGTGCGTAGGTGTCGGGAACGCTGGGTGGGGGAGGTGCCTGACCTTGATGGTGAGGACTGGGATGATATGTGGAGTTCGCCCTTTGCTTACCTGGTCTCTGCAAGGGACCGCCTTATTCACTTTAAATTTCTACATCGGATCTATTACACGCCGGCGAGGTTGGCACGTATTTATCCGACGACCTCGGCGGAGTGCTGGCGTTGTTCGCATTCTCCGGCGGACTTCAGCCACATCTTCTGGGGGTGCCCGGTGGTCAAGGACTATTGGGCAGCCGTCATGGATTGCATCGTGGAGGTGGTTAAGATTCCGGTCCCCTGCTCCGTGGAGGTCTGTCTTTTGGGGTTGGTGGATGGCGTGGCCCCCGCGAGGGCAGTTCGTACTCTGATCGGTCTACTTCTTTTCTATGCTCGCAAGGCTCTGCTCTTACACTGGAAAAGTCCCTTGGCTCCCACGATCCTCTTTTGGAAAGGCTTAGTTAATAAAGTGACTCCGCTCTACAAGGCTACGTATCTCAGTAGGGGATGTCCTCGCAAGTTTGGTAAAGTGTGGAAAATATGGCTAGACTCCCCAGCCTCGACCTCCGTGGCTCAGCTTTGAGGTTTTATGGGATCCTGTTCGGGGTTATCTAGGGGAGGGGGGTGGTCGTGCCAGTTGATGATGTTCTCCAACTCGCTGGGTGCTAGCTGCATGTGTTGAGGTCTCTCAGGTTTTTGAATACGGCATGGGGTTACTGAATGCGGGTACTGTACTGTGCTAATGTCTGTGTTTGATGACCTTGCTCCTTGGTAGATGGAGCGGACTTGGGGGGTATTTTTATTGCTGCTAGAAGCTTTGTTTTTGTGATGGACGCGCTGGGTGGAGCCTGGAGGGGGGGGTGGGAACGGGGGGGTTGACCTGTTGTCCTTGGTTGTAAATGTTGCCCTGCGTGGCAGTGTATTGTCTGTTTATGTGTGCAAAACTTCAATAAAAACAAATTTTCAAAAAAAAAAGACTAGTTGTGAAGGAAAGGACTAGATTTGTAACAATGCTAAATATGTTTTAGGTGTCAAACCAAAAAAAACGACAATGTTGTAGGATGACTGAACAAAAATCTAGATCCTTTATTTTTAGGCATTCTCCTGTAAACTGCAAAACAGAATACATCAAACTATCTGATGCAATATTTACAAGCATTTTTATTTCCTTTATTTGCTAGAGTCTCTTGTTTTTAACTAAGTTGAAGTATTTCTTTTTATCATCGGTGTTCCAAAACAATGTACACGTAAAAAAATACAAATACAATTCCCCTGCTTCGGTAAAAATTCTAATGATTTTTTTATCTATACACTACTGTTGTTTGATATTTGAAAAAAATTGCTAATGCTTGCTGTAAAAATTGATGTATGGTATTTAGGATTAATTAGCTTTACCTTTTTCTTTCCCCCTAAAAATAAATATTCCTATTTTAATGAAAAAAAAAAATCAACAAGCCATTAATGAACTGTCACAAAAACTAGTTTCTAAAACCATTTCTTTATCTACTGTGCAGAAAACCTTCCAAGACGTGTTTCTACATTGTTATTTTTTATCTGCACACTGCATGGAGGCACAATATGCAGTAATTAAAGAAACTGTTCCCCTGGGTGTAGTAACTTGTGCCATTACTGCCATTGTATTCTAGGGAATTTTGAATGATTGGTGCAGTTTGTTCTGGGGTAAGGAACTTTTTAGACTAGAACATAATAAAAATGTCACACATGAAATCATTTTCCTACAAAAAGGAAAAAGGCATTATAAACAACCTTTGTACTCTTTTTTTAAAACTTAAAATCAATACGCACAATTGAACCATGGAAAAGGAAAATTGTCTTTTTAAAAAATGTCCAAAGATATTTTCAAAAAAGGACTTTTTGTAATATCTTTTCAAAGTTTTCCAAGTTTGAAACTTAAAGGAATTTTATAACTCTCCATGGTTAGATCTGAGTTATTTTGCAAGCAATCAGACCATTATACACCCTTGACAGGCATAATAATTCAGATGTTCAGATGTTCTGAGAGTGGCATATAATATATACAGTATGTTTCAACATACAGAACAGATAAATAACATAAATCTTTGAAAACATATTCTTCCTTTTCTACTGCATTAACAATATGTGGAAAAAAATTGCAGTGTTATTAAAATGTAATGCTTTTTTTGTTTTATATGCCTTTGTCTACCAGACTAAATCATACTGGTATAGTAGCACAACATAAAGAAATGGTGTTAGACTGAATGAATTTCATATCTGTAGCTTAATCTACATTAGGGAACTGCAATATATATCTTCTATAGTTTTGCCATCTGCTCTTGAAGGTCACTGACTGCAGCTTGGTAAATGGAAGACTAAGGCTTTCTAAATGCAAGTGCCAAAAGAAAGCACTCAGCCGTTTTTCCCAACCAAAGACGTTCTAGCATGAGAATTGCTGTAATCTAAATAGCTTAAATTTGATAAGTCTTAAGCAAAACTTTTACTTTGCTTTGCCCTGATTTTATGTTAAAGCCCCACTCTTGGATAAAACTAACTCTTTACCACCAATCCCTCCCACCCCCTTCTAAACTATGCTGACAGTCTTACCTGGTGAAGCCAACAATGCTCATGCAAGTCTCCCAACCAGGTCCCTTACTGCCACTGGTTTTGGTATAGGGGACTACTAATTCAGCGCTGTAATGGCACCTGGAGACCACAGTCCCCCTGTGATGACTTCAGTCATCTTCTCTCTCCTGACAGATGTGAGTGGCCATACAGTGACATGGACACCTAAAGACAAACCCAAAGCTGGGGGTAAACAAAATGGAGAAGAGTCAGGGATACAATCTCTCAAAAACAAACAAAATTCCCACCTCACTTTCCAGCCAGCCTGAAACAAATTAAATTGACCCTGTCTAACTGTTTACATTAATAAATAAGGGGTTTAGTTTGCACGAATTTGCAAATACATGCATAAGCTGCAGAGGCCATGGCATGGCAACCCAGTATATTGCAGTCCTAACTCTATAATTTGAGAGTCTCCAAAATTGGACCAAATATATAATAATGGATAGATTAAGGGCAGGTATGCCTGGAGGGATCCCACCCCTCCTCAAAGGTATAGGGGCACACTGGATACCCAGCAATCGCATAATGGCAGCAAAGGTATCCAGTGCACCCCTGCACCAATTCATGAACTATACAAACAAATGGTAACCTCCCCAACATATAACTGGCCTTTAAAGAAAGAAGCACATGGAAGGGCAATGCATGTAAAAAAACAAACAAAAATTCCCAGCTCCCTTACCAGCATGCCTGCAACAAATTAAATTGACCCTAACAGTTTTTGTAAAAAACAAGGGATTCGTTTGCACACATGTATAATTAAAGAGTTCTGCACTGCTGTGATATACCAATGTGCAATAAAAAATACTATGTATACATCCAAAAAGTGAATAGAAATGAACTATTTAAATAAATGACTAATACTCCAGAAAACTCCAATAATATCCAGTGATCCTAAAAAAACACAATAAATGTCCAGTGCAGAAAAGTCCAAAAATTACTATTAGGTAATAGTGTATTTAAAAAGTCAGTGAAATATTCCACTAGATGTGTCTTATTTATGGGTGTGAAGTTAATCATTAGGTATAGCCTCTATCTGTGATATTCTATATACAATATTCTACTGGTGTTTAAAACCCAAATCCCAGTGCTGTAAGTGCTTGTTGTCAGGATCCGGACTGGTAGCAGGAGCGGTGCAGGGCGTGGATCCGCTGTGTCAGTGAGGGAATGGCATGGACCGTACCGGAGGATCGGTTCTAAGTAGTTACTGGTTTTCACCAGAGTCCGCCGCAAAGCGGGATGGTCTTGCTGCGGCGGTAACTACCAGGTCGTGTCCTCCGGTAGCGGCTCAACCTCACTGACTGCTGAGATAGGCGTAGTACAAAAGGGACAGGCAGAGGCGTAGTCAGATGTAGCAAAGGTCAAGGCAGGTAGCCCAGGTTCAGAGGCGGTAATCGTTAGCAAAGGGTTCGGCAACAGGCAAGGGATTACACAAATAATGCTTTCACTAGGGCACTGAGGCAACAAAGATCCGGCAAGGGCAGGAAGGGGCAGGTCACTTATATAGGAAACAGTAAGGGAGGTTTGGGCCAGGCACCAATTACTGGTGCACTGGCCCTTTAAATTTCAAATAGCCAGCGCGCGCGCCCTATGGTGCAGGACCGCGCGCACCGGGAACCACGTGAGCGGGGAGCGAAGGAGAGAGCCGGAGCAGGTGAGTGGATCTGGGGCGTGGGACGCACGCGGGGACACCTCGCAGCGCGGACCGCGTCCCCGACGGAGGCAGGGACAGAGTGTCCCCGGTCAGAGAGTCCGACCGAGGTACTCTGCAGGGACGAACTCCTCGAGCGCTCCGGTCCAGGAGCAGGGACCAGCGCGCTCAGCGTTACACTTGTTGTATCTCCTCCCATGCTCCACCAACTAGTGAAAATATAAGAGTGGCCCTGTACCTGCTGCCTAGACCTATGTTATAGGTCTTGAAATGCCTGTTCCACAATGTCAGGGGTAACCAGATGTGTAGACTCCTTTAAGGATGGTCACCGCTCAGATGCCATTCGGTATCTCCTCTCTCTTTATCCAGTTAATCTCATGGATATCCCCACGGTAATCTGTAGACAGAGCTCATAATCACAAAAGTATAGTATGTAAAACCTCCAACGATTTTTTTAAACTATGTATTGCATTCACATAAAAAACGCTTGTAAAATAGCATTCCAATATAACATCTGGTCCAAACTGATTAAAGACTTGCCGTTACTCCAGGACCAGCTCTGATCTGGCATACAGAGGTTTGCCACTACTCAGAGTGACACGCATTTGGCACGCATTTATTCACAGAAGATTTGTTGCACAGAATTTCTGTACTTTTCTGCACTTTGTTGGATTCCTTTTTTGGGACTTTCAGGAACATTAAGAACATTGCTTATGAATTTTTGGATTTTTTTAACACTAATTTATTTCACTGGACTTTTTCACTGATATGAATTTTTTGTTTTTCACATATGAATATTTTTTCACTTTTTATCATTATTTTTTCACTGATCACTTTTTGATAATCATTTATCATTTATTTGGATTATTGCACTTGCACTTTTTTGGTTGGAGATAATAGGATACTATAATATTAAAGGGTAGATTTGTGCTGATTTCAAAGTTTGTTGATCCATTTCATGCTGCACACTCCTGCAGTCAATTATCAGCAACTACACAGTTTATATAGTATTCCTCATTAACAGCTCATAGCCGTTGATTAATTTTGGGGCCAGATCCTCTTTTGGCATAACTACTCAGAGTGGGACATGTCTTTGCTGGGAAGCTGCTATGAATGTGACAGCCTTCTGTACAGTGCTCTATCTTTAGCCCCGTTCATTTATTGGCAGGAAGATTCCTTGGCTGATAGATCATTTTAGTGTAGCGGTCAACAAAATTCTAAGGGGTGTCTATTACACCCTTAATGCAATTTCGCTGTATGTTTACTCATACTGCTTCTCCTAACAGAAAAACATAAAGGCTAAGTCCAAAAGCACATATTTTCCCATAATTATGCATGTAAAATTATCTGCAACTGTGCCTGCAAAGCATTGCACCCATGATCAGTGGGTTGTGGGTGTAATATCAGCCTCCTGCAGGCTGTTGGTCCAGCTCTATGTCTGTACCAAGATATTGGTTTTAGAGGGTGAGCCTTTTTGGGGGTGGGGGTCTGCTGGGCACCATGTCACACTTTAAATAGGGGTGTAATATCCTTTGAATGCATGTGTGTTTGAATTTATGTAAAGACAAGACTTTTTGGATACAGAAGAGAAGGGTTAAAACCCCTGTCAACCCCTGATTTATCTTCACTTCATGCACTTAAAGTGATAATGCAGGCTTGTTACAAACATGTCATACTTACCTGCTTTGCGCGGTGGTTTTGCCCAGATCAGCCCAGATACTCCTTTTCTGGGGTCCCCTGGCAGCACACCAAGCCCCTCCCTCCTGCAGAGTGCCCCCTGAGCAAGCAGCTTGCTGTAGAGGCACCCAGGCAGGTGCACTCCCGAGTCACTACTCTGCGTGTCTTTTTACACACAGAGCCCTGGCTTGACCCTGCCCCCTCTTTCTCCTCATTGGCTTACTGGCTGTGATTGACAGCAGTGGGTACCAATGGTTCCCCCTGCTGCCTTAGCCAATGAGGAGTGAAAGTCCCCTGAGAGCCGAGGCTGTTGTGCACATGGCTGGGTTGCGATGGGGTTCAGGTAAGTATTAGGGAGGCTGGGGGGGGGGGGGGGCTGCTGCACAGAGAAGGTTTTTTCCTTCTCTGATCAATCCTGCAGAGACACAAACAAAAAAAAAAACCTGACCAGGGTCCTAATCTAGCCCTAATCCTAAAGACAAGTTTTGGTTATATAAACACTACAATGGGATAAGCATAAATATAGCCACAGACTACATCCAGGACATATGTATTCTTAGCCGTAGAATCACATTCAGATATGTTTGACTGAAAAATATGAATAATATCCAATAAATAGTTTTATGCCTGAAACTAAATAATTAATTCAACTGTAAAAATTGATATTACTTGCTCAGATCCAGATCACTAACAAGGCAAGATAAGTCGGAGCTCAGAACCTGGTGGATGTCTAGAAAGCTCTTCATGGATAGCAGAAGTGCTCAAACCTGTGCATCTGCATGTTGCTTTACAAATTGCAATCCTTAATAAATGTTATTAAGGGATGGAGGGGGAGGGCAAAGCTACTATCTTGCCTAGGGCCCCATTTTCCCTAATCCCCCTCTAGATGTGCTACATGATTAGCAATTAATAAGGTCTTGTTAAACTAGTAAATGTTTGCAGCATTGCATGTGTGAGGGATGATCGAACGGTTCGGGTCCACCATCGGTTCGGCCCGAACATTGGGTGTTCGAGGTTCGGCCGAATTTAGAACTTTTTGCCCAAAAAGTTTGGAATTCGGCAACCAGAACCGACCAAAATGCAATGCTTCAGGAAATGGGCTTTAAAAGCCCGTGATTGGACCAGAACTATTAGCAAAAGCCAATTGAGGGGGCAGGAGAATGCTAGGAATGTGATTGGAGTGACTAGGGGGTCCCTAGACCAATCATTAGTGAATACGCCCCCCAGTATATAAGATTGCCCCCGCCAAATTCCTAGCATTCTTGTACGGGACATGGAAGTGAGTGGAATGCTGTTCTGTTCTAATGTGTTACAAAGTGTCATTTAGCTATTTTTAGTGTGAGGAAAGGGATATCTAGTGTAGTTAGAGTGCTCCTTTACACTTAAGTTAGCTTCAAAAATTTAGTTTCTGTAGGGAAAGTATGAAGTGTCAGGGGACCGTAGTGTAGTGTAGGGTTAACTGACAGTGACTGCTATGGAAGGGTGACAAAACCCCTCCATAGCAGGGTGACCACTATAGAGAAATGATCATTTCTCTGAGTTGCTTCGGCACAGGCATATGGCTTCTCACCAGCCAAGCATTTTTTATGCTGCAGGGGCTGCCACTGCCAGTGCTTTTTTGAGGACATGTTTGATGTCAGACATGACATCTGAACATGTGTATAGGGGGTATATATATACATATATGTCTGTGTATATATACCCCTAGACATATATAGGTGTGATAGTAGCAGAAATATATGCTTGCGCTAATGAAATCATTTACAGTAATATATTTCTGCTACTATCACACCTATATATGGCTAGGTGTCTATACACATATAAGTATGTGTGTATATATACCACTATACACAAGTTCAGATGTTTTGCCTGCCTCAAAAGAACCCCAAAAAATGCCAAAAAAAAACGCTAGCGTCAAAAAAAAAAAATGCCCAGGTGTGTTTTTGCTGGCATTTTTGGGGGTTTTTGGAGGCAGGCAAAACATCAGAACTTGTGTATAGTGGTGTATATACACACATACATATATTTATATACACACCTAGACATATATAGGTGTGATAGTAGCAGAAATATATGCTTGCGCTAATGAAATCATTTACAGTAATATATTTCTGCTACTATCACACCTATATATGGCTAGGTGTCTATATACATATAATTATGTGTGTATATATACCACTATACACAAGTTCAGATGTTTTGCCTCAAAAGAACCCCAAAAAATGCAAAAAAAACGCTAGCGTCAAAAAAAAAAATGCCCAGGTGTGTTTTTGCTGGCATTTTTGGGGAGTTTTTGGAGGCAGGCAAAACATCAGAACTTGTGCACAGTACCACTATACACAAGTTCAGATGTTTTTCCTGACTGCAAAGAACCCCAAAAAATGCCTGCTTTGAAACCGGCAAGGTGTGAAAACCGAGAAGAGAAGCTAACCCCCTGAGCTGAAAGTATTCTAATACAAACAATCTTTTTTTTATGGTTCTGGACATGCTACAGAGCTGAAACTATTCGGCCCCCTTGAACTTTGCGACCTTTTGCCACATTTCAGGCTTCAAACATAAAGATATAAAACTGTATTTTTTTGTGAAGAATCAACAACAAGTGGGACACAATCATGAAGTGGAATGAAATTTATTGGATATTTCAAACTTTGTTAACAAATTAAAAACTGAAAGATTTGGCGTGCAAAATTATTCAGCCCCTTTACTTTCAGTGCAGCAAACTCTCTCCAGAAGTTCAGTGAGGATCTCTGAATGATCCAATGTTGACCTAAATGACTAATGATGATAAATAGAATCCACCTGTGTTTAATCAAGTCTCTGTATAAATGCACCTGCACTGTGATAGTTTCAGAGGTCCGTTTAAAGCACAGAGAGCATCATGAAGAACAAGGAACACTCCAGGCAGGTCCGAGATACTGTTTTGGAGAAGTTTAAAGCTGAATTTGGATACAAAAAGATTTCCCAAGCTTTAAACATCCCAAGTATCACTGTGCAAGCGATAATATTGAAATGGAAGGAGTATCAGACCACTGCAAATCTACAAAGACCTGGCCGTCCCTCTAAACTTTCAGCTCATACAAGGAGAAGACTGATCAGAGATGCAGCCAAGAGGCCCATGATCACTCTGGATGAACTGCAGAGATCTACAGCTGAGGTGGGAGACTCTGTCCATAGGACAACAATCAGTCGTATACTGCACAAATCTGGGCTTTATGGAAGAGTGGCAAGAAGACATTTCCTAAAGATATCCATAAAAAGTGTTGTTTAAAGTTTGCCACAAGCCACCTGGGAGACACACCAAACATGTGGAAGAAGGTACTCTGGTCAGATGAAACCAAAATCGAACTTTTTGGCAACAATGCAAAACGTTATGTTTGGCGTAAAAGCAACACAGCTCATCACCCTGATCACACCATCCCCACTGTCAAACATGGTGGTGGCAGCATCATGGTTTGGGCCTGCTTTTCTTCAGCAGGGACAGGGAAGATGGTTAAAATTGATGGGAAGATGGATGGAGCCAAATACAGGACCATTCTGGAAGAAAACCTGATGGAGTCTGCAAAAGACCTGAGACTGGGATGGAGATTTGTCTTCCAACAAGACAATGATCCAAAACATAAAGCAAAATCTACAATGGAATGGTTCACAAATAAACATATCCAGGTGTTAGAATGGCCAAGTCAAAGTCCAGACCTGAATCCAATTGAGAATCTGTGGAAAGAACTGAAAACTGCTGTTCACAAACGCTCTCCATCCAACCTCACTAAGCTCAAGCTGTTTTGCAAGGAGGAATGGGCAAAAATTTCAGTCTCTCAATGCGCAAAACTGATAGAGACATACCCCAAGCGACTTACAGCTGTAATCGCAGCAAAAGGTGGTGCTACAAAGTATTAACTTAAGGGGGCTGAATACTTTTGCACGCCCAATTTTTCAGTTTTTTATTTGTTAAAAAAGTTTGAAATATCCAATAAATTTTGTTCCACTTCATGATTGTGTCCCACTTGTTGATTTTTCACAAAAAATTACAGTTTTTTATCTGTATGTTTGAAGCCTGAAATGTGGCAAAAGGTCGCAAAATTCAAGGGGGGCGAATACTTTCGCAAGGCACTGTATAAAAGCTGCTGCTACCACCCAAATGTGTTTCCACATCTACACGATAAATAGATAAAAACCTATATGATAGCACTGCTAAAAAATTAATATAATTTTACTACTACTATTCTTCTTCCAGTAAAAGCCATGATGGATATGGCGTAACTCGTAGAGGTACCAAGCGGTGGGCAGGTTTGACATTACTTATGTGATGATCTTGGATTTGTGAATTTTAAGCTGTTTTTTAATTTAATAAATGTGAGTTTAATGGTTGAAGCTGCAATTTGTCGTATTGCTTCATGAATATTTGTGTACTGCACCATTGGAGATCCTCTTTTTTATCTCTACATGTGTTTATTTGGAGTAATGCCCCGTACACACGTGCAGATTATCTGAAGACTTTTGTCTGCAGACTTACCAAAACCATATAATATGAGGTCAAACCTAAACACTTTCAATTTGTGTGCAATCCGGCAGGTCCTTGCACTACATAGAAAAGGTAAATCTGAAGACAAAAGTCTTCAGATAATCTGCACGTGTGTACGGGGCATAACATCTAGTATTGTGGAGTGATCTAGAGACCAGATGGCAGTTTGTATCTATCTTATAATCGCCTGAGACCCCTAGTGGGTTAATCGTGAAGGTGAGCAGACACTTCACTTGGTGATTGCAGCACAGAATTTAAAGTGTGGACATACATGGAATGATTTACAGGTTGCACTTTTTATTGTCAGCACTTCAGGATTTATTGCTTCACTTGCACTTTATTAAGTCAGAGTCTCTGCACCATTGTTGCATTTTAAAAGGTGTTCATTGTTTAAATTGCACATTTTTACTATATAAAAATTTAATTTTTTTATGTTATGTCTAGCACTGTTTAAAGTTATTTAATTTTATCCATGCTTGTAAATATCTCTGCTGTTATTTCCTCCTACAATCAGGAGGCTACCAATAAAACAAATCATGAATAGTGGTCATGTGGATAAGTCAAAGGAAGGGAAAAGCTTGTCTTTCCCTGTCAGTGCCCTGGCCAGCAGCACAGTGACAGGCATGCTGTACCATTGGTAAACAAAGATAGTGTGTCAAAGATAAACCATTGTTTTGAGATGCATTGGAACTTGCGCAGAGCTACTTTGTGACATCCATGCAAAGCAGCTTCAGAACCGTTAGTGGTGTTTACCAGCTGTACCTCATGCCTTTCACTGTGCTACCAGATAGAGCATTAACAGCTAAGATGGTTGTACTATATAAGGCCCAGGCTGGTCTTTGATAACTTCAATGGTAAGTTGCATCTCTTCAGTCAAACTAAAGTAATACTCATTAACTGAGAGCTCTACTTATATTGTTGCCCTTTACATGTTTTCTGCCTTTATACCTTATTCTGTCTCTGGTTGTCTCAACTTCAGGCTACATAATCCATTAGGGATGAGCTTCGAGTTTGAGTCGAATATTGGCTGTTAGAGATGGCCTTGCGGTTCGCCCTGCAGTCGGTTTGCGGTGAATTTTGCTTGTTCGCTACCCGCCAAATTTGCGAACACGTGGCATTGTTTGCAGCGGCCATATTAGTTTACATTGGGGAGAACTTTGACCCATGACACAGCCATCAGGTGGAACAGGACAGCCAATTAAAACATTTCAGCACATGGACATACCCCCTACCCTATAAATTGACTTGAGCTGTCGGCCATTTCACATTCTGCTTTTTGCCAGCGTAGGGAGAGGTTGCCTGTGCTCATGAGGGAGAGATTGCAAGACACAAATAGCTCTGTGAAGATCCACAAAAGTCCTTTTCAGGGCTGGTATTTCAGTATAGGTCCAGTCTCTCTTCAGTATAGGGACAGGTATCCAGTCTGTGCTTTAGGGGCAGTTAGAAATCGGCATCTGCAGTGACACAAATCACTCTGTTAATGTCCACAAAAGTAATTTAAAGGGCTGCAATTTCGGTATAGGTCTTTTACAATCTCTTCAGTATAGGGACAGGTATCCAGTCTGTGCTTTACGGGCAGTTAGAGAGATCGGCTGCAGTCACACAAATCGCTCTGTTAATGTCTACAAAAGTCATTTAAAGGGCTGCAATTTTTGGTATAGGTCCAGTCTCTTTTCAGGTTGGGGCAGGTGTCCAGTCTGTGCTTTAGGGGCAGTTAGAGATCGGCAGCAGTCACACAAATCACTCTGTTAATGTCCACAAAAGTCATTTAAAGGGCTGCACATTTTTTGGTATTGCCGTGCAGTGCACTGAAAGGGGGGGGGGGGTAATCCACAGTATAATACACTTTGTAGAAAGCATATTATAGTGGATTAGTAATATTATTGTGCACTGTGCAGCATTGTGACAGGTGTGGTGTGACTGAGCTTTGCTGCAGCAATACTACACACAGTGACAAAAGCACTTATAATGTATTATAACTGGTGTGATAGACCAATGGCCCCCCCAATACCACATATTGAAGTGGGGTGTTGTCTGAGTATACTTTTACAAGTGTATTTGTGTCCTGCAACAATATTGCCTCTTTTGCTTATACACACAGTGCCAAACTCACTGGCCAATTTTTTTAAACCCCCAATACCACATATTGAAGTGGGGTGTTATTTAACAGTATAATTTTCTAAGAGCGTATTTTAGTCCTGCAAAAAATTGGCCTCTTGCTGTGTTGCCTGTGCTACACACAGTGACAACAGTTACTGGCCAATTATTTGTAGAACTGGTGTAATAAACCTGTGGCCCCCCAATACCACATATTGAAGTGGGGTGTTATTTAACAGTATACTTTTCTAAGAGTGTATTTTAGTCCTGCAAAAATGTGGCCTCTCTTGCTGTGCTGTGTTAACTGTGCTACAAACAGTGACAACAGTTACTGGCCAATTATTTGTAGAACTGTTGTAATAAACCTGTGGCTAGAGATGGCCTTGCAGTTCGCCCGGCGGATGGTTAGCGGCGAATTTTGGTTTTTCGCTACCCGCCAAATTTTCGGACACATGGCGTCGTTCGCGGCGCCCATATTTGCTTACATTGGGGAGAACTTTGACCCGTGATAAAGCCGTCAGGTGGAACGGGACAGCCAATTGAAACATTCCAGCACATGGACAGTCCCCCTACCCTATAAATAGACCCGATCTGGCGGCCATTTCACATTCCGCTTTCTGCCAGTGTAGGGAGAGGTCTGCTGTGCTCATTAGGGAGAGTTTGCTGGACACATATAGCGCTGTGAAGATCCACAAAAGCCCTTTTCAGGGCTGGTATTTCGGTATAGGCCTTCTACAGTCTCTTTTAAGGCTAGGGACAGGTATCCAGTGGTTGCTTTAGGGGCAGTTAGAGATCGGCTGCAGTCACAAATCGCTCTGTTAATGTCCACAGGGCTGGTATTTTGGTATAGGTCTAGTATCTTTAGAGCTTAGGGGCAGGTATCCTGTGGTTGCTTTAGGGGCAATTAGAGATCGGCTGCAGTCACACACAAATCGCTTTGTCAATGTCCACCAAAGTCATTTAAAATGCTCCAAAGTCGTTTTAGGGTCTATTACAGTCTATTTACTATAGGGGCAGGAATCCTGTGGTTGCTGTAGGGGCAGTTAGAGATCGGCTGCAGTCACACACAAATCGCTTTGTCAATGTCCACAAAAGTCATTTAAAGTCACCTTAGGCTCTGTCCTAAGGTGTTTTTCCCTGATCCCTCTTCCAAGGGATCACGCATTACCTGTGCCTGGGGTGTTTACTCATTTCCCCTTTTAGGCACACAATGAATCAATCCCACTATTTATATTAATTCAATCATATATAATTAAACTGATTTATGAACTCGTTTATAAATTAATCCAATTACCATATCTTCTATGTAAATTGGAAATCAATTTTAGGAATTTTGTATCCTTCATTTGATTTCTGACAAGCCCTGGTAAACCCAGGCCTATAAGACCTTCTACATTTCTTCTGTTCCTTACAGGGAAAATAAGCACCAAGGATTGGGAAAACTATTCGTGACCCCTCCTATGAAGTATGTGCTTTCCTGTTCTATAGACGCAAATAGAATTATACAGAGGGTCCCCTTATCTTACCATATGCTAAGGTAAGAGAAACTGGACTGTAATGGGAGATAGGTCTTGATACTTATCTCTACTCTATCTTACTCTCTTCCTTTTCTGTGACAGATGATCTTAAACCACTGGGATGTGCTGAAATTGAGGGCAACCTCATTTAATTAATTTTATCTATTTTTCTGGATACTTCAAACCAGGTGAGCCCTTCCTTGTTTGGTGCAACTGATATGGGTATCCATTTAATACTAAAAAAAACTCCCCTCTGAGAAAGATTTACACTATGTTCCCTGTTCTAGGCAACGAAAACTTTTAACCATCAATACTTGGCTCTAGCTTTCCGATCTGGGAAATCAGGATATATCCCAGGGGAGAGACTCAGCAGGGTGCAAGGTTCGCAGGTATGTAGTGCGATTGGACTGGGGGATCTTTTCAGGGGGATGTCTAAGGGGTAGAAGAATAGATCTCCAATTTTTCACCTAGATGAGGAGTAGTCACCGATGCATATCTAATATATGAACAAATGTATATACATGTAAATGCTTTGATTTGTATATGAAATTTATATTTTCCTGTACTTTTTTAGGAGTGGATGCAAAATCCCTGAAGAAGATTATTTTGTTACTTAACACATTTTCGAAACGCGTTGGACCATTTACCACTCCTTAAGTAGAATTATGTTTTCTGTATATTCATGTATTTGATGGACCAATTGAGTATTGTCCTATGTCACACTTTGTATTTGATCTTGAATAATTGTAAGAATTTATTAATAAACATTTTAGAAAACCATTCTCTATAGAGGAATCACTGTTACCCTTAAAGTCCCACTGAATAGGGGGTTTCTATCTTCAAACCTGTATCTTGGGATTGTGGTAACACAATACCTTGCAGCTGTCTACATAACTTTTCATCTGAGTATACTTTTACAAGTGTATTTGTGTCCTGCAACAACATTGCCTATTTTGCTGTGTGAAGTCAGATACACACAGCGCCAAACTCACTGGCCATTTTTTTCAACAATTGGTGTGATAAACCAGTAGCCCCCCAATAGCACATATTGAAGCGGGGTGTTAGTTAACAGTATACTTTTCTAAGAGTGTATTTTAGTCCTGCAAAAATGTGGCCTCTCTTGCTGTGTTGCCTGTGCTACACACAGTGACAACAGTTACTGGCCAATTATTTGTAGAACTGGTGTGATAGACCAGTGGCCCCCCAATAGCACATATTGAAGTGGGGGTGTTATCTGACTGAGTATACTTTTACAAGTGTATTTGTGTCCTGCAACAACATTGCCTCTGTTGCTGTGTGAAGTCTGATACACACAGCGCCAAACTCACTGGCCAATTTTTTCAACAACTGGTGTGATAAACCAGTAGCCCCCCAATAGCACATATTGAAGCGGGGTGTTATTTAACAGTATACTTTTCTAAGAGTGTATTTTAGTCCTGCAAAAATGTGGCCTCTCTTGTTGTGTTGCCTGTGCTACACACAGTGACAACAGTTACTGGCCAATTATTTGTAGAACTGGTGTGATAGACCAGTGGCCCCCCAATAGCACATATTGAAGTGGGATGTTATCTGAGTATACTTTTACAAGTGTATTTGTGTCCTGCAACAACATTGCCTCTGTTGCTGTGTGAAGTGGCCCCCCAATAGCACATATTGAAGTGGGGTGTTATCTGAGTATACTTTTACAAGTGTATTTGTGTCCTGCAACAACATTGGCTCTGTTGCTGTGTGAAGTCTGATACACACAGCGCCAAACTCACTGGCCAATTTTTTCAACAACTGGTGTGATAAACCAGTAGCCCCCCAATAGCACATATTGAAGCGGGGTGTTAGTTAACAGTATACTTTTCTAAGAGTGTATTTTAGTCCTGCAAAAATGTGGCCTCTCTTGCTGTGTTGCCTGTGCTACACACAGTGACAACAGTTACTGGCCAATTATTTGTAGAACTGGTGTGATAGACCAGTGGCCCCCCAATAGCACATATTGAAGTGGGGGTGTTATCTGACTGAGTATACTTTTACAAGTGTATTTGTGTCCTGCAACAACATTGCCTCTGTTGCTGTGTGAAGTCTGATACACACAGCGCCAAACTCACTGGCCAATTTTTTCAACAACTGGTGTGATAAACCAGTAGCCCCCCAATAGCACATATTGAAGCGGGGTGTTATTTAACAGTATACTTTTCTAAGAGTGTATTTTAGTCCTGCAAAAATGTGGCCTCTCTTGCTGTGTTGCCTGTGCTACACACAGTGACAACAGTTACTGGCCAATTATTTGTAGAACTGGTGTGATAGACCAGTGGCCCCCCAATAGCACATATTGAAGTGGGGGTGTTATCTGACTGAGTATACTTTTACAAGTGTATTTGTGTCCTGCAACAACATTGCCTCTGTTGCTGTGTGAAGTCTGATACACACAGCGCCAAACTCACTGGCCAATTTTTTCAACAACTGGTGTGATAAACCAGTAGCCCCCCAATAGCACATATTGAAGCGGGGTGTTATTTAACAGTATACTTTTCTAAGAGTGTATTTTAGTCCTGCAAAAATGTGGCCTCTCTTGCTGTGTTGCCTGTGCTACACACAGTGACAACAGTTACTGGCCAATTATTTGTAGAACTGGTGTGATAGACCAGTGGCCCCCCCAATAGCACAGATTGAAGTAAGGTGTTATCTACCTTTTTGCAGATATACTGTGATTCTCTAGAGACTTTTGTCACAGGGTAATTAAAAAACATGACAGGCAGAGGAAGAGGCAGAGACGTACGCAGGGGTGGTAAGGGTAGGGCAGGAGCAGTAGGCCGGAGCCTAACTGTGAAGTTTCAAAAGCCACATGCAATTACGACAAAGGACGCACCAGACTTGGTTGAGTGGGTCACTCAGTCTTCCTCTTCTGCACCCTCCTCATCCTCTCTATCTGCACCCTCTTCACGCTCTGCTGTGTGCACCCCCAAAGACACCACCACCACATACCCTCCACTTGAGTCACTGT
Organism: Pelophylax lessonae; assembly: GCF_965119305.1. NCBI lineage: Eukaryota > Metazoa > Chordata > Amphibia > Anura > Ranidae > Pelophylax > Pelophylax lessonae. Next base: position 524,612,473 of record NC_138770.1, read on the forward strand.
AATTATTTTCCGATCCATCACAAGACGTTTGCAATGCACAGCCATTGTTAGCATCGAATCAGGAAGAGGAGGTAGCAACAGCCGGCACTCAGCAGTCTGACGACAGTACCCAGATGAGCCCAAGGAGGTTGGTCCCCGCTGTTGCTGCCTACTCTGAGATCTCGATTGTTAGTGGTGGGGAAGATGACGTGGATGATGACGAGTCTATGGATGTCACGTGGGAGTCCACAAGAGAGGAAGAGGAAGGGAGTTCAGAGGGAGAGACGGACCGGCAGATAGGGAGGAGAGGCAGGCAGAACTTGCATTGCAAAAGAGGTAGAAAGCAGACTGCAAATGTATCAGGAGCAAGCCATCAACCATGTACAGTCACATCTAGCGCTCCCAGGATGCCGGCACATGGCTCGGCAGTGTGGGCTTTTTTTAATGTGTCCGTTGCTGACAACAGCTTTGCCATCTGCAGCCTTTGCAGTCAACGCATAAGTCGTGGTAAGCCCAACACTCACCTAGGGACAACCTCCTTAAGAAGGCACCTAAACTCCCATCACCGAGCCCAGTGGGAGAAACACCGTCAGAACCCACAAAGCCACACTCCAGGCTCTGTCCGCGAGCCCCTTCTCCTTCTGCTTCTCCTCTCTCCTCACATTTGCCCTCCACGCCACCTTCCATGATGCCGTCGTCACGTTGTTCTGAAAAAAGGCAGGTGTCTGTGGTCCAAATGTTGACGCCGGATAACCCTCTTGCCCAACGTTTGACTGCTGGATTGTCAGAACTGAAAGCCCGCCAACTACTGCCATATCAACTGGTGGACTCGGAGGCCTTTCGTAAATTTTTGGCCATTGGAACACCACAATGGAAGTTCCCAGGCAGGAAATACTTCTCACAAAAGGGCATTCCAGAGCTGTATGGCCATGTTAAGCGGCAAGTGAATATAACTCTGGCACACAGTGTTGGTGCCAAGATACATCTGACCACAGACACATGGTCTAGCAAACATGGGCAGGGAAGGTATATCACTTTTACTGCCCACTGGGTGAACCTTCTGACGGCCGTTAAGCATGTAACCCGTGGCACCCGTGTAGATTTAGTTGTACCGCCACGGATTGCAAGCAGGCCTGCCTCTTCTTCTCCTCCATCATCCTCCCTCTCCTCCTCAGCTGACTCCTCCTCTTCCGCTGCTACCGTCTCTTCTCCTGCGCTGCCCAACATCCCCAGAACCTATTCCACATGCCGGGTGAGACGTTGCCATGCTGTGCTGCATCTGTTGTGCCTGGAAGCCAAGAGCCACACTGGTCCTGCACTCCTTTCAGCTTTGCGTTCACAGGCAGATCAGTGGCTGACACCGCTGAATTTGTCAGTTGGTAAAGTGGTGTGCGACAACGGTGCCAATCTGCTGAGCGTGCTGAAACAGGGCAAAATAACACACGTGCCATGCATGGCACATGTCCTGAACTTGGTGGTGCAGCGATTCGTTGCCAAATACCCTGGGGTCCAGGACGTCTTGCGGCAGGCCAGGAAAATCTCAGGCCATTTCCGAAGATTTTACACAGCCATGGCTTGCCTTGCTGAGATTCAGCGGCGACACAACCTGCTCCTCAGGCGTCTTATTTGTGACTGCCTGATGCGATGGAACTCAACATTGCATATGCCTGATAGGCTGCTCCAGCAGAAACGTGCAGTTAATGACTACCTGTTCGAACTCGGCGGCAGGACAGGTTGTGGGGAGCTTGGGTATTTTTCACCTCCCCAGTGGCTGCTCATGCGGGACGTATGCAGACTTCTGCGGCCATTCAATGAGATCACCAAACTGGTCAGTCATGGCCAGGGCGCCATAAGTGACATCATACCTTACGCCTTCTTTCTGGAGCATGCATTGCATTGTGTCATTGATCAAGCCGTCGAGGAGCAGGAGCACGAAGATCAGGAAGTCGCAATGTTGGATGAATTCCCAGGGGGTGCTACTCCATCTGAGACAAATCAATAGCAGGAGTCTGAAGAGGAGTCAGAGGAGGAGGATTGTGCTGGGGGGGAGGAGGAGGAGCAAGAAGACCATGCTTTAAACCTTTCTGGGATCACTGGTGTTATCCGTGGATTGGGGGAGGGGGAGGAGAACGAGGGCGACATTATCCTGGATGATGAGCTGGAAGCAGGCCGCCATACCACTTCCAGTTTAGTGGGAATGGGGGCCTACATGCTGGAGTGTTTTAAGGGGGCCCCCGTATAAAACGCATAAAGGCCAAGGACCAGTACTAGGTGGCAACTTACTTAGACCCCTGGTACAAACACAAAATAGCGGAAATGTTACCACAATCACAGAGGGTGGTCAGAATGCAGCATTTCCAGGCCTTGCTGAGGGAAATGCTGCATTCTGCTTTTCCGTGCGCTGGCAGAGGAATGTCCAGTCACAGAGAGACAGTTGCGTGTAGCAATCCAAGAGCGCCTGCAAGAAGAGGGCGGTTGGAAGATGTCTTGGTCACTTCAGATATGAGATCCTTCTTTCAGCCAAACCATCGACAGCTGTAGTCCGGATCCAGCATGAGGGAACGCCTAGACCGACAGGTGTCCGACTACATCGGGTTAACGGCCGATGTGGACGCTCTGAGGAGTGATGAACCCCTGGACTAATGGTTGGGCAGGCTTGACCTCTGGCCAGAGCTTGCACAATTTGCAATGGAACTGTTGGCTTGCCCCCCGTCCAGTGTCCTGTCCGAAAGGACGTTCAGCGCAGCAGGGAGGATCGTGACTAGTGTTGAGCGAACACGGACTGTATTATTCGTGTTCGTACCGAATAATTGGATTTTTTGTACCCGAACACGGACACGGTCACTTTACTGTATGTTCGGGTAAAAATCCGTGTTCGGTCGTTTTATTTCCGGGTTTTGCATGCTTTGGCGCTCTTTTCATGGCGGGCTTTCAACAGCCAATCAACAATCGTTTAACTGGTGTGCCTTAAGCCATCCCAGCCATGCCTGCAAATGTCTCAGTAGCTGTGATTGGCCGTCTGAAGCATGTGACCAAGTCTTTATAAGTTCGAGGCAGCCGCAGCGGCGTCATTATGCTGCTTAGATTCAGGGACAGAGCACACATCAACGTGCTGGCTGCTGATTAGGGAAAGATAGGCAGGAAAAAACCATTTGTGTCCGGATAGAATTGAGGGACAGGTCGGAGTGTTTAGGCAGGGCGAGTTGTAGGCATTTTAGGGATAGAGTCTGCTGAATTATATAGGGTCAGTGTCTTCTACAAACTACAATCGATATTGCTGTGTGGGGGGTGGGGTCTGCACTCAATCCTGATCTACGATCTCTTCTCAATCCTGTTAGGGACAGAGTCTGCTGAATTTTAGGGAAACTGTGTTCTACAAACTACAATCGATATTGCTGTGTGGTGTGGGATTGGAGATAGGCAGGTGTCAGTGATCCACATCCATTTTTCTGTGTGTGAGCTGCAGTGAACACAATCTTTTTGGGCTGCAGTGAACACAATCTTTTTGGGCTGCAGTGAACACAATCTTTTTGGGCTGCAGTGAACACAATCTTTTTGGGCTGCAGTGAACACAATCTTTTTGGGCTGCAGTGAACACAATCTTTTTGGGGTGCAGTGAACAAAATCTTTTTGGGGTGCAGTGAACACAATCCTTTTTGGTGTGCAGTGAACACAATCTTTGTGGGGTGCAGTGAACAAAATCCTTTGTGGGGTGCAGTGAACACAATCTTTTTGGGGTGCAGTGAACAAAATCCTTTTTGGGGTGCAGTGAACAACATCCTTTTTGGGGTGCAGTGAACACAATCTTTTTGGGGTGCAGTGAACAAAATCCTTTGTGGGGTGCAGTGAACACAATCTTTTTGGGGTGCAGTGAACACAATCTTTGGGGGGTACAGTGAACACAATCTTTGTGAGGTGCAGTGAACACAATCTTTGTGGGGTGCAGTGAACACAATCATTGTGGGGTGCAGTGAACTCAATCTTTGTGGGGTACAGTGAACACAATCTCATACTGAAGGTTTGAGGGTGCTGCCTGTTCCATACTCCCCCTACTCCTCATCTAGCCTTTTAGGGGTACAAACAATAGTAATTGGGGCCTAGTGTGGTTGTGTACGTGTGATATACATACACTTTTTTGGGATCATATTTTCTATTCCGCTATTTAATCAAAAACCTTTGGGGATCAGTTAAATTGGGGGATAGTCTGTGTTGGTACGTGTGAGAGAGATCCACCTTTCCAAGTTGTTGGGGTTCATCTCATACTTCTGAAGGTTTGAGGGTGCTGCCTGTTCCATACTCCCCCTACTCCTAGCCTTTTAGGGGTACAAACAATAGTAATTGGGGCCTAGTGTGGTTGTGTACGTGTGATATACATACACTTTTTTGGGATCATATTTTCTATTCCGCTATTTAATCAAAAACCTTTGGGGATCAGTTAAATTGGGGGATAGTCTGTGTTGGTACGTGTGAGAGAGATCCACCTTTCCAAGTTGTTGGGGTTCATCTCATACTTCTGAAGGTTTGAGGGTGCTGCCTGTTCCATACTCCCCCTACTCCTAGCCTTTTAGGGGTACAAACAATAGTAATTGGGGCCTAGTGTGGTTGTGTACGTGTGATATACATACACTTTTTTGGGATCATATTTTCTATTCCGCTATTTAATCAAAAACCTTTGGGGATCAGTTAAATTGGGGGATAGTCTGTGTTGGTACGTGTGAGAGAGATCCACCTTTCCAAGTTGTTGAGGTTCATCTCATACTTCTGAAGGTTTGAGGGTGCTGCCTGTTCCATACTCCCCCCTACTCCTAGCCTTTTAGGGGTACAAACAATAGTAATTGGGGCCTAGTGTGGTTGTGTACGTGTGATATACATACACTTTTTTGGGATCATATTTTCTATTCCGCTATTTAATCAAAAACCTCTGGGGATCAGTTAAATTGGGGGATAGTCTGTGTTGGTACGTGTGAGAGAGATCCACCTTTCCAAGTTGTTGGGGTTCATCTCATACTTCTGAAGGTTTGAGGGTGCTGCCTGTTCCATACTCCCCCTACTCCTAGCCTTTTAGGGGTACAAACAATAGTAATTGGGGCCTAGTGTGGTTGTGTACGTGTGATATACATACACTTTTTTGGGATCATATTTTCTATTCCGCTATTTAATCAAAAACCTTTGGGGATCAGTTAAATTGGGGGATAGTCTGTGTTGGTACGTGTGAGAGAGATCCACCTTTCCAAGTTGTTGAGGTTCATCTCATACTTCTGAAGGTTTGAGGGTGCTGCCTGTTCCATACTCCCCCTACTCCTAGCCTTTTAGGGGTACAAACAATAGTAATTGGGGCCTAGTGTGGTTGTGTACGTGTGATATACATACACTTTTTTGGGATCATATTTTCTATTCCGCTATTTAATCAAAAACCTCTGGGGATCAGTTAAATTGGGGGATAGTCTGTGTTGGTACGTGTGAGAGAGATCCACCTTTCCAAGTTGTTGGGGTTCATCTCATACTTCTGAAGGTTTGAGGGTGCTGCCTGTTCCATACTCCCCCTACTCCTAGCCTTTTAGGGGTACAAACAATAGTAATTGGGGCCTAGTGTGGTTGTGTACGTGTGATATACATACACTTTTTTGGGATCATATTTTCTATTCCGCTATTTAATCAAAAACCTTTGGGGATCAGTTAAATTGGGGGATAGTCTGTGTTGGTACGTGTGAGAGAGATCCACCTTTCCAAGTTGTTGAGGTTCATCTCATACTTCTGAAGGTTTGAGGGTGCTGCCTGTTCCATACTCCCCCTACTCCTAGCCTTTTAGGGGTACAAACAATAGTAATTGGGGCCTAGTGTGGTTGTGTACGTGTGATATACATACACTTTTTTGGGATCATATTTTCTATTCCGCTATTTAATCAAAAACCTTTGGGGATCAGTTAAATTGGGGGATAGTCTGTGTTGGTACGTGTGAGAGAGATCCACCTTTCCAAGTTGTTGGGGTTCATCTCATACTTCTGAAGGTTTGAGGGTGCTGCCTGTTCCATACTCCCCCTACTCCTAGCCTTTTAGGGGTACAAACAATAGTAATTGGGGCCTAGTGTGGTTGTGTACGTGTGATATACATACACTTTTTTGGGATCATATTTTCTATTCCGCTATTTAATCAAAAACCTCTGGGGATCAGTTAAATTGGGGGATAGTCTGTGTTGGTACGTGTGAGAGAGATCCACCTTTCCAAGTTGTTGGGGTTCATCTCATACTTCTGAAGGTTTGAGGGTGCTGCCTGTTCCATACTCCCCCTACTCCTAGCCTTTTAGGGGTACAAACAATAGTAATTGGGGCCTAGTGTGGTTGTGTACGTGTGATATACATACACTTTTTTGGGATCATATTTTCTATTCCGCTATTTAATCAAAAACCTTTGGGGATCAGTTAAATTGGGGGATAGTCTGTGTTGGTACGTGTGAGAGAGATCCACCTTTCCAAGTTGTTGGGGTTCATCTCATACTTCTGAAGGTTTGAGGGTGCTGCCTGTTCCATACTCCCCCTACTCCTAGCCTTTTAGGGGTACAAACAATAGTAATTGGGGCCTAGTGTGGTTGTGTACGTGTGATATACATACACTTTTTTGGGATCATATTTTCTATTCCGCTATTTAATCAAAAACCTCTGGGGATCAGTTAAATTGGGGGATAGTCTGTGTTGGTACGTGTGAGAGAGATCCACCTTTCCAAGTTGTTGGGGTTCATCTCATACTTCTGAAGGTTTGAGGGTGCTGCCTGTTCCATACTCCCCCTACTCCTAGCCTTTTAGGGGTACAAACAATAGTAATTGGGGCCTAGTGTGGTTGTGTACGTGCGAGATACATACACTTTTTTTGATCATATTTCCTATTCCGCTATTCAATAAAAACCTTTGAGGATCAATTGAATTGCGGGATAGTCTGTGTCGGTACGTGTGAGAGAGATCCACCTTTCCAAGTTGTTGGGGTTCATCTCATACTTCTGAAGGTTTGAGGGTGCTGCCTGTTCCATACTCCCCCTACTCCTAGCCTTTTAGGGGTACAAACAATAGTAATTGGGGCCTAGTGTGGTTGTGTACGTGCGAGATACATACACTTTTTTTGATCATATTTCCTATTCCGCTATTCAATAAAAACCTTTGAGGATCAATTGAATTGCGGGATAGTCTGTGTCGGTACGTGTGAGAGAGATCCACCTTTCCAAGTTGTTGGGGTTCATCTCATACTTCTGAAGGTTTGAGGGTGCTGCCTGTTCCATACCCCCCCTACTCCTCATCTAGCCTTTTAGGGGTACAAACAATAGTAATTGGGGCCTAGTGTGGTTGTGTACGTGCGAGATACATACACTTTTTTTGATCATATTTCCTATTCCGCTATTCAATAAAAACCTTTGAGGATCAATTGAATTGCGGGATAGTCTGTGTCGGTACGTGTGAGAGAGATCCACCTTTCCAAGTTGTTGGGGTTCATCTCATACTTCTGAAGGTTTGAGGGTGCTGCCTGTTCCATACCCCCCCTACTCCTCATCTAGCCTTTTAGGGGTACAAACAATAGTAATTGGGGCCTAGTGTGGTTGTGTACGTGCGAGATACATACACTTTTTTTGATCATATTTCCTATTCCGCTATTCAATAAAAACCTTTGAGGATCAATTGAATTGCGGGATAGTCTGTGTCGGTACGTGTGAGAGAGATCCACCTTTCCAAGTTGTTGGGGTTCATCTCATACTTCTGAAGGTTTGAGGGTGCTGCCTGTTCCATACTCCCCCTACTCCTCATCTAGCCTTTTAGGGGTACAAACAATAGTAATTGGGGCCTAGTGTGGTTGTGTACGTGTGATATACATACACTTTTTTTGGATCATATTTTCTATTCCGCTATTTAATTTAACTGGGCCTCCATGCGAGACCTGTGTGCCTTGTTGCGCTGTTTTGAGTACTCCACCAACATGGCCAGTGGCAATGACGCAGTTCTCAGCTTAACTATCCCACTTCTATGCCTCCTTGAAAAAACAATTCGGGCGATGATGGAAGAGGATGTGGCACAGGATGAGGAGGAGGAGGAGGATGAAGAGGTAACATTTCCAAGGCTTTCAGGGCAGTCATTCGCAAGGGGCTCCGAGGGTGGGTTCCTGCACACGCAAACGCCAGGGACGCAATTGTCCAGCAGGGGCACAGTTCTGGAGGATGAGGAGGATGAGGAGGAGGAGGAGCTGGAGGAGGAGATGGAACCATGTTCACAGCAGGGTGGCACCCAGGCCAGCTCATGGCCATCACTGGTGCGTGGCTGGGGGGATACAGAGGACACGGACCATACACCTCCCACAGAGGACAGCCTTTCGTTGCCTCTGGGCAGCCTGGCACACATGAGCGATTACATGCTGCAGTGTCTCCACAACGACCGCCGAGTTGCCCACATTCTAACTTGTGCTGATTACTGGGTGGCCACGCTGCTGGATCCCCGTTACAAGGACAACGTACCGTCCTTAATTCACTCACTGGAGCGCGATCGCAAGATGCGCGAGTACAAGCGCACGCTGGTAGACGCCATGCTGCTGGCATTCCCATCTGACAGCGGGGCCACAGTGGAAGCACAAGGCAGAGGAGGAGGAGGAGGAGGTCGCCAACGCAACCAGGGCACCGCCAGCACCTCAGAAGGCAGGGTTAGCATGGCCGAAATGTGGAAAAGCTTTGTCAGCACGCCACAACAAACAGCAGCACCAGCAGCTCAGATGGAACGTCTTAGCAGGAGGCAGCATTTTACCAACATGGTGGAGCAGTATGTGTGCACACGCCTACATGTAGTGAATGACGGGTCTGCCCCCTTCAACTTCTGGGTCTCCAAATTGGGCACATGGCCTGAGCTTGCCCTTTACGCCTTGGAGGTGCTGGCGTGCCCTGCAGCCAGTGTATTATCTGAACGGGTATTTAGCACGGCTGGGGGCGTTATAACAGACAAGCGCAGCCGCCTGTCCAGAGACAATGTGGACAAGCTCACGTTCATTAAAATGAACCAGGCATGGATCCCACGGGACTTTTCCGTACCTTATGCAGAATAGCAATGGATACCGACCTTACCCACCCATTGTTCCATTTTTGCTCTTTCTCACTCTTTTGGGGTGTACCCTCATTTAAAATTTGTGAAAAGAAGCAGTGTTGGCTACCTCGTCCTCCTCCTCAGGGCCAGATTAATGTAGGGGCTATTGGAGCTGCAGCTCCAGGCCCCTACCTTTTATATAGGCCCCGGGTTGGCCATATTCACTGTTACCGCTCTTCTGTCACTTGTAAACACAGAAGTCTGGCTTCTATGCTCGCTTCCCCAGGCAGCACCCTCAGAACCTCCCCACACAGCGTGAAGGCCGGACAAGGAGGGACAGTTGGCGATGCATGGATGTGTTTATGGGCTTCAGAGACAGCATCCCATGTTGAATTAGGCATGCATGGCTGCACCCTTCCTCCTCTGGGTGCATGGCAAGGCACGGCCCTAAGGCCCTTCAAAATCCTCAGCACCAAGCCCATGATGCTGTTAATCCGGCCCTGGTCCTCCTCCACCGCCGCTTCCACCTACACCGCCCATAGGTGTGCGCAGCCTATTGCATTAAGGTGTGCACCCCAAAGTTGAAATACACATGCATGTGTTTGCCAGCAGGGAGAGTAATGTATCGGGGCCATGTACCTGTAGGCAAGGAGAAATAGAGCAGAGCAGGTCCCAGGGAGATCTTTCCCATCTCCTCACTGGCAATGCTATGTGCCCTAGGTGATTAGGGTGTGCCCAGGCACACCCAGCACACCCTGTGCGCACGCCTATGTCACCGCCACATCCACCACCACCTTAACCTCCCTCCTACTCCATATGGGCCTCGTCCTTCAGAGATGAAGAAGAACATTGTTTTATTTTTCTGTTTTTTTTTGTTGTTTTAAGTTATTTCCCTATCCACATTTGTTTGCAGAGCACTTGCCATGCTCTTAATTACGTTTTGCTGCCATTTGCAGCACTCTAGCCCTTTCCTTTGGTGTTTTAGAGCCATTTTAGTGCCTTAAAGTTCGGGTCCCCATTGACTTCAATGGGGTTCGGCGTCCGGGAAAAGTTCGGTAAAAGTCCGGGACACGGACCCGGACTTTTTTTTAAAGTTCGGCAGAACCCGTCGAACACGGACATCTAGGTGTTCGCTCAACCCTAATCGTGACCGATAAGCGCACTCGCCTAGCTCATGACAGTATAGACTACCTCACATTTATAAAAATGAATGAGGCATGGATCTCTGAGGAATTTAACACATGTGGCCAGTAGACCATGTTTCATTGCAATTCCTCATCACAGGCCACAAATATCTGCCAGACCGCCATCCACCCACAACAATTCCTGGTCCTTGTTTTTGCTAAATACAGCGGCATAAAAGGCATTTCATGTCCATTGAATGGCTAATTTTTGGGGCAGATACAGGCTGACACTTACTTCTGTATACTGTGAATGCCTTATTGTAACGCTCCTGCGTTTTTATGTATGATGTGGATTTTCAGCTGCAGAAATATTCCACTTCAGTAGTCATGTAGAGAAACGCTGAGACACCAATCCCAACTCTCAATGACTCATCATGTGTGGATGATCTCAATTCAGCAAGTAAATACACACACTCAATAAGATGTTTCCTAGAGTGACTTATGTATATAGTAACACAGTGATGATAGGCTGAAGAGACAGGTTGGGTAGAGATGGTAGATGACAGACACTTGAAAGGAAATGTTCTTGAAAGTAAGATAGTAGCAGATGGGATGCAGATAGGTTTAGCAATCATGTATGGTAGCAGATGACAGAGTAGCAGGTGGACATACAAGAGAGATCAACCCAGTGCAAGAACAGGTGGTAGTAGGCTCAAGAGCTAGCAATCTTAGATAATGCAGATGTAGTAATAGTCCTTAGTATGCAGAGCTAAATAGTGTAAGCTTTAGTATGAAAGTTATAGAGGTTTCCCCTGTGGGGTACTTATCACTAATAGCAATGTAGTAGAGGAGAGGTTCGGCAAGAGCGGATGATCCGGTAGCGGGATACAGGGATCAGCGCAGCGTGGTTCCGACAGCAAGGTATGCTTGCAAGCATGAGAGCTTCAAGACCGGTTAGCATCAAGGCACAAAGCAGTTTGAACGAACACATGTGAGTGAGAGCCGGCGATCTAAATAGCCATCCAGTCCGGCGCTCAGTGATGACAGCATCAGTCTTAAAGGTGTATGCGCACCTTACCAAAAGAGAATGGTGGGGCGCATACACTTATGAAAGAGTAATTAGGGTACCCAAAGGTACCAGAACATTACACTTATGTACCTCTAGCCATCAAACACACTACGTTCTTTGCTGTCAGTTAAACCCATGTGGGCTCATTTTTGGAGCCTATATAGGCCGACACTTACTTCTGTATCCTGTGAATGCCTAATGTAGCTCTAGCCATCAAATACACTACGTTCTTTGCTGTCAGTTAAACCCATGTGACCTAATTTTTGGAGCCTATACAGGCCGACACTTACTTCTGTATACTGTGTGAATGCCCAATGTACCTCTAGCCATCAAATACACTACGTTCTTTGCTGTCAGTTAAACCCATGTGAGCTAATTTTTGGAGCCTATACAGGCCGACAGTTACTTCTGTATCCTGTGAATGCCGAATGTACCTCTAGCCATCAAATACACTATGTTCTTTGCTGTTCATTAAACCCACGTGGGCTAAATTTTGGAGCCTATACAGGCCGACACTTACTTCTGTATACTGTGTGAATGCCTAATGTACCTCTAGCCATCAAATACACTAAGTTCTTTGCTGTCAGTTAAACCCATGTGAGATAATTTTTGGAGCCTATGCAGGCCGTTACTTACTTCTGTATACTGTGAATGCCTAATGTACCTCTAGCCATCAAATACACTACGTTCTTTGCTGTCAGTTAAACCCATGTGAGCTAATTTTTGGAGCCTATACAGGCCGACACTTACTCCTGTATCCTGTGAATGTCTAATGTACCTCTAGCCATCAAATACACTACGTTCTTTGCTGTCAGTTAAACCCGTGTGAGCTAATTTTTGGAGCCTATACAGGCCGACACTTACTTCTGTATACTGTGTGAATGCCTAATGTACATCTAGCCATCAAATACACTACGTTCTTAGCTGTCATTTAAACCCATGTGGGTTAATTTTTGGGGCCTATACTGGCCGACACTTATTTCTGTATCCTGTGAATGCCTAATGTACCTTCAGCCACAGAATACTACATTCTTAGCTGTCAGGTAAACCCATGTGGGCTAAATTTTGGGGCCTTTTATGGCCAACGCTTACTTCTGTATCCTGTGAATGCCTAATGTACCTTCAGCCACAGAATACTACATTCTTAGCTGTCAGGTAAATGCATGTTGGCTAATTTTTGGGGCCTGGAATGGCCTACACTTACTTCTTTATCCTGTGAATGCCTAATTTTTCAGACTGGAATTGAAAACCAATGGGTCTGTAAAGGTTCCGCCAAATTGTGGAATGGATTTGGACCCATTTTACAGATGTGTGAATGGACCCTATATGTATTAGACTTGTATTTACCGGCTGCTGTCAGTTTTGGCTGATTTATGAAAAAAAATATATATATTTTTTGCTGTAAAAAAAAAAAAAATTAGGGCAACTTTTTCAATTGCAATACTTCTGTTATGACATTGTCCATGTGCTGGGACTATTTGTGCACAGCTAGTACGTCTTTTGTGGCTGCAAATATGACCTAAAGGTTTTTAAAGTTCGCCTCCCAATAAAGTCAATGGGGCCCGCCGCAAACTCGCGGTTCGCGGACTTTTGATAAAATTTGCGGCTGACGTTCGAGAACCGCCCCGGCCGATGTTCGTCCATCTCTATTGGCTGTTTGCTCATTCATTGAATGATAAATAAATGGGCTTCTTCAAGGGAACTTTGAGTTCCTGCAATATCATGGACTCTGACCTCAATAAATCACATGCTGGCTAGGGGATTCGAACCCCACAGCCATGTCATTGCAAGCCTGGTATTCCACCATCTATGCCACCATTAAGCCTGCTTAAGATGAGCACACTCTCCCTAACTTTTATCTCATCCACTGTGTGTAGGGTGAGATAGGAGTTAGTTAGCTAGTTAGTTAGTTAGTTAGTTAGTTAGTTAGGCAGGGAAAGTGTGTTCAACCTAAGTGTGCTTGATGGTGGCACAGCTGGTAGAAGAGGTTGGGGGTTTGATTCCCTTGGCCAGCGAGTGTTTTTTAAGTGGAATTCTATAGTTAATCAATACATTGCTGGCAGGGAGAAAGATTTTTGCTTTTTACAGTTTGTTGTGTGATCAGATGTATACAGTGTATACCACAAAGATATATATATATAAATATATATATATATATATATACATATATATATATATATATATATATATATATATATATATATATATATATATATAGGCACTTCAGTTTGTATCAATATCAGTTTATGTCAGTATTGCTAAAAAAACAGCGTGGGGTCCCCCCAGTGCATACCAGGCCCCTCTGGGTTCCCCCTAGAATCCATACCAGACCCTTATCCGAGCACACAGGCTGGCTGGCCAAGATGGGGGTGGGGGCGAGTGAGCTCCCCCCCCCCTCCTGAACCATACCAGGCCACATGCCCTCAACTTGGGGAGGGATGGGTACTTTGGTGCAGGGGGGGCTCTGCCCCACACCCCAAAGCACCTTGCCCCGTGTTGATGGGGACAGGGGTCTCTTCCCGTCAACCGTGGGCTGTGGTTGTGCGGGTCTGCCGGGGGGAGGCTTATCAGAATCTGGAATCCCCCTTTAATAAGGGGCCCCCAGAACCAACCCCCCCCCCCATGTGAATGGATATTTGGGTACATCATACCCCTACCCATTCACCAAAAAGTGTAAAAAAAAAATGAAGACAAAAGACAGTTTTGGAAAAGTCCTTTATTAAAAAATAAAACAAATAGTGTCCCCCGATGATCAGTTGCTCGCCTACCTGAAAAATAGAAAAAAAAGAAGAAGAAGAAGCTCCAGCTTCTCCGGACGCTTCCTCAAGTTCTGAGCTGCTTTGATTGTGACAGCTCTTTTATAGGGATCTGACATCACAAGCCGCCCCACAATGCACTGCTCAGGTACAGTAAATAAATTACTGATGTCAGTAATTTATTCACTGCACCTGAGCAGTGCATTGTGGGGTGGCTTGTGAAGCCAGGTCACTATAAAAGAGCTGTCAAAAGTCAAAAAAACTTTTTTTTTCTATTTTCGGGCAGATGGGCGACTGATCATCGGGGGTCACTATTTTTTTTATTTTTTAATAAAGGACTTTTCCAAAACTGTCTTTTGTCTTCATTTTTTTTTACACTTTGTTGGTGAATGGGTAGGGGTATGATGTATCCGATATCCATTCACATGGTGGGCAGGATCTGGGGGCCGCCTTGTTAAAGGGGGCTTCCAGATTCTGATAAGCCTCCCCCCCACAGACCCCCACAACCACAGCCCATGGTTGTCGGGGAGAGACCCCTGTCCCCATCAACATGGGAGCAAGGTGCTTTGGGGTGGGGGGCATGTTGATGGCATGTGGCCTGGTATGGTTCAGGAGGGGGGGCCCTCGCTCTCCCCACCCCCATCCCGGCCAGCCAGGCTGTGTGCTTGGATAAGAGTCTGGTATGGGGGAACCCCTCACCGTTTCTGTTTCTTAATTTTGGCCATTTTATTTTTCATTTTTTTTACCTGTATTGCCGGGAGCTGACAATGCATTATAGCCGTGAGCAAGTTTAAATGAAGTGTCAGTATTGCTGCAGCAGACTACAAACATCACACAAATACACCACTTTACAGGCACATTAATGGGGCCCCCGAGGAACGATATTTAAAGGAATTTGTAATTTTTATTATTTCACTTTAAGCATTATTAAAATCACTGCTCCTGTAAAAACGATCATTATTAAAAAAAAAAAATTGCATTGATTCATGTCCCCCAGGGCAGTACCCAGGTCCCCATACACTTTTTTGGGCCATTAACTTGAATTTAAGCCTTTAAAATTAGGACTTTTGATTTTTCATGTTCATGTCCCATAGACTTTAATAGAATTCGCCTGTTCGCTAGCATATTTCCCCTGTTCGAGATGTTCTGTGCAAACTGAACAGGGGGATGTTTGGCTCATTACTATAATCAATAAGTAGGTTTAAAAATTATGACTTAGCACCGCAGAACAAAAATAAATTAAATCAGTGAATACTAGTACAGTATTCAACCAGCTGCAGTGTTAACATAAGCTCAATAGCAAAACTCCAGGTACATGTGCAAATATACACCAGGCTAGGTGTTTGACATTTTTTAACCGTCAGCCCATAACTGAAATAAAATATAGAAAATAAACAAGTCTCGCTTCCTGATGAATGGCTAAAACGCATTGAGGCTTGATCGCGTTATCGCGACAACACTACCGCTCATGTCACATCCGGGATCGCGCTGAGCCACGAATTGCGGTATCCAGTATACGCTGGCCGGAATTACCCTGATATACATATGCTGCATACACCTGTTTGCCAGTAGAGATACCATCAAGGGGAGGATTCCTCAACAAATGCAAGTGACCACACTAGAGATAGGTGGTCAATATCCAGTGCACATCCATGTGGGGCACTTGAACTGAGCACACCTGGAGCACCTGTTCTTATTGATTGTTATGAGCATGAGCACTTTATTTACTACAGCACTACGGAACTTGTTTATTTCTTAAATTTTATTTCAGTTATGAACTGACAGTTAAATAATGTCAAACACCTAGCGCAGTGTATATTTTCAGATAATCCATACGTAGCTTACATTTTTTTACCCTTAAACTAGCTATGCACTAGTAGAATATGGTTTGATTTTTTTTTGTTTTAAGGCTTGTTCGATTTTCTAATTATTAGAAGGTTCAAATCAACATTAAATTTCAAATGCAGTAGGAAGAAAATTCAAAGGAGCAGGATGTTACATTTTTCAAAATATTTAACAGCAAAATTGTTTAAAATAAATTGTACATTATATTTAACAGCAAATGTGGTTTACATCTAATTGTTACACAATCAAATGTAAAAAGCAAAAAAAAAAATTGAAGTACGCTTTGATATCATTCATTAAACCTTCGAATACACTTTTTCATGTGGATTTTTCTGCAAACATTCATTAGAAAACCTACTCATGTATGGCCAGCTAACTTTATCTTTTTTCTTTTCATCTACGATCTTTAATCTACTATCTTTAATTATCATCATCTTAAAAAAAAAAATCATGTATTAAATGTATTAAGTCAATTATGTAGAGCGCACTCCTGTTTTAATTTCTAGCATTATGTAGAAGATAGAGATAATAACCATAGCCTGTGTCAGCCTTACGTATTTGTTACCTTTGTGACTGCCCAGGACACAAGGCATTTGTCTCCTGGTTTGAGGAATGGTGATGCATGCGCTGGATGGCAATTTTTCCTTTAGGATAACTGACAGGATCAGTTTTTAAAGTGTAACAAAACCCTTTGATTCAACAATTTAAAATTAGTTACATTCCAGGCATGCCATGAGTGCTAACTGTCACATTTGCTTTTACTCTCACCCAAACCGTCAAAATCATCAAATGACTGATCTCATAACTGATCACATGTGCAGAACCATGGAAGTTGCAGATCAAACAGAGGGTAAGATGGCACCTTCCTTGGCTGGAAAGGATAGGAGGGTTTTGTTCCATTTTGATTTTATGTCCTTGGGTACCCCACCTTCTAATTTAACCACCTCCTGTCTAGCCAATTATAATAATATGGGCAGGACCACTGCTATCCCCAGTGGCTTTATATGATGTCTTTCCACTTACACACCTCTTGCACGCCCTAGGAGCCACACAGTGGTGCAATCTGTGACCTGTGGAGAAAGCGGAACACAGATTATTGTAGTTGGACGCTGTCCACACCCCAGGTACCATGTGATTGCTGTGACCAATCACAGCAATTGCATGTCACTTGTAAATAATACATTTTATTTATAGCCATTATTTACTATCATGATGATCTTTGCAATTGGTCACAGTGATCACAGAGCCAATCACAGTGGAGCCGTACCATGTGATAGCTGTGGCCAATCACAGCTGTCACAATTACACACAATGGAATATGAATGGATACCATTCACGGTTTCACAGTGTGAAAATGATTGCCTATACAGTGATCATCCCTGTAATAAGCAATCATAGTGTTAAAAAAAATCCTAATTAACCTTCCCAGAGCAGTACAGCATCAATATGATCTACTTCAATACAACCAACCTGTCCATAGATGGATCAAAATTCGTCCAGTTCAGCAGGAACCGGCCAAATTTCAATCCATCTATGGTTAGCTTTAGAAGTGCTCCTTTTCTTTTATCTTTCATTCTTGCTGCCTATAATTCAAGTAGGGCTCTTGGGACCCTAATATAAGGGGGGGGGGCTGTCAGGACCTGGTGTAACTATGGCAACTCTGTGGACACTTCTTTAAGAGAGTGACTCTAGGGACCCTGATGTAAGAAGGTGGGCTCTGGGAAACCTGATGTAAGGGTAACTTTAGGGTCCATTCTGTTAGGGGGTGATACTGGGGATCCTGATTTTAGGTGGGTGATTCTGGGGTCCTTAAAGTGATTCTAAAGGCAGAAGGTTTTTTTAAGATAAAAAAAAACACTTTTGTGTGCAGCAGCCCCTAATACTTACCCGAGACCCATCTTGATCCAGCAATGTTGTGCGGGACACTCTGCTGTCTGGGACCCTCCCCCCTTGATTGGCAGTGGGTGCCATTGCATGCCACTGTCAATCAAAGTCAGTGAGCCAAAGAGGAGAGAGAGGGGGTGGAGCCAAGCTGTTGAATGGACACACAGAGCAGTGGCCTTGGCTAGGGTGCCCTATAGCATGCTGCTTGCTGTGGGGGCACTCTGCAGGAGGGTGGGGCCAGGACTGCTGTCAAAGGACCCAAGAAAAGGAGGATCTGGTCTGCTCTGTGAAAAACCACTGCACAAATCAGGCAGGTATGACATGTTTTTTTATTTTTAAACAGGAAAAAAAACAAGACTTTTGTATCACTTTAATCTAAGGGGATGACTCTGGTGACCCTGGGATAAGTTTGACAAGCTCTGAGACCCTGGTGTAAGAGAGGGGGGACTCTAAAGATCCTGGTGTTGGGAGGTTGACTCTTAATATTGGGGACCCTGATGTTGGGGAGACTCTGGGGACCCTAATGTAAGGGGGAGAACTATGATGTAGAGGGGGGACTTTGAGGGGAAACGCTGGTAGGGATTCTTGATTTAAGGGGGAATTCGATATGATTAGGTGGGCTTGTCCTGTTGCTGCACTCTATATGTTGTTTTGATGTTACTTACTCCCGACCCCTGCACTGTATACATTATGTTACATAGTCCTGACACCTGACCATAGTTTTCATTGTCCCAAAAGTTTCTGTTTTTAATGAAGTTCTTTAAGGTAGGCTCAGACAGACAAAGTAATCACTTTTAGTGTGTAGAAAAGCATATGTGATGTAAATGTTTACATTTTTTAAAAAGATCCTTTGTTCTTGAGTTTATGTGAATCTTTGAGACTGTCACTTGTAAAAGTATACAGTTATAGGCATGGATTCTGTTTATTCATCCTACCCTTAAGTGCCTCCCACTGCTAGGCAAAATCTGTCCCCTGCCTCACTTACTACTGACATCTAAACTCTGCCTTATTGACTACTAACCTTTCACCTCTGCATCAATTACTACTGATCCCTGTCTTCAGCTCTGCTGACTCTGTACACTGCTCTGCTCACCCCTGTCCTTCAACCTGCTGACCCCTGTCCTCAGTCCTGCTGACTCCGTACACTGCTCTGGGTATCACCACGCCGTGCATCATAGAAAGGGTGCACCGGCTCAGCTCTCCTTCTAATGAATGCCGCTCCCCTGTGATAGTGCGCTACCTTAATTACACCGACAGGACAGCCATCTTAAAGTCCTTCCGTCACGCTAAGACTCTTCAACTTGATGGCTATTGCCTGCTCCTATTTGCCGACTATTCGCAGGTAATCGCCCGTAGGCGCAAAGCTTTTCAACCCTCCTGCAATGCCTTATTCCAGAACGCCATCAAATTCACTCTAGCATATCCTGCCACTCTCCGTTTCACGGATCCCTCTGGTGACTTCAAATCCTTCTCCTATCCTGATGAAGCTGCCGACTACATCCAGTCAAGCCTTCATCTGTCTATGGACACTCACCCCCTGCTGCTCCCTCCTTCTCTCCTGGATCCAGAGACCTCCGCAGCCCAAGAAAGGATTCACCGAAAAGGGCCTGTCTATACAACAAATCCAGCCAGGACAGGCCCCACTGAATTTAGTCCCTTTCCTCCTGTTCACCAGGGTCCGTCTGGCCTAATTGCATCAGCTGCTAGACAGAGGCATAGTTTTTCCAAGGTTATGTTATCGCTTACTTGTCTCTATGCATACTACCTGTTGGGCCCGTGTTGTTGTTGTATGGTTCCCCCCCCCACGCTAGCCGCAGATAGCTTGTAAATCTTGCCCATGTTCCTGACATGCTGTCAGCTACCTCACCCGTGGCACTGTTCATATATGCTCATGTTTCACTTTTGTTTTTACCCACAGCTTTACCGGAGACCGCAAGGCACGCATCTTTACCGATTGAACTTAATTTTCCAGTTCCTGGGTTATCTCCTCCCTTCTCCTACAACTCCTGGGACTGTCAGCTACACACTAACCTCGTGAGCAGACCAAGCAACTCTCCAGTAATGCTGTCAGGAATGGAGTTACTCATAAGGAAAAAAGAGAAAGTCCTTCTCTGCACCGGTATGTTCTTTACTGTTTTTTGTATTGCTGATCTACTCTCTTTGCAGGGTTAGTGTCCTCTTCATACCCACTTTGATAGGCTGCACCCTCCCCTTTATCTACATCCTCATCTGTAGGTAAATCTTTCTGGCATCACTTATTCCACTCGCTCTACTCACTATAATATCTTCTACGAAACACCTCAAACACCTCTTCTACGAAACACATCAAAACTGGCCCCTTATGTCCATCACCCGCTCCTAGTGGGAGGTGACTTCAACGCAGTGATGGATCCAAAAGAGGACAGGTTGCTTGCTAAATCTCGCCCCACTCTGATTGCGCACCCTTCACCTACCCCCCTGGCACAGTTCGTGGACACCCTACATCTCGTTGACATCTTGCGTGCCGTACATCCCTTAGGCAGGGAATACACATTTTACTCTTCACCCCACGACTCCCTCTCCAGAATTGATTATTTTTTTGCCAACTCGCTATTGCTACCTTACACCCGAGACCCCTCTATAGCTGATATGGTGCTCTAGGACCACTCCCCTATCTCCACCTCTCTTACTTATCTGCCCCCACCTCTCCTATACCCTGGCACTTCCCTGCGTATTTGGCCAATAACTCTGATCTTCAAGTCATCCTTAGGGAAGATTAGACAAACTTCTTAGTGGATAACTGATGACCCGAATCTGCTGTGGGAGACGGGCAAAGCCGTACTCAAATGAAAAATAATAGCCTTTACTGCGGCTTACAAACGGAACGTGAATCCTAAATTTAAGGCTGCTAGTGAATCCCTGAGGGTGGCCCAAGCTTGTCTCTCTCAGCACAACACGCCTGACAATAGGACTGCTTGGGAGGAGGCTAAATCCAATTTCGACCTCTAGACGAAAAACCAGGAAAACATACGTCTGTCTATATCTGACCTCCAATATTTGAAATTTGGAAATAAATCCGGTAAACTCCTAGCCCGCATGTGCAAAGACCCTTACACCCCATCTCACATACAAGCCCTGAAAAACTCTGCATGTCAGTTATCCTCCGACCCGAGGGAAATCAACTCCAACTCCATCATGGAGCAATTTTACACTGCACTGTATAGCCCTGACCCTATTGACCTCACCGCAGCTCAATCCTTTTTGGCGGGGGTTCAGCTCCCCAAGCTAGACCCCTCCCACCTGGCCTTCCTTAATGCTCCGATATCCCAGGAGAAGGTCTAATCCACGATTTCATCCTTGCCATCTGGAAAAGCCCCGGCCCAGACGGGTACACCTCAGAATTTTATAAGTTGATGAAAACCCTGCTTTCCCCCATCCTGACATCTACATACAGTTATTATCTAGAGCTAAATCAGAGAGAATTTGCACCTCCATCATAGACACTATCCTAGAGTCTGAGGATCTCAAAATCGCCCACATCTATAAACCACTCCAATCCACACCTCGGCCACCTTAAGGGCAAGATTTCCAAATCAACATGGGATAAGGACTTATCCTTAGAAGGCTCCAAGGAACACATCCTAGCTAGCTACAATTCTATTTGCACCTATGTCACCAATTAAGGGAGCAGCAACTCAGTATTATCCATTGGGCATATTCTCCTTTTTCTATGATCACGTCTAATGCACCCCTCCGTTGCTGCCCCTGGTGCCATCAACATCGTCCAACTTTACTACACAGACTTTGGTCCTGTCCACCGATTTAATGATTCTGGTCCTCAGTGGCGAAATTTATCTTTGAAATAATTGGATACCAACCTCCCTTGGACCCATTTTCCTTTCTATTTGGACTGATTGACAATACCCCAGTGGCCTCCTCTCAACTTATACTCAAACCCCATTTATCACACATACATCGCCATAAGGCGTGGATTCCTACCTGCCTGATAATCGCTAGGTGAGCCATACTTAGGTCTTGGATACATTCATCTCCCCCATTATTAAAGATGTCAGATTGGAACTTGATGTACTTTTTAAACTTTACTCTGATGTCTATATTGCTTGAGAAACTGTTATTGTCATTAATATGTCTTACTGAACTATGTTCGGCTCCACTCTCCTCTCTCATCGCAATATAGTCTGTGCTTACTTCGACCCCCCTAGATGGAAGGGGGGGGTCAACGGTTCTTACGAATAACTCGAATTTTGTTGTTGTGACACTGCCCCTCTCTTTTCTCCCCCCTCCCTCTTCTCTACCCCCTGCCCCCCCTTTCCTGTGTCACCCCCTCCCTCTCCCCCTCCCTCTCTCTATACTCTCCCTTGCCTTACTCTTAAGTTTTCTGGTGGGTTAGCCCCCCCCCTCTTTGCTGGTATTTAAATATGTAATATTGCTTCCTCGCATTCTGGGCCCCCCAGATCGTTTGCTCTTATGCCTCAGTTATACTGTATGTTATACTTTGTTGCTGTATTTGTTAAACCCCAATAAAATATTTTTGAAAAAAAAAAAGGAAAAAATATTATACAGTGCCATATTGCAAAAAATGACCTGTCATTGAGGAGGTAAAACCTTCCAGGGCTGAAGTGGTTAAAGAATATATTTCAGTGACTTTGAGCCACAGGTCAGCATTTTATGCTGTTTTCCTTTTCCAGTTTCTTATAAATAACCCTTTTATTCACTGCATCTGAGAACCACAAGCCAAAAGCTAAAACTCTATATCATTCATTTTAATTCTTCAAAGCAAACTCCCCCTTGGCCATCTTGAGTAAGGACAAATGATTCATTTGGCATTTACTTTCTGCCCTTAGCTCAAGTATGCATGTAGGAGATTGTGCTTAGCTGAGAGAACCGTCCTCCCCTCCTGAAGACTCCTGGGATGTATGACATAATTTGCCTAGGCAGGAAACCAGGAAGTAACTGAAGAAATGTAAAAACAAAAGTTTAAAACAAGTAAATATGATATATATATATATATATATATATATATATATATATATATATATATATATATATATATATATATATATATATTACTAATGGTAGCAGCATGAGGATTAAAAATAATCAATGCTGATTGGGAGAGTGAAGTTCCACTTTAAGTCTTACTAAATACAGTAAAAAAATAATGGTCAAGCACACTTTTAACACATGGATAAATGACCGTACCAGTTACATTTACAGTGCAATCCAGAAGCTGGCAGGAAGAGAAAGTAAATGACAAATTGATTAGTTAGAAATTAAGATATGTCTAAAGGACTTGTAGTGTGAAAAATTGAAAATCAATATGGTGAATAAGAAAAGTGAAGGTAATTAAATGTTAAATAAATTAACATTTTATCAAACTCACTCTAGAATACCCTATGTTTACAAGAATTAAAGTTAAAAAACAGGCAAGCAGTTAAATATGATGTTGAAATGCAGAAACTGTACATTTACTGTTTTGTCTGCTAAAGAATTTGTAATTTTGTACAGCCATTTTTCCACATTTCACAAGCCAGACAGATGACATGCATAACTCCCGATTAAGCAGTTTGTTTTCCTAGCTCTGCAACTCATCTTCTTATGTCACCTCTTTGACTCCAGGACTGTAAAATAAAATCATCCCTCTGCCCAGTAATTAGAAGGTCCATCTAGGGCTCAGTAATACTAACCAGAAATGATCAGAATGATGTTTCAAAATAGCATGTGTTTGTATCACAGGGGTGCCTGAAAAAATAGTACATCTTTGGCAGATAAAACTGTAAACATACAGTATATGTCATCCAACCATTTATTTAGCTGTTTATTACTTTGCTGTTCTGACTTCATTTTAAAATCAGAAAATAACTAAAGATAAACAGTCTGTTCTACATCAAGCAGAGAAAGAGACAAAACAGAGGTTTTTGTGTTTATCGCACAACAAAGGCTAACTCCACCTTCTGTAAGATGTTACACCAGTGTTTACAGTGTGACATGTAACATGTTGCGAACTCTCCTATCCCAAAAATTCCCACCTACCTTTACAGTGTGTGTGGGTTCTTCTCTCCTGTAACTGCTGCGATTTTTGAAATTGGGGAGGATGCAAGGGGCTTTGTCTGCACAACCACATAATTCATTCACAAAAATCTTTAAATGAATGTAGTACAAGTCCCATCTCCTACCACCGCAGGCAAACTTGTAGTTCTCAATGGAATACAAGTGTGGTAATGACTGGACTCATAGTCCATTAACTTTTCTTCCAGCTCTCAAACTAAAGGTTCATACATCAATATGAGTAGGGAACTGGAGGAACAATCAGCAGGAGCCTGGCACTGTATTTGTGATCCACTGATTGTGCTTATAATAATAATGAATGCACACTTTTTTTTCCTGAAAAAAACATGTGCATTTATTACTATTTTTTAAAGGGAAACTTAGAGAGAAAGAGGGACACATATACACTTACCAGTCACTTTATTAGGTACACCTTGCTAATACCGAGTAGGACCCCTTTTTGCCTTCAGAACTGCCTTAATTCCTCATGGAATAGATTTAACAAGGTATTGGAAACATTCCTCAGAGATTTTGGTCCATATTGACATGATAGCATCACGCAGTTGCTGCAGATTTTTCAGATGCACATCCATGATGTGAATCTCCCATTGAGATCTGGTGAGTGTGGAGGCCATTGGAGTACAGTGAACTTATTGCCATGTTCAAACAATGCTTTAAACAATGCTCAATTTGTGCTAAGGGGCCCAAAGTGTGCCAAGAAAATTCCCCCCCACACCATCACACCAACAGCCTGAACCATTGATTTAAAGCAGGATGGATCCAAGCTTTTATGTTGTTTACACCAGATTCTGACCCTACCATCTTAATGTCCCAGCTGAAATTGAGACTCCTCAGATCAGGCAATGTTTTTCCGATCTTCTATTGTCCAATATTGGTGAGCCTATGCGAATTGTAGCCTAATTTTGACAGGAATGGCTCCCGATGTGGTCTTCTGCTGCTGTAGCCCATCTTTTTCAAGTTTTGATGTGTTGTGCATTCAGAGATGGTATTCTGCATACCTTGGTTGTAACAATTGGTTTTTGAGTTACTGTTGCCTTTTAATCATCTCAAACCAGTCTGCCCATTTTGACCTCTGTCATCAACAAGGCATTTTCATCCACACAACTGCCACTTACTGGATATGTTCTCTTTTTCAGACCATTCTCTGTAAACCCTAGAAATGGTTGTGTGTGAAAATCCCAGTAGATCAGCAGTTTTTGAAATACTCAGACCAGCCTGTCTGGCACCAACAACCATATCACTTTCAAAGTCACTTAACTCCCCTTTCTTCCCCATTCTGATGCTCGGTTTGAACTTCAGCAAGTCGTCTTCACCACGTGTAGATGCCTAAATGCATTGAGTTGCTGCCATGTGATTGGCTGATTAGCAATTTGTGTTACCAAGCAATTGAACAGCTATACTTTTTAAAGTGGCCAGTGAGTGTATATACCATGATTTTAATGATTATTATTGTAATATGAGTTATATATCATATGTTGTGGTACAATATCACAACAACTGATAGATGTGAATGCTCTGTGCATTTTGTCGCTCTGCATTGCCCAAAAGTAGTGCAGGTGCATTAAGCATCCATTCCAAGTTAATGGACTGCCCTAAAAAAAAACAAAAATAGGCACAAATAATTCAATAGGAATCAATCAGCCATTAAAAAGCAACACCAGGTCAGAATATAAAAGTCAGCTTTAGTTAAAGTAATTTAGCAAAAGTCAGTAGATGATGTTTCAATTCAGCCCATTTAATTAACCAAGTCTGTCTTTATCTGTACATCAGCAAAGTGTTGAAGTAACAATGAAAGCAATGTCCATTGTCAGTTTACAGGACAGAGCCAATCCACAGTTGAGAAGAATCTCAACAATATTGATGGGATCCACATCTGCTGCCTAATTGACAACTGGCTCTGCCTTTCTGTGCACTGCTAAGAGCCAGAACCATCCATGCTCACCCCTGTAGCTAAAACCATTGTTGGAGAAGCAGAGAATAGATGGGGTATTTCCCAAGGCTGACAGTCACTGACCACTTCTGGTAGGAGATACTGATTTGTGGTCAGCTCTTAGTCTCAGCCTCTACACTTAAGCCTTTTTCCTGTTTCCTCTCAACATGCAGAATTCAATTCTTTCTAATTGTCCCTGTTCCCATTTCCATGCTCAGTCACCCTACACTCTATACCCTATGCTCAGAAAAGTACATTTGACTTTTTTTTTTCCTCTGTAGACTTCAATGAGTGTGCCTGTAAATGTATGGCACGCTCATTTGTGCATGCATTTGTTCCCATTTTGACACCTGGAAAATTCCTTTCCTCCGCTAGAACTGTTCTCTTCCTCTTGCCCAACCCAGGAAACAAATGCCTAAAGCTTTTTAAAAAGGAGATGTGTGCAAAAAAATGTTTTTAAAACGTCTGTAAAAACAAAAGAAAAAACACTTAGAATTCACTAGAAATATACTTTACTTAGAAGAGAATGTAGGCTTAGAGCCAGTATAAGACAGCTTCAGCATGACATGGACACAAAAGCATCGGGTTAGGTATGAGTACTAATTTTTTTATGCACCCATAATTTCTCCTTTATGAGTGTAAAAGCACTAAAAATCAAAATGCACAATGTTAGGCTTTAAGGTGCCGAGCACTCTGGGGTTGATTTACTAAAACCGGAGAGGGCAAAAGCTGGTGCAGCTCTGTATAGAATCAGCTTCCAGGTTTTTTAGTCAAAGCTTAATTGAACAAACTGAAGTTAGAAGCTGATTGGCTACCATGCACAACTGCACCAAATTTTGCACTTTCCTTTTTTAGTAAATCGACCCCTGTGCTAGCAATCCAAGATGTAACTTTTCAAAGGTTTTATTGAGGTGCGACAGTTTTTATGCACCAAATGCCCACATTTGCCTTTCATTACAAGATTTGATTTGCCTTTATGGTTGTTACTTGTCATTGAGTGCACCAGTTTGGTTTACTGTTTACTGTTAACTGATTTTCTTCAACCTTGTTTTTTTTTTTTTTTTCCTGCCATTTAGCCACCCGTATTGCCCCATTTTAGGATTCTACTGTAATTTATGACTGTCATAGGTTTGACATATTTACATAATTCTGTATTAACAGAAAATATAGCCACAAAACGATATTTTTCAACTACCGTCACTTGTTAAGCAACAATGCAAATATTTGTTTGAAATATATTTTGTTTATAACCAACCTTTCTCCTCTGTCCTTCTATTAGTTCTTTACCTTTGCACATTAATTCTGCCCTAGTATTGTACAATTTCAATTTATTTACCTGGCAATAAGGAGGAACATACAGTAATTCAACCCAACACAGCAGTTTTGCCCATATACAATATTGTGGAGATCCTGGTTACTAAGCACATTGACACAGCTATTAAGTCTTTAACCACTTCTGGCCCAGGCCATTTTTTGCTGTACCGAAATAAAATTGATATCCTTTTTTTCCCACAAATAGAGCTTTCTTTTGGTTGTATTTGATCACCTGTGCGATATTTTTTTTTTGCGCTATAAACAAAAAAGAGCGACACTTCTACAAAAAAAAACAAAAAAACAATATTTTTTCACATTCTGCTATATAACATTCCCAAAAAAAAATTAAAAATTAAACATTTTCATCCTTTTAGACCAATTTGTATTCTACTACATATTTTTGGTAAAAAATTGCAATAAGCATATTTTGATTGGTTTGTGCAAAAGTTATCGTGTCTACAAACTAGGGGAAAGATTTATGTCATATTTTTTTTACTAGTAATGGCGGTGATCTGCGATTTTTAGCGAGACTGCAACATTTCGCCAAACAGATCGGACCCCTAACTGACATTTTTGACACTTTTGGGGGGGGGGGGACCAATGACATTACTACAGTAATCAGTGCTAAAAATATGCACTGTTACTGTAATAATGACATTGGCAGGGAAGAGGTTAACCTAGGGGTGATCAAAGGAATGAGTGTGAGCCTATCGGAGTGCTTTCTAATTGTATAGGGGATGGGATTGGGAAATAACCACAGAAGGATCACAGGAGCTCTGTGATAATTTCAGAGAGAAGAACGGTCAGCTGTGTTTACAACAGCTGACTGTCCTTCTCTCTCAGCGCACCCCCAGCACAACGACTAGGATTGTAGGGCTACACCCCGTTCACGCAAGAGAGGCAGCCTACCGCAGTAAATGTGCAGCGGGCAGTCTTAATGTGGTTAATAATAAAATAGATTTAAAGCATTACATACACACTTTCAATGTTTTCTTTAGAAAGAAACTGTTTTCACCCCCTGTCAACATTCATGCAATGGCTGCCTGGCATTCTCAGGTTGGGTTTCCTACTTTGAAAAACAATGAGCCATGCCTGTATAATGTGTGTTAAAACAACTATTATAGGGGTTGATATACTGAAAGAAAATAGGTTGTTCACTTTGCAATGGAGTTTTCAAGGGAACTTTTCCTTAGTTAAGTAAATGAGGTGAAGTTTTGATCTCTTCCTTCTTCCAATTATATGCAAGCAAACATACTTTTTTTTCCAAACTGGATTTTTATCACATTTGGGTGTACATTTAGTAAACTGAGAAGTTTTCTCTCAGTTCACTTCTTGGCAGTTCTCAGAGAAAAAATATCTCCTCTGGCACCCAGTTTAGAAGGCGGAGAACTTCACTTCTCACAGGGGGATCAGAGGAGAATTTTTTTCTCTGAGAACTGCCGAGATCTGTGTATAACTGTGTGGACTGCCTGTAATCTCACGAGATATTGTGAGATTACAGCCGCCCCTAAGTTTAAAAAGTGAAACTAAAGAACTCGTAATGACATGTTCTGACACATGAAAACATATCCATACACACACACATGCACAGTATATATATATATATATATATATATATATATATACATACAGTGTATATATATATATATATATATATATATATATATATATATATATATATATATTTGTGGTCAGGGAATAAACAGAGTGAATTATACCATTTAATGAAGTATGGTTGAAGCGTGCCGAAACTGTGGTTCGGGCAGGCCTGTAAATAAAGAGGGCCCACCAAGATGGAATTGTTGAAAAAGGGGAGTGGAGGGAGGGGTACCCGAAAACGTCAGCCCAGTGAGAAGGGCGGCCTGACGTTAAATAGGCCGGCCCCTCCCCTCCCACAACTGCAGGCTTCGCCTGCCCATTTGTGGTCAGGGAATAAACAGAGTGAATTATACCATTTAATGAAGTACGGTTGAAGCGTGCCGAAACCGTGGTTCGGGCAGGCCTGTAAATAAAGAGGGCAAAAAGGTATAACTTAACCAAAACAACCTTTAATACACACATATCCCAAACGGAAAGAAGCGAGACCTGTAGTGCTATGTGGCCAGTTCTCTAAAAGCCAGTCTGAGTTCATTCTCCGGCTGGGGAATGTACCGGCTGTAAGCAGAGGACTTCCATCGGCCCATCCTTTTGATTATATGCACGGGTATGTTGTGACTAGACGCTGCCGAAGCTGCCCCTATACGAAAGGAATGACCTGAGAATGCTGCGGGGTCACAACCTATTTTGGAGAGCAGGGTTCTCACGTATTGCATAAATTTCGAGGTGGTGAGTGGCAAGCCGTGGAGACTCAGAAGGGGGGCATCTGGGCCACGACCTGTCAAGGATGGGAGAAGATGGTCCAGTAACCGGACCGGGCACCACTGATTGCCTGTAGGGTACAGGGGAACGTCAACCGGCGGTCCCACCTGGTTAGTTTTGGAGTGACGTAGTGTCAGGAGGAAATGATCCCCTACTTTGGTCAAATCTGCCACCCTCAGCAAGTTGGAGGCCCCGTTTAACCTACCCGCGGTGAACTCGCTGGGACGCAAGAATCCATAGAAGGCCAGGTATATGGCAAACTTGATAACACTATTTGTTCCTGCTTCAAACGGCCGTGTGTCCAACATGTCAGACAAGGCCCTAAACCTGAAGCTGTTGATTGGTTGACGTCTCGCGGGCTTGCAGCCCTCCAAGCGAAGGATGCCTTTTAAGATGTTTTTTATTGGCCTGGAAGACATGAAAGCACTGTGACTGGGGTGTGTGATGATCACATGAAACTGCACCCCTGCGAGATAAAGCTTGACCGTGCTGTGGGCGAGTTTCAGATTTAAGTGGCAAAAGGAGGTGAACGCCACCATGGTGTCTAAGGAAAAAGAATCCGAGATGTTGTACTCCATGATGAATCTGGAGAAGATGGTCAGAGCCCGATCGTACGAGCGCCTAGTGTTGACGGAGAGTGCTGATTGAGCCAGCGTGCTCCCATGGGCCATGAGTTTGGCTAGTCCAGGATGAGATCTTGAAACCGAGGTGGCGTGTCTGGAATACTCACGGCTGTGGGGTGCAACTGGAAAAAGACCTGTAATTTGCAAGTGGAAAGGGCGTCAGCTGCTGAGTTGTGAGAACCTGGCACGTGCTCGCAAATTAAGTGGAACTGTAGGGTGGCGGCGAGCCAAGTAAGTCTCCTAACTAGGCTCATGATGGTGAGAGATGAGGAACGGCCCTTGTTGATTATGTCGCAGGCCGCCATGTTGTCCGTGAAACATTTCACTGTCTGACCTCCCCACCGGTGTCCCCACACCCGGGCTGCTGCCACTATGGGATAAATTTCAAAAAGGGCGGAAGTGCGGTTAAAAGACGGTAGACTGGCAGTCTCGGGTGGCCAAAAATTTCTGAACCAGTTGACCCCGCAAATGGCTGCAAACCCTGAATGTGCTGCCGCTTTGGTCCATAAGACTGGGGAGTGGTCGGAAAAAGGCGGAATGAACATGTTCACCCCGTTCCAATGTGCCAGAAACTGCCTCCACATGGACAAGTCCGCCTTGGCCTGCCCGTCCAACGAGATAGTGCTCCCGTCGTGCGGGAGGCCAGGGGGCAGACAGAGGAGCCTAGAGACAAAAGCACGGCCTTGGGGAATAATTCTCATGGCGTAGTTCAGGGAACCTAGAAGAGACAGTAGGTCTTTCCGGGATGCGGAACCTCTAACGAGGAACCCCTCGATCTCTGCCTTAAACCTCTGAACTTTGTCCGGGGGCAGGCTTGCCTGCATGGCGACCGAATCTAGGCAAATGCCTAGGAAGGTCAGTTTGGTGGAGGGACCTATTGTTTTCTCTTCGGCTACCGGAACCCCTAGGGCCGAAAAGAGTGCCACCGTTTTTACCAGGCTGAGCTGGTAAAAACGGTGGCTGTGGGACTTTCCACCGTCAGGAAATCATCTAGGTAATAGATGATGACTGGACAGCAAACGATATTTAATAAGAACCAGCACAGAGCCTCTGCGAATAAATCAAAAATCTTGGGGCTGCTTTTGGCCCCGAAGGTCAGGTGAATGGCGAAATAGCAAAACCCCCTCCATTTCGCACCATGCAGATGCCACAGTGATATGGGCAGCAGCTTGAAAGCATTGGAAATGTCCGTCTTCCCAAGCCAAGCCGCTTTCCCGGCTTTTAGGATAGCCTGAATGGCGTGATCTACTGTAGTGTACTGTAGTGAAAACTCTTCAGAGGGAATAAGAGAATTGAGGCTTGGCGTGGAGATGGAATGAGGAGCCGAGAGGTCTATGATCAATCGTTTTTTATTGTTATATTTCCCGGTGGCTACCCCCAATGGGTTGGTTCGCCAGCAGGAAAAAGGAGGGGTACAGAAAGGCCCTAACATGAAACCCTTGTCTACTTCTGCTTGCAAAAGAGTGTCGACTACAGCTGGGTCAGCCGAGGCTGATTGTAGGTTTTTACACTCGATTGTACCTGACGGGAGTGCCACCAGACCCGTGTGGAACCCTCTCGTGAAGCCTGAAACTAAAAACTCGACTAGGTCCGGAGAGGGATGGGATTTCAAGTAGAAGGCCAGGGAATCGACCTGTACCTCGGTCAGTCAGCTTTTGGGGAAAAGGCGACTGGGGCACATGGACTTGGCGTGAGCCCGGAAGCAGGTGGAGCAGATATGCAACAACCTACAGGCACTGATGCTGCAGCCACCCGCGTTGAAGTTGTTGCATACCTGTGCCTTGCCCAAGAACACTATCGGTCTTCCCAATTTGTCTTTGGCCGACTTCTGATCAGACCTGCTGGGGCCCGGGGTGACCTCGCTGGTGGCCGAAGAACTGGGCTCAACGGCACACAAGTTGGTGGAGTAGGAGTTTGAAGCACAAGGGGCGCATGCAGGTGGCATAAGCCCGGCAAAGTGGCGACAGAACAACTCGGTGTCCAGCTGGCCCCAATCTATCCTGATGTTGAACTGGGCAAAGGTGGCCTCCGCCTTGGCTGAGAATGAGCGGTGATAATCGTAGAAGGTGGTGCCGCCGTACTTGTGCCCCAGGTCGACCAACTTGTGTAGATACAAGTCCAGCTCTTCTCTGCGATGAGGGAAGTAAAAGCAGATCACATCCCTGAACAGACCGAAGGCCAAGACAAATTCGGGAATGGACAGCTTCCTGTTTAGTCTGGGGTCCTTGACTTTCAGAACCACAGACAGGTCCCCATAATTGTAGGTCTTGCTCTCGACTATGTCTTGGCATGCAATTAACAGCGACATAAGATTCACGTCCTTCCCCTCCAGAATGTCTTTCCTGATGTTGGGCGGGACCACGTGCGCTGGTGTAATAATGTGAGAAATGGGGCCTAAAGGAGTTGGCGTACCTGCGAAGGTGCCCTGAGGGGCTGGCAAGCCAAAGACCTGAGAGGGCAGGGAACCTGGGGAAGCTGCGGAGGCCGGTGCGGGGGATTCTAATTTCTCCAACCTCTGATTTAGGCTACTAACGGAAGCCAGAACAGACGCCATGGTGTCCTGGATTTCGGCTAAAGCGTCCTTGACACTGTCCTGTGCGTCAGTCCCTGGTTGCGGGTTGCCGGTGTTGGATACCAAGATCCTGTACAACTCCGCCTTCCTGGCTGTGGCCGAAATGGTATCCCCCTCCGTCTCAACTCGGCGGCAATCTTGGGAATGGTCCATGTCCTCATAGAACCAGGACTTGACGGAACCTGGCTACCTCCTGCGACGGGAACGGAAACCGGAGTGGGTGGCCTGGCTGGCGTGCTAGGCAGGGAGAAGTCGTCTCCTTGGTCTGATGCGCGAGACATGCTGAGATGACATGGAAGGAAAAAGGGGAGATGAAAAACTCATACGACAGGGCGTTAACTGGCGCCTTTTTTTTTTTGAAACGGGGGACGTGAGGCCCTGCTAAACCCCAGTGGCTGGTAGAGGCACTATCTATGATTTGGACCTAAGCTGTGCCATGGACGATGGCGGGGTGTAGGCCTCTGGGAAGGTGAAGCCCTGACTACCCTGACCAAATAGCGAGACGCTAGCTATGATTTGGGCCGATGGGCGAAAGTACCTCCGTGTGAGGATGGGTGTTGGTCTCGCGATAACTAAGAAGTGACCTGCCTAAGCCTGACCCCCCACCCCTGCCCCCCCCTTTGCGCCAGTTAACAAAGAGGGGGGACTCTTGGTAATGGAACAGCATACCTTAGATGACTCTTGAGGGGTCTTTAAGCTTGGTTGAACGTCTGGTAATGTTCGAGCGAACTACCTGTGGGTAAGCAAAACTGTGGTTGACGCTATGGATGTGAGATGACATGAGAAACTGACTCAAACGAAGTAATACGCCCAACGACCGCCAACCCTAGTGTGCGAGGGGGGCCGGCCTGCGTAGGTGCCCCCCCTGGACTTACCACTAAGAGGGGGGGTTAACCAGACTGAGGTATGAACCAGGAGATGTCGTGACCTGGCAGCAGCGTGAGCCGGTTGTGCGTCCGTACAGTTTGATGGACAAGTGACCGTAGATGCGTATGAAGGTGGGTCTCAAAGGTCGAAGACCTGTGGCGTGGAGACCGGAAAAATGACGGGGACGGCAAGGGCGTGCGGGGTGGCCTTGGATCATGCAAACGAACGGCACGGGTAGATGGTGGGGAGGCAGCCCAGGGGAAGGTGCAGAGCGCGAGTCCTGCGAGACCCTGTATAGGACGTGGGTCTCAACCTTGTGGTGTGGAGCCCGGAGAAAGGAAGGGAACGGCGAGGGGGGGGGTTGTCCTGAGTGAACAGCACAGGTGAAATGGAGAGGCAGCCCAGGGGAAGGTGCGGAGTGTATTTCCTGTGGGACTCCCTCCCCCAGATTGATGTAAGAAGATGCTAATCCCCCCTGACGGAACCAGGTGTGAGTAGCAATTTTGCATGCCATTTTGGTCCTGTCTGCCCATGGCCAACTTTGGTCTCTTCCGTTTTTGGCCATGGGAGAAGGATGAGGTCCTATGTATATACATTGTTCAAGTTTGACAGATTGTCATTCTTTTAATTAGATTTGTATCAATAAATGTTATATCTTTAATATATATTATTGTTTTGCATTTTGTGCATTTTTTTTTTCAATATTTTTTCCTATTTGCCTTAAAAATCCCTCCTCAAGAGGAGAACACACTAGTGTTATATTCTTTAACATTATGGGATGATGGCAATTCTGTGTCACATATCATCTGGGATTAATTTACTCTGGTGTGAGTAACACAAGCTGGTAGCCAGCTCATCTGGCCTGACAGCTGGTTTCAGAGGCTGGCAGGGTGCAGTACCATGACTGGCCTGGGTGGCAGTGTAACCCTGAGCCTGTGTCCCTTCCTGTGGAGACGGCTTGGTGTGTACGTGTGTTTTTTTTTTTTCTTCCTTCCCCTCTCTCCCTCTGCAAGAAGCCTCCGGCTGAAGGAGGAGGAAGGGGGGGGGGACAGCAGCAAGGGGAGAATGAGAGAACTCTGCAGGCTGTGCACGGCACTGCTCGAGCTGCCTGGAACTCGGGACAGTGAGCAGGGAAGGGGCTGGAGGTGGAAGCAGGCAGGGCCACGTGGAGATCACCGGGGTGGAGGTAGTAGTGTGGCATTAACCCTGATGCTCTCCCTGATGGGCGGTGGCGTGCCCCCCCTTCCCTACTCACGATACCCAGGAGTCCGGAACGTGCAGCTTGAAGTTTCCCGGGCGTCCAAGGCAACAGCTGATCGTGGGCGTGACCGAATGACATCAGTACCCGAGAACGTCAGCCCAGTGAGGAGGGTGGCCTGACGTTAAATAGGCCGGCCCCTCCCCTCCCACAACTGCAGGCTCCGCCTGCCCATATATATATATATATATATATATATATATATATATATACACCAGTACATACAGTATATATATATATATATATATATATATACATACACCAGTACATACAGTATATATATATATATATATATATATATATATATATATATATATATATATATACCAGTACATACAGTATATATATATATATATATATATACACACCATACACACCAGTACATACAGTATATATATATACACCAGTACATACAGTATATATATATATATATATATATACAGTACAGACCAAAAGTTTGGACACACCTTCTCATTCAAAGAGTTTTCTTTATTTTCATGACTATGAAAATTGTAGAGTCACACTTCAAGAGGTAGTCACCTGAAATGGTCTTTCAACAATCTTGAAGGAGTTCCCAGAGATGCTTAGCACTTGTTGGCCCTTTTCCCTTCACTCTGCGGTCCAGCTCACCCCAAACCATCTAGATTGGGTTCAGGTTCAGTGACTGTGGAGGCCAGGTCATCTGGCGCAGCACCCCATCACTCTCCCTCTTGGTCAAATAGCCCTTACACAGCCTGGAGGTGTGTTTGGGGTCATTGTCCTGTTGAAAAATAAATGATGGTCCAACTAAACGCAAACCGGATGGAATAGCATGCCGCTGCAAGATGCTGTGGTAGCCATGCTGGTTCAGTATGCCTTCAATTTTGGGAACCAGGCATGTAGAGTCCATCCGTTCACCTTTTCTGCATCACACAAAGACATGGTGGTTGGAACCAATGATCTCAAATTTGGACTCATCAGACCAAAGCACAGATTTCCACTGGTCTAATGTCCATTCCTTGTGTTCTTTAGCCCAAACAAGTCTCTTCTGCTTGTTGCGTTTCTTTAGCAGTGGTTTCCTAGCAGATATTCTACCATGAAGGCCTGATTCACACAGTCTCCTCTTAACAGTTGTTCTAGAGATGTGTCTGCTGCTAGAACTCCATGTGCCATTGACCTGGTCTCTAATCTGAGCTGGTGTTAACCTGCGATTTCTGAGGCTGGTGACTCGGATGAACTTATCCTCCGCAGCAGAGGTGACTCTTGGTCTTCCTTTCCTGGGGCGGTCCGCATGTGAGCCAGTTTCTTTGTAGCGCTTGATGGTTTTTGTGACTGCACTTGGGGACACTTTCAAAGTATTCCCAATTTTTCGGACTGACTGACCTTCATTTCTTAAAGTAATGATGGCCTCTCGTTTTCCTGTAATTAGCTGCTTTTTTCTTGCCATAATACAAATTCTAACAGTCTATTCAGTAGGACTATCAGCTGTGTATCCACCTGACTTCTGCACAACACAACTGATGGTCCCAACCCCATTTATAAGGCAAGAAATCACACTTATTAAACCTGACAGGGCACACCTGTGAAGTGAAAACCATTTCAGGTGACTACCTCTTGAAGTGTGACTCTACAATTTTCATAGTCATGAAAATAAAGAAAACTCTTTGAATGGGAAGGTGGGTCTGTACTGTGTGCGTATATATATATATATATACATATACATATGCCAGTACATACAGTATATATATATATATATACACCAGTACATACAGTATATATATATATACACACACACACCAGTATGTATATATATATATATATATATATATATATATATATATATATATATATATAGATAGATAGATAGATAGATAGATAGATAGATAGATAGATAGATAGATAGATAGATAGATAGATAGATAGATATACACATACATACACCCACAAACACACATACATATATACATACATACAATATATACATTCATTTTGAACCCACTGGTGCTGATATATAGGAAGAAAGAAGTCTTCTTCCTCTAATCACACAGCTTCTCTCCCTGATTCTCCACCTCTGAGCTGGAGAAGCAGGAAGAGGAGATCTTCAAAGAGAAGCACAGTGATAAGGTGACATCATGTGTTGCTAAACTGGCCGTTTCTGTTGCAGTGAATGCAAGCCGTTTGTGTACTGAGATGAGAAGAGAAGAATATGTTCTCCACTACTCTTCTCAGTAATTTAAACCGGCAATGCTCTGAGACAAGCCGTGATCATCCAGATCTCGGCTTATCTCAGTTTACTAAACGTACACCTTGCTAAGTTATGGGTAAATTCTCTTGAAAAGTGAACAGCTCATTTTTGCTTTAAGAAAATCAACTTCATCAGAAATCTGAATAACAAGATGACAATGTAGATGCACAATTGGAATACAGGGATAGTCACTTATCCTATATTAGGATGTGCGCAAAGAGTTTCATAACACAATTACCAGCTGTTGTTTTAAGGCAAGCAGCAGATTTTAAAAAGACTGAAAATTACTTTTGAAATTATAATACCATGTTAAAGATTAAATGAGATTTTAGTCATTGTGTTTATGTCTTGCACATAGTAAATGTTATGAGAATATGATTAGATTTTTCCATTTTGTTCATAGAGGCATTGATGCAATAGCACGTGCAGATAAAACAGGACTTATTCTTCAATCAAGAATAAATAACACTAATTAAAGGAAAAGCTGAGAAATACTTTACACATACTAAACATCTACTTTTGTAAATATTACCAGGAATTAGAAAAAAGAAGGGAAAAAACATACCTTTCATATGTTTAACTTTAAAATATTAGACATACAAAGCTATTTTTTTTATTTTTCTGTTGAACTAGAAATAAAAACACACTATACACTTTGATTCTGCAATATTTGGCAAACCTATGCTTTAATTTTTCCTTAATTTTTTGGACTTAACAAAAATAAAGCCTCTTCCCTTAATAAATTATTTTAGGAAAGTGGATTTTATAGAATAATCGTTATTACAGTAGCGTCCTGCAATTACAGCAACTTTGCAACTTTTAAGAACAATAAAACACATAGTTATAATTACTTGCTTATCAGTTAAATTTCACAAATAATTCAGTCATTCATTTTTCAAATTGCTAATTGCATCTGCTAGCAGAATGTTAAATGCAAGAATTGATTGTGCTTGCTCTTGGTATTAATTGGTTCTTTTATTTGATTAATGACTTATGACATGTTAAGTAAAGCTTTCATAGCAGTACTAGAGTTTGAAATAGAATAGCAAACTTTCTAAAACTTATTTTTAAAGCAAAATAGTCATTAATCAAAACTTAGATGACTTTTTACACTAGGAATTTAATGGAAAAAGACATTTAATGGAAAAGGAAAAAGTAAAACAGATTAATAAAAAAGAAATCCAGCCAAACTTTCCAGGATCTCTCTTAAATTTAGGGATTTTGAAATAAGGGCTCCCTTTCTTTGAGACAAGAACTTTGAAACAAACCCCATGCAAATTCCATGTCACTATAGTTGAAGGATCCAATGACAAAATGCTGCCCTTTTCAGTATTCTCAATGCACTCACTCAGCATTCCCAATTGAGTGCTATAATCAGATACTTTACACACCCAAACATGTATCAACTACATTATAGTCACATTATAGTCACAATATCACATGCTCTTAGTCTAAGGCTCTGCTCACGACTAGGTTTCCCGGATCGCGGACGGAATTGCCGCAATTTTGCATGCGATCCCAAATCGACACAAATTGCTGGAAAAGCTTGGGATCCTCATTACTTCCAATGGCACCCTGATCGTGCCAGGATTTTGCCCCGATTGTCACCTGACGAATCACAGTAAAATTGGGCAAACAGGATCGCGGGACGCCTGACGCTCAAAAGAATTCTGGAACTTCTTTTGAGCGAAAGGTGTCCCACAATTCCGTTTGCGCGATTTTTAAAAAATTTCACTGCAATCAGGGGGCCATTGGAAGGAACGGGGATTGCAAGCTTGTCCCTTAAATTTGTGATGA
The DNA here is from genome assembly GCF_965119305.1 of Pelophylax lessonae. NCBI lineage: Eukaryota > Metazoa > Chordata > Amphibia > Anura > Ranidae > Pelophylax > Pelophylax lessonae. The sequence goes on from NC_138770.1 coordinate 524,651,187, forward strand.
TTCTGGATCGCGGGCAGAATTGCGGCAATTCAGCCCCCCAATCTGGGATGCCTAGATGTGAACTGAGCCAAATGGCTAATGTCCACATCCAACAACACATGTGACAGTACATACAGTGAGCACCTCACATAGGCCTTTAACAATCTCTTACTGCATCCACAGTTTGTGTGTCAATAAACAAACAAAAAAACAATTAGGGTTACTTTCTGCTGCAAGCCACTACTGTTATATAATCCTGCTCTTTTTCATATAGGGGTTGATTTAACTAAAAGTAAATGGGCTCCTTTTCAGGATAAGTTGAACTTTGCAAAGAAATTGAAATAAATTATGAGGTGGTTTTATATCTCCCCTATTTATTATAAAGATGTATTCTACTGTCTATTCCTATAATAGTCTATCAAAGCTCTGATAAGGTTAATGGAAGGTATACTAACAATGCTAGCTATAAAAATAAACACACTGCCTAAATAAACCAGGATCTAATTTATTATAAAGAAAGTAGAAATGCTAACATACAACACTAAAGGAATATTACAGAGCATATAAGACCAAACAATTACAGATGATACGTTACATATTCGTCCTGAGGGATTCGATAACTTTCAGCTTGTCTCAAGCACACAGGAAGGAGAAAGAGAGTAGCTCAAGAGCCATGATGGCCCACAGCCAAGAGTAAGAGACAGATCCTATCTTGCAATCCGGATTTAAAGCCCACTCAGACACCACCCAGATAAACACCCACTGTCTTCTTGTCCAATGACAGTTCATAATATGCCCCCTTCCTACTCAACAGGAAGTATCTCCTCTTTCCAGGAAGCATGTTATATTCTTCCACTAGGGGCACCATTTGTCCACAAATCACTGTTTTTGACCTGGTTCATCTTTATTCACCGCTGGCCTTTGATGTTGGAATCACCTCCCTAGGAGATCTTGTCTGAGGCTTCTCCACACCCATATCTCACAATAGGAGGCGTATGCGAGAACATCCTGCGAGAATAAGAATTCCCATTTATGACTCTTGTCAGGAATGTCCTGTTGGTCACTTTGCATTCCAGACCAGTAGTAGTTAGGTTCAATTATCCAGAAGCATCTGATATCAGAACACGTAAAACTACATGTTGTCTCCAACAGAAATTTTCCCCAGAGCTTAGCAAATTAATGAATGAAAGATCCTAGGAAGAATAAAGTGGTTGTAAAGGCTTAAGGTTTTTTACCTTCATGCATTCTATGCATGAAAGTAAAAAATCTACTGTGTGCAGCTCATTCCCACAGCCCCCTTTAATTAGCCTTGACTCTCCAGGGACTCTCCCTCCTCATTGGCTGAGACAGCAGTGGGAGCCATTGATCAAAGCCTTTGAGCCAATGAGAAGAGAGAGGAGGAGGGGCTGAGCTGCAGCTCTGTGTTTGAAAGGACACACAGAGCAGCGACTCGGGAGCAAACTTGCTCAGGCACCCCCACAGCAAGCTGTTTCTTCTGGGGGCACTTGGCAGGGAGGAGGGGTAAGAAGCATTGGTGTTTGACCCAGGAAGGGGAGGGAAAGGGACTGCTCTGTACAAAACCACTGCACAGTGCAGGTAAGTAAAACATGTTTGTTATTTTTATTTTAAAAAATCTACCTTTTATAACACTTTATGTAGCATTGTTAGCTTATATACTTTTAGTTATGATGAACAAAATTACTCACTTACTATTTCTTTTAGATATGACTATGCTTATAAATCATCCATCATAGAAAAAAAAAGATCATATACATATTGAATGATTTATGAAGATTCACAAATTTTCAAACTCTTTTGATATTAGCTCGTTTAGTTTTCATGGATAAACTTCAGTCAAAAATCATATATGCTATGTTATTCCTAGGGTTTGATCACAATATTGAAAGATAACTTCTATCAAGCAATTTTAGAAATTTGTGTATGCCTACCTTTAACAGTTCACTTACAGTATAAGTTATATATTAGAAAAAAGCTGGAAAGAGTCAGACTCCTAAATGTCAAAGGATGAAGCAACAAACTTTTATGGTCTTTTGGACAAGTTTCAGTTTTGCGTCTTTACATATTTTTCTTTTAGGCCCGGTTTCCACTGCTGTGGCTACAGAGTCGTGCTACTTCTAGCGCGACTCTGTAGTGTTACTTGTTCGCGGCTTTCAGTGAGACTTGTCCCTCATTATAGAAAGAAGTCGCACTGAAGTCGGCCCAAAAGTAGTGCACAAACTACTTTTCAAGTCGCCGCAACTCAAGTCGCGGCAGTGAGAACGGGCCAAATAGAAATGAATGACTTTTGACTTGCTGTGCGACTTGACATGTGTCAAGTCGCACAGCAAGTCGCAACAGTGGAAACGTAGCCTAAATGTACTGTATGTTTTCTTACCTGCTTTGAACTCCTTTAGCTTTTAATCATAAATGACATTCTTAGTAATTAATGATCAATTATAAGATTTTCTGTTTAAAGTATGGATACAGTAACACATGCTGATCGTTTTAAAACCAAACACCAGCCAAAAAATTTATTTTAACAAGTTAACATCAATGATTAATGATTCTAGCACCAAATTAGTCTTTAAAGTTAATTCTATGTCCCAGTTTAGCACTTTGGATTGTAGGTCTGAGCTGAATATAAGGGCTTGACTTCAGACCAAACTCAATTAAAACCTATCATTCAGCTGACAAATGCAGAATTTTGGTAGACAAATGGGGCTCTGGAAATTGACAGCTGAATGGCTTAGGACATGTTTTAGAAAATGAAATGAAATTCCAGAATCAGTGTCTGAGCTAGTCCCTGCTGTGTCCAAGCTCTTTAGTGATTTGCTTCCAGATAAACCTGAGTCTGCTTTCATATGCGATAGAGTTCACAGAGCCCTCCGCCCCAAGCCTCCACCTGATAAGCCTCCAAGAGGCTATGTCTTAAGGACTTCTTAGTTAAGGAGGACATCCTGCGTGCTTCCAGAAACACCCCAAACATCTTGCTGGAGGGTACTCGGATTCAAATTTTCCCCTGATATATCACAGGCTACACTAGAGAAGCGCCGCAGAATGAAGGAAGTTACCTCAGTATTACAGACAGCTCGGATCCGATATAGATGGGGCTTTCTTTTTAAGCTTACAATTCCACACAACGGTTCTGTGAACGTGGTTTATAATGTATCTGAAGGGAAGGAATTGCTTATTAAATTGGGCCTTCTGGAAGCTGCACCTGAAGCTCGACCACAGGCCACTCCTAGACCTTCGCCTACCTGGTCCACTCCTGCAACGAGAAGAGATCAACGAAGATGCCGCAATCCTTTCAGGGATGGATCTTTTTGACTTTGCACGTTCGGGTTGAGAACTTTATTTAATTTTCTATTATAAGATAGTGGGTTCCTCCGAGTGTTTGGGGATTCTGGTGGGCCCCCGTCGCTGCATGGCCGCCATTCACTTGTTGGTGTGGGCATGTTGTGACGGCTGCGCCCATCTGGCCTTCTGCCTTTGATGTATATTGCTGACTGCTCTATTTCATGCGAAATATCATTTCAATTTTTATTCCTTGCTTTTCTCTCTCCCCTCCAGCTGGTTTGTCCCCTATGAGCTGTTTCGTGGGTGTTTGTGCTCCGGCCGAGAGCGGGCTCAAGTTTGGGCCTGGTTTTCCTGGGGCGTGGGGCCCGGACTCCCTCGAATGGCGTTTGGACGTAACTGTCCGTTGGGTTGTTAACTTTTGGATGGGTTTACTTTTACCGCCCATCCCCAAGAAGTATTTTTCATTTAGAAGATTCTTTAGGATTCTCGCATGTTTTTTTTTTTTTTTTTTACTGAAAACATTTTGGAAAAATAGAAAATCATACATTCGGGTCTTTATAATGCCACTGCTGGTTCTCTGGTCAATTGGCCTGTTAACGGCCTTTGGACCAATGGTTAACTCATATACCACCACTCTGTTATGTGTTCCCTCCCATAATAGTGTGCTGATTTCCACTCTATATCAAGTTTCCTCTTTGTTTGCACAATTAGTGACCTGTTTGGCTCAACTTTTTCGGCTCCTAGGATCAATCCTGCAGATGTCTCAGTTTGATAGTAGCTCCCTTCCTGTTAGTAATGGGTCTTAAAATACTCTCACATAATGTTCAGGGGTTCAATTCTCCTAATAAGAGACATAAGGCCTTCAGGCATTACAAACGCCTAGGGGCAGATATTATTCTCTTGCAAGAAACTCATTTCGCCTCAGACAGACACCATACATTTTTTGATAAGTCCTTTAGACAATTCCAATGTTCCACTTTACAGAATAAAGCAGGAGGGGTCGCTATTTTTGTCAGCAACAGCATTATCTTTGATGTCTCTTCCACATATTGTGATCCGGAGGGCAGGTTTCTGATCCTCAGGGGCAGTATAGCTGGCAAGATGATTACTATTGCATCTTTGTACGCCCCAAATGATGCTCATGCTACGTTTTTCAGGCACTTTTTGAGGTGCTGGGCAGGTTTGAGTCCCCTCACATGGTGGTTGGGGGGGACTTTAATCTTTCGGCCCACCCATCGCTTGACAGGAGTAGAGTAGCGGCCTCTTCCAAGGCCTTCCCTAAAAGTTTGACCCGTGCTCTTAGTGACTTTCAGTTGATTGATGCATGGCGTGCTCATAATGTCGGTGTTAAGGTGTACACCTATTATTCACACCCACATGACAGTGCTGCTAGACTGGACTATATCTACTGCACGCCGGTTTGGCTAGCAAACTCTTCTGATGCCTGTATACACGCTTGTCCGTGGTCAGATCATCAGATTGTGTAATTTGAGGCCTGTGGTGTGGGTGTGGCAGGCGCAGCACTACAAAGTGCCTTATGCACTGTGGCATTAGAAGAATTGGATCTCTCTGACTTCATTCTAACCAGACTGTCTGTTACTCTATAAATTCCTCTAATACCGTTCTATGGAAAGCAGTAGGTTTAAAGAGCACACCAAACGCTTAAGATATCTTCTTTATTAACTTCAACTTTTCTTCATAGATAATAGTGACACTTTTGCAGCAGACAGTCCATGTACAACATGTGCTGAATACAGTATAACAAATGGTGGATATATTTCTCTCTCTATTGCTGTTTGCTGTTTGAGTTTGTTTGCTTGGGTTTGGTTTTGAGTTGTTAGAGTTGTTTGGGTTTGTTCGATAGTTTGAATTCGATATAACTTTTGAAGTTTGATAGTTTGTTTGTTTGATAGTTTGATTTCGTGTTCGAGTTTGTTTGGTGGAACTACAAGTGAATACATAACTAGTTCAGTATACAGCTCTAATCACATTACTAACAATAGGAACATGTATAACTGTTAATTACCTATTTTTGGCCACTTGCTTCCATAAAACTGCTCTGTGGATCTGTGTGTCTATTCAGTTCTCTTGCTCTGTAGTGGAATGAGAAGGTTGGCTGAAAGAATGAGGCTTCAGAGAAAAAATGGGTGTAAGGCTGGCTGTGATTGGCCAAGACTGTTGCTGAGTGTGAGATTGGCTGTGATTGGCCACAAACTCCTTATGGGTAATAAAGCTTAACTCTGTGCTTTCTGGTTTAAATTCTGCTGTGTCTGAGCTTACCTTACAGGCATATAAATGAATCTTACAGGCAAATTTCCTTTTTCTTCTGTGAACACAACATACAACTGTTATGTGACATCCAAACATGAAATCACAGTAAATAACTCTGCTTTTGTCTCTCACATATAAACATATGCACTGTATTGAGGTTATTAATAGGTCTAGCTGTATATGCATGTAGGTCATACTAGGACAGGTTCTAGCTGGCCAGCTACAGTGGGTATGAACAGTACAACGTTCAATTGGAGGCTCAATGACTCATTACTAAATGATCCTGCGCTAATTGCCCAAATGTCATCCTGTTTGGAAGAATACTTTAGCATCAATGAGAATGATGACACTCCCACGCCAGTTGTCTGGACAGCACATAAAGCAGTGATTAGGGGTAAAATCATTGCCCTGGCCTCGGCCAGAAATAAATCTAGATTAGCTAATATCAAATTCCTTACTAAAGAACTAGATCGACTCTATAACCTGCATAATCTCTCTCCCTCCTCAGCCCTGGTAGACCAGATTTCCTCCAAAAGGCAGGCCTTGGATGAAATTCTATCTAATGACACTCAGGTGGTCCAAGGCCAATTTTATTCTTATTAGCAATGCCACGTCCACAATGTTTGCCAAAAAACTTACACAAGCATCTAAACCCACTCATGTTTATAAACTTAGAAAACCCAATGGAAAAATTGTATCTAATCCCAAAGAAGTACTGGATGTTTTTACAAACTTTTATAAAAATCTCCTATCGGTGTCTTCTACTTTGCCTTTGACTGAGTTTAATGCTTGGATGGATAAATTACCTATCCCTTCCCTCTCTGACCCTCAAAAGGAGGCATTGGAGGCACCCTGCACTGAAGAAGAGGTGTTGGACTTAATTAAGTCTTTGAAGTCATCCACAGCCCCTGGGCCGGATGGGTTTTCCTCTTCCTACTATAAGACCTTTGCTTCAATTTTGACTCCTAGATTAACTAAACTATTTAATCACGTCCTTCAGGGTGGTAGCTTTCCAGAGGAGATGCTTTTTGCGAATATGTCCCTCATCCCTAAACCTGATAAAGATCACTCCCTTCCGCAAAATTTTAGACCTATCTTGGTCATGAATAATGACCTTAAACTTTTTGGCCATTTTCTTGCTAATAGACTATCTAACAATATTAACCAACTGATTAACCCAGACCAAACTGGTTTTATTCCAGGTAGACAACTTACAGACAACATCAGACTGGTCGCTAATATAATTCAGGACGCTGGTATTAGTAAATCTCCTACTTGCCTAGTTAGTTTGGACATCCACAAGGCGTTTGACAGCGTCAGTTGGTCCTACTTGGAACATTTGTTACCTAGGTATGGACTGGGGGACAGATTCATTCACGGCTTTAGAGCCCTGTATGAATCTCCGCAGACGAGAATCCGCCTGCCCGGATGTAATTCCGACTTTTTCCATCTGAAGAGGGGAACTAGACAGGGGTGTCTTCTCTCCTCTCTTCTGTTTGCCTTGGCCATCAAACCCCTTGCAACTTCTATCAGAAATAATGCTAAGATAAGTGGATATCATAAGGAAGGGAAATAATTTAAACTTAGTCTTTATGCCGATGATGTACTACTGTTTTTTTCTAACCCTCATATATCCCTGCCTCAACTACTAGTTGAACTAGAGAGATTTAGCTCCATTTCGGGTTTGGGGGTCAATCTTTCCAAATGCTCTCTTATGCCGATCAACTTACCAAACTGGATGCAGGTCTCCATAAAGGAGCGTTTCTCATTTTCATGGTGTGCTAAATCATTTAGATATCTGGGGGTTCAAATTACCCCACATTATGACTCCCTATTCTTGTTAAACTTTCCTCATATGTTTAAAAAATTAGGGTTATTGTTAAAAACTTGGTCTGCTTACCATATTTCATTCTTGGGTAGAGTTTTAGCTGTTAAAATGATTTAACTTCCCAAGATTTTATTTCTCTTCAGAGCCCTCCCTATCAACGTACCCAAGTCCCACATCATCTCTTTTCAGCGGGAAGTGTCGAGCTTTGTCTGGTGTGGGAAAAAGTCCAGATATAACAAACATGTCCTTCATGCCCCTCAATCCCTTGGCGGTCTTGGTCTTCCAGATCTGTGGTCTTACTATCTTTCAGCCAAACTTCTGCAGATGGCTCAATGGTGTGCCACTGGAGATATTATCCCATGGCTGGACTTCGAACAGGCCTCAGTTGCCCCATGTTCTCTTCGAGCTATTCTTTGGGATGGATCACGACCGCCTAGATACAGCACATTTCCCAACAAAATCATTACTCACCTATACCAGATGTGGTCTAGATTGAAAGTTTATCTTAAGTTGGTGTCCCAGGTTTCTCCCTTGACTTCATTTTTGAACCACATAGGCTCCCCGTCCTTCCCGCTGGACGGAGCAGATTTAGAACCCTGGATTTCCAGAAACCTGGTCTCCTTTAAAGCTGTTTCGGTATGTAACACATTTTGTACATTTGAACAACTTGTGCACTTGCACAAGCTCCCTAGTTCAGAGCTGGGCCATTATATAATTATAAAATATTTTTTTCAGTCACAGGGCTCTTTATCACTGAACCCACCATTCACGGTATTTGAAAATATTTGTTCCTCTTCCCCTAGAGGCAAAGGTCTTATATCATTACTGTACTCACACCTTATCAATCTTCCTCTCCCGGAGAAACATAAATATATGACTAAATGGTAACAGGATCTTGATTGTGTTTTTTCAGTTCCTGAATGGCAACATATGTTAAGTAACCTGCGCAAATGCTCACGCTCAAGTGCGTGTAGAGAGTCCCCTCTTAAACTCTTTTTTTTTTAATCAATGTTTTATTGGAAATCGTACTCAGTACAAAGCAATACAATTGTTGAGCAATAACATTAGTATACAAACCGCAAATGCAAACTGTAAATAATTCAAGCTCCGATAACCTATTCAGAATGTCGAGGGATTCCATCGACCATAAAAGCATGTTAGAATAAAATGGATATTGAGTAACTTTTTCACTTACATCAGACACAAGGAAGTAGGGGTGGGTGGTAGGGTGAAGTGATTGTCTGGCGGGAGGGGAGGGGTAGATGGGGAGTGTTAGAGGGTTCTGGGGGGGGGGTGGGGGGGAAGGGGAGAAGGGAGTAACCAGTACCTCGTTAGTGTTCAAAACTGCAAAATGGCTACAGTCATCTTATATGTATATGACAGTTCTACCGCTACACCATATGAAGCACCTATATAGACACCATTGCTGCCAAGCACACCAACATATGCAATATCGGTAACGTGAAATAAAGTGTAGCCGTATGGGTGTTGGCAAATGTCCACCAAGTCAGTATTGGGGTCTCAGATCAGTTCAGAGGGAATGCGAGAGGCCCTGCAGGAGAAGAAGGATTGGGAGTCGATAGGTTCCACTTGTGATCTATGATCGATCGGGTCAGACGAGGATCCAATGTGGCTCCCACCAGTTCAATGTTTCTTAAAGAGGTGAGATCAGAGGAGAGTTCAGCAATAGTGGGGTCAGTGTCCGACATCCAGTGTCGCAGAATCAATCTGCGGGCTGCCATCAGTTAGTTGACCAACCATGGCTTGAATTGTGCTATGCTTTTCCTGGAGTCTTTTGGCATTGGTAGGCTTTCCGGATCTAGGGAATTGAACACGAGTGGGAAGATGTCTTTGGGGATGGACACCCCCAACATTTTGGTGATGTCCCAGAAAGATGATACCTGCGGACAAAGCCACAGCTTATGCAGTAGAGAAGGATAACGTTCTTTGCAGAGAGTGCATAGATGATGTGCTGGGTCTTTCGACCATTGGATGTGAGGGTAGTATGCTCCATGGAGAATTTTAAATTGCTGCTCCCTCCAGAATTCACAGGTTACATGTTGTCGAGTCGTCAGGTAGCCCTTCAAGATCCTGGATTGAGCATCAGGCGAATTGAGCAGTTTATTCCAGGATTTAGCGACTGAGTGCACAGATCCCCGATAGAGTTCTTGGAGTAGTGGCTTATACAACTGCGATATCATGTGTTTGGCCTGCATAACCCATTGGTCTATCAGGGTGGGGCGGAATCGTAAGGAAGATGTGCGACATAAATCATTTACATAGCTTATACATTGCCTGAAATACAAATAGTGGCCTTTCGGCAAACCCTGTGTCTTGGCAAATGAGTCATAATTTAAAGGGACCCTAGTATCCGCGTCAAAAAGCTGCACCATCAACTTTATCCCCCTTTGGGACCAGGCCCCATACGCCGAATGTTGCTGCGCCTGTGGGAAGCCAGGATGGTTATGGATGGGAAGATGTCTGGACAAGCGTTGGGAAGACCCCAACCTCTTCCTCATCTCTCTCCAAGCTGCCACCGTATCTTTAATCAGGATATTGTGACGGAGAGCGTTGGGGACATCCCCTGTCCCACAGTGCAGCAACGCGACTACGTCGTGAGGAGCAGCCATTTGGGTCTCCAATGAATAATTTGTATACCGCGATTCCCTGCTGATCCAATCTAAGCAGCCTCTCAGAAGGCACGCAAGGTTGTATATTCTCGTGTTAGGAAGATCAACCCCCCCCTCCCTCCATGACATATGCAGCTTGTTGAGGGAGATACAAGGTCTTTTCCCATGCCAAATAAATCAAGACACTGCTTTGTGGAGTCTATTAATATCCAAGTGTTTTAGTAAAATTGGGATCGTCTGCATAGGATATAGAAGTTTCGGGAAGGTGGTCATTTTATACAAGTGGCACCTGCCAAACAATGAGAGTGGCAAATTAGCCCAGGATTTTAACTCGGCTACCATCTTGTCAAGCACCGGTGTAAAGTTTAAGCGGTATATGGTAGAGGTAAAACGCCCTATTTTGACACCCAAATAGGTAATGTGTGTGGTCGCTATACGCAGGCTTGACGACGCTGCCCACTGTGGAGTGCGCGTCGTGTTCAGGGGTAATATCTCGCTTTTGTGGAAGTTGATACGGAGACCCGAGCACAAACGGTAGTCTGCGAAAATGGCCTGGATCAAGGGGAGCACATCGTCCGCAAACATAGCGGTGCGCAGTTCCTCCGCTCCCACTCTTATGCCTCGAAGATCGGGATGTGAAAGCAAATATCTGGAGAGGGGTTCTAGAGCTAGATTGAACAGTAGAGGCAAGAGCGGGCACCCCTGCCTCGTCCCCTTGAACAGTCTGAACGAGGGAGAGATGTGTCCCGCTATCACCACCTGCGCCTGCGGACTCGCGTACATCATCCTGATTAAGTGCAAAAATTTGCCTGAAAGGCCTACTTTGGTGAGGACTCGATCAAGCCATTGGATATTCACGTTATCGAAAGCCTTTTCGGCATCGAGGGTGATTATCGCCGCGTCCGCGCTCGGGTCTGCCTTGGAAGCCTCTAAAGCCAACAATACCTTCCTAATATTTGATGTTGCAGATCTGCCTTTTGTGAACCCTGATTGCATGGGATGAATAATAGAGGGCATTATGGACGCCAATATGTCCGCCATTAATTTGGAGAGCAGCTTGGAGTCCACGTTGAGAAGCGAGATTGGTCTGTAGGAGCCGGGGTCTAGAGGGTCTTTCCCTTTTTTATATATCAATTTTATATGGGCTTGATGGCCCGTGGGGAGGTAAGGGTTGCCGTCTAATATATGATTGTACACTAATTGCAGCGTCGGGGCGACCGCGTCGGCCGCTAACTTATAGAAATCTGGGGTGTATCCGTCGGGGCCAGGGGATTTGCCTGATGTGAGAGATTTTATGCCCTTGGTAATCTCCTCTAGCGAAAGAGGCTCGTTCAATTGTTAAAAAAGTTGTTCCCGAGTGACCTGCGGGAGGGGGACCTTAGAGAGCCAGTCCGAGGCAGTATCCTCGTCCATATGCTCCTGGCTGTATAAAGATTGATAAAATTTTGCAAAGACGTCGTTTATGACTTGGGGGTCCTCCACCCTGTTACCGTCGGCATCTCTAAGAGCAGAGACTTGCGTCGGGGTAAAGGGTCCTCTACAGAGAGAGGCTAGCAATTTGCCTGGTTTATTCCCGAAGGAATGATACTTCCAATCCTGGTGCGATTTGTAAAGTAATTCCCGTTTCGTCGCCCAGTCGTCGAAAGCTGCCTTGGCCTTGCGCCATCGTTCTCTGTTTTCCTCGTTGTTTCTCGAGTTTAACGCAGATTGCGCGTCTCTCATCAGGGAGCTGGCTGTCATAAATTCTTTGGCGATAGTCTTTTTGTACGCAGCAGCGTAAGATATAATACGACCTCTGAGCACGGCTTTCCCCGACTCCCACAAGAGTACGGGGGAGACCGTCGGCGAATCATTGAGGAGTACAAAATCTGCCCAGACCTCCCTGATGAGTGAGGCCATTCCAGGATCTTTATTTAGGAAGGAGGGGAACCGCCAGCATTTAGCAGTTGCAACCATCGAGTAGATCGTGAGGTTAACCGAAACCGGGGCGTGATCAGACACGGCTATGTCGTGTATGCGCGGAGTGACCGTATAGGGGAGCATTTTAGGGTTGGCAAAAATGTAATCAATTCTCGTAAGCGTGTGATGGGGATTTGAGAAGAAGTACTATTCCTTGCCCTCTGGGTTATTAAGTCTCCAAACATCTGAGAGTAGGATACTATCCGCAAAATCCCTCAGCAGAGGGGAGTGACGTGGGGATCTGGGTGTATGTGTGTCCTTTGCAGAGAACCTATCCTCCAAGGGGTGCATCAGCGTGTTGAAGTCACCTGCCATCAGAAGTGGGAGATGTAGGTACAGGGCTATCGTGCGAGTGACTGACTGGAAGAAAGAATCAGTGGGAGCATTGGGAGCATAAATCCCGGCCACCGCCCATTCCTGCAGGGCGGTCGCCAGGTGCAACACAACCACCCGGCCAGCATCATCCATAACAGATGATTTTACAATTGTGTTAGAATTTTTATGTAGGAGTATCATTACGCCCGCCTTCCCCTTGACTGCCGGGGAGCCCAGAACCTGCCCTACCCATAATTTTTTCATGCGATGGAAGTCCTTGGCTTCCAGGTGCGTCTCCTGCAGGATTGCGATGTCAGCTTTCAGACGTTTCAGATGTCTGAGCACTGCCATGCGCTTGTTGGGAGATCTGAGGCCCTTAACGTTCCACGAAATCACACTCATGGTGGGTTCCAGGGAACAAGAGCTAGATGCCGGTTAACAAACGTGAGTGTAGGTGTCACGGGGTGTGTACTTTTGCTGGTCAGCATTGGCGCAGAGGTAGCCGAGTGAACCCAGAATTCAAGTGGTGGTTGAGGTACAAAGGGAGTGTGAGGCATAGGGTATAGCCCAACAGGGGCACAAGGGTATATGGGGAACAAAGAGCAATCTGAGTTAGCGGACTTCTCTTTTTTCCTCATGGGAGCTCGCTCGCGCATCGGACAGCGTTACCAGACGTAGTCGTTACAGTGCCCCCTCAGCCGGCGACACAAAGGAACATTGTCGGCGGGCGTGCAGGTGGACCTGAATGAGGGTCCCGCACCGGCGAAAGGGACCATAGACGACAGTACAAGTAAAGGTGTGCGGGTCGAGCGGTTGTCAATCAGAACATAAACTGTTTAACAATAACCATGCAGAAGCGGTACAGGGAACATAATACTCATAACCAGCCGTTAGGCTTGAGGGAGGACAGTGACATGTACAGAAACTCGTCCGCGCATGTCAGTGCGCCCCAAACAGGTAACAGAAGTCATAGCACAGTGACCAGACCAACAAAGAAAACATAGTATAAACATCGTAGGCATATTTACCAATGGTACCTAAAGGAATAGTTCGTCACTGGCGAAACACAGGATGATCGCATTTTGCCTCAGATAAGAGGTGGCAAGGAAGGTGAAAGCTGTCATCCAGGGTGCCTTCAACGGTATTTGCGTCTGTAAGAGGGGCCTGAGACTCGTTGCTTTTTAGCCGGATCTTTTCTGGGGCTCCGTTGTTCCCGGGCGCCTTGAGGCCGTTGGGGGGAAGGTGTGGAGGGGGGATCCAGCGTGATGTTGAAGTGGCGCTGCAAGAAGTGGTAGGCCTCATCAGGTGTGGAGAAGGACTTCTGTTCGCCAGATGAGTCCGCGAGGCGTAAGATGGCGGGATAAGCCAAAGTAAATTTGATGGATTTCTGGAACAAAGCCTGACAAATTGGCTGAAAAGCTTTCCTGCGACGTGACACCTCCTGGGAGTAGTCTGCAAATATTAAGAGCTTGTGCCCGTCAACTTGTAAGGCCTTAGAATTGCGGAAGGATTTCAGAATATTTTGCCGGTCCATATAATTCAGGTACCACACGATCACAGCGCGAGGTGAGCGTCTGTCGTTGGATGGGGCCCCCAGGCGGTGGGCTCTTTCCACCAAGCAGGCTGACTGGATCCCTAGGGCCATAGGCAGCCGCGTGGAGGCAATGTCGCAGAGAGCATCAGTCCCATAGGTTTCTGGCAGCCCTATGATTCGGAGGTTATTTCTCCTCGATCTGTTCTCCAGATCGTCCACCTTTTCCAGTAAATACCTTTGGGCCTGCCTGGCTTGCTGATCCATAGCGAAGGATCCCTGCAGCTCATCCTCCAGGTCAGACATCCTGTGCTCCATCTCAGTCAGTCTGTGAGCATGGTCACCGATTTCTTTCCGCAGCTGTGCGATCCCATCCGAGACGGCCCTGTCCACAGCATCTTTGATGGTAGGAGAGAGAAGGGTGGCTACTGCCTGGGCTAATGAGGTGATCTGAGCCTCTGGTATAGGGCTGGGTGGCAGACCGGATCCCGCAGTGCCAGTGTGTGAGGCCGTGTCCTCCATGACAATCTCGGAGGAGGCCGCAGTTGAAGCCGGGGGTTTGATTTGTGGGGGTGGCGGAGCTCCGCCATGCTGCGGTGGCGCGGATCCGTGTTGGAGAAAGCGATCCATGGCCGCTCGGTACCCGGGACGAAATGCAGGTTATGTGCAGCGTCCGCCGGCTCGTTAGGGCTGAGAAAGCCGATTAGTTAGCAGGTGATGTCTGGAGCCGTTGTCCCGCGCTGCTGCTTACATGGGCGCCGGAACCGGAAGTCCCCCTCTTAAACTCTTTACCAGATGGTATCTAACCCCCTCCTTGGTGCACTCTTTTTATGGCTCAGTATCACCTTCTTGTTTCAGGGGATGTTCAGAGAAGGGTACTCTGCTTCATCTCTTCTGGAGCTGCAGTCATTTGCAGCCCATATGGGATAAAGCCAAAAATACTATATCAAGAATGGTGGGTTCATTTATCTCCCTTTCCCCAAAAATATGTCTACTCTTTACAAAGGTCCCTGGTGTCCCAGGCTCAACCTCCAGATTGATTCACACGCTGATGTGTTCCATTCACTGGATGATCGCCCTTAATTGGCGATCGGACATCCTGGTCTGGTCTCAGGTGCTTTCTCGAATGGAATGTATTAAGCTTTCAGAAAGAATTTATCACTCTTTACATAACTCGATGACAATATTTCAGGCCAAATGGGCTATCTGGGATTCTCGATGATGGTTATCATTATGTTCTGTGATGCAAGCATTGTGTCTCCTATGCTAGTTAAGTGCTTCTCCTTTTTTTGTTTTTTATTATCGTTCCTTTGATCTACATGTATATCATGACCATTGTTTTCTTGCTATTTACAATGTGTTTGTACCCACTTTATTCTTCTGAACTGGATCATATTTTGTGATCTGAAATGTTTTATATGACTTTCTAATAAAAATCTTTTGAAAACAAAAAAAAAAACAAAATGAAATGAAAACCCTAGCAATGAATTCTAATTTTGTTACCTTATATCTTTTAAAAATGCCATGTTTGTTATATCTGTTTTAAAGTGCAAAAATACCTGTTTATCCTTCCAGAAATCGAGCTAATAATGCCAGTACTGACAGTTATCAATTCCAATTGCTTCCCAGCCAAGCACATGGACTACAAAACTACAATATAGTGAGTGACATTTGTCACTTCTATTACATAAAGTGTGTTACTAGTAGGATAACCAGGTGAAGTAGGGGGGGGGGCAATTAAACTAATGGTCACTGCATCTAGGGACCTGTCAGTTGCACATTTATTACATTTTAGTTCTTTACATACATTTTATTCACCTTAAGCAGAAGTTGATGCACGACGCACAAACACAGCCTGGGGTGCCATGGGTTAAATAATAAAAATAGATGAACAGAGAAGCTAAAATAAAAGATTAAACCAGGTATTTGCAGGATCAACACGTTACCCACACTTCAGAACTTTTCTAACTTTTATGCTAGGCAAATTCTTTCATAATAAATAAACTTCAATAATGTACTCATAATATCTGATAAAGATATTCATTTATTTTAAAATGTATGTTTAATTCCAAAAAAATCCTAACGTATCAAATGATTTAGCTAAGTTTCCAATCAGAACACATCCATTTTCATCATTCTCTTTTTTTTAGATCTTACTATGAAATGGCTTATTTAATTGTACTATATTATGTGCACCAGTACCTCAGAAATGAATACATTATAAATCAGAAACTAGAGATTGAATAGAAAAAATACAACCAGTACTTCTATTAAGAAAATTGATTGATATCATTTTATTTTTAATAACAGTCAAGTTGGCTTCAGTCTTGATTCATGAAGTTAAAGCAGAGGGACCTGAAGAATTAAAAACAAGGGCTAGTTCATAATAAAGTAGTTTTATACTTTCAAAAAGTAATTTAACTTTTGAAATGACATGAGCACTGTTTGGCAAATACAATTGAGAAGTGTTAAGCTTAAGTTGTAAAACTGCAATGTGTTCTGAATATGAATGAATGAAGTCCTATTTTAATCAGAGCACTTAGGCTTTAATGCTAAATCTTTTGAATGTATAGATGAACCATTTATTAATTTATAATTTATAGAACTAATGGTTGAGTGAAGCTATCTGGGAATTTGAATAGCTAACAATTTCCAAAGGCTAGTTATTTTGCACATAGGAACTGTGATAAAGTGCATATGTAGAAATGGTAATGATCTGTCTGGCACTTTGATCATAATAGACAATAGCCACAAGGATGGTACCTAGCACAGCTGTTCAGAGATGTTATTAAAGGTGTAGAAGGTATAGGAATACATATGTGAAGTGATAAGTCAACAAACCAAATTGGTGACCAGCTAATATGGCAATTGTACCACACCCTAAAGCTTCAAAATTGATACCATAAAATAGATAAGGACTACCTTGGGACTTTTCAGATGCTACCAATAAATATACAATGTGTATATTAAAATATTTAAAATCTTCTTTTTATTCTAACCATATTCATGTTAAAATATTAAATAAATGCAGAGAGCAAACAGATTCCATGGATAACACTAACAAAAAGGGGGGCTATACAGATGACTTTACAGAGATAGCTTGCTGATGAAGAATGTAATGTTAAGGTAAAGAGAAATTAATGCATTTCATAACATCTAATGTCCCACATTGTATGTAGGCTGTCAGAAGTAGAGATGGAATCAAAATAAAAAGTGCAATAAGAGCAATCTTAACAATGATAAATGCAAATTCTTTAAAATATAAAAAGTGCATAGATATCCGGCCAATAACACTAAATGTGTATTCCACTGCACATCAACAGGATAAATATGCAACAGTGCTGTGCCAGAAAAAAGTGCAAATAGTTCTAAGGTGCTAACAATTATAATGAATAAATCACATCAAATAAGTTAACAGAAGCTTTATAGTGCAAAAGTAGTTCATATAAACCTAAACTTAGTAGTTACAATTCCTCGTGGGTAATATTTCTGTGCAAAATCCGCAAACAAAAAGTGCTCAGTGCTTCTCCACGACCCTTGCCTCTCCCCTCACTATCTGACCACCATTTCACCAGTGGGTCAGACTAAGCAGTTCCCCAATTGGGATAACTCCAATCAGGTGAGGATCTTTGGCTCTAATTCCTCAGATTACTTCCTCAGATAAACGATGATGGTCAAAATATAAGGCAGAAAAAAATATCTCCATACATTTAGAATCACCATAAAGTTTATTAAAAGATGTGTACAAGAAAGGCACAAACAGCTGTGCCAGCTTTACAGGCATTCAAAAAGATCTCATGGCCGCAGTCTGACATGCACAAACAGGCTCCGTCCCCTAGAGGCGTTACGTCGGTATTGACTTCAGTAGTAGGGGTAGGTGTCAACCCACCTTTTTAATCT
This sequence comes from Pelophylax lessonae, assembly GCF_965119305.1. Classification (NCBI taxonomy): domain Eukaryota; kingdom Metazoa; phylum Chordata; class Amphibia; order Anura; family Ranidae; genus Pelophylax; species Pelophylax lessonae. The sequence continues at coordinate 524,668,897 of NC_138770.1, forward strand.
TATCATCCCCCCCATCCTCATTATCACTGGAGACAACTTGTCAAAATGCTGTGGCTGGGAGAACATGACTGCCAATTTGTTGTTTACCAGTGTTCTCCCCTCTCTGTAGGCTCATGTTCCTACCTTACTCAACATTAGAACCAACATCTGAATCAAGTAATGGCTGTGCATCGTCAAGGAACAAGTGGCTGATACTGTGTTCAAATAACTATGGCAGGAGTAGCTGTGGACAAGGAGGCAGAAAAAGCAGCTGCAGTGGACTGCACACTTTGCCTATGGACACATACACTGCTGACCCTCTCACTGTGCCATGGGAACATCTGCCTCTCCTTGTTGGCCTCCTAGACATGATGGGGGGGCTACCTATTAACAAAATGAAATTAAGATGTTGAAATGTGTACATGGATGCACTTTAATAAGTGGAAAGTGGTGTTTGATGCACTTTAACTTGTGTATTCACAATCACAACACAAACACACGCCACTGACACACTACAATATACTGCAGTAAAGCTGCACTGGTGCACTTCAATATACTGTGGTAAACATTTACTGACACACTGCAATATACTGCGTTAAACGTGCAGTATCTCATTGATATATACTGCCTTAAACGTGCAGTAATGCACTGATACATACTGCATTAAAAGTGAAGTAATGCACTGATATATACTGTGTTAAACATGCAGTAAAGCATTGATATATGCTGCGTTAAATGTGCAGTAATGCACGAATATGTACTGTGTTAAACATGCAGTAACGCAGTAATATATACTGCGTTAAATGTGCAGTAATGCACTAATATATACTGCGTTAATGTGCAGTAACGCACTCAAATATATTGCCTTAAACGAGCATTAACGCACTCAAATATACTGCATTAAATGTGCAGTAATGCACTCAAATATACTGTGTTAAATGTACAGTAAGGTATTGATATATACCGCGTTAATGTGCAGTAACGCACCGATATATACTGTGTTAAACGTGCAGTAATACACTCAATTGTTTTGCATTAAACGTACAGTAATGCACTGATATATACTGCATTAAATGTGCAGTAATGCACTCAAATATACTACTGATATATACTGTGATAAACATGCAGTAACACACTGATATTTACTGCGTTAAACATGCAGCAGTGCACTGATATATCCTGTGTTAAACGTGCAGTAATGCACTGATATACGTTGCGTTAAACGTGCAGTAATGCACTAATATATACTGACACTAAAGTCAAAATAAATGGTCACACTACACTCATAAAAACTGACACTAAAGTATAAATAAATGGTCACACTACACTCACGCTGAACTATCACTTGATTTACACTAAACTTTTATTCTACACTGACAATAAAAGCACAAGAGCACTCTATCGCACATTAACAGGCTAGTAGCACTGAACAGAGCCCTGTTCTATCTCTCTCCATGGCAATATCACACTGCAAATGGCCGCTATGAGTAGAATATTTTTTTAGTGTGGCACGAGACTAAAAGCAATGAGCCATGATTGGATAGAGTCATCATTACTTTCTTCAATCATGGCTCTGACAGTGCTCTTTACACTGATTGGGCAAAGCTTTCATTGCTTCAGCCAATCAGGGCTTCCAATGCACCTTGTGGCGGCATAGTGCTCTGTGGTCATTCGGCATGCTCTGGCCAAATCATTCCCCTAACTCTAGTCAGTAGGTGAAAGAAAAACAATTACTTAAAACGAGAATCCCTAGAACCCAGTTTTCCACCAACTGAAGCAAATCTTTCATCCCCCCCCCCCCCCATCCAAGAGGCTTAGCATATTCCTTCACTACCATAGCTTAATCTCTCATCTGCTGGCACCCAGAAAAACAGTACTGTGCAGAAGAGCTGGAATGCAGCAAGATGATTTTTTTTTACAGCATTAGCCATCCACTTACAGTATACAGGTTTATGGCTATTTGACTTAGCTTGTAGAGTATCTAAAATATTGTTTTCCACAGACATTAAAATGTATCCAACCAGAAAACTAAACATGTAAATATTACAACTTAGTCCAGAGATTTGGTAGCTGCAATAGTTTTCCTTTTTTTTGTCTTTTCATCCTATAATCCAAACAGTAACCCACTTCCTGTCTTAGGGTGGCTATGTCCACTTCTCCACTGTATCTATGGAAGAACAGGGCAGCTATCCTTGGACAGTGTTGTCTATCTATTCAGAGAGAAGTGTAGAATACAGAATAGTAGATTTAGATGGACTTTACATAAATGTCTAACAAAATAAAGCCCCACTAGCCAAAACTGTTTAAGCAGTGGCAGCAGCAGGTTATTTTTGATAACTTTTTTATGTTTTTGGAAAAAATTGTAATTGGATTTTAACCACTTGCCAACCGCCCCACACAGATTTACTGCAGCAGGGCGGCTCGGCTGCACATAATCACGAAGATCTGTGGGATTATATGCACACGGTTTTGTGATTAGACACAGTGGGAGGCAGACCGCGGGAGGAGTGGGCTCGATCGCCGCCAGCCTCCTGCAATCTTCGGCAAAACTGGCAGGAGAGCGTCTGGTATGTAAACAATGTAAGACGGCTCTCCTGTCAGAGAGGCAGGGAAAGATTGTGTGATTCAGCTAAGCTGAATCACCGATCTCTCTGTGCCTCTGTTCAATCTGTCCCCAAAATAGTTAGTAGACACATCTAACCCCTTCCTGCCAGTGTCATTTATACAGTAACAGTGCATATTATTCAGTAGGGATGAGCTTCGAGTTCACTCGTTCATCGAATGACAAACGGAAATATAAATCAGAAGGCACAGTATTGGCTTTCGACCAATACAAGGAGGCAAATAAGAAGTGTAAACACGAAATCAAGAGGGCTAAAATAGACTTTGAGAGACAAATAGTGGAGGATAGTAAAAAAAACCCAAAGAAATTCTTTAAGTATATCAACAGCAAAAAAACTAGGGCAGAGCATATTGCACACATAATTAACGATGATGGGAGGTTGGTTACGGAGGACACTGAAAAAGCAACCGTGCTGAATGCTTTTTTCTCGTCAGTATTTACACAGGAAACGGAGGGGTACACTGACCATGACTGTATGGTTAGTAGTAATACACAGGACTTGCCACTATGGCTAACAGAGCGTGAAATCAGGGAAAGGCTGGACAAACTTAACACAAACAAATCACCAGGCCCGGATGGCGTACATCCGAGAGTACTCAAGGAACTCAGTAAGGTTATATCCAGACCACTTTTCCTGATCTTTGCAGACAGTATTAGGACAGGAGATGTACCAGGGGAGTGGAGGAAAGCAAACGTGATTCCGATATTCAAAAAGGGTCAGAGGCATATACCGGAAATTATAGGCCGGTCAGTCTGACATCAGTAGTATGTAAACTTCTGGAGGGGATGATAAGGGACTATATCGTAGAGTTTGCTAAGGACAACAGCATCATCAGTAGTAACCAGCACGGGTTTACAAATGGGCGTTCTTGTCAAACCAATCTCTTAACATTCTACGAGGAGGTGAGCTGTGAGCTGGATAGGGGCAAACCAGTGGATGTGGTGTACCTAGATTTAGCTAAGGCGTTTGATACAGTTCCCCACAAGCGCTTAATTTATAAAATAAGGTCTGCAGGTATCGACAGCAGGGTTTGCTCTTGGATATGGAACTGGCTAAAAGGGCGTATCCAAAGGGTGGTAATAAACAGCGCATACTCAGACTGGTCTGAGGTAGTAAGCGGGGTCCCCCAAGGCTCAGTCCTAGGATCAACCTTGTTCAATTTATTCATAAACAGCATTGAGGACGGGATCAGTAGTTCGATATCAGTTTTTGCTGATGACACAAAATTAGGCAGGGCAATAACTGCACAGCAAGAAGCAGATATCCTACAGAATGACCTGGACAAAATAACGGAGTGGGCAACGACTTGGCAAATGAGGTTTAACGTGGAGAAGTGTAAGGTTTTGCACTTGGGGACTAGAAACATAAACGCACAATACACGTTAGGAGGGGAACCCTTGGGGGAATCAAAAATGGAGAAGGATCTGGGAGTCTTGGTTGATGATAGACTAGGCAACAGCTTGCAATGTCAAGCGGCGGCTACCATGGCTAGCAGAATATTAGCATGCATAAAGAAAGGGATGTTTTCCAGAGATAAGACTATAATCCTTCCACTTTATAAAACTCTGGTCCGACCGCATCTGGAGTATTCTGTCCAGTTCTGGTCGCCAGTCCTCAGAAGGGATGTGTTGGAGCTGGAGAGAGTACAGAGAAGGGCAACTAAACTAATTAGGGGATTGGAGGACCTTGATTATGAAGAGCGTCTGCAATCGCTTGATTTATTCTCCCTGGAGAAGAGACGCCTGAGGGGGGACATGATAGCAATTTTTAAATATCTCAATGGGGATCTCAGCTTAGAAAAAAAGCTGTTCAGTCAAAGGGATTGCATGAGGACTTGGGGGCACACAATGCGATTAGAGGAGAAGCGTTTTAACCTCAGGCAACGTGGGGGGTTCTTTACTGTTAGGGCTACAAGATTGTGGAATTCTCTACCGCAAGAAGTGGTTTCTGCGGGTAGTATGGTGGCTTCCAAAAGACTATTAGACGTACATCTCAAGGATCAGAACATTCAGGGGTATGTGAGATGATTACAGCCACACACACCTACACAGGTTGAACTGGATGGACTATTGTCTTTATTCAACCTCACCTACTATGTAACAAACAAATGGCCTTCTTTGCGGAAACTTTGAGTTCCCACATTATCATGGATTCTGATTCCAATAAATCACCTAGTGGCCAGGGGAACCCACAGCAATCTCAATTGCAAGCCTGGCATTCTACCACCTACGCCACCATTAAGCCTGCTTAAGCTGAATACACTCTCCCTAACTTTTATCTCATCCACTGTGTGTAGTGTGAGATAGGAGTTAGTTAGTTAGGCAGGGAGAGTGTATTCAGCCTAAGCCTGCTTGACAGTGGCATAGCTGGTAGGATACCAGGCTTGCAATTGGGAGGTTGTGGGTTTGAGTCTCTTGACCAGCAGGTAATTTGTAAGTGGAATTCTATAGGTACTATACATTGTTTGCAGGTAGAGAGATCTTTGCTTTTTACAGTTTGTTGAGATCAGATAGTGCAGTGTATACCACAAAGTTATATAAATCTATATATATATATATATATATATATAAATAGTTTATTATATCTTTTCATGTGACAACACTGAAGAAATGACACTTTGCTACAATGTAAAGTAGTGAATGTACAGCTTGTATAACAGTGTAAATTTGCTGTCCCCTCAAAATATCTCAACACACAGCCATTAATGTCTAAACCGCTGGCAACAAAAATGAGCACACCCCTAAGTCAAAATGTCCAAATTGGGCCCAAAGTGTAAATATTTTGTGTGGCCACCATTATTTTCCAGTACTGCCCTAACTCTCTTGGGCATGGAGTTCACCAGAGCTTCACAGGTTGCCACGGGAGTCCTCTTCCATTCCTCCATGATGATATCATAGCGCTGGTGGATGTTAGAGACCTTGCGCTCTTCCACCTTCCATTTGAGGATGCCCCACAGATGCTCAATAGGGTTTAGGTCTGGAGACATGCTTGGCCAGTCCATCACCTTTACTCTCAGCTTATTTAGCAAGGCAGTGGTCATTGTGGAGGTGTGTTTGGGATCGTTATGTTGGAATACTGCCCTGTGGCCCAGTCTCCGAAGGGAAGGGATCATGCTCTGCTTCAGTATGTCACAGTACATGTTGGCATTCATGGTTCCCTCAATAAACTGTAACTCCCCAGTGCCAGCAACACTTATGCAGCCCCAGACCATGACACTCCCACCACCATGCTTGAATGTAGGCGAAACACACTTGTCTTTGTACTCCTGACCTGGTTGTCACCACACATGCTTGACACCATCTGAACCAAATAAGTTTATCTTGGTCTCATTAGCCACAGGACATGATTCCAGTAATCCATGTCCTTAGTCTGCTTGTCTTCAGCAAACTGTTTGCGGGCTTTTTTGTGCATCATCTTTAGAAGAGGCTTCCTTCTGGGACTATCGATAGCCATAGAGACCAATTTGATGCAGTGTACGGCGTATGTTCTGAGTGCTGACAGGCTGAACCCCCACCGCTTCAACCTCTGCAGCAATGCTTTCAGCACTCATACGTCTATTTCCCAAAGACAACCTCTGGATATGACGCAGAGCACGTGCACTCAACGTCTTTGGTCAACCATGGCGAGGCCTTTTCTGAGTGGGACCTGTCCTGTTAAACCATTGTATGGTCTTGGCTACCATGCTGCAGTTTAGTTTCAGGGTCTTGGCAATCTTCTTATAGCCTAGGCCATCTTTATGTAGAGCAACACGTCTTTTTTTCAGATCCTCAGAGTTCTTTGCCTTGAAGTGCCATGCTTAACTTCCTGTGACCAGTATGAGAGAGTGAGAGTGATGACACCAAATTTAACATACCTGCTCCCCATTCACACCTGAGACCTTGTAACACTAACGAGCCACATGACACTCAGAAGTTCTCAGAACATTTTTTTTTAATTAAATGTAGTCTTACCAGTGCCCACGAATGCAGCCTCATCAGCGCAGTGTCCTTAAATGCAGCCTCGCCAGTGCAGTGCCCATACATGCAGCCTCGTCAGTGCAGTACCCATACATGCAGCCTTGCCAGTGGCCATACATGCAGCCTGGCCAGCGCCAGTGCCCATACATGCAGCCTCGCCAGCGCCAGTGCCCATAATTGCAGCCTCGCCAGCACCAGTGCCCATAATTGCAGCCTCGCCAGCGCAGTGCCAATACATGCAGCCCCGCCAGCGCAGTGCCCATACATGCAGCCTCGCCAGCGCCAGTGCCCATACATGCAGCCTCGCCAGTGCCCGTAATTGCAGCCTCGCCAGCGCCAGTGCCCATAATTGCAGCCTCGCCAGCACCAGTGCCCATAATTGCAGCCTCCCCAGCGCCAGTGCCCATACATGCAGCCTCGCCAGTGCCCATAATTGCAGCCTCGCCAGCGCCCATAATTGCAGCCTCGCCAGCGCCAGTGCCACTATACACATCACATCACATACACAAATGTCCAGAAAGCAGCGCCGAGAGGTAGAAGGGGGCGGGCGGCGCCGAGGAGAAGGAAGGATGCGCTCTCATCGGAAGTCCCGGCACCTATGATTGACGTCGGCATAGGAGGCGGGACTTCCGATGACAGCGCGTCCTTCCTTCTCCTCAGCGTCGCCCGCCCCCTTCTACCTCTCGGCGCTGCTTTCTGGACATTTTTTTTAATATCAGCGTATAACATGCACAGCTACTTTTTCCTCCATTTTTAGGAGGAAAAAGTGCGTGTTATACGCCGATAAATACGGTATACAGTATATATATATATATATATATATATATATATATATATATATACATACTTTAACTTGTTTATAGTTATTTATTATACCGGTATTATAATTTATGATTTTGTGTTTCAAACTTTATCATACCTGAGATGTTATAAAGAAGAACGCACAGTAAAAAAAAAATCATATGTAAATAGTTGGTTTGGGCTGCTCATTCTTAAGAATTACATGCAAAATAATGGTACCACTTTCAGCACCTAAAATCCAAAATAATCGTACCTCCAGGGAGGTTAAGTAAATATAAAATATCTTTATAAATGACAAATATTGAATGAAAATAGTATAAAAAAAATCACACACATATATAAATATCCCATATCTGGACCCCAGGAAGTGCAAAAAGGCTTTATATATAAGACCTTTATAATGTGTATTTTTGTAAGATTAGGAGTACATCTTGAGTGAAGTATTTGGAGTGAAACACCTTGCGGTGGTGGAGGAGTGGGGTGAATCAAGAGGAATTGCAATGAGTGATCAAAAGTGTTATATGTAGGGTTGAGCGAACACCTAGATGTCCGTGTTCGACGGGTTCGGCCGAACTTTAAAAAAAAGTCCGGGTCCGTGTCCCGGACTTTTACCGAACTTTTCCCGGACACCGAACCCCATTGAAGTCAATGGGGACCCGAACTTTAAGGCACTAAAATGGCTCTAAAACACCAAAGGAAAGGGCTAGAGTGCTGCAAATGGCAGCAAAACGTAATTAAGAGCATGGCAAGTGCTCTGCAAACAAATGTGGATAGGGAAATAACTTAAAACAACAAAAAAAAACAGAAAAATAAAACAATGTTCTTCTTCATCTCTGAAGGACGAGGCCCATATGGAGTAGGAGGGAGGTTGAGGTGGTGGTGGATGTGGCGGTGACTAGACATATGCCGGTTTTCGGTAATTCGATATATCGCGGTATTGCATAGCCACGGTATTGTTATTGTGGCATTTTTAAAATACCGAGTTTCTCTGTCAAGTCATTAATAGATAAAAACACCGGTCCTCCTGCAGGTTTAACCAATTAATGACTTTACTATTGCTTTAGGCCTGGTTCACATGTATGCGGGTTGGGGGCCCACATTTGCACAGGCATAGCAGCCCATTGATGTGAATGGGCTTGAGCTGCTATGCCTGCGTTTTCAGCTGAAAAAAGGTGCATGCAGAATTTAAAAAAATGCAGTGGCCATGAAATCCATCCTTCTTTTGCACCATGCGACTTACCTGCCGTTGCTGCACACGCAAACTGTTTATTTTTAAATGCCGTGCCCACGTATACAAAAAATGCAGAAAGCTTGCCAGAGCAGGAACTGCAGGTTAGTCGCATGGTGCAAAAGCAGGATGGATTTCAAGGCCACTGAATTTTAAAAAAATGCTGCATGCACCTTTTTTCTGCGGAAAATGAGGGCATAGCAGCCCATTCAAATCAATGGGCTGCTATGCCTGTGCAAATGTGAACCACCAACCCGCATACATGTGAACCAGGCCTAAAGCAATAGTAAAGTAATTTATAAACAACACCTCCTTCAGGTTTAACCACTTCTTGACCACAAGGATTTGCCCTCTTAATGACCAGGCCATCGGATCGGAGCCGAGCGCCAGAACCAGTTATCACCAGTTAGGCCAGACACTGCTTGATGACCTATTTTAGGCCTGGTTCACAGAGTCTGTACTGACTGACTATATAATAATGTGCATAAGTGAACCAAAGCCCCTAAATTCAGCAATGAAATTGAAGTGAGGTGGAAATTTAATAATTTAAATTTAATAATAGAATACCGTGATAATACCGTATACCGTGGCAAAACCTTAATCAATTAATCGCAGCATGAAAATCTGATACCGTCACAAGCCTAGCGGTGACATAGGCGTGCGCACAGGGTGTGCTGGGTGTGCCTGGGCACACCCTAATCACCTAGGGCACATAGCATTGCCAGTGAGGAGATGGGAAAGATCTCCCTGGGACCTGCTCTGCTCTATTTCTCCTTGCCTACAGGTACATGGCCCCGATACATTACTCTCCCTGCTGGCAAACACATGCATGTGTATTTCAACTTTGGGGTGCACACCTTAATGCAATAGGCTGCGCACACCTATGGGCGGTGTAGGTGGAAGCGGCGGTGGAGGAGGACCAGGGCCGGATTAACAGCATCATGGGCTTGGTGCTGAGGATTTTGAAGGGCCTTAAGGGCCGTGCCTTGCCATGCACCCAGAGGAGGAAGGGTGCAGCCATGCATGCCTAATTCAACATGGGATGCTGTCTCTGAAGCCCATAAACACATCCATGCATCGCCAACTGTCCCTCCTTGTCCGGCCTTCACGCTGTGTGGGGAGGTTCTGAGGGTGCTGCCTGGGGAAGCGAGCATAGAAGCCAGACTTCTGTGTTTACAAGTGACAGAAGAGCGGTAACAGTGAATATGGCCAACCCGGGGCCTATATAAAAGGTAGGGGCCTGGAGCTGCAGCTCCAATAGCCCCTACATTAATCTGGCCCTGAGGAGGAGGACGAGGTAGCCAACACTGCTTCTTTTCAAAAATTTTAAATGAGGGTACACCCCAAAAGAGTGAGAAAGAGCAAAAATGGAACAATGGGTGGGTAAGGTCGGTATCCATTGCTATTCTGCATAAGGTACGGAAAAGTCCCGTGGGATCCATGCCTGGTTCATTTTAATGAACGTGAGCTTGTCCACATTGTCTCTGGACAGGCGGCTGCGCTTGTCTGTTATAACGCCCCCAGCCGTGCTAAATACCCGTTCAGATAATACACTGGCTGCAGGGCACGCCAGCACCTCCAAGGCGTAAAGGGCAAGCTCAAGCCATGTGCCCAATTTGGAGACCCAGAAGTTGAAGGGGGCAGACCCGTCATTCACTACATGTAGGCGTGTGCACACATACTGCTCCACCATGTTGGTAAAATGCTGCCTCCTGCTAAGACGTTCCATCTGAGCTGCTGGTGCTGCTGTTTGTTGTGGCGTGCTGACAAAGCTTTTCCACATTTCGGCCATGCTAACCCTGCCTTCTGAGGTGCTGGCGGTGCCCTGGTTGCGTTGGCGACCTCCTCCTCCTCCTCCTCTGCCTTGTGCTTCCACTGTGGCCCCGCTGTCAGATGGGAATGCCAGCAGCATGGCGTCTACCAGCGTGCGCTTGTACTCGCGCATCTTGCGATCGCGCTCCAGTGAGTGAATTAAGGACGGTACGTTGTCCTTGTAACGGGGATCCAGCAGCGTGGCCACCCAGTAATCAGCACAAGTTAGAATGTGGGCAACTCGGCGGTCGTTGTGGAGACACTGCAGCATGTAATCGCTCATGTGTGCCAGGCTGCCCAGAGGCAACGAAGGGCTGTCCTCTGTGGGAGGTGTATCGTCCGTGTCCTCTGTATCCCCCCAGCCACGCACCAGTGATGGCCATGAGCTGGCCTGGGTGCCACCCTGCTGTGAACATGGTTCCATCTCCTCCTCCAGCTCCTCCTCCTCCTCATCCTCCTCATCCTCCAGAACTGTGCCCCTGCTGGACAATTGCGTCCCTGGCGTTTGCGTGTGCAGGAACCCACCCTCGGAGCCCCTTGCGAATGACTGCCCTGAAAGCCTTGGAAATGTTACCTCTTCATCCTCCTCCTCCTCCTCATCCTGTGCCACATCCTCTTCCATCATCGCCCGAATTGTTTTTTCAAGGAGGCATGGAAGTGGGATAGTTAAGCTGAGAACGGCGTCATTGCCACTGGCCATGTTGGTGGAGTACTCAAAACAGCGCAACAAGGCACACAGGTCTCGCATGGAGGCCCAGTTAAATTAAATAGCGGAATAGAAAATATGATCCAAAAAAAGTGTATGTATATCACACGTACACAACCACACTGGGCCCCAATTACTATTGTTTGTACCCCTAAAAGGCTAGATGAGGAGTAGGGGGAGTATGGAACAGGCAGCACCCTCAAACCTTCAGAAGTATGAGATGAACCCCAACAACTTGGAAAGGTGGATCTCTCTCACACGTACCGACACAGACTATCCCGCAATTCAATTGATCCTCAAAGGTTTTTATTGAATAGCGGAATAGGAAATATGATCAAAAAAAGTGTATGTATCTCGCACGTACACAACCACACTAGGCCCCAATTACTATTGTTTGTACCCCTAAAAGGCTAGATGAGGAGTAGGGGGGGTATGGAACAGGCAGCACCCTCAAACCTTCAGAAGTATGAGATGAACCCCAACAACTTGGAAAGGTGGATCTCTCTCACACGTACCGACACAGACTATCCCCCAATTTAACTGATCCCCAAAGGTTTTTGATTAAATAGCGGAATAGAAAATATGATCCCAAAAAAGTGTATGTATATCACACGTACACAACCACACTGGGCCCCAATTACTATTGTTTGTACCCCTAAAAGGCTAGATGAGGAGTAGGGGGAGTATGGAACAGGCAACACCCTCAAACCTTCAGAAGTATGAGATGAACCCCAACAACTTGGAAAGGTGGATCTCCTTCACACGTACCGACACAGACTATCCCGCAATTCAATTGATCCTCAAAGGTTTTTATTGAATAGCGGAGTAGGAAATATGATCAAAAAAAGTGTATGTATCTCGCACGTACACAACCACACTAGGCCCCAATTACTATTGTTTGTACCCCTAAAAGGCTAGATGAGGAGTAGGGGGGGTATGGAACAGGCAGCACCCTCAAACCTTCAGAAGTATGAGATGAACCCCAACAACTTGGAAAGGTGGATCTCTCTCACACGTACCGACACAGACTATCCCCCAATTTAACTGATCCCCAAAGGTTTTTGATTAAATAGCGGAATAGAAAATATGATCCAAAAAAAGTGTATGTATATCACACGTACACAACCACACTAGGCCCCAATTACTATTGTTTGTACCCCTAAAAGGCTAGATGAGGAGTAGGGGGGGTATGGAACAGGCAGCACCCTCAAACCTTCAGAAGTATGAGATGAACCCCAACAACTTGGAAAGGTGGATCTCTCTCACACGTACCAACACAGACTATCCCCCAATTTAACTGATCCCCAAAGGTTTTTGATTAAATAGCGGAATAGAAAATATGATCCCAAAAAAGTGTATGTATATCACACGTACACAACCACACTAGGCCCCAATTACTATTGTTTGTACCCCTAAAAGGCTAGGAGTAGGGGGAGTATGGAACAGGCAGCACCCTCAAACCTTCAGAAGTATGAGATGAACCCCAACAACTTGGAAAGGTGGATCTCTCTCACACGTACCAACACAGACTATCCCCCAATTTAACTGATCCCCAAAGGTTTTTGATTAAATAGCGGAATAGAAAATATGATCCAAAAAAAGTGTATGTATATCACACGTACACAACCACACTAGGCCCCAATTACTATTGTTTGTACCCCTAAAAGGCTAGGAGTAGGGGGAGTATGGAACAGGCAGCACCCTCAAACCTTCAGAAGTATGAGATGAACCCCAACAACTTGGAAAGGTGGATCTCTCTCACACGTACCAACACAGACTATCCCCCAATTTAACTGATCCCCAAAGGTTTTTGATTAAATAGCGGAATAGAAAATATGATCCCAAAAAAGTGTATGTATATCACACGTACACAACCACACTAGGCCCCAATTACTATTGTTTGTACCCCTAAAAGGCTAGGAGTAGGGGGAGTATGGAACAGGCAGCACCCTCAAACCTTCAGAAGTATGAGATGAACCCCAACAACTTGGAAAGGTGGATCTCTCTCACACGTACCAACACAGACTATCCCCCAATTTAACTGATCCCCAGAGGTTTTTGATTAAATAGCGGAATAGAAAATATGATCCCAAAAAAGTGTATGTATATCACACGTACACAACCACACTAGGCCCCAATTACTATTGTTTGTACCCCTAAAAGGCTAGGAGTAGGGGGAGTATGGAACAGGCAGCACCCTCAAACCTTCAGAAGTATGAGATGAACCTCAACAACTTGGAAAGGTGGATCTCTCTCACACGTACCAACACAGACTATCCCCCAATTTAACTGATCCCCAAAGGTTTTTGATTAAATAGCGGAATAGAAAATATGATCCCAAAAAAGTGTATGTATATCACACGTACACAACCACACTAGGCCCCAATTACTATTGTTTGTACCCCTAAAAGGCTAGGAGTAGGGGGAGTATGGAACAGGCAGCACCCTCAAACCTTCAGAAGTATGAGATGAACCCCAACAACTTGGAAAGGTGGATCTCTCTCACACGTACCAACACAGACTATCCCCCAATTTAACTGATCCCCAAAGGTTTTTGATTAAATAGCGGAATAGAAAATATGATCCCAAAAAAGTGTATGTATATCACACGTACACAACCACACTAGGCCCCAATTACTATTGTTTGTACCCCTAAAAGGCTAGATGAGGAGTAGGGGGAGTATGGAACAGGCAGCACCCTCAAACCTTCAGTATGAGATTGTGTTCACTGTACCCCACAAAGATTGAGTTCACTGCACCCCACAATGATTGTGTTCACTGCACCCCACAAAGATTGTGTTCACTGCACCTCACAAAGATTGTGTTCACTGTACCCCCCAAAGATTGTGTTCACTGCACCCCACAAAGATTCTGTTCACTGTACCCCACAAAGATTGTGTTCACTGCACCCCAAAAAGATTGTGTTCACTGCACCCCAAAAAGGATGTTGTTCACTGCACCCCAAAAAGGATGTTGTTCACTCCACCCCAAAAAGATTGTGTTCACTGCACCCCACAAAGATTGTGTTCACTGCACCCCAAAAAGATTGTGTTCACTGCACCCCAAAAATGATTTTGTTCACTGCACCCCAAAAAGGATTTTGTTCACTGCACCCCAAAAAGGATGTTGTTCACTCCACCCCAAAAAGATTGTGTTCACTGCACCCCAAAAAGATTGTGTTCACTGCACCCCACAAAGGATTTTGTTCACTGCACCCCAAAAAGATTGTGTTCACTGCACCCCAAAAAGGATGTTGTTCACTGCACCCCAAAAAGGATTTTGTTCACTGCACCCCAAAAAGATTGTGTTCACTGCACCCCACAAAGGATTTTGTTCACTGCACCCCACAAAGATTGTGTTCACTGCACACCAAAAAGGATTGTGTTCACTGCACCCCAAAAAGATTTTGTTCACTGCACCCCAAAAAGATTGTGTTCACTGCAGCCCAAAAAGATTGTGTTCACTGCAGCCCAAAAAGATTGTGTTCACTGCAGCCCAAAAAGATTGTGTTCACTGCAGCCCAAAAAGATTGTGTTCACTGCAGCTCACACACAGAAAAATGGATGTGGATCACTGACACCTGCCTATCTCCAATCCCACACCACACAGCAATATCGATTGTAGTTTGTAGAACACAGTTTCCCTAAAATTCAGCAGACTCTGTCCCTAACAGGATTGAGAAGAGATCGTAGATCAGGATTGAGTGCAGACCCCACCCCCCACACAGCAATATCGATTGTAGTTTGTAGAAGACACTGACCCTATATAATTCAGCAGACTCTATCCCTAAAATGCCTACAACTCGCCCTGCCTAAACACTCCGACCTGTCCCTCAATTCTATCCGGACACAAATGGTTTTTTCCTGCCTATCTTTCCCTAATCAGCAGCCAGCACGTTGATGTGTGCTCTGTCCCTGAATCTAAGCAGCATAATGACGCCGCTGCGGCTGCCTCGAACTTATAAAGACTTGGTCACATGCTTCAGACGGCCAATCACAGCTACTGAGACATTTGCAGGCATGGCTGGGATGGCTTAAGGCACACCAGTTAAACGATTGTTGATTGGCTGTTGAAAGCCCGCCATGAAAAGAGCGCCAAAGCATGCAAAACCCGGAAATAAAACGACCGAACACGGATTTTTACCCGAACATACAGTAAAGTGTCCGTGTCCGTGTTCGGGTACAAAAAATCCAATTATTCGGTACGAACACGAATAATACAGTCCGTGTTCGCTCAACACTAGTTATATGTTATCCAACACATCTGACTGATATGATATATATATGTTATTCAGCACGTGGGGCTGATATAATTAACACTGTGTAATTTACCATGTATTGTAAGTTTTTTATGAGTGAGGTGCATTAAAATAGAAATTATTAGTTATTATTACTAGAGTTAAGCGAACACCTGGATGTTTGGGTTCGGCGGGTTCGACGGAACTTGAAAAAAAAGACCGGGTTCGTGACCCGGACTTAACCCGAACTTTGTCCTGATCCCGAACCCCATTGAAGTCAATGGAGACCTGAACTTTTGAGCACTAAAATGCCTCTAAAACAAACATGGAAAGGGCTAGAGGGCTTCAAATGGCAGCAAAATCATCTTAAGAGCATGGCAAGTGCTCTGCAAACAAATGTGGATAGGGAATTAACTTAAAATAACATAAAAAACATAAAAATAAAAAAGAATCATCTTAAATGATGTAGGAGGAGGACGAGGCCCATATGGAGTAGGAGGTTGAGGTGGCGGTGGATGTGGCGGTGTAGGTGGAAGCGGCGGTGGAGGAGGACGAGGTAGCCAACACTGGTTTTTGTTTTTAATTTTATTTCTTTTTAAATTAGGGTACATCCCAAAAAGAGTGAGAAAGATCACAAATACAAGAATGGCTGGGTAAGGCCGGTATACATGTCTATTCTGCACAAGGTATGGACAAGTCCTGTGGTATCCATGCTTGGTTCATTTTAATGAACGTGAGCTTTTCCACATTGGCTATGTACAGGCAAACAGAGGTGCCTCTAAGTGTAGACATTATGCAACAGGTTTATTGAATAAAATTATGCACTCACATTAGTAAGCATATATTCATGCCCATAAAACAAGGTTCCAGTGTGGAGAAGTGTACATCATCCGGTCATGGACATCCGTCCTGCTGGAGCCGAAAACCTTTTCGCCGTGGCTGGCTTGTACGGCAAGGTTAGAACCAGGAAGTAGGCTCGGTGTATTTAACGTTGGCGAATTGGATGAATGGTGCTGCCCACATAGACCAGCCCACATGGACAGGACAGGCCATATATAACAAAATCCGATGAGCAGTTAAAAAATTCACCCACAGGAAAACTTTTACCTTTTGTTTGAAAGGAGACTTGGCCGTGTTTGACAAACGAACATATATATTTATATATATATATATATATATATATATATATATATATATATATATTTTTTTTTTTTTATTATTATTTAATACTACCAAACATATTTTATATATATAAATATTGGTGAATTACTCTTTTAAAGTTGAATTTTAATCTAGCAATATTATATTGTGACTTTTGATATAATTGACATAATGATTATTAGCCCATTTGTATAGATTACTGATTAGACATATTCCCCTTCATTTGCATCTTTACTCCCATTTTATTATTAGCCCATTTGTATAGACCACTGATTAGATATATTCCCCTTCGTTGGTTCATTTGCATCTCTCCTCTCATTTCATTATTTAAATGTACACCGTGTCACTTGCTATTATACTTGCCGTGAAGAAGGAGCGCGGCTGCCCTCACCCAGGCAGCAAGCACGCTTAGAAACACGTCGCATGCAGATGACATCCTCCAGGTTCAACTATCCACCAAGCCTCACTGTCAAGCAAATACACCGAGCCTAATTCCTGGTTCTAACCTTGCCGTACAAGCCGGCCACAGCGAAATCGTTTTCGGCTCCAGCAGGACGGATGTCCATGACCGGATGATGTACACTTCTCCACACTGGAACCTTGTTTTATGGGCATGAATATATGCTTACTAACGTGAGTGCATAATTTTATTCATTAAACCTGTTGCATAAAGTCTACACTTAGAGGCGCCTCTGTTTGTCTTTGTTTTAGCCCTGTGGAACCCCTGGCTTTTGGTTTCTGGATGGCTGCCCTACATGGTGGACTTTTTCTCCCCCTGTGCCATTAATGACTTTTACTCTATGGACTCTTGGTTCGATATGTGATCAAGCGCCTGTTAACATTGTGTATAGCTATGGACAGGCGGCTGCGCTTGTCTGTGATAACGCCCCCAGTTGTGCTAAATACACGTTCAGGTAATACACTGGCTGCAGGGCAGGCCAGCACCTCCAAGGCGTAAAGGGCAAGCTCAGGCCATGTGCCCAATTTGGAGACGCAGAAGTTGAAGTGAGCAGACCCGTCATTCAGTACGTCTAGGCGTGTGCACACATATTGCTCCACCATGTTAGTGCTGGGTCGTGGTGCTGCTGGTGGAGCTCCTGTTGCAAGGAGAGGACCTGGTCAATCTGTGGCAGCTACACGCACAAGTTAAACACCTTTCTCAGCTGCGAGTAGGCGACAGAACCTTACAGCAGTATTTGGTAGGGCCTAATGCACCTCTACAAATGCTGAGGCCAGAACAAGTACAGGCGATAGATAGTAGATTGGGTTGCTGACAGTGCCTCCAGTTCCTTCACATTGTCTCCCATCCAGTCTTCTGCTGAAAGGTCAGAGTTGGCACCTGCAGCCAATGTCCATCAATCTTTCACCTCACCCCCTTGCAAATCAGCCAAGCAGTCTGAGCCCCAAGTCATGCAGCATTCTCTTCTTCTTTTTGATGACTCTGTTAGCATGGTTTCCCAGGGCCATCCATCTAGCCCTGCTCCAGAAGTGGAAGAGATTGAGTGCACCAATGCCCAACCACTTATGTCTCAAGAAAGATGAGTACATGGGAGGACCATCGCAGCACGTCTCCGATGATGACGAAACACAGGTGCCAACGGCTGCAGAATTCCGAATTGTGGAGACCGACAAGGATTGCAGGGGTGAAGACTGGGTAGAAGATGATGTGGAGGACGATGAGGTCCTCGACCCCACATGGAATGAACATCATGCAGGTGACCTGAGTAGTTTGGAGGAAGAGGCGGTGGTCGCACAGAGCCACCAGCACAGCAGAAGAGGGAGCAGGGTGCAAAAGCGGAGTGGGCGTGCCCTAGACACTACGCCTGCTTCTGCCCAACGCAGCGAGGGACCGAGCACACCAAAGCCAGCTCAAAGGAGTTCCCTAGCATGGCAGTTCTTCAGACAATATGATTATGACAGGACACGAGTGGTTTACACGCTGTGCAATCAGAGCCTGAAGCGAGGCATAAACCTTCTCAACCTGAGCACAACCTGCATGATCAGGCATCTAAGTGCAAAGCACGAGCTGCAGTGGAGTGCACACCTCAAAAACCAAAAAAGGTCTCTGACTCCTCCTGCTTCCTCTTCTGCTGCTGTGGTCTCGGCCTCTTCATCCACCTCTTAAGTGACAGTGGCACCTGCCACCCCGCAAACAGAGAATCTGCCAGCAACACCACCACCTGGGTCACCAACAACCATCTCCACAATGTCCCGTGGAAGCGTTTAGCTTTCTATCTCCCAAACACTGGAGCGGAAGAGGAAGTACCCCCTTACTCACCCGCGATCCCTGGCCCTGAATGCAAGCATTTCAAAATTCCTTGCCTTTGAAATGCTGTCATTCCGTCTGGTGGAGACGCAGAGTTTTAAAAGCCTTGTGGCGGTGGCTGTCCCACAGTACGTTGTGCCCAGCCGCCACTACTTTTCCAGGCAAGCCATCCTTTCCCTGCACAACCAAGTGGGTGACAAAATCAGGTATGCACTGCGCAACGCCATCTGTGGCAAGGTCCACCTAACTACGGATACGTGGACCAGTAAGCACAGTCAGGGACATTATATCTCCCTAACAGCACACTGGGTAAATGCAGTGGCGGCTGGGACTGAGGCGGATAGCAGTTTGGCGCATGTCCTTCCACCACCGAGGATTGCAGTGCGCTTCAGTTTGCCTCCTGTTCCTAACTCCTCCTACTCCGCTTCCTCATCCTCTACCGCCTCCTCATCCGGTCAGCGTAACACCTTCACCACCAACTTCAGCACAGCCAGGGGTAAACGACAGCAGGCAGTTTTAAAACTTGCCTGTTTGGGGGAAAACCACACACCGCGCAGGAGTTGTGGAGGGGCATTGAACAACAGACCGATGAGTGGTTGGTACCAGTGAGCCTCAAGCTCGGCCTGGTGGTGTGCGATAATGGGCGAAATCTCGTAGCAGCTCTGGGCCTAGCCGGTTTTACACACATCCCTTGCCTGGCGCATGTGCTGAATTTGTTGGTGCAGAGGTTCCTTAGAAATGACCCCGATATGTCAGAGCTGCTGCAGAAAGTAAGGGCCGTCTGTGTGCACTTTCGGCGTTCTCACCCTGCTGCTGCTTGCCTGCAGCGAACAGCACTACTTCACCACCAGTAACTGGGCCTCCATGCGAGACCTGTGTTGCGCTGTATCAAATGCAGACTAGGCCGCAATGTAATATTTTTTCCCTAAATGGGTGGTTATTGAATAGCAGAATAGAACAACAGTATCCAACGAGTGTATCTCACATTAAAATATGCAGACTAAGCCGCAATGTAATATTTTTTCCCTAAATGGGTGTTTATTGAATAGCGGAATAGAAAAACAGTATACAACCGGTGTATCTCACACGTACAGATACAGACTAGGCCGCAATTTAATATTTTTTCCCTAAATGGGTGTTTATTGAATAGCGGACTAGAACAACAGTATCCAACTAGTGTATCTCACACGTACAGATACAGACTATTATTATTATTAATAAGGACTTCTATAGCGCCAGCAATTTATGCAGTGCTTTACAATATTAGAGGGAGACAGTACATATACAATACAATAAAATACAAGAGGATTTAGAGGGCCCTTCTCAGAAGAGCTTACAATCTAATGGGGTGGGGCAGGTGTTACAAGAGGTAAGAGTAGGGAATGAGCTGATGGCAGATTAGTTGGCGGTGTGATAGGCTTCCCTGAAGAAATGAGTTTTCAGGGATCGCCTGAAAGCAGCTAGAGTAGGTGATAGCCGTACAGGTTGAGGTAGAGCGTTCCAGAGGATGGGAGAGGCCCTGGAGAAATCCTGGAGACGAGCATGAGAGTAGGAGACAAGGGAGCTTGAGAGTAGGAGGTCTTGAGAGGAGCGGAGAGGATGATTTGGGTGATATTTGGAGACAAGATTGGTGATGTAGCTCGGGGCAGAGTTGTGAATGCCTTTGTATGTTGTGGTTAGTATTTTGAATTTAATTAGCTGGGCAATTGGGAGCCAGTGTAGGGATTGGCAGAGAGGGGAGGCAGACGCTGAGCGGTTGGCAAGGTGGATAAGCCTGGCAGCAGCGTTCATGATAGACTGAAGAGGGGATAGCCTATGAAGTGGTAGGCCTATGAGAAGGGAGTTGCAATTGTCGAGGCGAGAAATAAATAGGGAGTGAAAGAGTAGCTTGGTGGTTTCAGTTGTTAAAAAGGGGCGAATTTTAGAGATGTTGCGGAGGTGAAGTCTACAAGCTTTTGACAATGATTGGATTTGGGGCTGAAAGGACAGGTCAGAGTCCAGGATTACACCTAGTACCCTGGCATGAGGGGAGGGATTGATGGTTGCATAACTAATTTTAATAGAAAAGTCATAGAGGGGGGCACGGGCAGGAGGGAATATTACCAGCTCAGTTTTTTTTTTTTGAAAATTCTGTTTATTGTATTTTTAGAAAACAGCATACAAAACAGAGCCATGTGGGCATACCCAGGCTCAACAAAACATAGAACAATAAAACAACAACAAAAGGGAACAAAAGTAAAAGTAAAAATAACCCACCAACCCCCCAACAATGGCTGCAGCTCAAAGGAGGCCGCGAACAGCACAAGTCTTTTTTACCGATATACCAATGTACTAGTAATCCAGGTACCACGATCCAGTGCGGTCAGGGAGGCATAACTAGAGCACACCAATATACAGAGACATGAGCAACCTAAACAGCAGTCGAAGACCCAGCAACATCTGGAGCGGAAGGATCATCTACAGTATCCGTAGCTTCCAACCACAGGTCCCAGACCTTGTGGAATTTGTTGGGGCACCCCCCTATACTTGTAAACCGCTTTGTATAATGGCACCATCAAATTTACCAGAGCTTTCCACTGTGACATAACCCCCGGTTCACTCCAGCGCATCACCACCAACTTTCTAGCATAGAAGAGAAAAAGTCCCAAAAGGGTACGGGTAGCAACAGTATGGGCCAACGCATTCACAAGCCCCAGGATACAGGTTTCAATCCCAGCCGGTACAGTAATGGTAGTTCACTCCAGTGCATCACCACCAACTTTCTAGCATAGAAGAGAAAAAGTCCCAAAAGGGTACGGGTAGCAACAGTATGGGCCAACGCATTCACAAGCCCCAGGATACAGGTTTCAATCCCAGCCGGTACAGTAATGGTAGTTCACTCCAGTGCATCACCACCAACTTTCTAGCATAGAAGAGCAAAAGTCCCAAAAGGGTACGGGTAGCAACAGTATGGGCCAACGCATTCACAAGCCCCAGGATACAGGTTTCAATCCCAGCCGGTACAGTAATGGTAGTTAATCTAGCAATAAAGCCCAAGACCTCAGACCAAAAGCCTTGCAGGGACGGACAGTGCCAGATCATATGAGCATAGGAGGGGGCGCCAGAGCCACAATGCCAGCAGACGTCCGGGATATCAGATGATACCTTGTGCAATCTGTAGGGCGTAAGGTGAAACCTATGGAGGATCTTGAATTGGACTAAGCGGTCTCTCGAGGAGACCAAATGCTTGAACGGATAATCCCAGACATCCTCCCAGTCCTCTGAGTCCAGCTCCGGCACCTCCGCCACCCAGAACTCCTGTAGCTTCTCCAGACCAACATGCACACTAGGCATTAAGGATCTGTGTATGGAAGAAAGTGGTTTCTTAAGACCCTCATCTCGGAGAAGGAGCTCGAAATCTGCCGGAGTCAGATCAGGGGGAGAACCCCCAAACTGAGTCCGGAAGGCATGACGAAGCTGCAGGAACCAGAAAAAGTAGGAGTTGGGCAGACCAAACCTGTCTTTGAGTTGGTCAAAACTCAGAAGGTCGACCTCTCAACAGATGTGGGAGAGATACCTAATCCCCCTAGTGGCCCAGAGAGACGGATCAGGAATGGAGTAAAATTCAGGCAGTTCCGGGTTTCGCCACAGGGGGAGGTTCGGAGACAGCCAACTAAGGTCAGATTTAGCATAGGGAGAGACCAGTGACCAAGCCCTAACCACCGCCTTCATGGAGATCGTAAGGGGATACGGAGCCCTGACGCCACGGAAAAGGACATTGCGCAGCGCCTCGTAGGACCCAAGCAGGGCCGCCTCAAGAACCACTGCGGAGTTAGTGTCATCAGATATAAGCCAGTTATGGGCTTGAGTCAGCAGACCAGCAATGAAGTACATGAAAAAATCTGGACAAGCCAGACCTCCATGAGTCCAGGGCCTCTGCAGCACAGATAAGCGCAGTCTTGGGGGGCGAGCCGCCCACAGGAAGGTGGTTATCTGGGAGTGAAATTGTTTGTGATGGTGTTCACCGTCACTGGAATTTAAGGACAGATGGGTGATGGTTTGGATTGCTTCATATTTGTCAGCAAGGTCTCCATGTAGAAATGTTGAGATTTGTTCCCATTTGCCATGAGGTCTCTGACCAGGAAGTACAACTCCTAATATGGTCATTCCAGGAAGTTCAATGAGGAGACTGACTGTCTAACAATTTTGCTTTTGTCTGAGGTGGCTTTCCATTCACCTATTGTCGGGTGTGCTAATGAACTAACCTGTTGTCTGCTAAGGGATGTATTGACACTCAGAGTAATGTGTATTGGGGGCTCGTTATGGAACCATTGTTCTGTGTCTGGCTATTGTGTACATTGATTGTCCCCTGGGGGCTTCTGTCTCATTACACATAACAGTCCTTCTACTCAAGCTATCTGACCAATCCCTGCTGACTCATTTTCAAGTCCTCATTTGCATGGCTAAGGAGGACCTGAAGGAGAACGGCATGTACTGTGCAATTGACCAATGGGAAAATGGTTGTTGGGGGCAGGATGTTCCAAATTCTGTATAAAAGTGTGCTGTGTGCTTCCAATAAATTGTCTTCCTGTTTGAACTTAAATACAGCCTGCTTGGTGTTTGTTCTAATGGATTCCGAATGGCAGATAGTTGTAGTTCGGATCCCGGAGCCTTGGTTGACCGAACCATTAGACGTTGCGATCTGCAAGCTGACTCACTAGAAACAGAGGAGTGTCGGGAGAGCGGAAGCGAGCGAGCAAGGGTCTCGTTACATTGGTTGGCAGCGGTGGGATTTGCTCTCCAGTTACTGGGACACTCCAAACCACCACAGTCAATGACCAGCTATGCAGCATGCAGGAGAGCCACGCTGAAAGACTTACTTGAGAGCCACAGAGGGACCGGTGGGACAAAGAACAGGGCCACCCTGATCAGTGAGCTAGCCGAGATGGATCAGAGGGAGGGTGATGCAGGACCCCGGTCAGTTGAAGACTTGTTTCAGCAACGAGTTCGAGAGCGGTTGGCATTATATGGTGCTAACCCATCAGAGACCGCCATACAGAATGCCATTAGAGACATCCAGCTGCAGGATGAGCGACAAGAGAAAGAACTAGAACTGCAAGAGAGGGAACGAGAGCGGCAACATGAGCAGAGAATGGCAGAAATACGGCAATCGGAGAAAACACCTAAAGATGCAGCGACATTCCGTAAGTTGCCCTATCGGGCATTCAAACTATTTAAGGAAGGAGAGGAGGAAATTGACGCATTCCTGCAGGACTTTGAGAGACTATGCCAGATACATGAAGTACTGTCCCAAGATTGGGTCGTCTTACTGGCGAGTAATTTAACTGGCAGAGCGGCGGATGCAGATCGGGCCCTGGAGGACGAAGACGCTAAAGACTACGACCGGGTAAAAGAAGCTTTGCTAGCCCGATTTGCCATTACACCCGAAGCCAGCCGGATTAAGTTTCGAGAATCCCGGAAACAAACCAACACAACATACGTGGAGTGGGCACATCGTCTGCAGCGGAACCTTAAAAGCTGGTTCCAGGGAAGCCACGCTCATATCATAGAGGACATCACCCAGCTAGTACTATTAGAACAGTTCTTTAACCACACCCCTCCGGTAGTACGGGATTTGGTGCAAGATAAACAACCACAGACGGTACAGCAAGCGGCTACTCTGGCCGATGAATATCTGGACTCTCGAAGGTCAGGCAAAAACGATCGCTATCCACTATCTCAGCCCAGTTTACCAGCCTCTAAGCCAACTTCAGTACCTCCGTGGTCTGCCTCTAGACCCCCAGCCCGACCCAACCCTCCTAATGGACCTAAGTGCTATACCTGTAACCGAACTGGTCATCTGCAACAATATTGCCCTACCCAATCCACAAGGTATCGAGAGACTAATCATCCATCCAGACCAGCGGCTCATTGCTACCAGAATGAGCCCAACCATCGAGATTTTCAGGAAGAGTGTGGCGAACTTTTAGAAGCGGATCCTGTCCAAGCTGCTGCCGGAGATAATCGGCAGCACCATCGCCAGGCAGTATGGGTTAATGGGCAGCCGGCCCAGGGAC
Organism: Pelophylax lessonae; assembly: GCF_965119305.1. NCBI lineage: Eukaryota > Metazoa > Chordata > Amphibia > Anura > Ranidae > Pelophylax > Pelophylax lessonae. The sequence goes on from NC_138770.1 coordinate 524,693,723, forward strand.
TCAGCGATTCTGGGGCTACAGTTACCCTCATCCAGCCTCACATGATTCCCCAGTCAGCCCGGACCGGCCAGACTGTTGCAGTCAGGGTAGCAGGGGGCAAGGTGCTACGTTTATCCACCGCCCAAGTCCTCTTGGATTGGGGCTCAGGGGAGCGACTGCGGGACCTTACTGAGCTAGTCCATGAGAATATGCAATCGTCCCAGAGTCAGCGGAAGGTTTGGTATGATCGGTCTGCGCGGAATCGCACCTTTTATATCGGACAGAAAGTCCTGGTATGAAACCCCTGAAGCAAAATAAATTACAGACCTCCTGGCAGGGCCCCTATCAGGTGGTAAAACAGCTGTGCGATACCACCTACGTGGTTGCCAGCTGTGCAGACACAAACATTAAGAGGACGTTCCACATTAATATGATGAAGGCCTTTAATGAGAGGGCTGAGGCAGTAGCCGCCATATGCGCTCCGGCCACCGGGGACTCTGGATATCTACCGATGCTGGAGCTTCCCAAAATCAATAACTGTTCCGGGGGGGGTGGAGGATATACAGCTAGGAGATAGATTAGGATGCCAAGAACGAGAACAGGCCAGAGAATTACTCCAGGACTGACAGGAGATGTTCTCGGCACTCCCTGGGTACACTCACATAGCTGTGCACAAGGTAGAGACTCCTGGGCAGAAGCCCCTGAGACAACCAGCTTATAGGATTCCCGGAGCAGTGCAAGAAGGGATGAGAGCGGAGATTAGGGAAATGCTCGAGTTAGGGGTGATCGAACCATCAGCAAGCCCCTGGGCGTCCCCTGTAGTATTAGTCCCAAAACGGGATGGCACGACCCGATTTTGTGTGGACTATAGGCGACTGAATGACTGTACTGTGACAGATGCCTACCCTATGCCCTGAGTGGATGAATTGCTGGACAAAATAGCCCAGGGACATTATCTGACGACTATTGACTTGTGTAAGGGCTACTGGCAGATTCCCTTGGACGCGGAAGCAATTCCGAAGTTGGCCTTCATCACCCCGTTCGGCCTTTACCAGTTTCTGGTGATGCCATTTGGGATGAAGAATGCTCCGGCTACCTTCCAGCGGATGATAGATGAACTCCTCGATGGTCTGCAAGATTTTGCATGTGCATATCTTGACGACATCGCAATCTATAGCCAGACCTGGGAGGAACATCTTAGACACCTGGGAATAGTGCTAGATAGAATCCGAGCCGCAAACCTGACCCTAAAGCCAGACAAATGTAATATTGGGATGACTGAGGTGCAATATCTGGGACATAGAGTGGGATGTGGGAAGCAGAGGCCAGAACCTGCAAAAATAGAGGCTGTCCTAAACTGGCCGGTTCCCTGAACCAAGACCCAGGTACTTGCATTTTTAGGGACAGCAGGGTACTACAGGAAGTTTGTACCCCACTATAGTGACATAGCCAAACCCCTAACGGACCTGACCAAAAAGACTCTCCCTAAACAGGTCCTGTGGTCCTCGGAGTGCGAGACAGCATTTCATCAGTTAAAAACCGCCCAAACGCAAGCTCCCATACTGGCGGCACCCGATCCTAACAAACGCTTTGTCGTTCATACAGATGCCTCCATGTTTGGACTGGGAGCTGTACTAAGCCAAATTGGTGAGGACGGGAAAGAGCACCCGGTGGCGTATCTCAGCCGCAAGTTGTTACCCCGGGAAGTTGGATATGCTGCCGTGGAAAAAGAGTGTTTGGCCTTAGTCTGGGCTTTAAAGAAATTTCAGCCCTACGTGTTCACCGTCACTGGAATTTAAGGACAGATGGGTGATGGTTTGGATTGCTTCATATTTGTTAGCAAGGTCTCCATGTAGAAATATTGAGATTTGTTCCCATTTGCCATGAGGTCTCTGACCAGGAAGTACAACTCCTAATATGGTCAATCCAGGAAGTTCAATGAGGAAACTGACTGTCTAACAATTTTGCTTTTGTCTGAGGTGGCTTTCCATTCACCAATTTTCGGGTGTGCTAATGAACTCACCTGTTGTCTGCTAAGGGATGTATTGACACTCAGAGTAATGTGTATTGGGGGCTCGTTATGGAACCATTGTTCTGTGTCTGGCTATTGTGTACATTGATTGTCCCCTGGGGGCTTCTGTCTTATTACACATAACATTCCTTCTACTCAAGCTATCTGACCAATCCCTGCTGACTCATTTTCAAGTCCTCATTTGCATGGCTAAGGAGGACCTGAAGGACAAAGGCATGTACTGTGCAACTGACCAATGGGAAAGCGGTTGTTGGGGGCAGGATGTCCAAATTCTGTATAAAAGTGTGCTGTGTGCTTCCAATAAATTGTCTTCCTGTTTGAGCTTACATACAGCCTGCTTGGTGTTTTGTTCTAATGGATTCCGAACGGCACATAGCTGTAGTTCGGATCCCGGAGCCTTGGTTGACTGAACCATCAGACGTTGCGATCTGCAAGCTGACTCACTAGAAACAGAGGAGTGTCGGGAGAGCGGAAGCGAGCGAGCAAGGGTCTTGTTACATTGTTTAAAGATCCGTTTCGGGATCCACACCAGGGACTGGCGCACTATATATAATAGAGGGGGCAGCAGCTTCATCTTGACAAGATTAATTCGCCCTATCAATGTCAACGGGAGGTTCGTCCATGCCCTGAGCCTGTCTTTGAAGGACTGGAGGAGAGGTTAAAGATTGAGGTCACAAAAGACCTGTACCTTTGGGGAGATCGTAACTCCCAAGTATCTGACACTGTCCGCCCAGCACAATGGGAGAGAGGGATCTGCCCGCGTCCGGGCATCCGCGTCAACCGGGAGCAAGATAGATTTCCCCCAATTGACCCGGAGGCCCGAGAGTTCAGTAAAGCGCGAGAGCAGGGCCAGAGCAGACCGGAGGGAGGGCCCGGGTCCCGGAGGAACAGAATGATATCATCTGCATATAACGCCAACTTTTCCTCCAGGGACCCCACCCGAATCCCCCCAATTTCACCGGACCCGCGAATAGCCCTCTCCAGGGGCTCCACCGCCAGCGAAAACAATGCCGGCGACAGTGGGCACCCCTGACGGGTACCATGCCGGATATCAAAGGCAGGCGACACTCTACCCCCCAATTTGATCTGGGCCGAGGTTGACTATAAAGAATATTGATCCATTTAGGGAATGTAGGACCAAAGCCAAATGACCGGAGCACCTCGCCGAGGTAGGGCCAGGCGACGGAATCAAAGGCCTTCTCAAGGTCCAATGAAACCAAGACTCTCTGACTCTGATCCTCTGCCGGGACCTGTAAATGCGTGTACACCCTGCGGATGTTGATGTCGGTGGATTTCCCTGGCATGAATCCAGTCTGGTCAATATCAACTAAGAACGGGAGTACCTTCATCAACCTGGTGGCAAGGATTTTCGTAAGGATTTTTAAGTCATAATTGAGAAGGGATATCAGCCGATAAGCCGAGCAGAGCGTGGGGTCCTTACCAGGTTTCAAAATCGGAACAATATGGGCTTGTAATAAGGAATCCGGAAGCGCCTCCGCCTCCAGGCAAGCCCGGAAGAGACTGCGCAACCTGGGGGCCAGATCAGCAATGTACATCTTGTACCAATCCCCTGGCAGGCCATCCGGACCCGGGGTCTTCTCAGGAGGGAGAGAACGAATAGCTGTCTCCACCTCCTCCAGGGAGAAGTCTGCCTCTAGGGAATCAGCCTCCTCCTCAGACATTGTTGGCAAGGAGAACTCTCCAAGATACCCCAGGTCCACCACATCCCGCAAAGAGGTGGGCACCGAGTACAACCAGTGATAATATGTCCGAAATTCCTCTAGAATAGCAGCCGGATCAGAAGTAGTACCACCCGCCTCCATCTGAATAAGGGGAATAACAGTCTGCACTTTAGAGTCCACCACCAGGTTAGCTAGGAGTCTCCCATTCTTGTCCCCATTTTCAAAGATTTTAGCTTTAAGCGTGCCAACCTCAGCCAAGGTGGCCGAGGACATGTGGAGGTGTAGTGCCCTCTGGCCCCAGGAGACGGATCCAAGGCAAACTCGGCCAACGACACACCCTCCTCCCGAGCCAGCAACTCCACAACGCCCTCCACCCTGGCCGTCTTAATAGCACTAATGTAGTCCCCACGTATAGTGGCCTTAAATGCATCCCAGCAAATTAGAGGTGAGGAGGTAGTATCGTTGTGTTCCCAATATCGAGGAATTTTGCCCTGCATTTTCTCCTCCACTCCAGGATCCCGTAGCCATCTGGTACCCAACTTCCAGCACTCTCCCCCCCTCCGGCCTCCCAGCTCCAACACAAGCTCCAGCGGGGAGTGGTCCGAGAGACCAGAAGGCAGGTACACGGCAGACACCACAAATGGGAGAGCCGAAGGAGGGCAAAAGGCAAGATCAATAAGTGATCCTGAGCGATGGGGCACCGACACATGTGAAAAGTGGCGAAGGTGTGGATTCTTCCACCGCCATATCTCGGTGAACTGCAAGGCGGAAGCCCAGTTGACAAAGTCCGGGCACACCTGCCTGCTCGGGTTAGATGTGTCTAGCGTCCCATCCAGGATGTTATTGAAATCACCGGCCAAAAAGATCCCCGGAGTGGAGAACTCAGCCAGGCGGTCATAAATTTGATACAGTACAGTGCTAGAGAAGGGAGGAGGAACATAAACATTGACAAAAACATACAGTCCTCAAAGCGCAAAGCAAGGATAATGTATTGGCCCTTCGGGTCGGTTATAACCTGTTCTATGTGGCAAGGCAGAGATTTGTTAATGAGTATAGAGACCCCCCTTGCATAAGAGGAGTATGTGGCATGGAAGGAGTGCCCCACCCAGCGCCGGAGCAGAGCCAGAACAGAGCTGCCAAACAAATGCGTCTCCTGTAAAAACAAAATATGCGGTTTATGCGACTGAAGATACTTGAATAGCAATGCACGTGTGAATTTATTGTTCAGGCCTCGCACATTCCACGAAAGCAGCTTAATGCTCCCTGCCATGGGACCGGATGCAAACTGACCACAGGAGTCCAGGGAGGGAGCCCAGCAGCAGCCCCGGGAAGGGGGGTCCCCACACCACATACCCCTCTCCATTTAGCATAAGTACACCGGACCTGAGATTAAACATGAATCGGTAGAGATATAGGCCAGATAATGGTAAATCTGAGCACAAAAGATGATGCAATGAGCCAGCAGCCAAGAAAAAAAAAAACATATAAATGACAAAAAAACCCAAAAAGAAAAAACAAAACAGTGCCAAAAAACATAGTCCCTGCCGACCAGGAGAACAACAATGCCCTGGTACAGCTTCATCCCTGAACTAAGTGCAGCAGAGTTCTCAGCAAAAAAAGGGGGAACAGTCACCTTAGACCACGAACATAGGGCGCGTGGGGGACTCCACCCAAAAGCAGGTGGGAGGGGGTAACCCCACCACACAGTCAATGGCAGAGGAAGACAAAAAAAATCACAATTGGAGACGCCAGTTTAGGAGAGCCCTGAGAGCTCCCATAGTCAGGTGCATGGAAGAAAGCAGCAGGAGGAGTAGTTGAAGCAGGAAAAGCTAAAACCAACCAGGTTTCAAAATGAGAGACAAGCAAAAAATAAAGGGAGAAACATCAAAAAATCGTGGGAGAGAGAAAAAGAAGAAAAACAGCCCCCCAGGGGAGGGAGGAAGGAGCGAATAGATGCAACAGCCTGGATCCGGGCAGGATGGGATAAGAACATCATCGCAGGAAGGCACCCGCCAGGATCCAGTACTCACGCATCTCAATGTATGGTCAGCAGCCAGGCATCAGCGTCGTCCGGGGTGTTGAAGAACCGCACCGTGCCGCCATGTGTGACCCGAAGTCGACTGGTGTACAACATGCCATATTGAACACCCTTCTCTCGCAGCCGGCGTCTCCCATCAGTAAAGGATTTTCTCTTTCTCTGAAGATCCGCCGAGAAGTCTGCGTAGAGCTGAATAGATGCGTTTTCAAACCGTAGTTCGGGGTGCTTGCGGGCTTCACCCAGTATGCGATCCCGATCCCTGTAGTTTAAGAAACGGACCAGGAAGGGTCTCGGGGGGGGGGGCTCCAGGGATTTTCTTGCCTGTGGGGACACGATGAGCCCGCTCCACCACATACATGGGCGACACCTCCCGAAGGTCCAAGAGTTGTTTGAAGAACCCCTCAGCAAAGTCAGGCCGAGCACCCGGACGTTGTTCCGCCGCATTCTGTTCTCCGCATCGTCGGCCTTAGCCATGAGAGAGTCCACCTTGTGCTGAAGGGCATCCAGCAAACCGGAGTGGCGGGCCGTCGAGTCCTCAGTTGTGGATACCCTGTCTTCCACCTCCGTGAGGCAACCACGGATCTTGTCAAGGTCGTTGCGAATGAAATTGCACTCTTCGGCAAGATGGTCGATGCGGACCAGGAGGGAGGTTTTGCTGTGCTCAATAGCCTGCAGGATGACCTCCGTATCAGCGCCAACACCCTTGTCCTGGGCGGCCGGAGGGGGCTGGAGACCCGCGCCTCCTCCATCTCCTTCAACAAGACCTGAAGCAGCTCTGTCAAGATGGCGTCCGGACAGGCAGCGGGCAGGGCCTGGCGCGTGGCGGGCGCACGTGGGGCCACTGATTTCTTCCCCTTGGATGGCATAAAATGACAGGTCCACAGCAACCAGGGGCAAAACCTGGGTAAGTATAACCGATGAAGTCCTCAGGATGGCAGAGATTAAAGTCAGGATGGAAGGAGCTCTCGAGGCAGACGTCCGTTCCGCTCTACATCCAAGCCACGCCCCCTACCAGCTCAGTTTTAGAGAGATTTAGCTTGAGGAAGTGGTGCGACATCCATGTTGATATGTCAGTAAGTAAGTTAGCAATGCGAGAGGAGACTAAAGGAGTGAGGTGAGGAGTCGACAGATAGATTTGAGTGTCATCGGCGTATAGATGGTATTGGAAGCCGTGGGCGGTTTTCAAGTGACCTAGGGAGGCCGTGTAGATAGAGAAGAGGAGAGGTCCAAAAACAGAGCCTTGCGGAACCCCCACAGAAAGGGGCAATGGGGAGGAGGAGGTAGAGTTGTGGGTAACACTGAAGGAGCGCTGTGATAGGTAGGAGGAGAACCAAGATAGAGCAGAATCTTGGAGGCCAAGGGAACAGAGTTTATTAAGAAGGAGCGGGTGGTCAACAGTATCAAAGGCCGCAGAAAGGTTGAGTAATAGAAGTATGGAGTAGTGGCCATTGGTTTTAGCAGTTAGTAGATCGTTTGTGAGTTTTAGTAAGGTAGTTTCTGTAGAGTGCTGCGAATGAAAGCCAGACTGTAAGGGATCAAGAATTATTATTTTCACTGAGGTAGGAGCTGAGACAGTTGTAGATTAAGCATTCTAGAAGTTTAGAAGTGAATGGGAGCAGTGAAATGGGTCTTAAGTTGTTCAGGTTGGTGGGGTCTAGTGAGGGCTTTTTAAGTATGGGAGTGATCTGTGCATGTTTTAGAGGGGAGGGGAAGGTGCCACTAGAGAGAGAGGGAGGGACTAAGCCGCAATTTAATATTTTTCTGTCCCCTAAATGTGTTTTTTTATTGCAATACGCAATACAACAGTATGCAATGGGTCTATCTCACTGTAACATATGCAGACAGGGCCGCAATCAACTGTTTTTGCCCCTAAATGTTTTTTTTTTTATTGCAATGCGCAATACAACAGTATGCAATGGGTGTATCTCACTGTAACATATGCGGACAGGGCCGCAATCAACTGTTTTTTCCCCTAAATGTTTTTTTTATTGCAATGCACAATACAACAGTATGCAATGGGTGTACCTCACTGTAACATATGCAGACAGGGCGTAATCAACTTTTTTTGCCCCTAAATGTTTTCTTTTATTGCAAGGCGCAATACAACAGTATGCAATGGGTGTATCTCACTGTAACATATGCAGACAGGGCCGCAATCAACTTTTTTTGCCCCTAAATGTTTTTTTTATTGCAATGCACAATACAACAGTATGCAATGGGTGTATCTCACTGTAACATATGCGGACAGGGCCGCAATCAACTGTTTATGCCCCTAAATGTTTTTTTTTATTGCAATACGCAATACAACAGTATGCAATGGGTGTATCTCACTGTAACATATGCAGACAGGGCCGCAATCAACTTTTTTTGCCCCTAAACGTTTTTTTTTTTATTGCAAGGCACAATACAACAGTATGCAATGGGTGCATCCCACTGTAACATATGCAGACAGGGCCGCAATCAACTTTTTTTGCCCCTAAATGTTTTTTTTTTTATTGCAAGGCGCAATACAACAGTATGCAATGGGTGTATCTCACTGTAACATATGCGGACAGGGCCGCAATAAACTCTTTTGTCCCCTAAATCGTTTTCTTTATTGTAAGGCACAATACAACAGTATGACCTAGGGAGGCCGTGTAGATAGAGAAGAGGAGAGGTCCAAAAACAGAGCCTTGCGGAACCCCCACAGAAAGGGGCAATGGGGAGGAGGAGGTAGAGTTGTGGGTAACACTGAAGGAGCGCTGTGATAGGTAGGAGGAGAACCAAGATAGAGCAGAATCTTGGAGGCCAAGGGAACAGAGTTTATTAAGAAGGAGCGGGTGGTCAACAGTATCAAAGGCCGCAGAAAGGTTGAGTAATAGAAGTATGGAGTAGTGGCCATTGGTTTTAGCAGTTAGTAGATCGTTTGTGAGTTTTAGTAAGGTAGTTTCTGTAGAGTGCTGCGAATGAAAGCCAGACTGTAAGGGATCAAGAATTATTATTTTCACTGAGGTAGGAGCTGAGACAGTTGTAGATTAAGCATTCTAGAAGTTTAGAAGTGAATGGGAGCAGTGAAATGGGTCTTAAGTTGTTCAGGTTGGTGGGGTCTAGTGAGGGCTTTTTAAGTATGGGAGTGATCTGTGCATGTTTTAGAGGGGAGGGGAAGGTGCCACTAGAGAGAGAGGGAGGGACTAAGCCGCAATTTAATATTTTTCTGTCCCCTAAATGTGTTTTTTTATTGCAATACGCAATACAACAGTATGCAATGGGTCTATCTCACTGTAACATATGCAGACAGGGCCGCAATCAACTGTTTTTGCCCCTAAATGTTTTTTTTTTTATTGCAATGCGCAATACAACAGTATGCAATGGGTGTATCTCACTGTAACATATGCGGACAGGGCCGCAATCAACTGTTTTTTCCCCTAAATGTTTTTTTTATTGCAATGCACAATACAACAGTATGCAATGGGTGTACCTCACTGTAACATATGCAGACAGGGCGTAATCAACTTTTTTTGCCCCTAAATGTTTTCTTTTATTGCAAGGCGCAATACAACAGTATGCAATGGGTGTATCTCACTGTAACATATGCAGACAGGGCCGCAATCAACTTTTTTTGCCCCTAAATGTTTTTTTTATTGCAATGCACAATACAACAGTATGCAATGGGTGTATCTCACTGTAACATATGCGGACAGGGCCGCAATCAACTGTTTATGCCCCTAAATGTTTTTTTTTATTGCAATACGCAATACAACAGTATGCAATGGGTGTATCTCACTGTAACATATGCAGACAGGGCCGCAATCAACTTTTTTTGCCCCTAAACGTTTTTTTTTTTATTGCAAGGCACAATACAACAGTATGCAATGGGTGCATCCCACTGTAACATATGCAGACAGGGCCGCAATCAACTTTTTTTGCCCCTAAATGTTTTTTTTTTTATTGCAAGGCGCAATACAACAGTATGCAATGGGTGTATCTCACTGTAACATATGCGGACAGGGCCGCAATAAACTCTTTTGTCCCCTAAATCGTTTTCTTTATTGTAAGGCACAATACAACAGTATGCAATGGGTGTATCTCACTGTAACATATGCAGACAGGGCCGCAATCAACTTTTTTTGTCCCCTAAAATGGAAAAGTTATATCAAATACTTACCGTAATTTTCCTTTTCTGATGGACTCCATGGCAGCCTACGTGTGGTTTAGTCCCACCTCCTCCTACCTCACTCCCATAAATTTCACTCTGCCCCAGATACCATGTTCCATAAAATAGCCTCCTCCGGCTGATGGGTGGGGACTCCGGCTGCCATGGAGTCCATCAGGAAAGGAAAATTACGGTAAGTATTTGATATAAATTTTCCGTTTTCCTGACAGACTCCATGGCAGCCTACATGTGGGAAATAACTAGCCAAACACACCAGGGTGGGCAATCTGCTGTTCAAAAGAAATTTAATTTGCACCATCAACTGATAGTATCCGCAAACCAAAATCAACAGATGATAAAGAAGCTGGCTCGACACAATAATGAGCCATGAAAGTATGAATTGAGGACCATGAGGCCGCCTTGCATACAACTTCAGGAGCCACATGACGAAACGCTGCCCAAGAAGTCGACATTCCTCTTGTAGAATGCGCTGTCACAGCCTCCGGGGGAGCCAACCCTTTAGCTCTATAGGCCCACTGAATGGACTGGACAATCTAAGACGAAGCACGCAAGCCTTTATTCTTTATTCTTATTCTTCCCATAGAACAGGACAAACAGATAATCCGTATGGCGGAAATGAGATGTGGCTTCCAGATATAGTTTCAGAATTTGCCCTACATCCAATGGATGAGTCGCAGAGTCAGAGGATCTGAATGTTGGCAAGACAATTTCCTGATTTTCATGAAAAATAGAGGATACTTTGGGATGTGAATCCAACATGGGAATCAGAACCACTTGATCCAGGAAAAACATCAAAAAGGGTTCTTTGCAACCCAAAGCTCCCAGCTCAGAGACCCTTTTTGCTGAGGTGACTGCCACCAGGAACGCTACTATAAGCGACAATGCTTTGATGGAGAGATGAACCAGATTATCTCTTCTGAGGTCTGCAAAGAAATCCAGAACAAGTGGAAGATCCCACTTGGGGAATCTAGGCTTCCTTTGAGGTCTGAGCCTAGAGGCTCCTCTGAAAAATTGCCTCACTAGAGGATGCTTTGCCTAGGATGTTCCTGTGAAAGCCGAGATAGCGGACACTTGAACTCGAAGAGAGCTGACTGATAAAGGCAGATCCAGGCCAGACTGTAGAAAACTCAAAATGTGTTGAACCTTTGGAGCGCCTTGCACATCCATACTCCCGGTGATGTGAGACATGAACTTCCTCCAGATCCTTTCGTAGACTCTATTTGTTCCAGCTCTTCTTGCATTCAACAGTGTGGAGATAGCTCCACTTGGACATCCTAATGCCTCCAGCCTTTCCCTTTCAAAAACCAGGCCATCAGGTGCAGATGGGCCGGGCAAGGGTTTAGCACCATTCCCTGAGACAGGAGATCCTGCCTGGAAGGTAGTGGAACTGGCTCGCGAAAGCTCAGCTGTAGTAGCATCGAAAACCAGGGCCTGTTAGGCCAATATGGGGCTATCACAAGAGCCTCTACTTCTTCCGACCTGAGTCTCGTCAGGAATCGAAGGAGGACTGGAACCGGTGGGAAGGCGTAAGCCTTGTGAAACCTCCACTGCTCTGTTAGGGCATCCACCCCGAAAGCTTGTGGGCATTTGAATCTCGTGTAATACTTCTCCAACTTGAAGTTGCACGGGGAAGCGAACAGATCTACTTCCGGAAGGAACCCTAGGGATTTGAGCCACTGGAACACATCGGCATGCAGACTCCACTCGTTGTTGTCCATGGAGACTCGTGATAGAAAATCCGCCTGGATGTTCTGTGTCCCTGGCAGATAAACCGCAGTGAGGTTGGATAAGTATTTCTGAGCCCAGACGATTATTGGCTCGACTTCTCTCAATAAAGAGTGACTGCGAGTTCCCCCTTGTCGCTTTATATACGACACTGCCGTTGTGTTGTCCAGCCTCAGGAGGACAGATGTTCCTACTGTAAGGTGATGAAATGCTTGGAGAGCCTGAAACGCTGCCCAAAGCTCCAGGATGTTCGAAACTTCCTTGTGTAACCGAGGATTCCATTTGCCCTGGGCTATCTCTGATAGGCAGTGAGCGCCCCAACCTGTGTTGCTGGCGTCCGTGGTTATCGTGACCCAAGAGATGGGAAGGATAGAATGGCAATTGAGTAGATTCCTCTTCTGCAACCACCACAGGAGACTGTCCCGCATTACTGGGGAAATCCAAATCAGATGATCCATGTCGCCTGGGCACCATTGGCGAAGAAATCCTGTTTGAAAAGGACGCATCCTCCATTGAGCCCATTTCACCATAGGTGTCATGGCCACCATAGTACCTATTATTTTGAGGCACTGTGAGGCCCGGAGATGAGATGATGACATGGCCAGCTTTACTCTGTCTCTGATAATCTGTATTTTCTCTAGAGGCAAGGAGATGGTGCCCTTGACTGTATTGAATTGAGCCCCGAGAAAGATAAGTGCCTTTGTGGGCTCCAACTGGCTCTTTTCCAAGTTTAGCAACCAGCCGAACTCAAGAAGAGTCGCCGTGACTAGATCTCTGTGAACCAGGAGTTACTCTCGATCTTGCAACAGAAGCAGTAAGTCGTCTAAATAATGGTGAAGACGAACTCCCTTGATTCTGATCAGGGCTACCACAGCCAAAAAGAGTTTTGAAAATACTCGAGGAGATGTTGTGAGCCCGAATGGGAGACATGTAAACTGAAGATGGTTTTGATCCACAGCAAACCCCAGGTATTTCTGGAACTCTGTTGCTATAGGCCAGTGATGGCGAACCTATGGCACGCGTGCCACAGCTGGCACGCAAAGCTCTCTCTGCCGGCACGCAGGAGGAAGACTGACCGACCAGGCATCCATCCATACAAGCTGCACTCCCCATCAAACTACATCTCCCAGAAGTCTAGGGCAGGGAGTGACATGTCCGGGGTGGGCGTGGGGGCATGGAGTGACATCTCCGGGGTGGGCGTGGGGGCAGGGAGTGACATGTCCGGGGCGGGCATGAAGAAGAAGAGGCGGCTCCCGCGCTGCTCTGAGGCCAGGATTGAAGTGCGGCGGGAAAAAGCTGCTGAGGCTGAGCGGTTGAAAGACACAAGCAGACACTGATGCCAGGTGAGCTTTTGTGAATATAATGTGTAATGACTGTAATCATTATGTGTAATGTGTCCCTGGTCCCTCCGGAGGGTTAAAGCTTGATGGGACTGTGGAGTTAAATGCACTGCTCAAAAAAGTGAATGCAAAATAATTAATACCACAATGAAAAGAACGGGTCAAGGTGCTCCCCTCACTCCCTGGTGACCGAAGCCATGTAAATCTGTACCACCTACTCCTTCCCCTTTATCTGGCCTCCTGTGTGTGCCAAGGATCATCCAGCTCTTTTGACCAAGTCTCTAATCACAGACCACACAAGGCTCAAATGTAAAAAAAATGTGGTGCATGGTCACAGTCACAGAAAACCAAAGGGGTTAATCTGGATCCTTAGCACATGGCCAGGATCGCCGTACAGAAAGGTCACTACAGGTTTGTTTAATTTGGGGGGTGGACACTGAGCCTTCCCTTAACCTCCTTTCTGTGTGGCCTCCTGTGTGGGTACCTTCATCCTGGCCATGTGCTAAGAATCCAGATTAACCCCTTTGGTTTTCTGTGACTGTGACCATGCGTTGATGTTTTTTTTTTCAATAAAAAAACTAACATAAAAAACTCTGTTATTGTGTTTTACTTTTAAGACCGCAGATGTTAGGACAACTGTAAGAGTTGTTTTTTTTTCTAACTAAAAACCTCGATATTAAGGTTTAATTGCAGTGTTGGCACTTTGAAACAAAAAAGTTGGTTTTCCGCTGCAGTTTGGGCACTCGGGCTCAAAAAGGTTCTCCATCACTGCTATAGGCACATGGAAATATGCATCCTTCAAGTCTATTGACACAATTTAATCTCCTGGCTGAACCGCCTGGCGGATTGTCAAAAGCATCTCCATTTTAAATTTTTCCTTTTTTATAAAGGAGTTTAGATGTGTGAGGTCTACGACCAGTCTCCAGGAGCCGTTCTTCATTACTAAGAAGAGTGGAGAATAGAGGCCTTGAAACCTTTCTTTGGCTGGTACTGGAACTACTGCGCCTTGAAGTATCAGCGCATCTACGTATGCCGAAAGGATTTGCCCTTTTTCTTCCGACTGTGGAAGAGATGTGGGAACAAACTTCAGGATAGGTGGACTGCAGAACGACCAAGTGTGGCCTGTGGAGATTGTGTTGATGACCCAAAAATCTTTTATCGAGGCTGCCCAGACGTGTTGAAACCAGAGAAGGCGAGCACCGACCTGATCCGTCTGGACAGGCCCAACATCAAAAGGACTTAGCCGCTTCCCGACTACTAGAGGAGGCTCCTTTGGAAGCCTTTTGGTTTGAAGATGGATTTTTCCTCCATGTTTTCCAGAATTCACGACCAGGCCTGTAACTGAAGATTGTCTGGACTGTGTCCTTTTCTGACCCAGCAGGCGACGATCCTGCGGGAGGAACCCCGACTTCCCGCCTGTGGCCCGCCAAATAGCGCTCTCCAGTTTGTTTCCAAACAAGGAATACCCTTCTAATGGAATACGGCACCAAGCCTGCTTGGAGGCAGGATCAGCCATCCAGGGGCGCAGCCATAGAGCCCGTTTAGCAGTCACTGAAGAGAGCATGACCCGGGCCACCAGACGAATAATATCTAGGGAAGCCTCCCCCAGAAAAGAAGCCGCCAGTCTGAGCTCACTCACTGCTGAAGCTCTGGCTACTTCTTCTGATACGGACCTTAGATCCGAATCTACCTCTATTGTCCAGTCCTCCATGGCCTTGGACAAAGCCGCAATGGCTAGGGCTGGCTTACAAGCCATTCCAGCAGACACATAAATCTTCTTAAGGTCAGTGTCGATTCTTCTTCCCAGCCCATCTTTAAAAGACACTGTGTCTTCGAGTGGAAGAGTAACGTGCCTCGCTAATCTCATGAGGGCGGCGTCCACTAGGGGCGCTGACTCCTGGTGTTTCACATCCTCACTCTTGAATGGGTACATCCTGGAAACTTTGGATACCAGAGAATTTTTCCTCTTTGCACATCCCCACTCATCTGAGATGATTTCGCCCAGCTCACCTAAAAAGGGAAAGTTATTGCGCTCTTTCTTTAGGTGCTTGAAATACCTTCTTTGTTTAGATGGTGACTCTACTGGCTCCTCCCACTTCAGGGCTTCCTTAACTGCCTTAACCAGGGTAGGGACCAAGGCAAAATCAAAGCCTGCACCAGGAGTATCCGATTCCTCCTCACTATCCGAGGAGTTGAGGCCGGAAATGCTCTGCTGAAGGGCTAAGAGAAAGGGAAGAATTACCCATACTGTCCTAAACCCGAACCATACAGAGATAGGTAAAAAAGAGCCACTCTTACCTGTAGAGTAAGGGTTGGCCACTGGGGGGTGGTGAAGTATCCATACTGCTCTAATAGGAAGACTGTAACAAACACAAGAATAAGGAAGTGCTACACACACCAGACTGCACAAAGACATCCAGCAGGATTAAGCTTACCACTAGCAGAGACCGATCAGACACAGGGAAGCCGCCGCATATGCCCGCAGTACAATCCCAATGTGATCTGCTGTTTAAATCTGCTGCCTGACGTCATCATCTGCTGCCAGATGATGACGTCACCGCCCCCCCCCCCCCCCGTGACAGCCGGGAGCGCAAGATGGAACGTTCCTGCGTTCCAAAACACCGCAAGACAAAATACAAATACAAAAAACGGCTGCCATATGTTACCAAGCACGCTCCAAACCACGGTCAGACCTGGGACACGAAAACCACCAGCGCATTGATTCGGGGTGTATTAATGGGCCTCCCGCTAGTAGCCAGGACGATTGGCCGTATTCAGCTTGCCCGGCAGTGGCCAGGCTTTATGCTTTTCCAATGCATGGGATTGCACACCCGTGTCCTACCCTGCTAGTAGCTAGGGTGTACTGGACTCTTCAGGAATTCAGCCTGGAATCAATCGTGTAAATTACCAGGAAATAGACCGAAAATCTTCATGAGGTAAGACTTGATATCCATCCAACAGGAGGAGGACAAAAAAGGAACATGGCCTCTGGGGCAGAGTGAAATTTATGGGAGTGGGGTCCTATGAGGTAGGAGGAGGCGGGACTAACCCACACGTAGGCTGCCATGGAGTCTGTCAGGAAATGTTTTTTTTTTATTGCAAGGCGCAATACAACAGTATGCAATGTGTGTATCTCACTGTAACATACGCGGACAGGGCCGCAATCAACTTTTTGTTGCCCCTAAATGTTTTTTCTTATTGCAATGTGCAACAGTATGCAATGGGTGTATAGCACTGTAATGTATGAATGTAAAACTGAAAAATAATTGTCCCCTTAATTGGTGCTTGTTGAATAGCAGATTTGAAATGCAGTGTCTGTCTAAACGCTGTAAGTCACAGTAAAATATGAAGGAAAAAAGTTTTTTTCTTTTTAAAATGCAGATTAAGCAGACACATATGCACTGAGGTTGCAGGAAATGCCCACTACACACCGCACGCCTAACAGGTTGGATACTGTTGTTGTTCTATTCCGCTATTGAATAAAAAAAAAAAACATTTGAATGAAAACTGAAAAATAATTTTTTTACCCTAAATACTGAAAAATAATGATTGTCCCCTCACATTGGTGCTTTTTGAAGAGCATGTTAGAAAAGCAATGTCTGTCTAAAGACTGTATGTCAAAGTTAAATATGAAGGAAAACATGTTTTTTCTTTTTTAAAAGTAGATTAAGCAGACACATATGCACTGAGGTTGCATGAAATGTGCAGCACCGCACGCCTAACAGGTTGGATACTGTTGTTCTATTCCGCTATTAAAAAAAAAAAAAAAACATTTGAATTAAAAACTGAAAAATATTTTTTTTTACCCTAAATACTGAAAAATAATTATTTTCCCCTCACATTGGTGCTTTTTGAAGAGCAGGTTAGAAAAGCAATGCATGTCTAAAGACTGTATGACAAAGTTAAATATGAAGGAAAACATTTTTTTTCTTTTTTAAATGCAGATTAAGCAGACACATATGCACTGAGCTTGCATGAAATGTGCAGCACCTCATGCCTAACAGACTGATAACATTTTTATTTTTCTCCTTTCTCCTCCTCAATTGGCTCAGGTCAGGGCATAAAGATCGTGCACTGCACCCCCACACAATACAATCAATGTAGATTGCTGTCTGATTAAAGCAGATTGTCCCTATCCTATGCTTTCCCTACAAGCAATCTCTCCAGCCTGGCCCTATAGTAAACTCCTATCTCTCCCTCCGGGCAAAAATATTGTGCACTGCACCCAACACAATCAAATCAATGTAGATCGCTGTATGATAAAGCAGATTGTTCCTATGCTTTCCCTACAAGCAATCTCTCCAGCCTCGCCCTACTGTAAACTCCTATCTCTCCCTCAGCAGTAGCAGTCAGGAACCTGTCCCTAGTATAATTATAGCAGAGTGATGCGCGGCGCTGTGTGACTCCAGCTTATATAGAGTCTGGATCACATGCTGCGCTGGCCAATCGCAGCCATGCCATTAGTAGACATGCCTGTGATGGCTTCTAGGGCACACTAGTTAAACACTTGCTGATTGGCTGCCTTGCACCTGTCATTAAAACCGCGCCAAAACATCAAATAACGAACAACGGACAGTACCCGAACATACAGTGAAATGTTCAGGTTCGGGGCCGGGTACCGAATACGCAAAAGTCCGGTACGCACACGAACAATACAGTCCGGGTCAATACAGTCAGAGTAATGGAATGTGATAGAGAGGGCGCGAGAATAGCAGGTGTAAGCTTGGTGGGGGCACCATGCAATGTAATCCAGTTTGTGTTGGGGAACCACCTGATGGTCTATCAGAACCCAGTCCAGCTTGAGGCCACGGAGGTAGATTGTGGATAACTGGGCTAGTTGGGCTGCCTGGTAATATCTCCATAGATTGGGGAGTGCCAAGCCTCCCTGTTCCTGCAATCGGAATAAAGTCTTTGTGGGGCAATGGTAGCCCTTCTTGCCCCTAATGAAGCTTACAATTTGAGATTGGAGTTTTTGTAGGCGGGATTTGGAGATATAAATGTGGAGCGACCTAAAGAGGTACAAAATCGAGGGGAGAAGCGTCATTTTTACTGAGTTTATTCTGCCTAGCCAGGAGATCTTGTGTAAGCTCCAGGAATGCAAATCTGATTTAAGTTTTTGGAACAAAGGAGGGTAGTTGGCTTGATACAGGGAATCAAATGAGGGGGTAAGATGGATTCCCAGGTAAGGGAGGGATTTTGATCACCAAGTGAATTGGAAATTAGCTTTAATATTTTCGTAAGTAGCGGTGGGAACCGTCACACTGAGAACCGAAGATTTAGCAACGTTAACACAGAGACCCGAGGCCAGGGAGAATTTGCGTAGGAGTTCCAGGACATTGGGAATAGTAGTGATTGGGGAGGACAGGAAGAGTAGCAGATCGTCCGTGAAGAGAGCGCATTTATGTTCCGTCGGGCCACAGTGAACCCCCGTGGATGTCCGTGTGTTGACGAATGGCTATAGCTAGGGATTCGATCGCGATCGCGAATATGAGAGGTGATAGAGGGCACTCTTGCCTAGTCACCCATTTGATCACAAAGGACTCTGAGTATTGGCCTAGTATGCGGATTTGGGCGTTGGGCAAGGAGTAAAGCGCTTGGAGGACATTCATGAATTTAGGACCAAATTCCCACCTTTCAAGAACCTCAAAGAGGTAGGGCCAGGTGACCGAATCAAAAGCTTTATGTAAATCGATAGACATTAGCAAGGCCTCCTGCAGGGCTTTCCGTCCCATCTAGAATTCAACAGAGAAATGAGGTCTATCGCTCTCCTTATTTGGTCAGGGCCCTGTCTGCCCAGGATAAACCCCAATTGGTCCTTATGGATGTATAGATTAATAAATCGGGATAGTCTGTTGGAGAGGACCTTGGTGAGAATTTTAAGGTCTACATTTATAAGGAAGATTGGCCTGTAGTTCTGGATGTCACTGAGATCTTTGCCCGGTTTGGGGATGACCGAGCTACAGTATATGCTGAGTTCAAGGACTTCTCAAGTGACCCCCCCCCCGATTGTAACGCATTAAAGAATGTAGTTAAGTGGGGGATAAGGGTGTTTGCGAAAGTCTGGTAATACACAAATGAAAATCCATCCGGACTGGGAGCAGAACCTTTTTTTAAGTATTTGATCACCCCTAGAACTTCTAGTTCAGAGATAGGGTCATCTAGTTGCTCTTTGTGTTCCCGCCACAGACAGGGGAGAGGTATGTCGTTGAGAAAGTCCGCTGAGGAATTAGACGGGCAGGGAGAAACATTGTCGTAGAGTTTGGAATAAAAGGAATGGAATGACTGTAGAACCCATTGGAGATTTTGGGAAAGGGAGCCTTGGACCCTCCTAATTATAGGGAACACTGCGGTATGGAATTTAGGGGACAATTTTGAAGCTAATTTGGGCCCTATTTTATCTGAGGATTCATAAAACTTAGCTCTGGACCACCGTAGTTGTTTTTCAGCCACCGTTGACAGGGAAAGGTTTATTTTGAGTCTGGCCTCTTCCAGTCGAGATTTGGAAGTCAGGGATGTATTTTTCTTATGGGATCCGCTGAGTGCGATGAACTCAGAGTCCAATTTTGTCAAGTCTGCATTCCTTTGGCGCTTACGTTCAGCTGAGAATTTGATAATTTTCCCTCTGATCACCGCCCACAAGGGATTTCAGGGGAAATGTCGTCCCGTGGAATTTGTATCTAAATACGCCTCAAGTTCTTTAGTTAGAATGGTACAGTGCACTGGATTGCTCAGAAGGGCTTAATTTAAGCCTCGTACACACGCAACGAATTTCCGCCGACCGGTCGTCCGTCTTTTGTCCAGAGTGGTGTCTTGTTGGTTGGAATGTGCTCTAGACTGCACACGAATTTTGTTGACCGACAAAAAATGATGTCACTACGTCCGACGCTACAAAAGAGGAAGTACGTTTTTGACCGTGACCCTTCTGGGCATCTCGTGCTGATTTCGGTAGCATTTGTTCGGTTAACGACATTTCGCTAGTTTCCGAGACATCGTTCGAGAAGCAATTATGGAGACAGAGGATTCTACTCTTGCTGTTGTTGGGCTGGGAGTTATGGCTCTAAGCTGAGTTCTTTGCAAGAAGAAGAAAAAGAGGACCTCCTGGACCAAAAATTGGTTGCTCAACCGTGAGCAATTTTCCCACATGTCCTTGCTGCGGGAGCTCCAGGAAAATAATCCTGATGACTTCAGGAATTATTTGAGGATGACGGATCCAATTTTTCACCGTCTTCTTGCCTTGGTGTCCCCCTATATTCTGAAGCAGGATACATGTATGCGGGTTGCAATTACTCCTCAGCAAAGGCTAATTGCAACATTGAGATATCTTGCAACAGGGAGAAGTCTGCAGGATCTCAAGTTCACCACAGGCATCTCCCCCCAAGCTCTTGGAGTCATCACCCCTGAGACCTGCTCTGCTATCATTAAAGTCTTGCAGAAGGACTATATCAAGGTATGTTTCTTATTTTTATATTACATTCCATGTATTTGTCATGTCATCCTAATTTAGATCATTTTGGATGTACATCAAATTACAGATGTCATTATTTTTTAACTACCTTCTGGCCTCATGCACATAGTAGTAAAGCTATATATTTTCCTAACCATTTTTAAAATGACCCAGCAACCACCCCAGCATTCTCTCCTATGTGTCCCTAAACACATAGCCTGTTAACAGTATATTGTATCTGTGCCATTTTCTGACTTTCCCAGAACCAATTTTTCCGTTACAAATGTTTTTTTACATAGTTTATGAGGTTTATTAAACACATCAGTCCATCCATTCAAACCTATGATTGTGTATGTTTAATTTCTGATGTAAAAACGTTCAGTGGGCACAAGCCCTTAATGATGTTTAAAAGCATAGTTTTTACCTACCCACCCACTCATGCTAAATGTAAAAGTCAGCATATACCAAAGCTGTAGGCTGGTGAATTACAATATTATGACATTAGGAGGTGAAAAATAAATGTATGTAGATGTCATACCCCAAAATGCTAAAGATTCCCTTCACGTTGTTCTTATCTTAAAGTTGCATAAGCATGTTTCTGCCAAATGTGTGTGTAATAATGTGATGTGCTCAAGCACTAATTGTATTTAAATTTTTTCCCCACAGTTTCTGACGCAGAGCAGTGGCAGGAAATTGCTGGCCAATTCCAGGAGCAGTGGAATTTTCCTAATTGTGGGGGTGCTGTTGATGGCAAGCACGTCCGCATTGTCCCACCACCTAATTCTGGATCCTATTACTACAATTACAAAGGTTTTTTTAGCATTGTCATGCTAGCAATTGTCAATGCTAATTATGAATTTTTGTTTTTGGACATTGGAAAGAATGGCCACAATTCTGATGGGTGAGTCATTTACCAAACCGAGTTTGCTCGGCGGCTTCAAATGGCACTCTCAACTTGCCATCCAGGGAGCAAACAATTGAGGGACTCAATTTTGTTTTTGTGGCTGATGATGCGTTTGCGCTTGGGGAGCATCTTATGAAGCCATTCCCTCTGAGAAACCTCACCCCCGAGCAAAGGATCTTCAATTACCACCTATCCCGTGCTAGAAGAGTGGTGGAGAATGCCTTCGGGATAATGTCAAATAGGTTTCGACTTTTCTTGAGCT
This sequence comes from Pelophylax lessonae, assembly GCF_965119305.1. Classification (NCBI taxonomy): domain Eukaryota; kingdom Metazoa; phylum Chordata; class Amphibia; order Anura; family Ranidae; genus Pelophylax; species Pelophylax lessonae. The sequence goes on from NC_138770.1 coordinate 524,715,282, forward strand.
CCATCCATCTGGCATTATACAAAATTAATAATGTGGTCCTCTGTTGCTGCATTTTGCATAATTTTTTGCGCAGGCATGCAGAGACATATGTCAGTTTTCAGCCAATTGAGAGTGATCCTACCATACCAGGGCCGAGTGTAGAGGCTGAACCACGTGTGCCTGTGGATCCAATGACATCTATGGAAGTAGCCCGTTCTGGCTTGCCATCCAGAAGTGCCCATGATGTTAGACAACAATATGTCGAATATTTTGTGGGGCCGTTTCTTGGCAGCAATTTCTGCCCGATGCAGTCTAATTTGTATCAATATAATCTGATTTGTGCAATTAAAAAATCTTGCATTTATTCAGGAGTGTGCATTTTAATATTTTGGGTACATATCAAAATCAACATGTTTTTTGTTCATCATGTGTTATATATGTGTGACTTTTGAAGGGTTAATACATTCATCAGTGTGTTTATCTACTGTTGTCTCTCCCCAGCTGTTCAAATGCGATTTTGGCCATGTGTGTTTGGTTTACCAGTTGCTCCAATAGTGAGATTACACCTTAACTGATTCACGAGGTCACTATATCGTAATTATTTTTAAGCACCACATGTTTCACTAAAGATAATCTACATTTTGGAAGAAACGTGTGCATTTGGGTCCATATGTGAAGTATATTGATTAATATAATATATATACAATCTAAGAAGCAAAATATGACATTTCAAAGCTCTGGGGCATTGCTAGGTGGCCAAAATACCAGGGCCTTCAGCACCCCAGTTAATTTTGAAAAGCCCTCTCACATTGTAAAGTAGGTCACACCCAAGGTCCACCCAATGTCACCTTACATTGGTGGTCATTGGCCAGAAGGTCCCCATACTTTTATTTTTTATTAATACATTAGTGTAATAACAACTTACCTCCACCTGTTATGTTGTGTTAATTTATGACATCCTTCTCACTGCCCACCAATGTAAGGAGATGTCAGTGTTATGTGAAACTTGCTCAGTGTAGAGATATAAGTGTTATATATATAGGTAATGTAAGGTGAAATGGACAAACGAAGCTGCGATACACTATATATTACACTGATCTCCGTACACTGAGTGCTAGTACCTATCTCAATGCCATATAGAATCCTAGGAGTGCTAGTCCTTTAAATAGAACCTGTATATGTATAGACTGATTGCCACTCAGTCGACAGATATCATTGTGCACTCAGTGTACTAGTGAATATCACTTGTTAGATGGCCACTGGTCCAGAAGGTACAATCATTCTGGCAGGCTGATAATTATACACACAAACTAAAATGCTTTAATTAACATTCAACTATGTGAACAGGACAGCCATCATACATTTTGTACCACCTTACACAGCTTTAGACCTGCCCCCCCCCCCCCACGTCAAGCCAAATAAATATTATAACACACATTGTTGAGTTTAAAAATCTTTTAATAAAACACATTCACAGGGTTAGGGTTAGGGTGTTGTAAAGTGCTTAAACACCAGACTCTCTTTGGTGAGCACATCTAGATTGCTTGCTAGTCTTCTTATTTATTACTTATAAAACTTTCTCATATACATAGGGGCCCTGTATAAAACAGTATAAAAATGTTTAAAACTTTGGGACACCTTTTGCACATGATCAGGTATTGGCCAAAAAATAGGCCATAACATTTTTTAAGAACATTGGGAAAACAAAAAATATCCCAATTAAAACAAAACAAAACAAAACAAAAAAAAAACAATAAATAACCTTAAAATTTTGTTAGCAGGTCAACAAACTCACGCATTTTGCATTGTAATGCTGTAGCAGCCTCCTTAATTTTTTCAAGTTCAGAGCAACACTGCAAAGCCTCAACTGTCATCCTGGCAATTGTACAACTAGGAATAACATGACCTGTTAATAAAAAATAATACATATTAAGTACATGCCAAGCAACTAGATGAGGTCATAATTAGGGTTGAGCGAACACGGACTGTATTATTCGTGTTCGTACCGAATAATTGGATTTTTGTTACCCGAACACGGACCCGAAAACTTTACTGTATATTCGGGTAAAAATCCGTGTTCGGTCATTTTATTTCCGGGTTTTGTATGCATTGGCGCGCTTTTCATGGCGGGCTTTCAACAGCCAATCAACAAGCGTTTAACTGGTGTGCCTTAAGCCATCCCAGCCATGCCTACAAATGTATTAGTAGCTGTGATTGGCCATCTGAAGCATGTGACCAAGTCTTTATAAGTTCGAGCCAGCGCCGCTGAGTTATTCTGCTGTGTAGTTCAGGGACAGAGCACACATCATACGTGCTGGCTGCTGATTAGGGACAGACAGGCAAAAATCATTTGTGTCCGGATAGAATTGAAGGACAGGTCGGAGTGTGTTAGGCAAGGCGAGTTGTAGGGCATTTTAGGGCGAGGCTGCTGATTTTTAGGGTCAGTGTTCTACAATCGATTTTGCTGTGTGGGGGGGGGGGGGGTTTGCAGTGACCGATCTTATCAATCCTTTTATGGAGAGTCTGGAGATAGGCAGGTGTCAGTGGTCCACATCGATTTTGCTGTGTGTGGGGTGCAGTGAACACAATCTTTTTTGCCCACTGAGGAGGAGGGAGAAAAGTCTTTTTCTATTAGTCACTGTGTGCAGCGTTTTTCCTTCAGTGCTGTGCTGTGCTGACTGTGATAATACACTGCTGTGTTCACATGTGCTATTATTGAGAGATTTCAAAAGTTATACACTTTTTTCTATTCCACTATTCAATATATACCCTTGGGTTAAAAAAATTAAATTGTGGCATAGTCTGTACTAATCTAGTTAAAAATTACAAACTTAAAAGGGGAATTTTTTTTTTCCCTCCATAGCCTGCAGCAGAGCTGGTCCACATTGATTTTGCTGTGTGTGGGGTTCAGTGAAAACAATCTTTTTTGCCCACTGAGGAGCAGGGAGAAAAGTCTTTTTCTATCAGTCACTGTGTGCAGCGTTTTTCCTTCAGTGCTGCTGTGCTGACTGTGATAATACACTGCTGTGTTCACACATGTGCTATTATTGAGTGATTTAAAAAATTATACACTTTTTTCTATTCCACTATTCAATATACACCCTTGGGTTAAAAAAATTAAATTGTGGCATAGTCTGTACTAATCTAGTTAAAAATTACAAACTTAAAAGGGGAATTTTTTTTTCCCCTCCATAGCCTGCAGCAGAGCTGGTCCACATTGATTTTGCTGTGTGTGGGGTTCAGTGAAAACAATCTTTTTTGCCCACTGAGGAGCAGGGAGAAAAGTCTTTTTCTATCAGTCACTGTGTGCAGCGTTTTTCCTTCAGTGCTGCTGTGCTGACTGTGATAATACACTGCTGTGTTCACACATGTGCTATTATTGAGTGATTTAAAAAATTATACACTTTTTTCTATTCCACTATTCAATATACACCCTTGGGTTAAATAAATTAAAGTGTGGCATAGTCTGTACTAATCTAGTTAAAAATTACAAACTTAAAAGGGGAATTTTTTTCCCCCCTCCATAGCCTGCAGCAGAGCTGAATGATATAAGACACTGCTGTTCACATGTGCTATTGATAAATCACACCAATTTTATATCATATTTTCTATTCCGCTATTCAATAAAAACCTTTGGGTATAAACAATTAAATTGCGGGATAGTCTGTGTTGGTACGTGTGAGATATACCTTTCCAATTTTTGGGGTGCATCTCATACTTCTGAAGATTTGAGGGTGCTGCCTGTTCCGAACTCCTCCTACTACTCATCCTGCCTTTGGGGGTACAAAAAATAGTAATTGGGGCCTAGTCTGGTTCTGTACGTGTGAGATACATACACTTTTTTGATAATATTTTCTATTCCACTATTCAATAAAAACCTTTGGGTATAAACAATTAAATTGCGGGATAGTCTGTGTTGGTACGTGTGAGATACACCTTTCCAATTTTTGGGGTGCATCTCATACTTCTGAAGATTTGAGGGTGCTGCCTGTTCCGAACTCCTCCTACTCCTCATCCTGCCTTTGGGGATACAAAAAATAGTAATTGGGGCCTAGTCTGGTTCTGTACGTGTGAGATACATACACTTTTTTTGATAATATTTTCTATACCGCTATTCAATAAAAACCTTTGGGTATAAACAATTAAATTGCGGGATAGTCTGTGTTGGTACGTGTGAGATACACCTTTCCAATTTTTGGGGTGCATCTCATACTTCTGAGGATTTGAGGGTGCTGCCTGTTCCGAACTCCTCCTACTCCTCATCCTGCCTTTGGGGGTACAAAAAATAGTAATTGGGGCCTAGTCTGGTTCTGTACGTGTGAGATACATACACTTTTTTTGAAAATATTTTCTATTCCGCTATTCAATAAAAACCTTTGGGTATAAACAATTAAATTGCGGGATAGTCTGTGTTGGTACGTGTGAGATACACCTTTCCAATTTTTGGGGTGCATCTTATACTTTCTGAGGATTTGAGGGTGCTGCCTGTTCCGAACTCCTCCTACTCCTCATCCTGCCTTTGGGGGTACAAAAAATAGTAATTGGGGCCTAGTCTGGTTCTGTACGTGTGAGATACATACACTTTTTTTGATAATATTTTCTATTCCGCTATTCAACAAAAACCTTTGGGTATAAACAATTAAATTGCGGTATAGTCTGTGTTGGTACGTGTGAGATATACCTTTCCAATTTTTGGGGTGCATCTCATACTTCTGAAGATTTGAGGGTGCTGCCTGTTCCGTACTCCTCCTATTCCTCATCCTGCCTTTGGGGGTACAAAAAATAGTAATTGGGGCCTAGTCTGGTTCTGTACGTGTGAGATACATACACCGTTTTTTGATAATATTTTCTATGCCGCTATTCAATAAAAACCTTTGGGTATAAACAATTAAATTGCGGGATAGTCTGTGTTGGTACGTGTGAGATACACCTTTCCAATTTTTGGGGTTCATCTCATACTTCTGAAGATTTGAGGGTGCTGCCTGTTCCGAACTCCTCCTATTCCTCATCCTGCCTTTGGGGGTACAAAAAATAGTAATTGTGGCCTAGTCTGGTTCTGTACGTGTGAGATACATACACCGTTTTTTGATAATATTTTCTATTCCGCTATTCAATAAAAACCTTTGGGTATAAACAATTAAATTGCGGGATAGTCTGTGTTGGTACGTGTGAGATACACCTTTCCAATTTTTGGGGTTCATCTCATACTTCTGAAGATTTGAGGGTGCTGCCTGTTCCGAACTCCTCCTACTCCTCATCCTGCCTTTAGGGGTACAAAAAATAGTAATTGGGGCCTAGTCTGGTTCTGTACGTGTGAGATACATACACCTTTTTTTGATAATATTTTCTATTCTGCTATTTAATCAAAACCTTTGGGTATAAACAATTAAATTGCGGGATAGTCTGTGTCGGTACGTGTGAGATACATACACCTTTTGATATCATATTTTCTATTCCGCTATTCAATCTACACCTTTGGGTAAAAACAATAAAATTGCGGGATAGTCTGTGTCGGTACGTGTGAGATACACCTTTCCAATTTTTGGGGCGCATCTCATACTGCCGAAGATTTGAGGGTGCTTCAGTCTGCCTCCTGCCTGTTCCGAACTCCTCCTACTCCTCATCCTGCCTTTAGGGTACAAAAAATTGTAATCGGGCCTAGTTTGTGTTTGTACGTGTGAGATACACCGTTTTGTAAAATTTGTCCTATTCCGCTATTCAATATACACCCTGTTTGAGTGTAAAAAATTAAATTGCGAGATAGTCTGTATCGGTACGTGTGAGATACACCTTTCCAATTTTTGGGGCGCATCTCCTTCTACCGCCGAGGATTGCAGGCCCGCTTCAGTTTGCCTCCTGTTCCCAACTCCTCCTACTCCTCTTCCCCATCCTGCCTTTAGGGTACAAAAAATTGTAATCGGGGCCTAGTTTGTGTTTGTACGTGTGAGATCCACCGTTTTGTAAAATTTGTCCTTTTCCGCTATTCAATATACACCCTGTTTGAGTGTAAAAAATTAAATTGCGGGATAGTCTGTATCGGTACATGTGAGATACACCTTTTTAAATTTGTTTCGCGCATCTCCTTCTACCGCCGAGGATTGCAGGGCGCTTTAGTTTGCCTCCTGTTCCCAACTCCTCCTACTCCTCTTCCTCATCCTGCCTTTAGGGTACAAAAAATTGTAATCGGGGCCTAGTCTGTGTTTGTACGTGTGAGATACACCGTTTTTCATCCTTTTTCCTATTCCGCTATTCAATATACACCCTTTTGGGGTAAAAAACATTAAATTGCGGCATAGTTTGCATATTTGACTGTGAGATACACCCGTGCGATACTGTTGTTGTTTTGTTCCGCTATTCAATAAACACCTTTCTAGGGCAAGATCATAAATTACAGAAATATGAGGAGACCGTCAAATAGGGGCCGTGGCCTTTGGTCGTGGTGCTGCTGGTAGAGCTCCTGTTGCAAGGAGAGGACGTGGTCGATCTGTGCCAGCTACACGCACAAGTGAAACACCTTCCTCAAGTGTTACTAGGCGACAGAACCTGCATCAGTATTTGGTAGGGCATCATACGCCTCTAGAAGTGATGAGGCCAGAACAAGTGGAGGCGATAGTAGATTGGTTTGCTGCTGACAGTGCCTCCAGTTCCTTCACATTGTCTCCCACCCAGTCTACTGCAGAAAGGTCAGAGTTGGCACCTGCAGCCGATGTCCAACCGTCTTTCACCTCACCCCCTTGCAAATCAGGCAAGCAGTCTGAGCCCCAAGCCATACAGCAGTCTCTTCTTCTTTTTGATGACTCTGTCAGCAGGGTTTCCCAGGGCATTCACCTAGCCCTGCCCCAGAAGTGGAAGAGATTGAGTGTAGCGATGCCCAACCACTTATTTCTCAAGATGAGTACATGCAAGGACCATCGCAGCACGTCTCCGATGATGACGAAACGCAGGTGCCAACTGCTGTGGCGTTCAGAATTGTGGAGACCGACAAGGAGGGCAGGGGTGAAGACTGGGTGGAAGATGATGTGGAGGACGATGAGGTCCTCGACCCCACATGGAATGAAGGTCATGCAGGTGACCTGAGTAGTTTGGAGGAAGAGGCGGTGGTCGCACAGAGCCACCAGCACAGCAGAAGAGGGAGCAGGGTGCAGAAGCGGAGCGGCCGTGCCCTAGACACTACGCCTGCTACTGCCCAATGCAGCAAGGGAACGAGCGCACCAAAGCCAGCTCAAAGAAGTTCTCTAGCGTGGAAGTTCTTTAGAAAATGTGCTGATGACAGGACACGAGTGGTTTGCACCCTGTGCAATCAGAGCCTGAAGCGAGGCATAAACCTTCTCAACCTGAGCACAACCTGCATGATCAGGCATCTAAGTGCAAAGCACGAGCTGCAGTGGAGTAGACACCTTCAAAACCAAGAAACGTCTCTGGCTCATCCTGCTTCCTCTTCTGCTGCAGTCTCGGCCGCTCCATCCACATCTGTAGTGATACCGGCACCTGCCACCCCGCAAACAGACGATCTGTCAGCAACACCACCACCTGGGTCACCAACCATCTCCACAATGTCCCGTGGAAGCGTTCAGCTTTCAATCCCCCAAACACTTGAGAGGAAGAGGAAGTACCCCCCTACCCACCCGCGATCCCTGGCCCTGAATGCCAGCATTTCAAAATTCTTGGCCTTTGAAATGCTGTTATTCCGTCTGGTGGAGATGCACAGTTTTAAAAACCTTATGTCGGTGGCTGTCCCACAGTACGTCGTGCCCAGCCGCCACTACTTTTCCAGGCAAGCCATCCCTTCCCTGCACAACCAAGTGGGGGAAAAAATCAGGTGTGCACTGCGCAACGCCATCTGTGGCAAGGTCCACCTAACTACCGATACGTGGACCAGTAAGCACGGTCAGGGGCGTTATATCTCCCTAACGGCACACTGGGTAAATGCAGTGGCGGATGGGCCTGAGGCGGATAGCAATTTGGCGCATGTCCTTCCACCACCGAGGATTGCAGGGCACTTCAGTTTGCCTCCTGTTCCTAACTCCTCCTACTCTGCTTCCTCATCCTCTACCGCCTCCTCATCCGAACAGCGTAAAACCTTCACCACCAACTTCAGCACGGCCAGGGGTAAACGACAGCAGGCAGTTTTCAAACGTGCCTGTTTGGGGGAAAAACCACACACCGCGCAGGAGTTGTGGAGGAGCATGGAACAGCAGACAAATGAGTGGTTGCTACCAGCGAGCCTCAAGCCCAGCCTGGTGGTGTGCGATAACGGGCGAAATCTCATAGCAGCTCTGGGCCTAGCCGGTTTGACGCACATCCCTTGCCTGGCACATGTGCTGAATTTGGTGGTGCAGAGGTTCCTTAAAAACTACCCCGATATGTCAGAGCTGCTGCAGAAAGTGCGGGCCGTCTGTGCGCACTTTCGGCGTTCTCACCCTGCTGCTGCTCGCCTGTCAGCGCTGCAGCGTAACTTGCGCTGTACAAGCGTAGGCTGGTAGACGCGATGCTGCTGGCATTCCCACCTGACAGCGGGGCCACAGTGGAAGCACAAGGCAGAGGAGGAGGAGGAGGAGGAGGAGGAAGAGGTCGCCAACGCAACCAGGGCACCGCCAGCACCTCAGAAGGCAGGATTAGCATGGCCGAAATGTGGAAAAGCTTTGTCAGCACGCCACAACAAACAGCAGCACCAGCAGCTCATATGTAACGTCTTAGCAGGAGACAGCATTTCACCAACATGGTGGAGCAGTATGTGTGCACACGCCAACATGTAGTGAATGACGGGTCTGCCCCCTTCAACTTCTGGGTCTCCAATTTGGGCACATGGCCTGAGCTTGCCCTTTACGCCTTGGAGGTGCTGGCGTGCCCTGCAGCCAGTGTATTATCTGAACGGGTATTTAGCACGGCTGGGGGCGTTATCACAGACAAGCGCAGCCGCTTGTCCAGAGACAATGTGGACAAGCTCATGTTCATTAAAATGAACCAGGCATGGATCCCACGGGACTTTTCCGTACCTTGTGCAGAATAGCGATGGATACCGACCTTACCCAGCCATTGTTCTATTTTTGCTCTTTCTCACTCTTTTGGGGTGTACCCTCATTTAAACTTTCTGAAAAAAAGCAGTGTTGGCTACCTCGTCCTCCTCAGGGCCAGATTAACGTAGGGGCTATTGGAGCTGCAGCTCCAGGCCCCTACCTTAATATAGGCCCCGGGTTGGCCATATTCACTGTTACCGCTCTTCTGTCACTTGTAAACACAGAAGTCTGGCTTCTATGCTCGCTTCCCCAGGCAGCTCCCTCAGAACCTCCCCACACAGCACGAAGGCCGGACAAGGAGGGACAGTTGCCGATGCATGGATGTGTTTATGGGCTTCAGAGACAGCATCCCATGTTGAATTAGGCATGCATGGCTGCACCCTTCCTCCTCTGGGTGCATGCCAAGGCACAGCCCTTAAGGCCCTTCAAAATCCTCAGCACCAAGCCCATGATGCTCTTAATCCGGCCCTGGTCCTCCTCCACCGCCGCTTCCACCTACACCGCCCATAGGTGTGCGCAGCCTATTGCATTAGGGTGTGCACCCCAAAGTTTAAATACACATGCATGTGTTTGCCTACATGTACATGGCCCCGATACATTACTCTCCCTGATGGCAAAGTGAAATAGAGCAGAGCAGGTCCGAGGGAGATCTTTCCCTTCTCCTCACTGGCAAACAGAGCGATAATGCTATGTGCCCTAGGTGATTAGGGTGTGCCCAGGTACACCCGGCACACCCTGTGCGCACGCCTATGACACCGCCACATCCACCACCACCTCAACCTCCCTCCTACTCCATATGGGCTTCGTCCTTCAGAGATGAAGAACATTGTTTTATTTTTCTGTTTTTTTTTTGTTGTTTTAAGTTATTTCCCTATCCACATTTGTTTGCAGAGCACTTGCCATGCTCTTAACTATGTTTTGCTGCCATTTGCAGCACTTTAGCCCTTTCCATTGGTGTTTTAGAGCCATTTTAGTGCCTGAAAGTTCGGGTCCCCTTTGACTTCAAAGGGGTTCGGTGTCCGGGAAAAGTTCGGCAAAAGTCCGGGACACGGACCCGGACTTTTTTTTCAAGTTCGGCCGAACCCGCCGAACACGGACATCCAGGTGTCTGCTCAACTCTAGTCATAATATGTAAACATTTGGGGTCAAGTTCATCATAAACTAATTAATAGTTTGTACCTACCCTGTGCATTGTTGTGTGTAACCTGTTTGCCCTTATGACACCTATACTACTATGAAAGTACACAGTGCAAACATTATGTTCTCTTTACACTGGTGTCTGTGGCTGATAAACGATTCCACCTGTTGACACAAACAGCTCACTACACCTCTTCCTCCCCCATGGTAATGCACTTTATACTACGTACATTAGCACTGTATGGTTTCACACCTTGCTAATGTAGCAAACAGGTAGTTCCTTTGAAGCATTACATCAAATACACCAAACTAGAAATAAACTAGAAACAACATTAGAATAATACTTACTTGGGCACAAAACAGGCTCACCAACACTTGGTTCTGTTTGCTTATTTTTTGGAGACTTACTCCGAATGATGGCAGGGGATCTTGGAGCAAAGATTTCCAGATCTGATCCGGCTGGAGGTGACAGATCCCATGGCTCAAATGAGGGAACCTCGGGGACATCTGGAATGTCCATTTTGTATGAAATACAACAATAGAAGGTTAAACAATCATCCCAAAATCACATATTTTTCGTCTCCCATTTCTAAACATTATGTGCCTACCAACCTTGATGTTGCTGTAGTGGTATGCTGATTTGCTGCACACTTGACTCCACCATGCTGCACTCTGGTCTACTTGCCACATTGCTTTCCTCCCTAGTGGTCACAGTGTGTTTTCATGGATCATTTTCTACATAATAATAATGTGGCATGTCAGAAAATTCACATTAGGGAAATTTGCTATGACATGGTGCACTGCTTGACAGCTATTTTCACAGAAAATATTCTGACATGTACATGGTTACCTCCTAAAAAGTAGGGACATTAATGATTTACTCAGCATAGGAAACAATTACCTTTTTGGGAATGTGTCACTGCATCAGGGCCCATGTCTTCATTTTCTTCATCCAATGTGGATGGAGCAGGCATTGTAGATTCCCTTCTCCTCATTTGTTGTCTTTCTTTCAATTTCAATTTTCGTTTTTTCCCTATTAAAAGGTGAAAAAAACAATATGGAACAAATATGAGTTTGTAAAGAAAATTCTTTGCAACAATATGCATATATAGTTTAGTGTGGATTCCTGTCTTTAATTTTAATATACAAATAAATCATAAAAATATCAATAAAATACATACATGACAAAAAAAATAAAAAAGTAACGTTTTTATATACATTAGTATCTATAGATTTCTATACAACATACACCAAATATACCCAATACATTGCTTAAACACAACTATTGCTTACTTCTTTTCAGGATATGATAGATGTGACCTAGCTGTTTTTGCTCCCGATGTTTCAGATCTGACCATCTTTTTCTGATTTGGTCCTTGGATCGATCCACACCATAAATCTTCTTTAAAGATGATATCACCTTCTCAAGAATTTGGTCTTTTCTGGAGTTGGGCCTTTCATAATTCTCCAGCTTGCCATTATAGTCGTTTTTCTCCAGTATGGCCACCATCTCAACCATCTCACCCTTGCTCATAGGTGTGGCTTTGGTTTTTTATGAGCCCAACCACTGCGGCCTTCACTGCAACTCCACGATTCCGCCATCTCCTCCACAAATCTTCCGCCAACTCACGTGTGTGTGTGTCGCATGCAGCTTAATATTCGGCACGCACACGCCCCTGCGTCAGCGCGCCACTGGAGGCGGAGTTGACGCATGCGCTGTATTTAAAGGACGCCAGATCGTTCGCTTGCCGATTCGCCATCGGACAGATCTTTTCCAGGAGCATGATCGATCGGCGAACCACGATTCTTCTGATCAAACAAAGGTACGACTTTTGATTCGAAAGCGGGTGTTTTGGGCCCTATACAGCTTATTTTGGGCCTATCTTTATTATGTGACAAAATACATGATCTTTGACTATGTTTTATGTTGTGATGTGTCTTGCAGGCATATACATAATGGTAGACAAATTCACGTCACCTGACTTTTTGCCTCAATTCATTGAGGAATACCGAAAATTGCCTTGTTTGTGGAAGGTCAAGAGTAGGGATTACTCAAACAAGCAAATGAAAAGTGAGGCTTATGAAAAATTGGCAGATTTACGCAAGCTTTTTGCCCTAATGCAGACATCAATTATGTCAAGACTAAAATACAAAACCTGCGCAGCACCTATAAAAGGGAGTTGAACAAGATCCGAAATTCAGAGAAGTCAGGAGCTGCTACAGACGAGATCTATATACCAAGGCTCTGGTATTTCGAGAGCCTGCGGTTCCTGACGGAACAATCCGAATCAAGGCCATCCCTGTCGACTCTCCCTTCCACTTTGGCAGAGGGCTCATGTGGTGCAAGCCAGGAGGAAGATTTACTGGAGCCAAGCTTGACACAGGTATAGCATTTAACAATATATTGTCTGCAATAAAGATAATGATGCAATAAAAATATTATCAAGCCAATAATTCACCCTTAATGTAAAGTCTGTTATTTGGTTAAAATAATCAAACAAACATGACTTTTTATATACACTATTACATTATAATAATTTGCTAATTTCATCAACAGGAAAGTGTCAATGTGGAGGAGCCAAGTGGAAGCCAGGCGTCATCTGAGCAGTCTGTAACCACACAACCTCCACAAAAACGCAGCAAAAAAAACAAAAATTTGGAGGAAGCCACTGCTTCATTTCTCAGCCAGGCCTCTATGGCCCTGCAGAGAAAGCCAGATGAGGCTGACTCATTTGGCTTTCTCACAGCCAATAAATTAAGGCTGATGAGTGAGCAGCAGCGGCAAAGGGCAGAGGTACTTGTACTACAGGTGCTCAATAAAGTTGTCTGTGGAGAAATCCATGGACACACGCACCTGTCCGATTACCAACCACCCCCTCTACCTCCACCTCGACCACAGCAACCCCAGCAACCACCTCCACCACAGCCACAACAGCCACATGGCAGTTAGTGGCAATATGCCCCTGATCCCCACCTACCCCAATGGTCACATGACTACACATATTCACAATTATAAATGAAAATAATTTATAATGTGTTATTTCTGTTACCCATTATTATTTATTTATAAGTTATTTGAGGAGGGAATGCCCTTTTTTTCTGTTCTATTTTTAATAATGAGAGTATCTCTATATTTTTCTTTATTTCAAAAGTAAAGAAAATTAAAATAAACTACTTGCCTATCTTTATTTGTTAAAATTGACCATATTGGGAGTAGGCAGCAATATATGTTTTATACATTAATAAAAAAATGTATAAAGGGACACATCAATAGTTAGATAGTTTCCATTCATAAACCATTGAGAATGGTGAAGAGTTAACAATCTTTTAAAAAAAATAAATGCAACATATAGAATAGCCAAATCATTATCCTCATCATAACAGAACACATGCCTCTTTAATTCTAAAGTATAGAATTATGAGCAGCAGCTTCCTTCTTCTCACATTAACCAAGATGAGCATGTGAACCGCATTTTAAATTTTTCGTTGCCGGCCACGAGACGAAAGTTCTTGATACAATGACTAGTTTTCTTGACAAAATTCTTCCGGGTCATGCATGTTCCGATTTGAGATTTTTACCTGACGAAATCTGTACTGACTGCAGGAAAATCGGACGTTGTGTTGACGGTCGACAAAAATTATATAGCCTGCACACCAGGATTTTTTTGGCCGAAAAGTCGGAGTCAGTTGTCGGAAGCATCATATTAACAAGCCGAAAATCGGCAGATCGGTCGTCGGACGTAAATTCCCAGCCAAATTTCGACTCGTGTGTACGGGCCTTTAGTCTCCATTTGAACTCACTGCTAGGAGCTGGGGATCGTGAAATTACTAAGACTACCATAGTTACATAGTTTGTGAGGTTGAAAAAAGACATCAGTCCATCCAGTTCAACCTATGATGTGTGTGTGTGTTTGCTGTTAACCGTACATTGAATACCCCTGTATGTTGTGGTCTATAACCACTTACCGACCGCCGCATGACTATTTACTGCGGCGGTCAGCCCCAGCCAGGCAAAGTGACGTAGTACTACGTCGCTACTTCCCGCCGGTCTGGTGCTCGCTCCCGCCTGCCCCCGCCACTGCCGATGGCTTGATAGGGTTCAGAACCGATCAGTCATCAGGTCCAGGCCAATGATTTTTGGCCTGGACCTGTAGATTGCTTCTGCCCAATCAGAATCCATGCTGAGCCTGTGAAATGTAAACACAGGCTCAGAAAAAATGTGATCTCCTCTTCCATGATCCTTTTTGGATTCATCTCGAGAGGAGAGCACATCTAACTGTAAGTACTGCACCAAGCACACTCACATACACTTAGATGCACATTTAACCCCCAATCGCCCCCCCCCCCAGTTAACCTGTACACCCCCTGTCACAACACACACTGTATACAGCATATAGCATTTTCATATATACCTGTATAAGTGTGATTTGTGACCAGGTGTAGCGCTTGCGGCCCCCCCTTTTTCACTAAAACTACCCGCCACCCCCCCAATAAAGATTTAACCCCCTGATACCCCCTGATCCTCCCCCCTGATTACCCCTAGTTAACCCCTTTCCCCCTGTCACATTGCAAACTAATACAAACGTAATATACTGTATTTCTGTATTTTATATTAGTGGGATTGTGACTTGACTTAGCGCTAGCGAGTTAGTTTCTATCCCAAGTAGGTTTAGGGTCCCCGCCACCCCCCCAATAAATATTTAACCCCCTGATCACCCCTACACCCCCTGTCACAACACACACTGTATACAGTATATAGCATTTTCCTATATACCCGTATAAGTGTGATTTGTGACCAGGTGTAGCACTTGCGGCCCTCCCTTTTTCACTTAAAATACCTGCCATCCCCCCAATAAAGATTTAACCCCACAGTTAACCCCTTCCCCCCTGTCACATTGCACACTAATACAAACGTAATATACTGTTTTTCTGTATTTTGTATTAGTGTGTTTGTGACCTGAATTAGCACTAGCAAGTTAGTTTCTGTCCCAAGGAGGTTTAGGGTCCCTGCCACACCCCAATAAAGATTTAACCCCCTGATACCCCCCTGATCACCCCTACACCCCCTGTCACAACACACACTGTATACAGTATATAGCATTTTCTATATACCCGTATAAGTGTGACTTGTGACCAGGTTTAGCGCTTTCCGCCGTTCCTTTTATCCTCAGGATATCCGCCACCCCCTCATAATAAAGATTTAACCCCCTGATCCCCCTGATCACATCCAGTTAACCCCTCCCCCCTGTCACATTGCACACTAATACACATGTAATATACTGTTTTTACTGTATTTTGTATTAGTGTGATTGTGACTTGAGTTTGCACTAGCGAGTTCGTTTCTATCCCAAAGGAGGTTTAGGGTCCCCGCCATCCCCCCAATAAAATTTTAACCCCCTGATCCCCCCTGATCACCCCCAGTTAACCCCTTCATTGCCCTGTCACAGTGTCAGTGTTATAGTGTACAGTTTTTTTCTGATCACTATTATAAGTGACACAGGTGACATTAGCTAGTGTTAGCATGAGTCTAAGATAGCGCATAGTTAGAAATAACCCCTTGATTACCACACACACACACACGCAAATACACTTCCATTACTAGTATAGTGTTTGAACGGATCAATATCTTATCTGATCAGAACTATACTAGCGTCCCCATAGTTTAGGGTTCCCAAAATGCGGTGTTTGCATGATCAGCACTGATTCCGGGAAGCAACTGCGCTTAACCCCTCTGCCCAGCTCACCCCACCCAGGTAAGTGTAGTAATCAATAGATTACTGTCACTTACAAAAAAACACAACGCACAAAACCGCTGTGTTAGCAGAGTCAGGCCTGATCCCTGCTAGCATTTGCAGTTTTTTTTCGCTTGAAATAGTCCTTGACAACCAGGTGCTTTTATTACCTGTGAGTCAACACTACTGTACAGGTAAATTTAGTTACCAAAATGTCCAAATGTTTGTACAGTGGTGAAGAGGCTTATAGTATACTGGCCATGTCAGATGATAGCGATGGGGAAGCTACACTGACATAATTAGTGTCAGTATACGAACCTGATGACAGCAGCGGCTCCCTGACAGACAGCTCCGATGACGGATGGGTCCCTGTTAAACCCAGGCGTACCCGACCCCATTCTGGAGTTGTTGAGATGCAGGAATCGCAGGGTGCTCGTATGGAGCAGTGTGTGGTTACTAGTGCTGCTCATCCTTCTGGTGACCTGGCAAGCACCAGCGGCCTAGTACACCCTGGACCTAGTACAACCAGCACTGAAGTAACACTTGGTGACGTGGCGAGTCCCATAAGTGCAGTTAAAGGTGGTGCGGTGGCTAGAACAAGTAGTGGCCCTCAGCCACCGCGTATCCGAAGACAGGCCCGTAGAGCCCATAGTGCCCTCCCTGATGCGCTGGCATATCCCAATTGGCAACCCACTGATTCTACAGCGCCAGTACTTCCCCCATTCACTGCCCAACCTGGAATCCACGTGGAGACAGCTGGTTTTATGCCCCTGAACTTTTTTGAGCTGTTCTTCATGGAAGATCTTTTCAGATCTATTGTGGATCAATCAAATTTATACGCACAACAATTTATCGCCGCCAACCCCTTGCCCCTTGCCAGACCATTCGGCTGGAAATCAAAAACGGTTTCCGATTTTAAAATCTTTCTGGGCCTTTCCCTCAACATGGGCATAACCAAACAGAGTGAATTGCGGCTATATTGGTCCACTAGCCCACTTCACCATATGCGCATGTACTCTGTCTCCATGTCCAGGGCGAGATACGAGCAAATTCTGCGATTTATGCATTTCAGCGACAATGAAATCTGTCGTCCTCGGGAAGACCCTGCATATGATCGGCTCCACAAAATTTGGCCCCTCATAGACCACTTCAATCAGCGGTTTGCAGCCTTGTTTACCCCCGAACAAGTTGTCTGCGTTGACGAGTCCCTGATTAAATTTACTGGCCGCCTTGCTATGAAACAGTACCTCCCCAGCAAGCGTGCCAAGTACGGGGTCAAGCTGTATAAACTGTGTGACAGGGCCACAGGTTATACAGTTAGTTTCCGGGTCTATGAGGGAAAAGATAGCTGTGTGGAGCCCCCCAACTGCCCAGACTACATAGGGAGCAGCGGCAAGATAGTTTGGGATTTGGTGTCACTCTTATCCGGAAAGGGGTACCATTGGACATTGTACGTGGACAACTTCTACACAAGCGTGCCACTGTTTAGTCATCTTTCTGAATTACAAATTGGCGCATGTGGCACCATGCGACCTAATCGCCGGGGCTTCCCCCAACGGCTTGTAAATCCCGTCTTAGTCGGGGGGAGAGAACCTGCTTGAAAACGGACAAATTGCTTGCAGTGAAGTGGAGGGATACACGGGATGTTTATGTTCTGTCCTCCCTTCACGCAGACACAATGATCCAATTTCCTACGGCAACTGGCGTTATGGAGAAACCCCTCTGTGTCCACGAATATAACCTTAATATGGGAGGGGTGGACCTTAACGACCAGCTTTTGGCACCGTATTTAGTTGCCCGTAAAGCCAGACGCTGGTACAAAAAAGTGTCTGTTTACTTATACCAATTGGCTATGCTGAACGCCTTTGTCCTATACAGGGCGTCAGGACGAACTGGATCCTTCCAGGAATTCCAGGAAGCGATCACCCTTGCCTACCTGTACCCAGGAGGCATGCCTGCCCAACTTCCCTTCCAGATGCAGTGAGCCGGCTGCATGAGAGACATTTTCCACATGTCCTTCCGAGTACCCCTACCCAAAGACACCCCCAAAGAAGATGTCGTGTCTGTAGCAGGCGCGGATTTAGGCGTGACACCCGCTTTTATTGTCCCAGATGTCCTGACCAACCTGGTCTCTGCATCGGGGAATGTTTTGAGCGCTACCATACACGAGTAGAGTATTAGTGTAGGGTACAGCACGACACAGTGTAGGACACACAAACACGGGGTCTCGAAAGATGTTCGATGGCTATCGACATTTTGAGAGACCCAAGCTGGAAAATCGCAGTACACAGAAAAAAAAGTGTTCCAAAAAAAAATAAAAAAATCCAAAAACAGTTGTCGTGTCAGTCATTTTTTATGTTCTTCTACTCTTCCTACTGTACTTTTACTGTACTTTGTTTGTTTTTCATTCTTTTGTGAACCTGTTTCTCTTGCAGGTACTCGTCAGCTGCCACATTGATTTTATATATTCCGACACAAACAGCGTTTGCGCTCATCATATATGGATACCTTTGCTGGCAGCAGCTGTGGTGATTTTCTGATGTCAGCACTACAGTTAAAATCCTATTTAGGTATACGTGGAATATTGTCGTGTATACCCATCATTAAATTCAGTGGGTGGTTGTTTGGGCAGTTAATGATGGGTAATTCTACACAATATTCCTGTGCTGATTTCTGATAGGTTCTCTTTTTTTTTGTTCAGCCCACAGGCTGCATGAAAAAAAAAAAAACCCTACACTATATGCCAAACAAGGACCAGCAATGTACTGGTACGTTGCTGGACTTTGAGTGGTTATACCAGGATGATGCCTGCAGATTTAGGCATCATCTTGGTATCGTTTTTTACAGCCAGCGGTTGGCTTACATGTAAAAGCAATCCTAGTGGATAATTGGCCACTAGACTGCTGTTACATGCAGTGGGAGGGGACTTCCCCCCCCCCTTTTTCTCGAGCTCTCCTGTCCCACCGGTTAACCCGAGAGTGCAGCCGGTGGTTCAATTATCTAACCATAGAGCTAACTAGAGATGAGAATGGCTCCAATCATGTCTATGGCCTAAGATACCGGAAGCTACGAGCATTTCATGACTTCTGTTTTGCCAGAAATAAACAGGGCCATTGGGAAATTGGGAAAGTATTTTATCACACCAATTTTGGTGATCAGATGCGTTAAGGTCAGAGGAGTGATCTGGAGTCTAAAAGACCCCAATTTTTTTTAAAAAAGAGTACCTGTCACTACAGATTGCTATCATAGGGGATATTTAAATTCACTGTGATAACAATAAAAATGATTAAAAAAAAAAAAAATGAAAGGAAAGGTATCAAAATAACATAAAAAAAAAATCAAGCCCCCCCCCTGTCCCCCCGTGCTTGCGCGCAATGGCGCACACAAGCGTTGGTATAGTGTCATATGTAAACTGCAATTACAGCATGCATGTGAGGTATCGCCGCTAACGCCAGGTCGAGTGCAGTAATTCTTGCAGTAGACCTCCTCTGTAAGTCTAAAGTGGTAACCTGTAAAGACCTTTAAAGGCTTTTAAAAATGTACGTAGTTTGTTGCCGCTGCACAGGCGTGCACAATTTTTAAAGCATGTCTTGTTTGGTATCTATGTACTCGGCATAAGATCATCTTTTAAATTTTACCAAACAAATTGGAATTATATAGTGTATTTGTGCAATAAATTAAAAAAAATATATTTTTTTCGCAGAAATTGCGTTTGGAAAATCTGTGCGCAAATACCGTGTGACAAAAAAATTTGCAACATCCACCATTTTATTTTATAGGGCCTCTGCTTTAAAGAAATATATAATGTTTGGGGGTTCAAAATAATTTTCTAGTAAAAAAATATATTTTTTCATGTAAACAAAAAGTCACAGAAAAGGCTTGGTTTTCAAGTGGTTAGAAGAGTGGGTGATGTGTGGCTAAGAGAGCATAAAATGCCGGGACAGTTCAAACAACCCCCAAATGACCCCTTTTTGAAAAGTAGACACCCAAAGCTATTTGCTGATAGGCATATTGAGTCCATGGAGTATTTTATATTTTGCCCTAAGTTTCAGGAAGATGACAATTTTTTTTTTTTTTTTTGTTTGTTTTTTACAGAAAGTTGTCACTAAATGATATATTGCTCACGCATGCCATGGTTTCCGCTTGTAAGGTTTCCACATCCTGCATAGAAGATATTGGCATACTTAGTTTAGTATCATCCTAAGATTGTACTAGATATCCCCTCCTCTAGATCATTTATGAATAAATTAAACAGGATTGGTCCCAGGACAGAACCTTGGGGGAACCCACTTTCCACACCCGCCCAATCCGAGTACTCCCCATTTATCACCACCCTCTGGACTCCCCCCTGGAGCCAGTTCTCTATCCAGGTACTCACCCTATGGTCCATACCTACATTCCTTAGTTTGTACAGTAAGCGTTTGTGGGGAACAGTGTCAAAGGCCTTTGCAAAGTTCAGATACACCACATCCACAGGCTTACCTTTATCTAGGTGGCAGCTCACTTCATAGTAGAAGGCTAATAGATTGGTTTGGCAAGAACGATTTTTCATGAATCCATGCGGATTTCTACTAATAATACCGTTTTCATTACTAAAGTCTTGTATGTGGTCCATTAACATCCCCTCCAAAAACTTGCAGAATACTGATGTTAGGCTGACCGGCCTATAGTTACAGTTATAATTATAGTTATATAGATATATCTCGGCCCTTTTTTAAATATTGGTACCACGTTGGCTTTTTTCCAATCAGCTGGCACCATACCCTTCTGTAGACTATCCTTAAAGATCAATAATAATTGTCTGGCAATCACCTGGCTGAACTCATTAAGAACCCTAGTGTGCAAGTCATCCGGTCCCGGTGATTTATTTATGTTAGGTTTCTCTAGTTTAGTTCTAAGTCTATCTTCTGTTAGCCATGGCGGTACTTCCTGAGGTGTATTATTTAGTTTAGCATTACAAGCTGGGTTAGTGTAGCCCCCTGATTCTTTTGTGAAGACTGAAGAGAAGAAATTATTTAACACTTCCGCCTTTTCTCTGTCCTCTGTGGCCAAATGTCCTTTGTCGTCTTTTATGGGGCCAATGTGTTCTGACCTCGCTTTCTTACTGTTTATATACTTAAAGAATTTATTGGGGCTCTTTTTACTGTATTGTTGGTAATCCATAGGCCAAGTACCGCATTGTTTCTTGTCGGTGCATTCACCATCTGACCCATGAAATTGTCCTGCAAAACATTTAGGAACTGCCGAGCCTTGGCTGAATGCGCGGTTCCTTCTGCCCAGTCTTTATCTGGATAATTAAAGTCCCCCATTATAATGACATTTCCCATCCTTGCTGCCAATCCTATCTGTAAAAGGAGGTCCAACCTCCCCCTAGTCCCTCTGGTTGGGGGGCCTATAGCATACGCCCAATATTACCTTCCCTATAGTGCTTTCCCTTTTAAGTTCTACCCATAGGGATTCTGCCTGTTCTTTTTTTTTTTTTAATGAAACTTTATTCAAAACCAATGAGCGATACATAAAGAACCCAGGAGAAAAAAGAGAGCAACACTTTTTTACAATTATTAAATGATCATGAGACTGACATGCAGCGCTACCAATTGGCACAGTAGGTGAAAGATACCGACAGTAATTCAATTCAAAAGAAACTAGAACCCTAGTTGGATGGATCATAGCTAAGTGTCTACAACAATATCCTATGTGTCAAGAATTAAGATGGGGGGGATAACAGAGAACAACAGATGGGGAGGAGGGGGGGGTGGGGGGGTGGTTGATCCAGCACATTCATGTTCACAGCATTAAGGGGAGGGGGTAGAGACTCCACCCGGGGGGGGGGGGATAGGTGAAAGAGCAGGCAATCAGAGTCGGTCTCTCGTCCCGGTGTAGTGATTTCAGGTAGTCCTGCCACTTGTCGTAGAATCGATCAGAGGAGGACTTGGAGTTAAAGTCCGTGTTAATATGGTCCATGGTCACAAGACGTTGGAGTTCACGATGCCCCTGCGAGATGGATGGACCCGGCTGAGAAATCCAATGTCCCATGATGACCCTGCGTGCTACCAGCAAGCACGTGAGTATCCATACTCGGGGATACGGAGCAGGGCGACTAGTCCAAACTTGGAGTTGTTTGTCTCAATAGCCAAAAATGAGGAGAAGAGGGTCTTTTGGTACATGAATAAGAGTCACCCGTGCGATAAAGGAGAGCACTTGGTCCCAGAAGGTGGATATGAAGGAGCAAGCCCAAAATCTATGTTGCAAAGTGGGTCGGTGTTCCGCACAGAACGGGCATTTGCTGGCGTTGGGATCATCCTTACAGGGAAGGAACGGGATGTAGGCCCTGTGCAGGATCTTCAATTGCGTTTCTCGCCATGTCTCATTGGGAGTTAAACGTAGAACGCTGCGGTATCCCTAATAAAGTTTGGTCACCATGTCCTCTGTTGGAAAGGCTCTAGCCCAATGAGCCGCCGTGGCGCCAGCATGATGGAACGAGACAAGCTGTTGAAAGGGTTTATAGAGTGCTGAGATGCTGTAAGTCCCGTCAGCCAGTACCGGATCAAGTAAGGGATCATGGAATCTCTTGAGCGCGCGTTGGCGCGAGTCCCGGAGGAAACTATGACATTGTAGCAGGTGAAAGACATGTGTATTCAGGAGTTCGTATCCTTCCAAAACTTCGCGTATTGGGCGAGGCTGGCCTGTGGTGGGGTCACATAAGTCCGAAAAGTATTTCAGCCCCTTCCGTTGCCAGAGATCAGGGAACTGAGATTGTAATCCCGGTAGAAAGGCAGGATGTCCTTTGATAGGCGTGAATTTGGAGATATAGAAGGGGAGCCCCAGGCATTTCCTGGTCTCTCTCCATGCAAGTACCGTGTCTCTCAACAATATATTATGTTGAAGCTTGGGAGGCATAGCTTTCCATTTAGTGTGTAAAAGCGCCGCCAGGGAATATGGGGCAGACATTTGTGTTTCCAGGTCGTTGTTGGAGTAGTGGGAGGAGTCAGTAACCCAGTCCAACGCTATCCTAAGAAGGCAAGACAAATTATACATCCTAATATCAGGAAGATTTGCGTCCCCTTTGCTCCTGGGAAGACTTAACTTAATGCGGGAGATACGTGGTCGCCTGCCCTTCCATATAAATTTGGAAATGGTGCGGTTAATTTGCTTTGTATCAGAATGTTTAAGCAGAAGCGGAACAGTTTGAAATGGGTACAATAACCGGGCAAAGCTGACCATTTTCACCAGGTGGCATCTTCCCAAGAGCGAAAGAGGCAGATCCATCCAACTATCTAATTGCTGGTACACCTTTTGGAAGAGAGGGGAGTAGTTTAGGGTATAGATAGAGGAAGGTAGTTTACCTATCTTGATCCCTAAGTTTGTGATGTGTGACATAGCCAGTGTAAAAGGGGAGGAGGGGGCCCAAGGTGGTTTGGGAGCTGAACCCAAGGGGAGGATTTCGCTCTTTGCATAATTGATTCTGAGGCCCGAACACAGTTTAAATTGATAAAACGTGTGAATAATGGTTTGCATGTCTTTGGCTGGATTGCTGGTGAAAATCAGCACATCATCCGCAAAAAGGGAAATGCGGAGTTCCCGTGTCCCAACCCGAATCCCGTGTAAAGGAGCAACCTCTAGGAGATATCTGGAAAGGGATTCTAACGCCGGGTTAAAAAGCAACGGGGACAAGGGACAGCCTTGCTTCGTGCCTTTGAACAGCCTAAATTCCTCGGTGAGGGACCCCGCCACCCACAATCTGGCCGCTGGAGAAGTATACATGGCCCCGACAATGTGAGTAAAGGGCCCTGAAAAACCAAAGGTCTGGAGTACCATGGAAAGCCATTCGAAGCTCACATTATCGAAGGCCTTCTCCGCGTCCAGAGTTATGATCGCAAGGTCCGACGCCGAGCAGTTCTTGGCCTGGTCCAAAGCTAGAAGGACCTTTCGGATGTTGGATGCGGCCGACCGTCCCTTGGTAAATCCGGATTGGGCCGGATGTATCAGGGAGGGCATTATCAGTGATAACCTGGATGCAATGATTTTTGAAAGGATCTTTACATCCAGATTCAGAAGGGAGATCGGACGGTACGAGCCGGGTTCAAGGGGGTCTTTTCCTTTTTTGGCAAGGAGTTTAATGGTAGCCTGATTGCCCGTGGGAGGATATGAGCCTCCTTGCCATATTGCCAAATAGACTTCCAGGAGAGTGGGACCTACAGCTTCCAGGGCGGATTTATAAAATTCCCCAGTAAGCCCGTCCGGGCCTGGGGCCTTGTTGGGGGCTAGCCGCTTAATAGTAGATCGTATCTCTGGGAGGGTCACAGGGGCGTTTAGCACTTCCAGCTGTTCAGCTGAAATCTTCGGAAGGGTTATGCTGTCAAGGAAGAAACGGGTCTGAGTGGGATCGAAAGGGTCTAGGGAGTATAAAGATGCATAGAATTTTTGCATGATTGACTTCACCCCCGATGGTGTGGAATCAATTCTTCCCAAAGGGTGTCTAAGAGATGCAATATGCGTGGGTTTGTAGGGTGCCTTACACAATCTCGCCAGCAGTTTACCCGCCTTGTTTCCATACCTATGCAACGTGGCCTGAAAGTGAGCACGCTTAATGGATCCTAGTTTATCCGCCCAGGCGTCGAAGGCTTGTTTGGCCTGAGCCCACTCCTGTCTAGATACAGGAGAGTCCGCCGACAGCAGAGCATGTTGAGCTGATTGCAGACGAGCACTGGCCTGTAGGTAACATTTGGATGTCGATTTCTTATAGGCAGAGGCGTAGGATATTATTCTGCCCCGTAGGTATGCTTTACCCGCCTCCCAAAATAAATTTGGGTCAGTTTTGTGAGACACGTTGTCCAAAGCATATTCAGACCAGGCCTGAGCCACATAGACGTGGAAAGCAGGGTCATTTTGTAGATAACCTGGAAATCTCCACAAGTGGGATTCGGCTTGAATATCAGGGGGATCGAACGTCAAGGATATGGGGGCGTGGTCGGAAATAACAATGTCGTGAATTTCTGTATCCTCAATTCTGTGAATGGCAGCGTCTGAGCAATAAAAGAAATCTATCCTCGTAAACACGTTATGGGGGTGGGAATAAAAGGTGTATTCCCTGTCTGTGGGGTGATGGAGATGCCAGATGTCTGTGAGGTGAAGAGAGTCAACCAGATTTATAAGGGGAGACATGGCAGATGTCGCGGGGAGAGTACCCCTCCGGCTCTGAGAAGACCTATCTAGTAGGGGATCAATTGTAGAGTTAAAGTCCCCGCCAATCAAATGTGGAGAGTCAGGGAACGTCAGAAGGTGCTTAGAGAGTTTCCGGGCAAAGCCTTGGTCGGGGGTATTGGGGGCATACACGTTGGTTAGGACCAAATCCCTATTATTTAGTTTGAGATGAGCTGTCACGAAGCGACCCTCATCATCTAAGACAAGGGACAACATTTCGCAGGAGAGGCTTTTATGTATTAAGATTAACACGCCAGCTTTGCGCCCAGACGCCGGTGAGCCCAGGACCGTACCCACCCATAGTTTTTTCATTCTGGGAAAATCCTCTAGGGGTAAGTGTGACTCTTGGAGCAGTGCAATGTCGGCTTTCAGCCTTTTTAGGTGACGGAGAACTTTCATCCTCTTAATAGGGGACCTAAGGCCCCTGACATTCCACGACACAATCTTCATGGAGGGTCATGAGTAGGGTTGAGCGGACACCTAGATGTCCGTGTTCGACGGGTTCAGCCAAACTTTAAAAAAAAGTCCGGGTCCGTGTCCCGGACTTTTACCGAACTTTTCCCGGACACCGAACCCCATTGAAGTCAATGGGGACCCGAACTTTAAGGCACTAAAATGGCTCTAAAACACCAAAGGAAAGGGCTAGAGTGCTGCAAATGGCAGCAAAACGTAATTAAGAGCATGGCAAGTGCTCTGCAAACAAATGTGGATAGGGAAATAACTTAAAACAACAAAAAAAAACAGAAAAATAAAACAATGTTCTTCTTCATCTCTGAAGGACGAGGCCCATATGGAGTAGGAGGGAGGTTGAGGTGGTGGTGGATGTGGCGGTGACATAGGCGTGCGCACAGGGTGTGCTGGGTGTGCCTGGGCACACCCTAATCACCTAGGGCACATAGCATTGCCAGTGAGGAGATGGGAAAGATCTCCCTGGGACCTGCTCTGCTCTATTTCTCCTTGCCTACAGGTACATGGCCCCGATACATTACTCTCCCTGCTGGCAAACACATGCATGTGTATTTCAACTTTGGGGTGCACACCTTAATGCAATAGGCTGCGCACACCTATGGGCGGTGTAGGTGGAAGCGGCGGTGGAGGAGGACCAGGGCCGGATTAACAGCATCATGGGCTTGGTGCTGAGGATTTTGAAGGGCCTTAAGGGCCGTGCCTTGCCATGCACCCAGAGGAGGAAGGGTGCAGCCATGCATGCCTAATTCAACATGGGATGCTGTCTCTGAAGCCCATAAACACATCCATGCATCGCCAACTGTCCCTCCTTGTCCGGCCTTCACGCTGTGTGGGGAGGTTCTGAGGGTGCTGCCTGGGGAAGCGAGCATAGAAGCCAGACTTCTGTGTTTACAAGTGACAGAAGAGCGGTAACAGTGAATATGGCCAACCCGGGGCCTATATAAAAGGTAGGGGCCTGGAGCTGCAGCTCCAATAGCCCCTACATTAATCTGGCCCTGAGGAGGAGGACGAGGTAGCCAACACTGCTTCTTTTCAAAAATTTTAAATGAGGGTACACCCCAAAAGAGTGAGAAAGAGCAAAAATGGAACAATGGGTGGGTAAGGTCGGTATCCATTGCTATTCTGCATAAGGTACGGAAAAGTCCCGTGGGATCCATGCCTGGTTCATTTTAATGAACGTGAGCTTATCCACATTGTCTCTGGACAGGCGGCTGCGCTTGTCTGTTATAACGCCCCCAGCCGTGCTAAATACCCGTTCAGATAATACACTGGCTGCAGGGCACGCCAGCACCTCCAAGGCGTAAAGGGCAAGCTCAGGCCATGTGCCCAATTTGGAGACCCAGAAGTTGAAGGGGGCAGACCCGTCATTCACTACATGGAGGCGTGTGCACACATACTGCTCCACCATGTTGGTAAAATGCTGCCTCCTGCTAAGACGTTCCATCTGAGCTGCTGGTGCTGCTGTTTGTTGTGGCGTGCTGACAAAGCTTTTCCACATTTCGGCCATGCTAACCCTGCCTTCTGAGGTGCTGGCGGTGCCCTGGTTGCGTTGGCGACCTCCTCCTCCTCCTCCTCTGCCTTGTGCTTCCACTGTGGCCCCGCTGTCAGATGGGAATGCCAGCAGCATGGCGTCTACCAGCGTGCGCTTGTACTCGCGCATCTTGCGATCGCGCTCCAGTGAGTGAATTAAGGACGGTACGTTGTCCTTGTAACGGGGATCCAGCAGCGTGGCCACCCAGTAATCAGCACAAGTTAGAATGTGGGCAACTCGGCGGTCGTTGTGGAGACACTGCAGCATGTAATCGCTCATGTGTGCCAGGCTGCCCAGAGGCAACGAAAGGCTGTCCTCTGTGGGAGGTGTATCGTCCGTGTCCTCTGTATCCCCCCAGCCACGCACCAGTGATGGCCATGAGCTGGCCTGGGTGCCACCCTGCTGTGAACATGGTTCCATCTCCTCCTCCAGCTCCTCCTCCTCCTCATCCTCCTCATCCTCCAGAACTGTGCCCCTGCTGGACAATTGCGTCCCTGGCGTTTGCGTGTGCAGGAACCCACCCTCGGAGCCCCTTGCGAATGACTGCCCTGAAAGCCTTGGAAATGTTACCTCTTCATCCTCCTCCTCCTCCTCATCCTGTGCCACATCCTCTTCCATCATCGCCCGAATTGTTTTTTCAAGGAGGCATAGAAGTGGGATAGTTAAGCTGAGAACGGCGTCATTGCCACTGGCCATGTTGGTGGAGTACTCAAAACAGCGCAACAAGGCACACAGGTCTCGCATGGAGGCCCAGTTAAATTAAATAGCGGAATAGAAAATATGATCCAAAAAAAGTGTATGTATATCACACGTACACAACCACACTGGGCCCCAATTACTATTGTTTGTACCCCTAAAAGGCTAGATGAGGAGTAGGGGGAGTATGGAACAGGCAGCACCCTCAAACCTTCAGAAGTATGAGATGAACCCCAACAACTTGGAAAGGTGGATCTCTCTCACACGTACCAACACAGACTATCCCCCAATTTAACTGATCCCCAAAGGTTTTTGATTAAATAGCGGAATAGAAAATATGATCCAAAAAAAGTGTATGTATATCACACGTACACAACCACACTAGGCCCCAATTACTATTGTTTGTACCCCTAAAAGGCTAGATGAGGAGTAGGGGGGGTATGGAACAGGCAGCACCCTCAAACCTTCAGAAGTATGAGATGAACCCCAACAACTTGGAAAGGTGGATCTCTCTCACACGTACCAACACAGACTATCCCCCAATTTAACTGATCCCCAAAGGTTTTTGATTAAATAGCGGAATAGAAAATATGATCCAAAAAAAGTGTATGTATATCACACGTACACAACCACACTAGGCCCCAATTACTATTGTTTGTACCCCTAAAAGGCTAGATGAGGAGTAGGGGGAGTATGGAACAGGCAGCACCCTCAAACCTTCAGAAGTATGAGATGAACCCCAACAACTTGGAAAGGTGGATCTCTCTCACACGTACCAACACAGACTATCCCCCAATTTAACTGATCCCCAAAGGTTTTTGATTAAATAGCGGAATAGAAAATATGATCCAAAAAAAGTGTATGTATATCACACGTACACAACCACACTGGGCCCCAATTACTATTGTTTGTACCCCTAAAAGGCTAGATGAGGAGTAGGGGGAGTATGGAACAGGCAGCACCCTCAAACCTTCAGAAGTATGAGATGAACCCCAACAACTTGGAAAGGTGGATCTCTCTCACACGTACCAACACAGACTATCCCCCAATTTAACTGATCCCCAAAGGTTTTTGATTAAATAGCGGAATAGAAAATATGATCCAAAAAAAGTGTATGTATATCACACGTACACAACCACACTGGGCCCCAATTACTATTGTTTGTACCCCTAAAAGGCTAGATGAGGAGTAGGGGGAGTATGGAACAGGCAGCACCCTCAAACCTTCAGAAGTATGAGATGAACCCCAACAACTTGGAAAGGTGGATCTCTCTCACACGTACCAACACAGACTATCCCCCAATTTAACTGATCCCCAAAGGTTTTTGATTAAATAGCGGAATAGAAAATATGATCCAAAAAAAGTGTATGTATATCACACGTACACAACCACACTAGGCCCCAATTACTATTGTTTGTACCCCTAAAAGGCTAGGAGTAGGGGGAGTATGGAACAGGCAGCACCCTCAAACCTTCAGAAGTATGAGATGAACCCCAACAACTTGGAAAGGTGGATCTCTCTCACACGTACCAACACAGACTATCCCCCAATTTAACTGATCCCCAAAGGTTTTTGATTAAATAGCGGAATAGAAAATATGATCCAAAAAAAGTGTATGTATATCACACGTACACAACCACACTAGGCCCCAATTACTATTGTTTGTACCCCTAAAAGGCTAGGAGTAGGGGGAGTATGGAGCAGGCAGCACCCTCAAACCTTCAGAAGTATGAGATGAACCCCAACAACTTGGAAAGGTGGATCTCTCTCACACGTACCAACACAGACTATCCCCCAATTTAACTGATCCCCAAAGGTTTTTGATTAAATAGCGGAATAGAAAATATGATCCAAAAAAAGTGTATGTATATCACACGTACACAACCACACTAGGCCCCAATTACTATTGTTTGTACCCCTAAAAGGCTAGATGAGGAGTAGGGGGAGTATGGAACAGGCAGCACCCTCAAACCTTCAGAAGTATGAGATGAACCCCAACAACTTGGAAAGGTGGATCTCTCTCACACGTACCAACACAGACTATCCCCCAATTTAACTGATCCCCAAAGGTTTTTGATTAAATAGCGGAATAGAAAATATGATCCAAAAAAAGTGTATGTATATCACACGTACACAACCACACTAGGCCCCAATTACTATTGTTTGTACCCCTAAAAGGCTAGATGAGGAGTAGGGGGGGTATGGAACAGGCAGCACCCTCAAACCTTCAGAAGTATGAGATGAACCCCAACAACTTGGAAAGGTGGATCTCTCTCACACGTACCAACACAGACTATCCCCCAATTTAACTGATCCCCAAAGGTTTTTGATTAAATAGCGGAATAGAAAATATGATCCAAAAAAAGTGTATGTATATCACACGTACACAACCACACTAGGCCCCAATTACTATTGTTTGTACCCCTAAAAGGCTAGATGAGGAGTAGGGGGGGTATGGAACAGGCAGCACCCTCAAACCTTCAGAAGTATGAGATGAACCCCAACAACTTGGAAAGGTGGATCTCTCTCACACGTACCAACACAGACTATCCCCCAATTTAACTGATCCCCAAAGGTTTTTGATTAAATAGCGGAATAGAAAATATGATCCAAAAAAAGTGTATGTATATCACACGTACACAACCACACTAGGCCCCAATTACTATTGTTTGTACCCCTAAAAGGCTAGATGAGGAGTAGGGGGAGTATGGAACAGGCAGCACCCTCAAACCTTCAGAAGTATGAGATGAACCCCAACAACTTGGAAAGGTGGATCTCTCTCACACGTACCAACACAGACTATCCCCCAATTTAACTGATCCCCAAAGGTTTTTGATTAAATAGCGGAATAGAAAATATGATCCAAAAAAAGTGTATGTATATCACACGTACACAACCACACTGGGCCCCAATTACTATTGTTTGTACCCCTAAAAGGCTAGATGAGGAGTAGGGGGAGTATGGAACAGGCAGCACCCTCAAACCTTCAGAAGTATGAGATGAACCCCAACAACTTGGAAAGGTGGATCTCTCTCACACGTACCAACACAGACTATCCCCCAATTTAACTGATCCCCAAAGGTTTTTGATTAAATAGCGGAATAGAAAATATGATCCAAAAAAAGTGTATGTATATCACACGTACACAACCACACTAGGCCCCAATTACTATTGTTTGTACCCCTAAAAGGCTAGATGAGGAGTAGGGGGGGTATGGAACAGGCAGCACCCTCAAACCTTCAGAAGTATGAGATGAACCCCAACAACTTGGAAAGGTGGATCTCTCTCACACGTACCAACACAGACTATCCCCCAATTTAACTGATCCCCAAAGGTTTTTGATTAAATAGCGGAATAGAAAATATGATCCAAAAAAAGTGTATGTATATCACACGTACACAACCACACTAGGCCCCAATTACTATTGTTTGTACCCCTAAAAGGCTAGGAGTAGGGGGAGTATGGAACAGGCAGCACCCTCAAACCTTCAGAAGTATGAGATGAACCCCAACAACTTGGAAAGGTGGATCTCTCTCACACGTACCAACACAGACTATCCCCCAATTTAACTGATCCCCAAAGGTTTTTGATTAAATAGCGGAATAGAAAATATGATCCAAAAAAAGTGTATGTATATCACACGTACACAACCACACTAGGCCCCAATTACTATTGTTTGTACCCCTAAAAGGCTAGATGAGGAGTAGGGGGAGTATGGAACAGGCAGCACCCTCAAATCTTCAGAAGTATGAGATTGTGTTCACTGTACCCCACAAAGATTGAGTTCACTGCACCCCACAATGATTGTGTTCACTGCACCCCACAAAGATTGTGTTCACTGCACCTCACAAAGATTGTGTTCACTGTACCCCCCAAAGATTGTGTTCACTGCACCCCACAAAGATTCTGTTCACTGTACCCCACAAAGATTGTGTTCACTGCACCCTAAAAGGATGTTGTTCACCTCACCCCACAAAGATTGTGTTCACTGCACCCTAAAAGGATGTTGTTCACTGCACCCCAAAAAGATTGTGTTCACTGTACCCCCCCAAAGATTGTGTTCACTGCACCCCACAAAGATTGTGTTCACTGCACCCCAAAAAGATTGTGTTCACTGTACCCCCCAAAGATTGTGTTCACTGCACCCCAAAAAGATTGTGTTCACTGTACCCCCCAAAGATTGTGTTCACTGCACCCCACAAAGATTCTGTTCACTGTACCCCACAAAGATTGTGTTCACTGCACCCCAAAAAGATTGTGTTCACTGTACCCCCCCAAAGATTGTGTTCACTGCACCCCACAAAGATTCTGTTCACTGCACCCCACAAAGGATTTTGTTCACTGCACCCCAAAAAGATTGTGTTCACTGCACCCCAAAAAGGATTTTGATCACTGCACCCCAAAAAGGATGTTGTTCACTGCACCCCAAAAATGATTTTGTTCACTCCACCCCAAAAAGATTGTGTTCACTGCACCCCACAAAGATTGTGTTCACTGCACCCCAAAAAGATTGTGTTCACTGTACCCCCCAAAGATTGTGTTCACTGCACCCCACAAAGATTCTGTTCACTGTACCCCACAAAGATTGTGTTCACTGCACCCCAAAAAGATTGTGTTCACTGCACCCCAAAAAGGATGTTGTTCACTGCACCCCAAAAAGGATGTTGTTCACTCCACCCCAAAAAGATTGTGTTCACTGCACCCCACAAAGATTGTGTTCACTGCACCCCAAAAAGATTGTGTTCACTGCACCCCAAAAATGATTTTGTTCACTGCACCCCAAAAAGGATTTTGTTCACTGCACCCCAAAAAGGATGTTGTTCACTCCACCCCAAAAAGATTGTGTTCACTGCACCCCAAAAAGATTGTGTTCACTGCACCCCACAAAGGATTTTGTTCACTGCACCCCAAAAAGATTGTGTTCACTGCACCCCAAAAAGGATGTTGTTCACTGCACCCCAAAAAGGATTTTGTTCACTGCACCCCAAAAAGATTGTGTTCACTGCACCCCACAAAGGATTTTGTTCACTGCACCCCACAAAGATTGTGTTCACTGCACACCAAAAAGGATTGTGTTCACTGCACCCCAAAAAGATTTTGTTCACTGCAGCCCAAAAAGATTGTGTTCACTGCAGCCCAAAAAGATTGTGTTCACTGCAGCCCAAAAAGATTGTGTTCACTGCAGCCCAAAAAGATTGTGTTCACTGCAGCTCACACACAGAAAAATGGATGTGGATCACTGACACCTGCCTATCTCCAATCCCACACCACACAGCAATATCGATTGTAGTTTGTAGAACACAGTTTCCCTAAAATTCAGCAGACTCTGTCCCTAACAGGATTGAGAAGAGATCGTAGATCAGGATTGAGTGCAGATTCACCCCACCCCCCACACAGCAATATCGATTGTAGTTTGTAGAAGACACTGACCCTATAATTCAGCAGACTCTATCCCTAAAATGCCTACAACTCGCCCTGCCTAAACACTCCGACCTGTCCCTCAATTCTATCCGGACACAAATGGTTTTTTCCTGCCTATCTTTCCCTAATCAGCAGCCAGCACATTGATGTGTGCTCTGTCCCTTAGCTAAGCAGCAGAATGACGCTGCTGCGGCGGCTGCCTCGAACTTATAAAGACTTGGTCACATGCTTCAGACGGCCAATCACAGCTACTAAGACATTTGCAGGCATGGCTGGGATGGCTTAAGGCACACCAGTTAAACGATTGTTGATTGGCTGTTGAAAGCCCGCCATGAAAAGAGCGCCAAAGCATGCAAAACCCGGAAATAAAACGACCGAACACGGATTTTTACCCGAACATACAGTAAAGTGTCCGTGTCCGTGTTCGGGTAAAAAAAAATCCAATTATTCGGTACGAACACGAATAATACAGTCCGTGTTCGCTCAACACTAGTCATGAGGCATCGGGTGTAGGGCTGAATTAAGGGACATGCTATACCCGTGTAAGGCAGGGGGAGCACGTGTATGACGTGTTGACATGATAGTGGTGTGGTTGGTAGAGGTAAAGCTGTGGAGCCATGTTTGGTCAGGTGCCAGACACAGATCCAGCGGGGGGGGGGGGGGGTGGGAGAGGTGACCTCAAACAGGGAAAGAGCGAACCAACAGACAGAAACAAATATTAACAGCAAGTTCACTTTTTTCCGCATGCTGCAACTGGGAGAGACGGCACAGCCCTTGGCAATGGCTCAGCAGGTCAGCTCAGCGGCCAACCGATCACGTCCCCGGGAAAGCAGGTGAAGGTGACCGGTAGGCCCTTGACAAGAGCTCCCCCGTATTCCCCAGCGGCAGCATAGCACACATACAATAAAAATGACATGGTCATTAAAGACAACAGAGTGCATAACCAAGTTTAACATTAAAGCAGAACATTATTTCGCTGCGGAACAGTGGTATCACCCGGCAGGACAAAAGTCCGATAGGGAGATCAAACGGCTGCAGAAAAGCACCTGGGAAAAAAACGTAAGATAGTACCTATATGGTGGAGCCTACACCAGAAAGGAGAGTCCTTGAACAGATTTGAAGAGGGATCAGCGATGAGGAGCAAAACGGAATCCAGTGACCACGTCGGAGTACTTCTGTCGTTTGGGCAATTCCTTGCGTGGACTCATTGGAAGCAGAGGGCGCGGTACTGTGGAAGGTTTTGCGGCCAAAGAACTGTGTCCATCCCCATGGAGAGAGCGTATGAAAGGTTCCGCTTCCGATGGATCATGGAAGGATAGCTGTTCGCCGGATGGTGAACGTAGCCGGAGGATAGCGGGGTATGCTAATGTGAACTTGATTTGGGCTTGGTGCAGCTGGGAGCATACTGTCTGGAATGCTTTTCTTTTTTTCGCCACTTCCACCAAGTAATCAGCAAAGATTAAAATTTTAACTCCATCGACCTGGAACGCCTTTGTCTGTCTGAATTTTTGTAAGATGGCCGATTTATGGGCGTAGTTGAGATACTTGGCAATAATCGGTCGCGGGGTGGATCGTTCAAAGTTGTGCATCCCCATGCGGTGAGCTCTTTCTACCACACAGACGCCTTGGAGACCCAGGGCCTCGGGTATTTTTTTGGCGCACAGTTCAGGAATCGCGGACGGAGGCATAGATTCAGGCACCCCGATAAATCGGAGGTTACTCCTACGGGCCCTATTTTCGAGGTCCTCCAGCTTTTGAAGAATAAGGTGGTTTGTTTTGTCCTGAGTTTGCTCAAAACTCTGAGACTGGTAGATTTCTTCTTCCACACTAGCCACCCGTGATTCTACTTCTTGCAGCCTGTGAGAATGGTCTGTCAATTGCTTCTTAATCTCCTGCATGCCTTCAGCCACAGCGTTCT
Organism: Pelophylax lessonae; assembly: GCF_965119305.1. NCBI lineage: Eukaryota > Metazoa > Chordata > Amphibia > Anura > Ranidae > Pelophylax > Pelophylax lessonae. Next base: position 524,750,385 of record NC_138770.1, read on the forward strand.
GAACAGCTGCCGTTATAGTTGGTTTAAGCAGCTCTACCACAGCCTGTGCTATGCGGGCAGTGTGCAGGTCTCCCATTGAGGGCAGTGAGGAGACTGGGGGAGCCGCAGTGTCCATTTTTGCAGCATCCGCCTCTCCAGGCGGGAGGGCCGAGACCGCGGCCTCGATTTGTGCCTGGCCCGGCGGTCCGCGCGGCCAGTTCTTTTCTAGATATTTGTCCATATCGGCGGAGGCAGGGGGGGCGATCCGTTGCCTGCAGGTGTGGGAGCTTGCCGCTGGTCCCGGGGAGGCGATCGGCCGGTATTTTAAGCAGTTTTAGGAGCCCTGCCGCGGAAAGCTCTGCCTGTTCTTAATATACAGACATACCCCTCCCCCTTTTTTACCTTCTCTATCCCTGCGATAAAGGGAATACCCCTGAATGGTCGCCACCCAATCATGAGAGCTTTCGAATCAAGTCTCTGTTATCCCCACAAAATCGAAGTCCTCTTCATACATCAGCAGCTCCAGCTCTCCCATCTTGTTGGCCAGGCTTCTGGCATTGGTATACAAACCTCGTAATTTTGACTGGTTGCACATATCCTCGTTTGATGTTGTTTTTAGGCTGCTCTTGTGATTTTTCCCCATACCCACCTTGGATTTAGGTACTCTAAACACCCTACCACTAATGTCCTCATTTGTGCCCTCTGAATCTTGCTCCCCACTGGCTAATTCTACATCTGTACCCTCCCCCCATCACCTAGTTTAAAAGCCCCTCTAACTTTTTGGCCATCCTCTCACCCAGTATGGTTGCACCCACCCCATTTAGGTGCAATCCGTCCCTACCAAAGAGCCGGTGGCCGACTGAGAATTCGGCCCAGTTCTCCAGGAACCCAAAACCCTCCTTACTACACCAGCTCCTCAGCCACTTGTTAACTTCCCTAATCTCCAGCTGCCTCTCTGGTGTGGCTCGAGGTACAGGTAGTATTTCTGAAAATACTACCTTGGAGGTCCTACTCCTCAACTTAGCGCCTAAGTCCCTGAAATCGTTTAGTACTCTCCATCTTCCTCTGCCTATGTCATTGGTACCCACGTGTACCATGACAGCTGGGTCATCCCCAGCCCCACCCAGTAATCTGTCCACCCGATCCATGATGTGCCGAACCCGAGCGCCCGGTAAACAACAGACTGTTCGGTGCTCGCGGTCTTTGTGACAGATTGCACTGTCTGCCCTTCTAATGATTGAGTCCCCTACCACCAGCACCTGTCTTTCCTTTCCCTTTCTCCCGGCCTCACTGGAGGAGTTCTTCCCCTGTCAGCTAGGGGCGTCGCTCTGCTCCAGCAATGCTGGTCCCTGACTGGTTTCCCCAACATCACGCAACGGGGCGTATTTATTGGGGTGCTCCAGCCCAGGACCGGCCTCCTTGACTTTTTCCCTTCTACCCTTCCTAACTGTCACCCATCCACTCTGCTCGGATGCCTGCACCTCCATTACTCCGCCCTCCTCTGTGCAGGCCCCGGCCTGCACCTGTCGGGTACGATCCCAGCTCTCCTTCGGTATAGAGAGTCTTCTCAGTGTTGCCAGCTGCTTCCCTAGATTCAGGACCTGAGCTTCCAGGGAAGCAATGTGCTTACATTTTGTGCATTTGTATTCGTCCTCGATCGCATGATCGAGGAACGCATACATACCACAAGATGTACACCGAATCGCATCTCCACACCCGCCGGGCATTGTACCTACTGATCTAATCTAATGGGATTCAGTAATTTAAGTCTGTCCTGTGTGGCTGTTTCCTAACTCTACTTTCTCACCCTCTGGTACTCCGTTACACTCACTGACACTCCCAGACACTCAGGTACTCACAGGTACTCAAAGAACACTCACAGGTACTCCCAGACACTCACAGGTACTCCAAGACAATCAGGTACTCCCAGACACTCAGGTACTCCCAGACTCTAACAGGTACTCCCAGACACTCACAGGTACTTCCAGACACTCACAGGTACTCACAGACACTTACAGTCGCAGGTCACAGTCAGTCGCAGAGCAAGGTCAGTCGCAGAGCACAGTCAGTCACAGAGCACGGTCAGTCGCTGAGCATGGCCAGTCGCAGAGCACGGTCAGTCGCAGAGCACAGTCAGTCGCAGGTCACAGTCAGTCGCAGAGCACAGTCAGTCGCAGAGCACAGTCAGTCGAAGGTCACAGTCAGTCACAGGTCAAAGTCAGTCGCAGAGCACAGTCAGTCGCAGAGCACGCAGAGCACGGTAAGTCGTAGAGCACAGTCAGTCACAGAGCACAGTCAGTCGCAGAGCACATTCAGTCACAGTCAGTAGCAGAGCACAGTCAGTCGCAGAGCCCAGTCAGTTGCAGAGCCCAGTCAGACGCAGAGCACGGTCAGTCGCAGAGCCCAGTCAGGCGCAGAGCACGGTCAGTCGCAGAGCACAGTCAGTCACAGAGCACAGTCAGTCGCAGAGCACATTCAGTCACAGTCAGTCGCAGAGCCCAGTCAGTCGCAGAGCCCAGTCAGATGCAGAGCGTGGTCAGTCGCAGGTCACAGTCAGTCGCAGAGCCCAGTCAGTCGCAGAGCATGGTCAGTCGCAGAGCACAGTCAGTCACAGGTCAGTCAGTCACAGGTCAGTCTAAGGTATTTTTCCTGGTTGTTAAGGTACTACTCCGAGTACCAAGGTACTTGCAGGTATCAAGGTACTAGGTACTGTCAAATCTACTGCTTGTCTGCCCTGGTCTGTCCTCGTCTGATGGAAGATCCTGCAGCCTCCCCCTGTCAGTCTCTCTACACGCTGTCTGTGCGATCCCCCTCCCCCCACTCAGCCAAACAGCTGATTCAGCACACTCATGTTTCTGCTGTCTCCTGTCCTGTCAGTTAGTCCCCGCACGCCTCCAGTACTGTTCCCCTTGCCTGGTGTCTGTCACGTTGCGTCAGCAGTCTCCCTTCAGTCACTGGCTTCTGTCCTCGTCTCCCTCAGCTGTTCCCCCAAACGCCTGCTCCCCTGCACAGCACGGCAATCACGGCTCCTCTCCTCTCCTCTCCACGTGGTGCTCTCCTCTGCCTCTAGTGGCCACAGGAAGCAATAGCCGATAACCATAGCATGATCAGATAGGGGAGGATCCCAAATAAATGATTTGACAGTTTGTGGAATAGCATGGGAGGAGATAAATATGTTGTCTATTCTAGAGAGGACCTTATGTGGAGCAGAATAATGCGTATAGTCGGATTCAGCTCTCTCAAAATGACTACTAGCCCCTTCGAAAAGAGCAGCCTAGCTCTGCCTAGAGGGGTGTGCCCTCAGAGTGTGTCAGGACCCCAGAGACTAGGTTCCGAAAAAAAATTTTTTGGTGTTGGTTAGGTGCGTAATATGAGAGAAGGGAGTAAGTGCGGCCATCATTATCCCCTATGAGCATTATGAATCTTCCCTCCGGGTCTTCTAACTTTTTGGTGAGGGTGAAGGGGACATGTTTGGCGAAGAAAATGCCCATCCCTCGAGTATTGTTAGGAGCATTGGCAAGGTAGAATTGAGGGAATTTGTGGTGAACAAATAAAGGCCTATATGCCTCTGGAAAGTGGGTTTCCTGTGTCAAGATTATGTCTAAATGGTGCGAGTGGTAAAGGTTAAAAAGCTTACGTTGTTTAAGTGGAGAATTGATGCCTTGTACGTTGTGAGAGGAAATCTTTAGTTGGCTCGGAGAGTCAGCAGGTGGAGCCATCATGACATAGGAGAGTGGAGAGCTGGAGTGGCAGCATGTTGTCATCCGGGAAATTCAGGCCGGAGAAGGAGGCAGTTGGTGCCGCACTGTGGAGAGTAGGTCCCAGGCTTCCTCATTGCAAGTCGAAGAATCCCCCGGTGACTGTGGAGAAGGAGAAGCAAAAAGAAAAGAGAGAGAATAAGAGAGGGGGGATAGAGAGGGGGAGAGAACAGAGACATGCACACGACAAAACAAACACACAAACAACAAACATGAATCCCAAGCCCAAAAAGGGGGGGGGGGTCCAGTCCATTCCCCTGTTTAAACCTAAATGAGCTTGTCAAAAGGCTGGACAGTTGCCCAGATCTACATAGGGAGTCACCCATGTAGATGACTGTAAAGGGGCAGCAGAGAGCCCACTTCGGCCAGAAGCCCAGAGTAGATCAATGGGCCGCCAAAGTGAAAACAAAAAAGATAAAAGGAAATATGCCAGAAAAAACAAACATACACATTTGCCAGAAAAAAACAAAGTTATCTTAAAAGGTCAGGTCAGACTGAAAATGATGGGGGTGACTCGGGGGGGGGGGGGAGAGACCCCGCAACCGTGGGATTAGGTGGAAGTCTCTTGGGGAAATGAGACATCAAGCGAAGAAAAATTCAAGTGGGGTTATCTTGGGGCATTAGGGGGGTCTAGTGTCCTTGGCATGCTTGAAGTGTTGCTTCTGCCAGGTCTGCCTTAGGGGGCTCTGTGGGGAGGGCCTCTTAGTTGATCCTGAGCCCTTGACTTTTCATGAGGTTGTTGGGTCCTGAGCGATCAGTCCAAGACGGAGAAGGAGATGTTCACCTTCAGTGAGGGAGGAAAAGCTGTGGGTCTTCTGTTGATGGATAAAGCTGGGGCGGAAAGGGAAGGCCCACCAATATTTAATCGCCTTTTGCTGTAGGACATGAAGTAGTGGTTTGAGAGCTCGCCTTTTCTGTATTGTAGTGGCGAAAGGTCAGCAAAGATCTGAATTGGGTGACCTTGGATACACAGATGCTCCACATTTCTAGATCTTTTTATAATGTCTTCCTTCACTTTGTAGTAAAGCGGTTTGACAATGATGTCCCGCTGGGAATGGTCAGGGAAGGGCGGCCTCAATGCCCTATGTGCTCTGTCAAGCTCAAGGTGGTGCGGGGGGATGTCAGGGATCATGTCCTTTATGAAAGAAGAGACTGCTGTGTTGATGTCTTTGACACTTTCTGGGAGCCCCCTGATCCTGAGATTTTATCATCTGGATCTGTTCTCCAATTCGTCAATTTTAGAGAGAGGTTGTCTAGCTGGTCATGGAGATCTTGGAGTCTGGCTGAGTTCTGATTAACCCTCACCACAGTCTGATCAGATTTGAGTTCTATGGCCTCAATCCTGGTCCCCAGGTTTTGCACGTCTGAATGGATAGCAGAGGTTATCTGTGTGGCAGTTTGTGCCAGGCCTTTAGATAGCATTTTGGAAAATGTGGCCTTTATATAGGAGAAGTCTTGAGGAGTGCTGGGGGGAGAGTTAGAGTGCCCTGTGAGGCTGCAGGCTGAATTGAGCAGGCCCCATCCGGGGACTGTTGTAATTCATCCAGGGTGCGCTCCAGGAGTGAGACTGTGGATGCAGGTGAGAGGAGAGGGGGACGATTCAGGGGTTTTGCAGGGAGTGGGTAATCTGACCTTAGAGGTGTCCCTGGCGACGGGGTGTCTGTGATGTCCTCCTCTCCGTCGGGCTCCACGCCGGGAGCAGTGATGGTCGCCATCTTAGGTCTAGCAGTGCTGTAGGCCGCGGCCCCTAGTTGTTGTGATAGGTCCCTACGGACCTGGGAGCCGGGCATAGGGGGACCCAGGAGGTGCTCCGGTGTATCGGGAGGCAGGGGTCCCAGTGGCACAGTGGCGGATTGCTGAATTAAGCTGCATGGGCGGTTAGGCAGCCGGAGCAGGACGGAGCTCCCAGGTTAAGCCACCATCCAGGGAGCTGCCACACATGTGCCCCGGTGTGTGATTATCTTTTATGGTTATACAATTTTATTTGGTGGTGATGTTTACATCTATTCACCTATATACTGTTCACTTGACTTACACTATACACCTCATTTGGGTTTGTCCTATGCACATCTATACACTTGAGCACTTTTTTTCTCCCTCTCTTTGGTATTTTGGTTTTGGGGTCTCATTCAGCCTCACTCTTATAGTATTATGTATTTTCCTACAATACACATATAATTTTTGATAATTTTATAGGGTTTCATTTAAAAAGTGAGTTGAGGTCCTTGAGACCCCCTATGGAGACCCTTATTGTGTATGTTGGCTTTACACACCTGATTGATGCACGGCCTCGCTCCCTCAGTTCCCAGGTTGGACATACTTCGGGATGATTCGCAACCTTAGTAACAGTTGACATCCAACTGTAAGTTATACTTCTGATTGGATATCTAGGTTTGTTTATTCATTGGATACATTGTCGTTTACGTATATGTATCCTTTCTAGAGACTTGAATTGTGCCCTCTCCTGATAAAGTGACTTTTCACGAAACGCATTGAGCCTAATAGGAGTCAATTGTTATAATTGCAAGTTCCATCATGCATTCAATTATCTACTCCCTACCTAACAATTTTCAAAATATGTATCCATGCCAACAGCATTATTACTTGCACATTTTTCTATTATCTTTTATTACCGTTTATGGTCTCATTGTACCATTTATATTTCATATGTTCATAATTTTTGTTTTTTTCAATTTATTGGTTTTTATCCAGATGAATTGACCCTATTACTAATGGATGTTTTAATAAAAATATGATTCTTTATATATATATATATATATATATATATACAGTGCCTTGCGAAAGTATTTGGCCCCCTTGAACTTTGCGACCTTTTGCCACATTTCAGGTTTCAAACATAAAGATATAAAACTGTAATTTTTTGTGAAGAATCAAAAACAAGTGGGACACAATCATGAAGTGGAACAAAATTTACTGGATATTTCAAAATTTTTTAACAAATAAAAAACTGAAAAATTGGGCGTGCAAAATGATTCAGCCCCCTTAAGTTAATACTTTGTAGCGCCACCTTTTGCTGCGATTACAGCTGTAAGTCGCTTGGAGTATGTCTCTATCAGTTTTGCACATCGAGAGACTGAAATTTTTGCCCATTCCTCCTTGCAAAACAGCTCGAGCTCAGTGAGGTTTGATGGAGAGCGTTTGTGAACAGCAGTTTTCAGTTCTTTCCACAGATTCTCGATTGGATTCAGGTCTGGACTTTGACTTGGCCATTCTAACACCTGGATATGTTTATTTGTGAACCATTCCATTGTAGATTTTGCTTTATGTTTTGGATCATTGTCTTGTTGGAAGACAAATCTCCGTCCCAGTCTCAGGTCTTTTGCTGAAATCCATCAGGTTTTCTTCCAGAATGATCCTGTATTTGGCTCCATCCATCTTCCCATCAATTTTAACCATCTTCCCTGTCCCTGCTGAAAAAAAGCAGGCCCAAACCATGATGCTGCCACCACTATGTTTGACAGTGGGGATGGTGTGTTCAGGGTGATGAGCTGTGTTGCTTTTACGCCAAACATAACATTTTGCATTGTTGCCAAAAAGTTCGATTTTGGTTTCATCTGACCAGAGCACCTTCTTCCACATGTTTGGTGTGTCTCCCAGTTGGCTTGTGGCAAACTTTAAACTACACTTTTTATGGATATCTTTAAGAAATGGCTTTCTTTTTGCCACTCTTCCATAAAGGCCAGATTTGTGCAGTATACGACTGATTGTTGTCCTATGGACAGAGTCTCCCACCTCAGCTGTAGATCTCTGCAGTTCATAAAGAGTGATCATGGGCCTCTTGGCTGCATCTCTGATCAGTCTTCTCCTTGTATGAGCTGAAAGTTTAGAGGGACGGCCAGGTCTTCGTAGATTTGCAGTGGTCTGATATTCCTTCCATTTCAATATTATCGCTTGCACAGTGCTGCTTGGGTTGTTTAAAGCTTGGGAAATCTTTTTGTATCCAAATTCGGCTTTAAACTTCTCCACAACAGTATCTCGGACCTGCCTGGTGTGTTACTTGTTCTTCACGATGCTCTCTGCACTTTAAACGGACCTCTAAGGCTATCACAGTGCAGGTGCATTTATACGGAGACTTACACACAGGTGGATTTATCATCATTAGTCATTTAGGTCAACATTGGATCATTCAGAGATCCTCACTGAACTTCTGGAGAGAGTTTGCTGCACTGAAAGTAAAGGGGCTGAATAATTTTGCACACCCAATTTTTCAGTTTTTTATTTGTTAACAAAGTTTGAAATATCCAATAAATTTTGTTCCTCTTCATGATTGTGTACCACTTGTTGTTGATTCTTCACAAAAAATTACAGTTTTATATCTTTATGCTTGAAGCCTCAAGGGGGGCGAATACTTTTGCAAGGCACTATATATATATATATATATATATATATATATATATTTGTTTTTCTGTGTTTACCTATGTGCCCTTATACATTATCACTATCATTATTTGTAAACTGGTCACACCTCATATAAAGTCCCAAACATTTTTGAACACTTCTGTTTTCTTTTGTATTGATGTATATATTTATAATTTGTAATACAATGTTACTTTACAAAATAGAAAAGAAACAATAGAAATGGTTGGGCTCTCCATGTAAAACACATAGCGCTTTAACATAATATATTCATTCATGCGAAACAAGTGATTAATTGCAGCATTTTTACTTGTTAAAATATGCTTGTTAAAATAATGAAAATAACTAAGATAAGCCACATTGTAAGAACAAACAAAGCTTAAAATTCAACATTTAATCATTTCTAATTTATGTATCTACTGCTTCTGTTTTAGTTTTACAGCAGTAAAATGTTGTGCTGTGTTATTCATACAAAGCAGCAGGTAAGTAGAAATTTAGACAAGACCTTTAAAAACCTTTTACTTCATTTTTGGGTCAAACAAACAAACAAAAAACAGGCAGGGTTTATATATATATATATACAGTATATACAGTATATACACAGTATAGACATATACTGTGGGTGTATACATTGGACATCAAAGAAGAATGGCAATACCATCAGTTAATTAAAGGTCCACTACAGCCAAAAATATTAAACAGTATTAACTGTATATAAATAATACCTATAATGATAGCATTCACTGTAGGACTTTGTTTTGCTTTCTTATTTCAGACCTTTATTTATATTTTTCTGCATTCTATAAATAACATACTTCTGATCTTTGCATTCTGAATATAACACATTCCCGTTCTCTGTTCTCTGTATATAACACACCCAAAGCTTCTGAATTAAAGACATTACAGAAATATTAGTACATGAGGAGGACATAGACCTTGTGGGAATAACAGAGACTTGGTTCGACCCCTCACATGACTGGCTGGCCAATATCCAAGGGTATTCGGTGTACCGGAAGGACAGGGTAGGAAAAAGAGGGGGAGGGGTATGTCTCTATGTCAAGAACAATATAAAGGTGATAGAAAGGAGTGACATTACGGAAGGGATGAGTATGGAGTTAGAATCTGTGTGGGTTGAACTCCATAGGGAAGGAGAAAAGGGGAAAGTAATTGTGGGGGTTTGCTATAGGCCACCTAACCAAGGGGAGGAGGTAGAGCTGGAATCCTTAGCACTAATGAGTAAAGTGGCAAAATTGGGATCAGTCATCATATTGGGGGACTTCAATTATCCTGACATTGACTGGGATGAGGGGACTGCACACTCACAGAAGGCCCGCCGATTCACAGAAACCTTACTGGATAATTACATGTCACAGTTGGTGGATTCTCCGACTAGAGAAAATGCAGTCCTGGATCTATTGATCACTAATGACCCAGACATAATCTCGGAGGTAGTAGTTCAGGACAACCTGGGCTCTAGCGATCACAGGATGATCACATTTAGTATAAATAACAATATAACAAGGCAAGTGGGGAACATAAGAACCCTAAACTTCAGAAGGGCAAACTTTCCAAAATTGTACTCATTGATGGAAAGGGTAAACTGGGACCAAACCCTGGGTTCCCTGACCACAGAGGAAAAATGGGAATGCTTTAGGAACATATTAAGCAAAGGCATCTTGCAGTGTATTCCTATGGGAAATAAATTTAGAAGAGACAAAGCCAAACCTGGCTGGCTAAACCGTAGCGTTAAAAAACTTATTAGGGGAAAAAAATTGGCCTTCAAGAAATATAAATCAGAGGGCACTGTATTGGCTTTCGAGCAATACAAGGAGGCAAATAAGAAAAGTAAACACGAAATCAAAATGGCTAAAATCAACTTTGAGAGACAAATAGCGGAGGATAGTAAAAAAAACCCAAAGAAATTCTTTAAATATATCAACAGCAAAAAAACTAGGGCAGAGCATATTGCACACATAATTAGCGATGATGGGGGAATGGTTACAGAGGACACTGAAAAAGCAACCGTGCTGAATGCTTTTTTCTCGTCAGTCTTTACACAGGAAACGGAGGGGTACACTGACCATGACTGTTTGGTTAGTAGTAATACACAGGATTTGCCACTATGGCTAACAGAGGGTGAAATCAGGGAAAGGCTGGATAAACTTAACACAAACAAATCACCAGGCCCGGATGGCGTACATCCGAGAGTACTCAAGGAACTCAGTAAGGTTATATCCAGACCACTGTTCCTGATCTTTGCTGACAGTATTAGGACAGGAGATGTACCAGGGGATTGGAAGAAAGCTAACGTGATTCCGATATTCAAAAAGGGCCAGAGGCATATCCCGGGAAATTATAGGCCTGTCAGTTTGACATCAATAGTATGTAAACTTCTGGAGGGGATGATAAGGGACTATATCGTAGAGTTTGCTAAAGACAACAACATCATCAGCAGTAATCAGCACGGGTTTACAAATGGGCGTTCTTGTCAAACCAATCTCTTAGCATTCTACGAGGAGGTAAGCTGTGAGCTAGATAGGGGGAGACCAGTGGATGTGGTGTACTTGGATTTCGCTAAGGCGTTTGATACAGTTCCCCACAAGCGCTTAATTTATAAAATAAGGTCTGCAGGTATCGACAGCAGAGTTTGCTCTTGGATACGGAATTGGCTTAAAGGGCGTGTCCAAAGGGTGGTAATAAACAGCGCATACTCAGACTGGTCTGAGGTTGTAAGCGGGGTGCCCCAGGGCTCAGTCCTGGGACCAACCTTGTTCAATTTATTCATAAACAGCATTGAGGACGGGATCAGTAGTGCGTTATCAGTTTTTGCAGATGACACAAAATTGGCCAGGGCAATAACTGCACAGCATGAAGCAGATATCCTACAGAATGACCTGGACAAAATTACAGAGTGGGCAACGACATGGCAAATGAGGTTTAACGTGGAGAAGTGTAAGGTTTTGCACTTGGGGACTAAAAACATAAAAACACAGTACACGTTAGGAGGGGAACCCTTGGAGGAATCAAAAATGGAGAAGGATCTGGGAGTCTTGGTTGATGATAGATTAGGCAACAGCATGCAATGTCAAGCGGCAGCTGCCAAAGCCAGCAGAATATTAGCATGCATAAAGAAAGGGATGTATTCCAGAGATAAGACTATAATCCTTCCACTTTATAAAACTCTGGTCCGACCGCATCTGGAGTATTCTGTCCAGTTCTGGTCGCCAGTCCTCAGGAGGGATGTGTTGGAGCTGGAGAGAGTCCAGAGAAGGGCAACTAAACTAATTAGGGGATTGGAGGACCTTGACTATGAAGAGCGTCTACAATCGCTCGATTTATTCTCCCTGGAGAAGAGACGTCTGAGGGGGGACATGATAGCAATTTATAAATATCTTAATGGGGATCCCAGCTTAGAAAAAAAGCTGTTCATTCAAAGGGATTGCATGAGGACTCGAGGGCATACAATGCGATTAGAGGAGAAGCGTTTTAACCACAGGCAACGTGGGGGGTTCTTTACTGTTAGGGCTACAAGATTGTGGAATTCTCTACCACAAGAGGTGGTTTCTGCGGGTAGTATGGTGGCTTTCAAAAGACTCTTAGACTTACATCTCAAGGATCAGAACATTCAGGGGTATGTGAGATGAGTACAGCCACGCACACCTACACAGGTTGAACTGGATGGACTATTGTCTTTATTCAACCTCACCTACTATGTAACTATGTAACTATGTAACAGACTCTTAACCCCTGCAATCTGTACATAACACACTCCTGACTTCTTCACTCAATACCTTACACGTTCCTGACCCCATCACTCTATATGTTATATACTCCTACCCAGTGGTGGGATTCAAAAATTTTAGTAACCAGTTCCGACTTTCAAGCATGGTGTAATTTTTTTTATCTAATGTCAGTTAGGGGTTCGATCTGTCCGCCACAATGTTGCAGTCTCGCTAAAAATCGCAGATCGCCGCCATTACTAGTAATAAATAATCAAAATGACGACTTCCGGTTCCGGCGCCGCATGGAGTAGGTGAGCGCTCTGCAGCTCCCGCGGCGAGTCCCCTGAAAACTGCTTAAAAAGCCTGCCCACGGTTCGGTATCGGCCTGCACCACCCACCGGAGGTCCATCTATTCTTACCTTCCAATTCTTACCCCGTTAGATGGAGCGGTACCTCGAGAAGGCCGCGCCGAAGCCTCCGCCGGCCCCGCCGCAAATCGAGGCCCCGGTCTCGGCCTGCTCCGCTACGGCGGCGGAGTTAGCTGACATGGACACTTCTCAGCAGCAGCCGAGCATACTACTGCAGCCCTCTACACTGCACCTATCCCCCACATCACAAGGTTCCTCCACAGAGCAAATTGCACAAGCAGTGGCGGCCTTGTTAATCCCCACAATCTCGGCCTCTGTGGAGAAGGCTGTGGCTGCTGGCATGGCCAGCATAAAAAAGGAGCTGGATGCACACTCCAAGAGGCTTAATGAGGCTGAATCCCGATTATCTAATGTTGAGGATGAGCTATACCAGGGAACTGAACAGTCTCAGGACAAGCTTAATCGCATAATTATGGACAAGTTGGAGGATCTGGAAAACAGATCGCGTCGGAGCAACCTGCGATTTATAGGGGTCCCGGAGAACGTTGCCCCCTCTGCCATCCCTGAACTTTGTGCAAAAAAAATCCCCGCTGCTCTGGGGCTGCATGGCACATGTGTGGTCGAACGGGCTTATAGGATGGGGCTGTACTCCGAAGATCGTAAGACTCTGCGCCCGATCATTGCTAAATATCTGAATTACGCGGACAAGTCTGCTATCCTACAAAAATTTCGGCAATCTTCCAATTTTCAGATTGAAGGCATGAAGATTCTGATATTTGCGGACTACTCTGTTGATGTCGCAAAAAGACGCAAAGCCTTTCAGACCGTGTGTTCAAAACTGCATCAGGAACACCTGAAATTCACCTTGGCCTATCCGGCGACCCTACGCCTTTGTGCGCCTAACGGCGACCAAATGGCTTTTCAAGATCCAGAGGAAGCGGAAGCTTTTGTCCGCTCACTCCATCTAGGAGACCAGGGTCCAACTTCATCAGCCAAAGCCCTTCCCCTTTTCCAGATCGCTAGACCAAAGGAGCCCTAGGAAGGAGTCCCCCAAACGTCAAAGATATGCCGACGTGGTCAGCTCTGGGCGCTCGAATGTTCCTCGCTGAGAGGGTCCTCTCACAGTTGTCTGTGCTTATGTTTCTCTAGGTTCTCTCCTGGGACTGTCCCTATTTGGCCGTGTGCCTAGAGGATTTGTGGTGCCTCCCCGCCATTATCTCAGGTTTGATGTTTATGCTGTTTTTGTAATGTTAATACTTCGTGCATCTTTGCCCAGGTATATTGTTATGTGAGACATTTTCTTTTATTTTTGTTGCTGTATGCTCCTGCTCCTTTTCCGCTCTGCACACCTCGGCTGCCCATTGCTCCAGGATCGGGCTGGGAACCCGGGCTGCCCTTGACTGTTCGGACCATATAGTGGGTCAGGACATCCCTGTTCGATTTGGGGGGCACGCTTGGTGGGCTGTGCTCCGTGTTGTGCTCATGCGGAAAAAAGAGAGGTACTTACTGTATTTATTGTTGATCTGCTATATTTCACTTTGTGTTTATCCACGGTTCCATCCCATTTTCCCACTCACCCTTTCCTCACCCCATTCCCCTATGGAGGTGAGCTTTTCCCCTCAATCTGTGAGCTCAGGGACAAGAGACTTTTCGCGGGTCAGCAATTCCACTTTAGTCTACCCCATTCCGATTTCCCCGGGTATAGCTGGGTCATATGTGCTATCTCTTGGTCCTAAATCCCACTGTCCCATCCCATGCCTGTAGTAACTTGGAACGTCAAGGGCCTTCGATCCCCGGCTAAGAGGATGAAAGTCTTGCGCCACCTCAAACGGCTTAAGGTGGACATTGCTCTCATCCAGGAATCGCACTTGCTTGCGGAAGATCTGAATCGCATGGAGAAACTTTGGGTGGGTAAGGTCATAGGATCACCCTCCTCCTGCCGCAAAGCCGGAGTGTTGATCTTATTTCACAAACGCCTCAATGTGGAAATTGTTTCCACGGAAGCGGATACTGAGGGGCGGTATGTTTCTGCTCATGTACGGCTGCACAACACCGAACTAGTCATATCTAACGTATACGCCCCTAACGTGTTGGATCGTTCCTTCCATGCCGCAATCGCGGCCCGGCTTCTCACTCTTCCCAATGTTCCCCGTATTGTTGGCGGCGATTTCAACGCGGTGATGGACCCCGTTTTAGACAAATCTTCTCCTCGCCAGGGACCATGTTCTGCCCCCCGAGACGGCCCCACTCCCCTTGCATCGGTAATGGAATCACTATCCATGACAGATGTCTGGCAATTCTCGCACCCCACGGATCGGGAATATTCCTTCTATTCCCATCCCCATAAAGCATTCTCTAGAATCGATTACCTCTTTTGCACCGACTCCCTCCTCCCCCTCCTGCGTGATGCTACCATACATGACATAGCAATCTCAGATCACTCCCCAGTTTCTGTATCCCTAACACTATCGGAGTCCCCCCGACCCCTCTTATCTGGAGATTCCCCTCATACCTTAAAAACAATTCAGATTTTACCTTATACCTACATCGCGCGTGGGAAGAGTATTCGGCGGCGAATTTGCAACACAGCAGCTCCCCTCTCCTCTTCTGGGAGGCGGGGAAGGCCTTTTTGAGAGGCCGTATCATTTCTTATGCGGCGGCTTTTAAGCGTCACACAAATAGCGGATACAAAATGGCCAGCGAGCGGTTGACGAATGCCCAGCGGGCATTGGTCCAGGCTGACACTCCCACGGTGCGCACAACGTGGCTGGCGGCCAAGCAAGACTTCGACACCTGGGCCGACAAGGTGGAAATGATACACAAGGCGCACCTCGCGGCGACGCTACACCGTTTCGGTAACAAGGCCGGAAAACTGTTGGCCAGGCTCTGCAAGGGCCCTATGTCCACCACGCATATTAGCTCGCTTCGGGATAAATCGGGAGTGGTGGACTCAAGGGATCATGCGCGATTTTTACGCTTCTTTATACGCCTCCGAGGATATGGACAGCTCTGTGGCTGATCTCTTTCTGTCTGCCGCTGAGCTTCCCAGAATCTCTGGAGACCACCTAGATTCACTTAATGCCCCGATCACGGCGGAGGAGATTACGACGATGATAAAACACCTTGCGGCCAACAAATCCCCGGGCCCCGATGGTTTATCCGGGGAATTTTACAAGGCAGCCTCCCCCAGTATAATTTCGACTCTCGTCGATGTGTACTCATCCATTTGGAACGGCGGACCCTATCTTCCGACGGGCAACCAAGCCATCATCAAGCTCCTGGCAAAAAAGGGGAAAGATCCTCTGGAGCCTGGCTCATACCGACCTATATCCTTGTTAAACCTTGACGTCAAGATTCTCTCTAAAATCGCAGCCTCCCACCTTGCCAACATTATGCCACATCTGATACATCCTGCACAATCCGGGTTCACGAAGGGCCGCTCGGCCACTGTCAATATCAGGAAAGTCCTGGTGGCACTGGACCAAGCCCGTATACATCCGGACCGAGACATGGCCATTGTAACTCTGGATGCCGAAAAGGCATTTGACAATGTCAATTTTCAATGGCTACGTCGTGTATTAGACAGCATGGGCTTTCGTGGACCCTTCGTCAACCTGATTACCGCAATGTATCTTTCCCCCTCAGCTAGATTGTGTGTAGGGGGTGCTCTCACGGATGACTTTAGACTGTACAAAGGCACCAGACAGGGTTGCCCCCTCTCGCCGCTTTTGTTCAATCTTGCGCTCGAACCTCTCTCCCGATATTTACTAACTAGAGCCCCTCTGCATGGAATACAAATAGGCTCCCAGGAGCTGCGCCTATCCCTCTTCGCGGATGATGTACTTTTATTCACCTCAAACCCCTCGGCCGATATCCCTGTAATAGTCTCCGCTTTTGACAAATTCAAACAGTGTTCGGGTCTCAAGATCAACTACTCTACCCCCCCCCCGCCCTTGGGAAAGGGACTCCCCGTTCATGATAGCGCCCAATCACATCACCTACCTGGGTATTAAAATAGGACGCACCCCGGCATCTATTTATTCTTTAAACTACCCTCCCCCTATTCTCCAAGATAACCAGGGAACTGGACAATTGGATGGAACTGCCACTGTCGCTTTTGGGGAGATGCCACCTCATTAAGATGATCAGCTTTGCCCGCCTCCTTTATCTCCTTCAAACTCTTCCCCTACTGATCAGACATAAGGATGCACAAGTCTTGCAAAAAGCTTTTTCCCGTTTACTGTGGCGGGGAAAGAGGCCGAGGATCTCTTATAAGAAACTGCATCTCTCCAGGAGCGACAAGGGCATTAATCTTCCCAATCTGAGAATGTACAATTTATCTTGTTTGCTCAGGGCAGCTCTTGACTGGGTATCCCAGACGTCGCAGTACTCTAACTATGAGCTCGAGTCTCAGATGGCCAGTCCGATATCTCTAACTGCTCTTTTGCACACTAAATGGGCGACACTTTGCCCGGAACTCCGTCATAATCTACTTCTAAGAGACACTGCTATAGCTTGGAGGGAGATACGCAAACTTTTGAAACTACCACTGCACTTTCCTTCCGATCCGGGGCAATCCTAGCTTCACTCCTGGCTTAACCCAGTCAGTGTTCCACCAGTGGGAGGGGAAGGGCTTGTCGACCTTTGGTCACCTGTGTGATACGAACTCTGGTATACCCCATCCCTTCTGTGACATCAAGGATAAATTTGATCTGCAAGACAAGGACACTTTCTACTGGGCGCAATGCCTCCATTACCTCTCTTCGGCCACTGGGAAGCCGGAGCACCGCTTCAAAAGGTCCTTAATAGACTCCCTTCTGGAATCCAACACCTTTACAATTTCTGCGATCTACAAACCCCTTTTGAAACAATGCCCGCCGGCTCTGTTCACTTCAACTGCCTCCAATTGGCTCAAGGATTTTCCAGGCGAGGAAACCCTACCCAACATGATTAAAGGTCTCAAAACCACCCTTGCTCTCACACCCAACTCACTATGGAAAGAGACCCAACTAAAGATCTTTCACCGTGCACATATCCCCTTCCCATCGGATAAAAATATCCCGGACGCTCACAAATGTCCTTTATGTGCGGCAGAAAGGCCCTCGCTCCACCACAAGTTTTGGTCCTGTCCCGGCGTATCTAACTTCTGGGACCAAATCCTGACATTCATAAGGGAAGTGACCAAGATCAGCCTATCTAAGGACCCTTTGCTACTCCTGTTCGGATATTGGGACAAACGCCTTCAAAAATGGTCTAGCGCATCTGTGAAACCACCTCGATTGTGGATCCTGTCCTGCTTACTCATCGCCAGGAGAACTATTCTCAGCAACTGGATTTCCACATCTCCTCCATCACTCACTCGGGTTAGATCTGAGCTATCCTCGCTTCTCACAATAGACTGTGCTAACACTGATTTCTCAGCCCCCCCAGCCCCCCGCAAGGGAAATCTTCTCTGAGAAATGGGACAACTACATTGCATATACTTCCCCTCGGACTGACCCCACCATGGCTCACTATAGCTTCAATTTTCGAGTCTCGCCCAATACTTTATCCCTGATCCCATGTCCATCTTCCAACCACATGAGTCACTGAGACACTTCCTTCCCCTCCCTTTCTTTACCCCCCCCTACCTTCCCCCCCAAAAGCACTTTTGTGTCAAGGGTCCCCTTTTGCGTAAAGTATAAGTATATTATTCTTGTTATACACGCTGTTGATTTTCATGTGTTATCTGGAAAAATTTTAAATAAAAAAAAATCAAAATGACATAAATCTTTCCAGTAGTTAGCAGATGCGATAACTTTTGCACAAACCAATCAAAATACGCTTATTGCTATTTTTTTTTACAAAAATATGTAGCAGAAAACAAATTGGCTTAAAATGATGAAAAAAATTGATTTGTGTGAGTTTCACCACCTCAGGGGTCTCATCATCCCCGTCGGGCAGCAGTAGGGTCCCCTGGACTCCCTGTAGGGAAAGAGTTCCTGGTGGGAGATAGCCACGGAGAAGCCTTTTAGGGGAGAAGGGATCCCTGTCCCCCAGGAGAGAAGGGGTCCCTGTCCCCCAAGAGAGAAGGGGTCCCTGTCCACCAGTAAAGAAGGGGTCCCTGTCCCCAAGGGGAGAAGGGGTCCCTGTCCCCAGGGGAGAAGGAGTCCCTGTTCCCAGGGGAGAAGGAGTCCCTGTTCCTAGGGGAGAAGGGGTCCCTGTCCCCAGGGGAGAAGGAGTCCCTGTTCCCAGGGGAGAAGGGTTCCCTGTCCCCAGAAAAGAAGGAGTCCCTGTTCCCAGTGGAGAAGGGGTCTCTGTCCCCAGGGGAGAAGGGGTCCTTGTCCCCAGGGGAGAAGGGGTCCTTGTCCCCAGGGGAGAAGGGGTCCCTGTCCCCAGAAAAGGAGTCCCTGTTCCCAGGAGAGAAGGGGTCCCTGTCCCCAGAAAAGAAGGAGTCCCTGTCCCCAGGGGAGAAGGGGTCCCTGTCCCCAGGGGAGAAGGAGTCCCTGTCCCCAGGGGAGAAGGGGTCCCTGTTCCTAGGGGAGAAGGAGTCCCTGTCCCCAGGGGAGAAGGGGTCCCTGTCCCCAGGGGAGAAGGGGGTCCCTGTTCCCAGGAAAGAAGGGGTCCCTGTTCCCAGGGGAGATAGAGTGGGGTGGGGGGTGGTATGGAGTTTGGGGAATATAGGGTCATCTCACTCACCATTCCCAAGCTGCAGCTCACTCATCCTCGGTCACCTTGGCTTGGCTCCCTCCAGCAGCAGCACGGATGGCTGATCAGCAGCATATCTCAGACTCCGAGGGCGACCTGTGTATGACAGGGGGGAGGAGGGGGGCTTGCCTTGCAGACAAGTCTGCTGTGTCCTCCGGCTCTCCTAGGGCTTCTGTTGTGTTTTCCTCATACATAGCACCTGTGTGTATGCATCATTTGCGTGGCAGCTGACTCGGGGGTGGGGGTGGGACTCTGGCTGGGGAGGAGACGTTGCTGAGTGGCGATGAATGGAGAAGCCAGCTGAGCACAGGGGCGGGAAATTTCAAATTGCCGCCTGGATCTCCGGCTTGCAAACCGGTTCTGCAAACTTGTTAAATGTTAGTAACAGGTTTCACAGAACCAGTGCGGCTGAATCCCACCACTGCTCCTACCCCTGTACTCTGTATGTTACATATGTCTAAACACTTCTCTCTATACATTACACACTCTTGGACCCTGCACTTTGAACATAACATACTGTGTTTCTTACCCCTTGGTTGCTGTACCCTGTACATACCACAGCCCTGGCCCCCACACCTTTATTGTTACAAACTCTTGACTACTGCACTCTTTATCTAATACACTCCTGCCCTATGCACCCTGTACATAACACACTCCTGATCCCTGTACTTTTGCACTCTGTGCTCTATGATGTACATTGCATAGTTTTTACTGTCACTGTTCTGTATATTATGTTGCTACATAGTTATCAATGTAGCACTACCCCATGATGGTTGCTGGTTAGTGGGTGTTCTTCAGCACTGCCATGATGACCCTGTAAACCGTCCAGCCCTCCTGACACTCTAGGTTCAAGCATAGTGTATACACCTTTAAGGAACACACTGACACAGTATAAATTAGTTTTAAACCTTTACTCAATGGATAAGCGTGTGAAATTATGTCAGTCAGCTAAACCCCACATAAACTATCAGAGTCAAGCAAGACTGACATCAAAGACAACAGATAAACATAATATTATAATATCAAGTAACAGCACTAGACACAATCTTCTATATTCTGAATATATATATATATATATATATATATATATATATATATATATATATATACTGTATATATAAATACAGTATATCTTCTAAAGTAAAGTAGAGGGCGTGGCGACCGCCGTCTAAGATGGCCGCTTAAGCGAGGAGCTCCGTGATCCGTCCGACTTTGACTGCATCTACGGCCCATCACGGCGACCATCCACGTCTGGGACCACGACTCTCCTTTAGGGGAACCCTTCCTGCGCATCACTAGGATGACCAAAAATAAACTTACCGCTCCACCGGTCCGTAAACTGTCGGAATTCTTCCGACCGTCGGCCTCTGAGCTCCGCCAAAATGGCGGCGGTGACACTACTGCTCTTCAGCCGCTTGGTTCTCTAGCGGCGGCCGCGCCAATGGATGACGTCATCTCGCAAGGATTACCCGCGCAGACAGGGGACGGCTCGCAGATGAGATCCACACGCTCGGCAGATTCTTCTCCCTCTACCCCTTCCACACAAAGCCCGGCCAAGTCCAAACCCAGGAGGGAGGACGGACACCAGCTGCACAGAATCTCTTCCATGGAGGTGAGCGATAATGCCACACACAGCCAGAACAACTGGGCCTATACACCGACTCCCAATCCCTTTGCCAACATCGCCACTACGGGACAGCCTGTCTCAGACACAACGCTAAAGGACATGTTATCAATGTTGCACACTTCAATGCAATCCAACATCCTTGCCTCTATATCCTATTGCCAGAAGGAACTCCATGCTATGGGAGACAGGGTGGATGTAATTGAAAATCGCATGGGGGAATTTGCAATGTCCTACAACTCTCTTGTGGACTCTCATACGTCTCAGCAGGCAGATATACACCATATGCAAGTAAAATTAGCAGACCTAGAAGATAGGTCGAGTCGTAACAACCTCAAAATTCGTGGCATTCCGGAATCCATCTAACCACACCAACTTTCCAACTTTGTTCGCAACTTATTTCAAAAGGCTGTACCTGAACCTACTAATGCAGACCTCACAATAGATAGGATCCACCGGATCCCCAAACCCTCATTCCTCCCCCAAGAAATACCTAGAGATGTGCTTCTCAGAATACAATTTTTCCAGGCCAAGGAGAAGATTCTAGACACATTCCGACGTAAAGACTGTCTACCTGACCAAGCCGCAACACTACAAATCCTTCCTGATTATTCCCAGTATACCATGCAACTGCGACGGAACCCTAACTCCATTACAAAGGCCTTGCGCAACAATAAGATCCTGTATAAATGGAAATACCCGGCCAAACTGTGCGTGACGCACCAAGGATCTACAACCCAGATTACATCCATGGACCAGGGCCTCAGATGTCTCCGTCAATGGGGCATCCTCCCCGATCCTGTGGACCCTCAGGATTCCACTTCGGAACCATCACTTCCGCGCTTGGAACCAGACTGGCAAGTGGTCTCCAGACCATCAAGATCTTCACATCGCAACAAATGATGATCGTCGCTCCACCCCAGGCCGGAGGGGCCTGGACCCTCTGCCTTTGGGGAGCATTCTCCAACGTGCTCCTTACCCCCGCTGCCAGCCATGCAGCTCCAGCTGCACCCTTGGTTCCCCGGGACCTCGTCCTTTTTATCTTTTTTCTGTTTTCATTTGTTTGTTTTGTATGTCCTCTATCTTGTTTTACAGGACCGGACCCAACCCTTATACCTGAACACCTATGCTCTGAACATCCCTGGATACCAAGTCATCTTTATCCACATCATGAACTGTGAACCGTGCTCCACTGGACTGTACTACCGCTCTCATCATTTTGGACTTCCACGACCTCCTTACCCTCTGATTCACGCATACTTGCAGTGTACTCCCCAGGTACCGTTGCACCCCAAACGGGCAGTGGTGGGATTCAAAAATTTTAGTAACCGTTCCGACTTTTTTTAGGGGAGAAGGGATCCCTGTCCCCCAGGAGAGAAGGGGTCCCTGTCCCCCAAGAGAGAAGGGGTCCCTGTCCACCAGTAAAGAAGGGGTCCCTGTCCCCAAGGGGAGAAGGGGTCCCTGTCCCCAGGGGAGAAGGAGTCCCTGTTCCCAGGGGAGAAGGAGTCCCTGTTCCTAGGGGAGAAGGGGTCCCTGTCCCCAGGGGAGAAGGAGTCCCTGTTCCCAGGGGAGAAGGGTTCCCTGTCCCCAGAAAAGAAGGAGTCCCTGTTCCCAGTGGAGAAGGGGTCTCTGTCCCCAGGGGAGAAGGGGTCCTTGTCCCCAGGGGAGAAGGGGTCCTTGTCCCCAGGGGAGAAGGGGTCCCTGTCCCCAGAAAAGGAGTCCCTGTTCCCAGGAGAGAAGGGGTCCCTGTCCCCAGAAAAGAAGGAGTCCCTGTCCCCAGGGGAGAAGGGGTCCCTGTCCCCAGGGGAGAAGGAGTCCCTGTCCCCAGGGGAGAAGGGGTCCCTGTTCCTAGGGGAGAAGGAGTCCCTGTCCCCAGGGGAGAAGGGGTCCCTGTCCCCAGGGGAGAAGGGGGTCCCTGTTCCCAGGAAAGAAGGGGTCCCTGTTCCCAGGGGAGATAGAGTGGGGTGGGGGGTGGTATGGAGTTTGGGGAATATAGGGTCATCTCACTCACCATTCCCAAGCTGCAGCTCACTCATCCTCGGTCACCTTGGCTTGGCTCCCTCCAGCAGCAGCACGGATGGCTGATCAGCAGCATATCTCAGACTCCGAGGGCGACCTGTGTATGACAGGGGGGAGGAGGGGGGCTTGCCTTGCAGACAAGTCTGCTGTGTCCTCCGGCTCTCCTAGGGCTTCTGTTGTGTTTTCCTCATACATAGCACCTGTGTGTATGCATCATTTGCGTGGCAGCTGACTCGGGGGTGGGGGTGGGACTCTGGCTGGGGAGGAGACGTTGCTGAGTGGCGATGAATGGAGAAGCCAGCTGAGCACAGGGGCGGGAAATTTCAAATTGCCGCCTGGATCTCCGGCTTGCAAACCGGTTCTGCAAACTTGTTAAATGTTAGTAACAGGTTTCACAGAACCAGTGCGGCTGAATCCCACCACTGCTCCTACCCCTGTACTCTGTATGTTACATATGTCTAAACACTTCTCTCTATACATTACACACTCTTGGACCCTGCACTTTGAACATAACATACTGTGTTTCTTACCCCTTGGTTGCTGTACCCTGTACATACCACAGCCCTGGCCCCCACACCTTTATTGTTACAAACTCTTGACTACTGCACTCTTTATCTAATACACTCCTGCCCTATGCACCCTGTACATAACACACTCCTGATCCCTGTACTTTTGCACTCTGTGCTCTATGATGTACATTGCATAGTTTTTACTGTCACTGTTCTGTATATTATGTTGCTACATAGTTATCAATGTAGCACTACCCCATGATGGTTGCTGGTTAGTGGGTGTTCTTCAGCACTGCCATGATGACCCTGTAAACCGTCCAGCCCTCCTGACACTCTAGGTTCAAGCATAGTGTATACACCTTTAAGGAACACACTGACACAGTATAAATTAGTTTTAAACCTTTACTCAATGGATAAGCGTGTGAAATTATGTCAGTCAGCTAAACCCCACATAAACTATCAGAGTCAAGCAAGACTGACATCAAAGACAACAGATAAACATAATATTATAATATCAAGTAACAGCACTAGACACAATCTTCTATATTCTGAATATATATATATATATATATATATATATATATATATACTGTATATATAAATACAGTATATCTTCTAAAGTAAAGTAGAGGGCGTGGCGACCGCCGTCTAAGATGGCCGCTTAAGCGAGGAGCTCCGTGATCCGTCCGACTTTGACTGCATCTACGGCCCATCACGGCGACCATCCACGTCTGGGACCACGACTCTCCTTTAGGGGAACCCTTCCTGCGCATCACTAGGATGACCAAAAATAAACTTACCGCTCCACCGGTCCGTAAACTGTCGGAATTCTTCCGACCGTCGGCCTCTGAGCTCCGCCAAAATGGCGGCGGTGACACTACTGCTCTTCAGCCGCTTGGTTCTCTAGCGGCGGCCGCGCCAATGGATGACGTCATCTCGCAAGGATTACCCGCGCAGACAGGGGACGGCTCGCAGATGAGATCCACACGCTCGGCAGATTCTTCTCCCTCTACCCCTTCCACACAAAGCCCGGCCAAGTCCAAACCCAGGAGGGAGGACGGACACCAGCTGCACAGAATCTCTTCCATGGAGGTGAGCGATAATGCCACACACAGCCAGAACAACTGGGCCTATACACCGACTCCCAATCCCTTTGCCAACATCGCCACTACGGGACAGCCTGTCTCAGACACAACGCTAAAGGACATGTTATCAATGTTGCACACTTCAATGCAATCCAACATCCTTGCCTCTATATCCTATTGCCAGAAGGAACTCCATGCTATGGGAGACAGGGTGGATGTAATTGAAAATCGCATGGGGGAATTTGCAATGTCCTACAACTCTCTTGTGGACTCTCATACGTCTCAGCAGGCAGATATACACCATATGCAAGTAAAATTAGCAGACCTAGAAGATAGGTCGAGTCGTAACAACCTCAAAATTCGTGGCATTCCGGAATCCATCTAACCACACCAACTTTCCAACTTTGTTCGCAACTTATTTCAAAAGGCTGTACCTGAACCTACTAATGCAGACCTCACAATAGATAGGATCCACCGGATCCCCAAACCCTCATTCCTCCCCCAAGAAATACCTAGAGATGTGCTTCTCAGAATACAATTTTTCCAGGCCAAGGAGAAGATTCTAGACACATTCCGACGTAAAGACTGTCTACCTGACCAAGCCGCAACACTACAAATCCTTCCTGATTATTCCCAGTATACCATGCAACTGCGACGGAACCCTAACTCCATTACAAAGGCCTTGCGCAACAATAAGATCCTGTATAAATGGAAATACCCGGCCAAACTGTGCGTGACGCACCAAGGATCTACAACCCAGATTACATCCATGGACCAGGGCCTCAGATGTCTCCGTCAATGGGGCATCCTCCCCGATCCTGTGGACCCTCAGGATTCCACTTCGGAACCATCACTTCCGCGCTTGGAACCAGACTGGCAAGTGGTCTCCAGACCATCAAGATCTTCACATCGCAACAAATGATGATCGTCGCTCCACCCCAGGCCGGAGGGGCCTGGACCCTCTGCCTTTGGGGAGCATTCTCCAACGTGCTCCTTACCCCCGCTGCCAGCCATGCAGCTCCAGCTGCACCCTTGGTTCCCCGGGACCTCGTCCTTTTTATCTTTTTTCTGTTTTCATTTGTTTGTTTTGTATGTCCTCTATCTTGTTTTACAGGACCGGACCCAACCCTTATACCTGAACACCTATGCTCTGAACATCCCTGGATACCAAGTCATCTTTATCCACATCATGAACTGTGAACCGTGCTCCACTGGACTGTACTACCGCTCTCATCATTTTGGACTTCCACGACCTCCTTACCCTCTGATTCACGCATACTTGCAGTGTACTCCCCAGGTACCGTTGCACCCCAAACGGGCAGTGGTGGGATTCAAAAATTTTAGTAACCAGTTCCGACTTTCCCAGCAGAATGACCAGCGTGCCCCCTTTTAATGCAGACTGACCAGCGTGCCCCCCTTTCAATGCACAGTGACCAGCATGCCCCCCTTTCAATGCACAGTGACCAGCATGCCCCCCTTTCAATTCACAGTGACCACAGCATTGCCCCCAATCTATGCAGAGTGCCACAGCATTGCCCCCAATGATTGCAGAGTGCCCACAGCATTGACCACCGTGATTGCAGAGTGCCCACGGCATTGCCCCCAATGATTGCAGAGTGCCACAGCATTTCCCCCAATGATCATTGCAGAGTGCCCACAGCATTGCCCCCAATGATTGCAGAGTGCCCAAAGCATTGCCCCCAATGATTGCAGAGTGCCCATAGCATTGCCCCCAATCAATGCAGAGTGCCCACAGCATTGCCCCCAATGATTGCAGAGTGCCACAGCATTGCCCCCAATAATTGCAGAGTGCCCACAGCATTGCCCCCAATGATTGCAGAGTGCCCACAGCATGCCCCAATAATTGCAGAGTGCCCACAGCATGTCCCCAATGATTGCAGAGTGCCCACAGCATTGCCCCCAATAATTGCAGAGTGCCCACAGCATTGCCCCCAATAATTTCAGAGTCCCCACAGCATTGCCCCCAATGATTGCAGAGTGCCACAGCATTACCCCCAATGACTGCAGAGTGCCACAGCATTGCCCCCAATGATTGCAGAGTGCCACAGCATTGCCCCCAATGTTTGCAGAGTGCCACAGCATTGCCCCCAATAATTGAAGAGTGCCCACAGCATGCCCCCAATGATTGCAGAGTGCCACAGCATTGCCCCCAATAATTGCAGAGTGCCCACAGCATGCCTCCAATGATTGCAGAGTGCCACAGCATTGCCCCCAATAATTGCAGAGTGCCCACAGCATTGCCCCCAATAATTGCAGAGTGCCCACAGCATTGCCCTAAATAATTGCAGAGTGCCCACAGCATTGCCCCCAATGATTGCAGAGTGCCAGCGATCCCCCCGCAAGACCCATGCACTTACCTCATGGACGGTCACGCAGCTTCTGTTCAGTCCCCAGCTCCCCGTGTCTCCGAGTCCTCAGTCCTCCCGCCTCCTCGTCCAATGGCACAGTGTTTGCCTTTTGGCCAATCAGGAAGCCGGAGGACCCGCTCCTTGATTGGCCAGGAGGAGGATCCGTGTGACAATAGCGAATTTTCATTCGCTATTGTCACAGAATGGGCGGGTCGGGGCGCACTGCTCTGCTCCCTGGCCGCCACGTCTGCGGCTGCGCGGTCCGAGCGCGGGACATTCAATTGTACTGCGTGTCCTTAGACGCGCAGAGGGAACAGCCGGTTCTGCGAACTTGCAGAAAGTTAGTAACCGGTTCTATGGAACCGGTGCGAACCGGCTGAATCCCACCACTGCAAAAGGGATACTTTACCACATGCCGGCATCCCACACGATTACCTTTGTGTCTCTATATCTACCCTTGATATCAATCTTGTTCCTGCACTGCCATGACTTTACAGCTGTTATCTATGAATGTCAAGGGTCTAAATCACCCAGTTAAACGTTTTTCCATGTGGAAGGAGGCTTCGACCCATAAAGTGGATGTCTTGGCAGTGCAGGAAACACACTTTAAACGTGATCACACCCCTCGTTGCTCACACAGGGACTATCCCCATATTTTTCGAACCTCTGCTCAGGAGAAGAAGAGGGGAGTTATGCTGTCTATCAGCGGATCTGTATCCTTCACCTATTCACGGGTGGTGTTGGATACAGACGGCCGTTACATCATCTTAACTGCACCATTGATAAATGCCTGTATACCATCGTAAATGTGTATGCATCTAATGTACGTCAATTGAAATTCTTACGTAAGCTTTGTGCCAAGGTTGCTAATCTTAAGGTGGGCAAATTAATCATATGCGGTGACTTTAACCTGGTGGTGAACCATGTTATGGACTCCTCCTCCAGAGGTAAATCCTCCGCACCCACACTCGCCTCCCTTATTCACTCAGAGGGACTCCATGACGTGTGGCGCTACCAGCATGCAGAGGAGAAGGACTATTCCTTCTACTCAGCCTGCCATAACACCTACACAAGGATAGATATGTTCTTGGTCGATACCCCCCTGCTCCCACATGTCACCCACACATCTATCTCTACCATTACTTGGTCGGATCACGCTGCTGTCCATTTAACCATATCCACTAACCCAACATCCCCCTCCGCTTTTATATGGTGTTGCAATAACTCCATACTGTCTGACCCCGAATCCCTAGAATTCCTTCGCTCTCAACTCCAGGAATTCTTTCACAATAATGATACCCCCGATATCGACCCCTCTCTACTTTGGACCACGCACAAGGCCTTCGCCAGAGGCGTCCTCATTCAACTGAGCTCTAGACTCAAGAAGAAATTTCAGGGCAAACTGAACGCGCTCCTTACACACATACGTTCTCTTGATGACCTGAATAAAACTACCCCTTCCCAACGAAATCCTACCAAACTGAGCTCCTTACACTCTGACCTCCGTAGACTAATGACGGAAAAGCACGATGTAATGTTAGCACGCTTACGCATGCAATATTACTTGTCTCACAACAAAGAAGGTAAATTTTTGGCTTCCGGGCTCGAGGCCAGGAGAGTTAAAACTAAGATTGATCACATCATACACCCGCACACTGGAGCCAAACTGTCACACCCTCAGCAAATCTCAGATGCGTTCGCGGAATATTATAGTTCCCTCTATAATCTTGTCTCTGACACAGACACCCCGCAACCTATACACGCTTTTCTCCACACATTGAAACTGCCATCCTTGACAGAAGACGCCCTCGTACAGTTGAACAGACCCTTCACCTCCCAAGAATTGGCTGACACAATCAAAAATGTACCAATCAACAAATCCCCCGGGCCAAGACGGAATGACCAAAGAATACTATAGATCTCTCCAAGATCAACTGTCCCCATACCTCTTGCGCCTATTCTCCAACGTAGTGGACTCTGGCTCTCTCCCGTGTAAAATGCTACAAGCTAACATCACAACCCTTCCTAAACCAGGCAAACCTCCCACTACCCCCGCCAATTTTAGGCCTATCTCCCTACTGAATAATGATGTAAAAATGTATGCCAAGCTCATTGCTAATAGAATAGCCTTGATCTTACCATCCCTTGTTGGGGGGGACCAGATGGGATTTGTTAAGGGCAGACAAGCTCCTGACGCTACCAGGAGGGTAATCAACCTTCTCCACCACGCTGAACGCACAAAAACGCCTTTTCTGCTTCTCTCCATAGATGCAGAGAAGGCGTTTGACCGAGTCCACTGGGGATATATGAGAGCTGTCTTGGAAAAATTTGGGTTCTCTGGGCCAATATTATCAGCCATTCTGACCCTGTATACGAAACCGACAGCCAAGGTACTGTCAGCTGGTACCCTATCCAAAGCATTCCCTATAACAAATGGCACACGCCAAGGCTGCCCGCTATCACCTCTCATATTCAATTTAATGATTGAACCTTTGGCGGAATCACTCCGATGTCATCCCTTAATATCGGGTTTCAAATTCCAATGCTCCCACCACACCATTACACTTTTCGCTGATGATGTGATCCTCAGTCTCACGAATCCCATTGTGTCCCTCCCGGCTGCCCACCGGATCCTCCAAAATTTTAGCGAAATCTCGTGCTACAAAGACAACTTTGGAAAATCTGTGATCCTCAACATGGGTATACATGCGCCTACACTCTCCCACCTTAAAAATCAATTATCATATTCATATTCATATAGGCTGTGCGGACATGGTACAGGAGATGTCAGAAGCTGTGCGGACATTGTACAGGAGATGTCAGAGGCTGCAGGCATGGTACAGGAGATGTCAGAAGCTGTGCGGACATGGTACAGGAGATGTCAGAGGCTGTGCGGACATAGTACAGGAGATGTCAGAAGCTGTGCGGACATGGTACAGGAGATGTCAGAAGCTGTGCAGACATGGTACAGGAGATGTCAGAGGCTGTGCGGACATGGTACAGGAGATGTCAGAGGCTGTGCGGACATGGTACAGGAGATGTCAGAAGCTGTGCAGACATGGTACAGGAGATGTCTGAGGCTGTGCGGACATGGTACAGGAGATGTCTGAGGCTGTGCGGACATGGTACAGGAGATGTCAGAAGCTGTGCGGACATGGTACAGGAGATGTCAGGGGATGTGTGGACATGGTACAGGAGATGTCTGAATTATTAGGGGCCCTAATACAATGCTGATCCCCCCTCCCCCTAATACAATGCTAACCCTGCTCCCTCTAATAAAATGATGTTAATCATGTTAAACCCTGCTCCCCCTAAATTTGTGGGGGGGAGAGGATCAGCATTGTATTTTGGGGAGGTCATCATTTTATTAGGGGGAGGGGGGTTAGCATTGTATTAGGGGAGGGGGCAACAGCATTGTATTAGGGGGAGGGGGGCCCAGGGGGGGATGGCATGGCAGATAAGCATTGTATGAGGGGGGGGGGCAGGTCAGGATTGTATTAGGGGGAGGGGGTAGGTTAGCATTGTAGTACTAGTAGGGGTCCTAAAATATGCTGCCCCCCCAAATGCAAGAGGTCCAGGTCCCCCAGGCCCCAGCCCATTTACTCTTGCCTGGCTCAGCTGGCTGTCTCAGGCTCTGCTCCGCTCCGCCTCCGCTCCTTTAGTCACTGTCACTCTCAGTCAGACTCCTGCAATCATGCTGCTGCTGCTGCTACTGGCATCTGTGTGCTGTGGGAGGGATAGGCGCCGTGACCGTCCTGCAGAGTTACTTGCAGTCAGATGAATGATCCACCGCTGCACACTCACACAGCTGCTCCCGCCACCCGGATGTGACGTCATGCCACTCATAGTGGCTGAAGTAGGAAAGACCCATCACTGGAGCGCAGCGGGGGCCGGGCCTGGGCTGCAGCGGCCATCACAGCGCGGCCACTGCGTGGTAAAATCCTTAAAGCGGCCGCATCTTAAAGCGGCACCAAGGCCGGCGGCCCACCGGGAAATTTCCCGGTATCCCGCTAGGCCAGTCCGGCCCTGATGTCCCCTATGGGACCCGTAGCTGCTAAGTCAGAGCAGCAAGAGCAGAGTACAAGCTTGTGGAACCAGCAGACCTACAGCAGCAAAAGTTTTAAATGTAAGTTACTATTCATTTAATAAAGATGTTTGGAAATACTATACTATGAGCCTCCCTATGTTCTATTTACCCATGCTGGATATCTGAGAACCCTGCTGATAAGGAGTGGACCATAGAAGACACCATTAAGGGCTATCCGATTCCTTGAGCTGCTCTCTCTACTGAGGGAATTGCAGCGGGATACCTTACCAACGCTTAACCCCAAGGAGGTATCTGGTAAGTGGGCTGTGCATGCGGTGAAGGTGAAGGAAAATCACATATCCACTGAATGGATGTTGGAAACTGCCATTTACCCACCAATATTAATAACACTAAGCACTAAGAGCACTTTATATCAGATTGGACACTATTGCAATAATACTACCATTAGTATTCACCATGGACTTTCACAATCACTAACATAAATTTTATTTGTAATTTATTTATCTGTGGATTTTTGAATTTCACATATTGGAGATTTATTTATTCTATTCTATTTTATGAATTTCACCTATTGGAGAGATATTGAGTCATATTGATTGATGTATTTTTGATAATCACGTATTGGATAGACATTTTTATTTATTTATTTATTTGTTTGAGCGCGGTCCCCTACCAAACTAACTAAAAAGGGATCTTAACCACTTGCCAACTGCCGTCAGTATATTTACTGAGGCAGTCAGCCCCTCATAGGCAAAGCGACGTAGTACTATGTCACTAGCCTGTGAGGCTCTAGGGGGCTAGCGCGCCGCTGGAGGCGCGCGCCCGCCCCCGCTCGTTCACCCGCGATTGTCTGTTACAGCGAGAGAAAGGCAGGCGGCTAATGTAAACACAGCCGCCTGTCATTCTCCCCTGTGTATGAATTGAGATCATACGGTTCTGCTATGTAGGACCGTTGATCTCTGTTCTTACACCACAAGCCTCATCCAATCACAGTTGGAAGAATGCCCCTAGGGACACACTTAACCCCTCCCTCTCAAATAAAGTTAACTCCTTCCCTGCCAGTGTCATTTTTACAGTAACAGTGCATATGTATAGCACTGATTACTGTAGTAATATCACAGGTAACCCCAAAAGTGTCGAAAATGTCAGTCAAGGGTCCGATCTGTCCGCCGCAATGTTGCAGTCCCGCAAAAAAATCGCAGATCGCCGCCATTACTCGTTAAAAAAAAAACAACAAAAATGACAAAAATCTTTCCCTTAGTAAACACAATAACTTTTGCGCAAACCAATCAAAATACGCTTTTTGCAATTTTTTTACCAAACATATGTAGCATAAAACAAATTGGCCTAAAATGTTAAAAAAATTTTGATTTTTACATTTTTTTGGGGGAATTTCATATAAAAAATTTGAAAAATATTGTTATTTTTGCAAAATTGACGCTCTTTTTTTGTTTATAGCGCATGATCAAAAAATCGCACAGGTGATCAAATACCACCAAAAGAAAGCTCTGTTTGTGGGAAAAAAAGGACGTCAAATTCGTTTAGGTACAGCGTCGCACAACCGCGCAATTGTCCGTTAAAATCACACAGTGCCGAATCGCAAAATAGGCCCTGGTCAGGAAGGGGGTAAAATCTTCCAGGGCTTAAGTGGTTAAAGCTGACAGCCCTGGGCGCCGAGGAAAAAATTATTTTGACATGCATCACTGAGGTGGCCCTCCTCTCCACCGCTCCTCCTTAGACCAACAGAAGCCTCAAAACCAGCTTTTCCATGAGAATGTAACCTACCAGAGTTTGGAAAGGCAATACATAAACTCCTCTTTAAGGTGTCCTCAAGATAGGGCTGGGTGAGTTACAAGACTTTCCCCTTGTAATGCTGGTCAAGGAAGGTTGCCAACGAATAATGATCCTTCTCCTTGATTCCCTTCATTCTTGGGTCATTTCGTATGCTTTGAAGAATAAGAGAGCTCATGCACCGCAAGTTTGTGGAGGCATTAGAAGCAGAGTCCTCGGGGTCACTGAGGATTACAGTATCTGGAACTGCCTTCTCCGAGCCACATACTACTCCCAAGGTTTATGGGCACTGAAAATCATCTCTTAAGGTTTGCCTCTGCTTCAGTGCCTCCAAAACTGCCAGAATCTTCTTCCTCCTCCACCTCTTGTGTGTTCTGTGGCATCGCAAGAATGGTGTTTGCATAAAGCAGGCCTTCTCGTGGCTCTGCCTCAAGTCCCTGTCCATATTGTCACGCAGAGTATGCTCCAGCAGGAACACAAGAGGGATTGTGTCATTGATGCATGCATTCTCACGGCTCACCATCCCTGACGCCTTCTCAAATGATGACAGTACAGTGCATGCATGCTTTATCAGCAGCCATTGGTGTGGGAAAAAAGCCAAGCTGCCCTGAGGCTGTCCTTGTGCCATACTCACACAAGCACTCATCGACAGCCCTATGCTGTATGTGCAGCCGCTGCAGCATTGCAAAAGTTGAGTTCCACCTGGTGGGCATGTTACAGGCAGGTTAAATTCCCGCTGTACTTCAGCAAACTGAACATTGGCTGTTTATGACCGTCTGAAATGTCTACAGTCTCTTCTGGCCTGGCTTGGAAGATCTTGCAACCCTAGGTACCTGTTTAAGAAAAAAAAAAAACCAAAATCAAGGACATGTGCCAGGCATGGTGTCAACTTTCCCTGTCTTAAGTTTTTTTTTTTTTTTTAAAAGATCTTTTTTACAGGAGCAGTGATTTTAACAATTCTTAAAATGAAACAATAGCAATTAAAAATTCCTTAAAATTAAGTGCCTGGGAGGTCCTCTTAGTCTGCCTGTAAAGTGGTGCATCTATATCATGTAAAGAACCTGCTGCAGCAAAACTGACATTTATAAATAAATAAATATATATATTTAAATTGCTGGCAGTACAATACCATTGCCAGCATAACAATAATGTAAAAAAAAAAAAACAGCATAGGCCCAACCAATCCATACCTGGCCTTTTGGGTCTGGTATGAATTTTATGGCAAAGGGCTCTGCCCCCCCCCCCCCCACCCCAATGCACCATGTCCCTATGTTGATGGGGACAAGGGCCTCTTCCCCACAACCGGAGGCTGTGGTTTGGGGGGTCCATGGGAAGAGGGCTTATTGGAATCTGAAAACCCCTTTAACAAGTAGACCCCCAAATGATTGCCCACCCCCCCCTCATGCAAATACCTACCCATTCACCAAAAAAGTGTCAAAAATGAATAAAAGCACATACACTGTTTTTGACAAATCCTTATTAAAAATAAAAAACAATGTCCTCTGATGTAGATCCATCATCAATCATCACGCCCGCAGACACCAAAAAAAAAGGAAGAAAAAAAAAACACTCCGCCCGTGAGGAAGGCTAACCACTGACTACCTGCTCCATTGTTTGACAGTTTTATGTAGATAAGGGGTGGGGCCGCCTGGCGACATTACCTGGTGAAACCGCTTCACGTGACGTTACTGAAGGATGCATGCTGGGTCGGTAATGTTACAAGGGTGTGGTGTCAAACGTCGGAGCAGGTAGTCAGCAGTTAGCCTTTGTCGTGGGCGGAGCAATTTTTTTTTCTTTTTTTCGGGTCTGACGGTGGCGGTGGGCATCATAATTGGCAATAGAGCCACATCAGGGGACATTGGTTTTTTATATTTTTAATAAAGGAATTGGCAAAAACTATATGTGTGTTTTTATTTCTTTTTGACACATTTTTTTTGGTGAATGAGTAGGGGTACAATGTACCCCTACTCATTCACATAGAGTGGGCCAGGATCTGGGGGCCCCCTTGTTAAAGCTGTCAGCGGGGAAGCCCATTTACAGTTGATGACTCATTAAGCTTCCTGGCCCGCTCCTTAACAACCAGGTATTCACTGAACCTTGATTGGGCAAAGCTTTGCCCAATCAGGGCTTAGAATGCACTGTGCATTCAGATGTTTGCCGAACAGGTGAACGGGCGATGTTGGGGCTGAGCTTTTGCTCGGCCCAAACTGCTCGCCCAACTCTAAAATATAACTGAATTTTCAAACAGGCTTTAATTTATAGCATATGAAAATACTGGGAAATTGTGTTGTAAACATATCTTTGGTGTTCAAATGATTTGTATTCTACACTACACCATAACAGTTACTTGAAATAAAAAAAAATTGCAATGTGATGTCTCTAGTGAAAATAGTTTATGTGCACTGTTGTATAAATTTAACAGGAAGAATTTAAACATATAAAAAGAAAAAGATGTCAGGAACATAATGTCAATTGAAACAGAGGGAGGGCTTGGCTTACATGCATGTATGCATATTGATTGTGTGCATGATAAAACTTATTTTGTGCTGTTCCAGTGTTTGACGCAATCAATCAAAGGCTATTTGGCATCAGTGAACAGTATTGGGAACAAAGCAAACATTTTATCCTTCATTGTTGCCCCACTATCTCTTCACCTTCCCACTGATTCCTGCAAAAATTATGTCATTCATTCCCCTTTCTCCAACATGACAGCATTAATACTTGGTAAGACATCTAGAGCTATTAACACTTAGAATTCCTCTCTTTGCACCTAACAGCTGAACAAGGGGGGGGGGGGGGATAGAAAAGTAACAATAAGCACAGAGTTAAGCATGTTGAATTTACAGAATTGGAACCTCCATGTTTATCTTTCTTTAATGCCTCTCCATTATTTTTGTTTGGCAAAGTGCACCCATTAATCGCTGTTGGCGGAGTCATCATGCAGATCTGAGCAGCTCTGTACCATGTGATTGCTGTGATAATTACAGATGTAAACACCCCCCCCCCATCCTTTTCTTACAATGGAGTAATCAGAAGAAGGAGTAAATAATTACTCCTAGGTCCATAACGTCAATTGGTAGGTCTGTGCGGGAAATCCTCAGACCAAACAGGAATAAACATAACCACCAATCACGTTTGACTTCCGTAAAACTAAGAGGGGTATATGCTAATGCCAGGAGCCTAGCTAATAAAATGGATGAGTTGGAAATGTTAGTACATGAGGATGACATAGACCTTGTGGGAATAACGGAGACTTGGTTCGACCCCTCACATGACTGGCTGGCCAATATCCAAGGGTATTCGGTGTACTGGAAGGACAGGGTAGGAAAAAGAGGGGGAGGGGTATGTCTCTATGTCAAGAACAATGTATGGGTGATAGAGAGGAGTGACATTACGGAAGAGATGAGCATGGATTTAGAATCTGTGTGGGTAGGGAAGGAGAAAAGGGAAAAGTAATTGTGGGGGTTTGCTATAGGCCACCTAAAGAAGGGGAGGAGGTAGAGCTGGAATTTTTAGCACTATTGGGTAAAGTCGCAAAACTGGGATCAGTCATCATATTGGGGGAATTCCATTATCCCGACATTGACTGGGAAGAGGGGACTACACACTCACAGAAGGCCCGTCTATTAGCCTTACAGGATAATTACATGTCACAGTTGGTGGACTCTCCGACTAGGGAAAACGCAGTCCTGGATCTATTGATCACTAATGACCCAGACCTAATCTCGGAGGTAGGAGTCCAGGACTACCTGGGCTCTAGCGATCACAGGATGATCACATTTAGTGTAAATAACAATATAACAAGGCAAGTGGGGAACATAAGAACCCTAAACTTCAGAAGGGCAAACTTTCCAAAATTGTACTCATTGATGGAAAGGGTAAACTGGGACCAAACCCTGGGATCACTGACCACAGAGGAAAAATGGGAATGCTTTAGGAACATATTAAGAAAATGCATCTTGCAGTGCATTCCTATGGGAAATAAATTTAGAAGAGACAAAGCCAAACCTGGCTGGCTAAACCGTAGCGTTAAAAAACGTATTAGGGGGAAAAAATTGGCCTTCAAGAAATATAAAGCAGAGGGCACAGTATCGGCTTTCGAGCAATACAAGGAGGCAAATAAAAAAAGTAAACACGAAATCAAGATGGCTAAAAATAAACTTTGAGAGACAAATAGCGGAGGACAGTAAAAAAAAACAAATAAATTCTTTAAATATATCAACAGCAAAAAAACGAGGGCAGAGCATATTGCACACATAATTAACGATGTTGGGAGGATGGTTACAGAGGACACTGAAAAAGCAACCGTGCTGAATGCTTTTTTCTCGTCAGTCTTTACACAGGAAACGGAGGGGTACACTGACCATGACTGTATGGTTAGTAGTAATACACAGGACTTGCCACTATGGCTAACAGAGGATGAAATCAGGGAAAGGCTGCATAAACTTAACACAAACAAATCACCGG
Organism: Pelophylax lessonae; assembly: GCF_965119305.1. Taxonomy (NCBI): domain Eukaryota; kingdom Metazoa; phylum Chordata; class Amphibia; order Anura; family Ranidae; genus Pelophylax; species Pelophylax lessonae. The sequence goes on from NC_138770.1 coordinate 524,787,188, forward strand.
GCCCGGATGGCGTACATCCGAGAGTACTCAAGGAACTCAGTAAGGTTATATCTAGACCACTGTTCCTGATCTTTGCTGACAGTATTAGGACAGGAGATGTACCAGGGTATTGGAGGAAAGCTAACGTGATTCCGATATTCAAAAAGGGTCAGAGGCATATCCCGGGAAATTATAGGCCTCTCAGTTTGACATCAATAGTATGTAAACTTCTGGAGGGGATGATAAGGGACTATATCGTAGAGTTTGCTAAAGACAACAACATCATCAGCAGTAATCAGCACGGGTTTACAAATGGGCGTTCTTGTCAAACCAATCTCTTAACATTCTACGAGGAGGTGAGCTGTGAGCTAGATAGGGGCAGACCAGTGGATGTGGTTTTCTTGGATTTCGCTAAGGCGTTTGATACAGTTTCCCATAAGCGCTTAATTTATAAAATAAGGTCTGCAGGTATCGACAGCAGGGTTTGCTCTTGGATACGGAACTGGCTAAAAGGGCATGTCCAAAGGGTGGTAATAAACAGCGCATACTCAGACTGGTCTGAGGTAGTAAGCGGGGTCCCCCAAGGCTCAGTCCTGGGACCAACCTTGTTCAATTTATTCATAAACAGCATTGAGGTCGGGATCAGGAGTTCGATATCAGTTTTTGCAGATGACACAAAATTGGCCAGGGCAATAACTGCACAGCATGAAGCAGATATCCTACAGAATGACCTGGACAAAATAACGGAGTGGGCAACGACTTGGCAAATGAGGTTTAATGTGGAGAAGTGTAAGGTTTTGCACTTGGGGACTAGAAACATAAAAGCACAATACAGGTTAGGAGGGGAACCCTTGGGGGAATCAAAAAAGGAGAAAGACCTGAGAGTCTTGGTTGATGATAGATTAGGCAATAGCATGCAATGTCAAGCGGCAACTGCCAAAGCCAGCAGAATATTAGCATGCATAAAGAAAGGGATGTATTCCAGAGATAAGACTATAATCCTTCCACTTTATAAAACTCTGGTCCGACCACATCTGGAGTATTTTGTCCAGTTCGGGTTGCCAGTCCTCAGGAGGGATGTGTTGGAGCTGGAGAGAGTCCAGAGAAGGGCAACTAAACTGATTAGGGGATTGGAGGACCTTAATTATGAAGAGCGTCTTCAATCGCTTGATTTATTCTCCCTGGAGAAGAGACGCCTGAGGGGGGACATGATAGCCATTTATAAATATCTCAATGGGGATCTCAGCTTAGAAAAAAGCTGTTCAGTCGAAGGGATTGCATGAGGACTCGAGGGCATACAATGCGCATACAATGCGATTAGAGGAGAAGCGTTTTAACCTCAGGCAATGTGGGGGGTTCTTTACTGTTAGGGCTACAAGATTGTGGAATTCTCTACCACAAGAGGTGGTTTCTGCGGGTAGTTTGGTGGCTTTCAAAAGACTCTTAGAACTACATCTCAAGGATCAGAACATTCAGGGCTATGTGAGATGATTACAGCATCACACACCTACACAAGTTGAACTGGATGGACTATTGTCTTTATTCAACCTCACCTACTATGTAACTATGTAATTAATTAATTATTCATTACTTTCAGATCAGTTGCTGTAGCCAATTCAAGGTGCGGCTGGGTTAATTGTGAGTTTGTTTTTTTAACTGTAGCACGACTCCCTTGGGAGCTGCTGGTTACGGGTTCCCCTGGGTTACCGATAGCAACAACTTGACGATTTAGCATATTTTAAGTGCTTGGCTCAGTCAGAAAACAGTCAAAAAAATTATGTTTTTGAAAATTTTCTTTGGCCGTTGCCATTAGCAACAGGGCCGGTAACCAAGGGCGACATCCTGGACGAGCCCCCAAATGTAGCACTACTCCCTTGGCAGCTGCTGGGTATGGGTTTTCCTGGGTTACCTATAGCAACAACTTGACGATTTAGCATATTTTAAGTGCTTGGCTCAGTCAGAAAACAGTCAAAAAAATTATGTTTTTGAAAATTTTCTTCAGCCGTTGCCATTAGCAACAGGGCCGGTAACCAAGGGCGACATCCTGGACGAGCCCCCAAATGTAGCACTACTCCCTTGGGAGCTGCTGGTTTACGGGTTCCCCTGGGTTACCTATAGCAACAACTTAGCATATTCTAAGCGCTTGGCTCAGTCAGAAAAGAGTCCTGGGGTTTTGGTTTTTGTTGATTTATTTGAGAACTGGGATAGGAGAAGGGATGAGTGGGATACTCCAAATTAATAATTATGCACAATTTGCTGGAAATTCTGATTAACGCTGGATGCGGCAAAGCCGCTGCTTCACCTTGCCACTTTATGAAGAAGATTTTAGACAAACTGCACTGTATTGTGAATCACTCTTCAGGGTCCTACTTGGCACCCCCTTTGTCCCTACTCTTCAGGGTTCTGTACGGCACCCCCTTTACTCTGACACTCTGTGTCAGCTGATCCCTTGATCCTCTGACTTCACTGGAGTGGTCCCCCTTCCTGGGCAGACCCTTTGGCAAGTCCCCTGGTACTCACGAACACAGTTTTTCCCATAAAACTCTGCAAGCACCTCCACTGTCAGCTTTACTGGATCCTCTGCAGCTCAGCTCCACACTTGGTTCACAAGACCGTCTGCCTATGACCACTTTCCTCATACAGCAGGAGGAGAGAAAGCCATCAGCCTCCTCCTGGGACTCTGCTTCCCGCCAAAGATGCCCTGTCACATGTCCCCATGACTTTTATGAGCAATCCCAGGATGCACTGCACAAGTGCCCTCCCACTGGGACTCTCACAAAAGCCTATGTGTCACTGGCTGGGTTCCCTCCACTGTCCAACAGGCTCCCCTATTGGATGCAGTGGGGACACTCCCTCAGGCCCAGTGAATCACATCTGAAAACATGCAACAGGCAACCTAATAGATCAGGCTCCCCTGATAAGCAGAAGGAGCATAAGATGCTTTTACCCAGCACCTACCTAGGAGGGTGCTACATAACCCTTTTACCTCCCCCTCCTATCCTGTATATCAGATCTTCACACATTCCCTATGTATATACCTGCATATTAACCATTAATATGCTTCATGATTTAACCTCTTGTCGAACATGTAACATATATGTGGTGGCAAAAAAGTAGGTTTTAATGTCCAGCTGCTGCACATATGTAACCAAGGAATCAGGAGGCTATGTGTTAAGATCACACTTCCACCACACTGACTGAGTTGTCACCGACAACTCTAGGTCGAGGCTTCTAATCAGGATTCACTAGGACAGGCCAATGAGAGCTAATCACATGATATAGGAGCTGCACTGCTTCTAAAGCATCAAAGCCCATTTAAGAGGTCACCAGGAGCTGGCATTAAGGGATTAGTTTGGCAAATAACTAGATCACCTTTGGGTGTTTACTTTCTAAAACAGGGTCATTTGGGTTATTTTGTACTGTCCTGCTATTTTTATTTGATGTTTTATAACAAAAATAAAGGAATATAGTTTTTTTTTTTTTTTAATGTTTTGTCTTCTCTCCTTTATACTGTATATAGCACAATATAAAAAAACTGTGTTTATTAAATAACAAAATATATAAAAAATATAAAAAAAAACGCTAAAAATAATTTAGGTATAGTGTTGCACAACAGTGTAATTGGCAATCAAATTATAACAACACTGAACACTGGAAAATGGTCTGATAATGAAGGGCTACAGGCTAGTACTGAAGTGAATAAAGGCCCTATTCATGTTTGTCGGTTTTGATGCAGCTGTAGCACCCTCCTAGATAGGTGCTAGGATGTGTATAGTTCAGTTTAGTATAGTGTGGTCTCCTGCCTAACAGGAGACTGATAGGTAAAACATAGTAGTTTTTCTGCCTAACAGGAGAGCTACAGTTGTTTAGTAAGCGTATCCTGTGTGACTCACAGTGCTGCTGCTAATTGGCTCCTCTGTATCCAAGCAGTCTTGGAAGGTTCTGGGTAAACAGGAATGACCCATGCAGATCAGCAGCATGAATATGGATACAGCTTCACAGCAATTACAGGTAGTGGTGACCCTGAGCATGCTTGGTGCTTGTATTTAACTTTATATATTCAGTGAGCACATGGGATTGGGGTCTTTTTCCTCCAAGGAGGGCTCCAATCGGGGAAGGGACCTGCCGCCTCCTCCCAGCACAGGCTGTCATGCGGCCTCAGGTGGGCGACCTAAGGGCCTGAACACTGAATGCTGAGAGAGGAAGTCAATGGATCTTGTCTGGTATCATGGAGGAAGGTGACATGTGACCAGGGCCTAAAGGGATACTTGCGACTTTTGCTGCCTAACCCCCTTTGGGTGCTAGAAGCCAGCTAAAGGAGACATTGGCTGGTGTCTTGAAGAGCAGGGTCTACTTAATGCCTTCTTTTTACAAAGGACTTTGCTCAGTTTTGTACAGTCTGCTACACAGTTCTGCTAAGAAAGCTTTCCTCAAGTGTGAATAGTTCTATCTGGACTATACTACTATATCCCTTCTCTTATCCAAGTTCTTAAACGAAAATAAAATAACAACAAAAAAAAAAAAAACACTAAAATCCCTAGACTAGTCATTGGAGCAAGGAGCAGAAGTTGTGTGCCTGGCTGCGGGGCTGAAACAAGGGAAGATCCAGGACAATTGCCAGCGGCTCCTATGGGGGTAGCGCTACACAGCAAAAAGTCATGCACTTTGTTGTATGAAAACACGTCAAATAGAAATCAACATTTTTTTTTTCAGCTGGTTCACATCTGTGTGCTGCAGTTTAATGTGAAAACTCTATGTGCCCTTTTCCACCTAAACATGTACTCTACTATGTGAGCTGCATGATCATGGAATAGCATGAATTTATTCAACTAGACAACAGCTAGCAAAAAAAAAAAAAAAATCAGTGACGCAGAAAGACTATCACTTTTACTGGATAGGACATTTACACACAAAAGAATGAGTGTCTTACAGCTTTGGTTCTGTATCAGAATAAACAAAGTACTGAACATTGCAGAAAGCAAAAGCACTGCACCAAGAAAATCCTTACAGGCAGACACTGGAACGGTCAGTAAATACAGATAATTTTTCCAGATATCCAAAAGTTTTTAATCCAACTGACAAAATCTCTCACAAAATCCCTGCCAAGCTCAAATCTGTTTGCCATGCATGGTATTGCAAGAGAGAGATTGTCAGCTAACTCTCTACGACGATCCAATTGGGAATTCACTCATTTTCTCTAGTCCTGTATACCTTCTGTCCAACAGATAAGTGGAAAGAGTGATTCCAACTGTAAAACATATTTTTCGATAATCATTAAAGCGGAACTTTTCCTATAACAACTTGATAAAAAATAATGTTCTTTAGCAAGGAATATACATTCCACATTATTGTTACCAAAATGATGTTACTTTGCTTACTGTTTCTTCTTGCTGGAGGCATCCAATTTGCTGAAGCTTAGAGTCTTAGCAGTACAGTATATCATAAAGCGGAACTAAACCCATCAATTTAACATATATGTGGTGTGGGGTGCGCTAAACAACAAATAAATAATGAATATATAACATATATCTATGTGTGAACCAAATCAACAAAAGTAAATATATATAACATATATCAATCTGTGAAGCCAATTAATAATGCAAATCAATTGGTGCATAAACATAAAAGTTCATAAGTGTCCATAAATATAAAACAGAACTTACGAGATCTGGTAGCCCCCAATCCCATTGATCCTCCTACCATCCCAAAATTTTTTCCTGATATGAAGGGCTTCTTTCCCTGCAGGAGTTGCAGAGTGTGTAAAGAAGCTCAAACTATCAGGACTAATAAATTTCATTCAACTGTGACAGGTAAAGAGTACCCCATTAGAAATTTTATTTCCTGCCATACGAAAGGGGTTGTATACCTTTTACAGTGTGAGTGCAATTACCAGTATGTTGGAAGAACCATACGTACTGCCGCCATACGTATTGGAGAACATCTGACCAACATACACAAAGCTTTCCCTGGGCATAGTGTATCCCAACACTTCGCCCAATGTCACAGAAAAAATCCCAAGAGGTTAAAAATCATCGTTATTGAGAAATATACACCACACTGGAGGGGGAGCAATCTGAGGAGGTCTATATCCAGGAGGGAAACCTTCTGGATATATGAGCTCGGCTGCTCCAGACCCCGGGGACTCAACATAGAGTGGGACATAAACGCACACATTAATAACTGTTGATCCCCACATATATTTTGGCAGGTTTTATATTTTAGTTATCTTTTAACATTTATTTTAAATTTGTATTGGAGCATATGGTTTAATATAGTTCAATACATTTTATTATACACATATTTCCGGTGTCACCCCTTTCCCACTACGCTCCTAAAGCAGTGTGTTGTAGGACAGGAAGGAAAGTGTTTACTTCCGGTGTCACCAGGATGTGCCATAGATCGATGTTTTTATACATTTGTTTTTAACAAATAATAAAGTATGTTTTTATACATTCCTTTTAACACAAGGGAAGTTACCCATATTTAAGTAATTTGCCTTAAATTGCTATCAGCCAGAAGTTCCAAAGCATACCTGCTCTGCAGACACTTGCTCTGCAGACAGGAAGTAAAGTGTTTGCTTCCTGTGCAGACAGGAAGTGAAGTGTTTACTTCCTGTGTCACCAGGATGTGCTATGGATCAATGTTTTATACTACCTGCTCTGCAGACACCGGAAGTTAGACAATCTGCTTCCACCTGTATAAATAAAGCGGAAGTGACGATGCGCCAGTACTCCTGTCTCAGTAGAAGTCCTATGGGAAGAAACCGGTCAGATTAGGAGGCGCACACGTCACACACAACTTGCGGTCCGTGCTGCAGCCGGCCGCAAGCCTTTGCAGGAATTTGTATGCCTATGTTTATGCTGAATACAAGACATCTAATTGTAAGTGCATTATCAACTGTTTTTTGAATAAATCTCAAGGGTAATACACTATTAGCCCTTTTTTTTCCTTTAATACACGGTGGTTTTGTGAGCTTGTAAAGAAGGATGAGGCTGTGTTTCTTGCTGGTACTCGTTGCCATCTAGTGGAGAAAGAAAGGTAGAGCGGTTCTACATCCCACTTCAGGATTTTAAAGAGGAAGCAAGGCGGTGGTTTCACTGAACAAGTGCATACCTATTACCATCTGGTAAGAGGCTAATTCTTGGTGATTTACACGTGGTGTTTGTTCACAAGGAGATTGGATATTTTTTCAGCACAAGAAAATATAGTTGCACCTTATTTATTTCCGTTTGGTAAGGATGAATTTCACTCGGTGGTGGATACACGTATTATTCGGATAGAATACAATTCTACTCACCTGCAAAATATTTATGGACACTTATGAACTTTTATGTTTATGCACCAGTTGATTTGCATTATTAATTGGCTTCACAGATTGATATATGTTATATATATTTACTTTTGTTGATTTGGTTCACACATAGATATATGTTATATATTCATTATTTATTTGTTGTTTAGCGCACCCCACACCACATATACATTTATCTATATTCAAAAGCACTGAATACCGGGAGCAGCTTCAACACACTATCAGCGCACCCATCCCCCCTTACAACATCAATTTAACAGTTTAAAAATACAGTTACATTCCTGGAATGCTGGGTTTTCTAACTGTCTCAACCAAGCTGTCAAACCATCAAATGGCTGGTGTCATGACGGATCACATGTGCAGCCCTATGGCAGTTGCAGATCAAACAGAGGCTAAGATGGCAGCTTCCTTGGCTTTAACCACTTGCCGACCGCCGCACGACTATCTACGGCGGCGGTCAGCCCCTCACAGGCAAAGTGACGTAGGTCTACGTCGCTCGCCTGTGAGGGTTTAGGGAGCGAGCGCGCGCCGCCGGAGGCGCGCTCCCGCTCCCGCGTGGTCACGGACCCCCCCACGCGTGTGACCGGCGGACCCGATCGCCGCCGGCCACTCTGTGATCGGCGGGGGAGAGGGAGAAAGTCAGGCAGCTTGTGTAAACAAGCTGCCTGTCATTCTCCTCTCTGTATGAGAGATGATCACATGGATCTACTATGTAGATCCATTGATCACTCTGCATACAGTTGAAGCCACAGCCAATCACAGTTAGAATCACGCCCCTAGGGACACACACAGCCCCTCCCTCTCAAATAAAGTTAACCCCTTCACTACCAGTGTATTTTTACAGTAACAGTGCATATATATAGCACTGATTACTGTAGAAATGTCACTGGTAACCCCAAAAGTGTCAAAAATGTCAGTCAAGGGTCCGATCTGTCCGCCGCAATGTCGCAGTACCGCAAAAAAAATCGCAGATCGCCGCCATTACGCGTTAAAAAAAAAAACAACAAAAATGACAAAAATCTTTCCCTTTGTTAGTAAACGCAATAACTTTTGCGCAAACCAATCAAAATACGCTTTTTGCGATTTTTTTTTTTTTTTTTTTTTTTTTTTTTTACCAAACATAGGTAGCATAAAACAAATTGGCCGAAAATATTAAAAAATTTTGATTTTTACATTTTTTTTTGGGGGAATTTCATATAAAAAAAAAGGGAAAAATATTGCTATTTTTGCAAAATTTACGCTCTTTTTTTGTTTAAAGCGCGTGATCAAAAAATCGCACAGGTGATCAAATACCGCCAAAAGAAATCTCTGTTTGTGGGAAAAAAAGGACGCCAAATTCGTTTAGGTACAGCGTCGCACGACCGCGCAATTGTCCGTTAAAGTCACGCAGTGCCGAATCGCAAAATACCCTCTGGTCGTTTAGCAGCCAAATCCTCCGGGGCTTAAGTGGTTAAAGGCTAGGAGGGATTCATTCAAGGCTGTCAGCAAATCGGCCTCTACAAACTCGGAGGTGCTTAAAGCGTAGTTCCACCCAAAAGTGGAACTTCCACTCTCTTGTCCCCCCCCCCTCCAGTGCCACATTTTGCACCTTTCAGGGGGGGGGGGGGAACGGGTACCTTCATGCCATCCCTCAGAAGCTCGGCCCTCTCCTCCCTCCTCCTGGAAACATCGGCTGGTGGTGCCGACATCGCTGGAATCCAGAACAGGTAAGTGTCCCAATATTAAAAGTCAGCAGCTACAGTATGTGTAGCTGCTGACTTTGAATTTTTGCAGTGGGAGGTGGAACTGCGCTTTAAGATTCCCTAATATGAAGAACAACTGAGCATGTGCAGACACTGCAGAGCAGTATGAGACAGTATATTACTGAAATTTAAATAATATAGACACTTATTTTTGATGTTTTACACAGCTATACCTGCAAAAGGGGCCAGCCTGAAGTGATCTAGCAGGACTTCATTTTCTGACAAAAGTTCCACTTTAAGAAGGGCTGTTGTTCCTTACTTAGCCCTTCCCCACTGTCTGAATACATTCATCTTAAAGGCTTAATCCACATTTTACAAAATAATAATATTATTTATAAAATAATTATAATAATAAATGCACCTATATTTGCAGCAAAAAAAATGTACATTTGTTCGTTTTTTGCAAATGCGCCTGCAAAGTATTGCAACTGCAAAAACTGGATCTTAGGTGCAATGCCAGGCTCCTACAGAGGTATGGAATTTAAGTTAGAGGAAGTGTCAATGGACTCCAGTGTGTTTCATTGAGAACTACTGTACATGTCTGTCTGCCACAGAAGAAGGTTGAGGAAGAGTCAACGGACTCCAATGTGTTTAATTGAGAACTACTGTACATGCCTTTCTGCAACAGAAGAAGATTGAACTTGTAGTTCATTCATTCTCAGATCTGTGCAAATGAATGATGTGACAACGCCACCATGCACATTTCAAAAGTGACAGGTGCTGCAGAGAAGAACCCCTGCTCTAGAAGGAGTGACAGGCGAGCGACGTAGACCTACGTCACTCTGCCTGGCCGGGGCCGACTGCCGCAGTAAATATACTGTGCGCAGTCGGCAACCGGTTAATCACCTGTGCGTTTTTTTTTTTTTTTTGCGCTATAAACAAAAAAAGAGCGACAATTTTGGGAAAAAAAAAACAATATTTTTCACATTCTGCTATATGACATTCTCCAAAAAAAAAAAATTAAAAATCAAAATTTTTTAACATTTTAAGGCCAACTTGTTTTCTGCTACATATTTTTGGTAAAAAAAATAGCAATAAGCGTATTTTAAATTGGTTTGTGCAAAAGTTATCGCATCTACTAACTACAGGAAAGATTTATATCATTTTTATTGTTTTTTTTTTTTTTTTACTTGTAATGGCGGCAATCTGCGATTTTTTGCAGGACTGCGATATTGCGGCAGACAGATCGGACCCTTAACTGACATTTTTGACACTTTTGGGGGTATCAGTGACATTACTACAGTAATCAGTGCTAAAAATATGCACTGTTACTGTAATAATGCCATTGGCAGGGAAGGGGTTAACCTTGTGGGTGATCAAGGGGTTAAGTGTGAGTCTAGAGGAGTGATTCTAACTGCGGGGGGCGTGGCTTGTGAAATGATCATAGAGACATGTGATCCTATATAGAAGGATCACATGATCTCTATGATCATCCCAGGGAGAAGGACGATCGGCTGTGTTTACAGTTCATTTTTTTTTTGTATTGAGGGATTAGAACTTGGATAGGGATTGAAAAATGATGGGATGCCCAATTGATTTCAGAAAAATTCAAGGGACAACGTTTCCTATATACAGTCTATATTCACTCCTCTGCTTCTCCCAGCACCCATTTGCTTGCAGTACTCCCACCTGTGTCACTCTAAAAAGGATTTCAGCAATGGTCCATTACATGCAGGGACTCGCAGCCCCTGTACTTGAAGAACGTTGGAGTGACACAGCTAACACATAAATATGACAAACAGCCCCTTCTAGCCTCCACCCACTACATCTAGAATCTTCTCTAAGGTTCCAGAAAACCAGGGGAGGCACCAGAGGAGCTGCCTGATGAGTCATCCAACCTCCTTGAGTCACTCAACCCTAACCCAGGTTCAACCCAGGCCTGACTCTAAGCCAAACCAATTTACCCACACTAACAGCTAACCATATACACTAGCATACTAGTTAGAGGGTGCTACACATGCAATGCAAATGGTTATTACCAACCCTAACATCATTCAGCAATGCAGACGACTTTTCCAATAGCAATACAGCCCACCTACTGCAAAGATTCGCTATCTAACCAATGGTCAGTGGGACAATTTAGACAGTCTGCCAGTAACCCTTTGCATTGGAGCATCTAATTAGATAAACAAGATAGTGGCCAGAGATCTTTCACCACTCAGTGGCTGACAAAAAGGTCCTCCCTCTTGAGCTAGCTCCTGCAGTTGTAGCAGGCAGGGGTAGTTGGAACATATGTAGGATATAGCAGGATTACTAGTGGCCAGTCTGTTACTCTGCCTAAGTTCTAGGTAGCAAAGTCCTCTTGCACTTTTCCTCCTACAGCAGCACAGATCAGTAGCAGACCCAGAGCTCTATACACAGGCTCTCAGATTAAAAGCAATTTGCATGTGGTCCTGCACTCACTAGAACACTGCTAAGGCAACAGCCCAGTCCCACTGCTTGCTCTTTCGAGCCCAAAGGCAAACTCTCATCAGGCTCCATGTAACAACAGTCTCTGAGCCCTCAGTCCTGTTCTCCTTTTGTAACACACTCACCAGACACCAATTGCTCTCCATCTGGGTCCCAGGACGGCCTGTGGTAGATCCTCTTACTTTATAGCTACAGGCAATAAGGGCACAGTCCAGCCTCCTCTCTTCGTAAGCTGCCCATTAAGGGGAGAGAGGACAAAACAAGTGTTTTTCTGCAGTTTGTTTTGTTCTCACTGCTGGGCAGGATTTTAAGAGCCCAGCCCAGTGCTACAGTTGCAGATATCTTGAAAAAGGGAAAATAACAGGCACATGCACTAAACGCTAATTGCACTGAACACCAATGCAGAATAAAGTTGGCACTGAACACAAATATAGGGTGAGTTTTGCACTGAACATCAATGCAGAGTTGGAATCCCAATGAACACCACTGAAGAGTGATTTTTGCACAAACCCAAAACCCTAACCCTAGGATTCAAAATGAACCCTTTTATTTATATGATCTGAACATATTTGTTGTAATATTTACAACTCCCCAATCACACTAATTTTCCATGAGTTGTGGATTAAAAATGATTTTAGGAGTTCCGTGAGATGGAATTTTTCTCAGGGGTTCAGTTCCTCTAGTGTAAAATGATTGGTTATGGTATACTGTAATTGTAAATCATATCAGCTTGATGTAAATAATGTAACTAATGTGTGTCAATGTTTAACCAATTGTGATTTTTTTGTACATAAAATAAATATATATGAATATAATGGCAGCCATATACGCTCATTATACTGTATGTGTTTTCTTCTTTGAAGCACTACACAATGCTTGTGCTCTACAGTTCTTTTCACAATACAAATTCTTTCATTGGCTAACTAACTGAATTAAATACAGTTCCTGTGTCTTACCTCATCTTAACAGTTGCTAAGAAGGAAGGAAGAAAACAAAGTCAAAGTCACTTAATTGATTTGATTTAATGTGACTAAAGCAGCAGTGGCATACCTAGCATATCTGTCACCTTGGGTCAATTATTATTCAATCATCACCCCCCACCTACACACACATACAAATAATTAAGGAAAATCCAGGCCTCAGGAGTGGGCAACTCACAGGCCTCTGCACAGAACACAACCAAAAAATTACCCTCTCTTGCCATTACAAATTTCCCCAAGAACATAGCCCCTGCAGTGCAAATTTCATCCAGCAGCCACAATCTATCCTAATATCTTATTACAAAACCCTCACCCTAGCAAAACTTTTCAGTACAGTCCCTCCCCAGTACAGATCCCCCTCTCAGCTTAACCCCCCCCCCCCCCCAGTACAGACCAAATAAGTACAGACACCCCAATTACTGCACCTTCTTCACGCCTAACTATCCAGTACAGACATCTTTTAGTACAGACCCACATTAGTACAGACACCCCCCAGTATAGGCCTCCACAATACAGACTCCCTAGTACAGAACCCCCCAGTTTAGATGCCCCTTAGTACAATCCCTCCCAGTACAGACCCCCCCATTAGTACAGACACCCCCAGTATAGACACCCTCAGTACAGACCCCACAATGCAAACTCCCCAGTACAGAACCCCCCAGTTTAGATGCCCCTTAGTACAATCCCTCCCGATACAGATTCCCTCTCCCAGCCTAAATCCCCAGTACATACCTCACTTTAGTGCAGATCTCCCTCTGCTTACCATTTGAAGTGGCAGTTCAGTGTAAGAGAAGTCCTTCCCTTGGATGTGTCATGTGGGTGGAATCAAGTAGGAACCCCTTTCTGGTTCCGAACTGCCACTGCCAGGCAGTCAGAAGAGGTGGTGCAATGCCTATAATACAGACATAACCCACTTTTAAGTACAGAATGGGACCAGAGTATGTATGTAAAATGAAAATGTACTTAAATTGAAGCAATACCTTTTTCACTTCTCAATGCATGAAAATACACTATTTCTATGGGAAATCTTGGTCGGCTTGACATAGCACTGCTCCAGGTTTTTAACATTTAACATTGATGTCTATAGGAAATCTTGGTCAAATTGACAAAGCACTGTTCCTGAACCATTAATGACAGGGACACCAAACTTGGGGAGCAGGTTAAGGGGAACCAGGACTATGACATGATTACCTAGGCAAACTGGCAAACCCCAAAATCGGATATGTTGTAGTCCTGGGTCCCCTCTTGGTGCTCCCCAAGTTTGGTATCCTGTCACTTATGGTTCAGGAGCAGTGCCCTGTCAAACTAACCAAGATTTCCAATAGACACTAATGTTAAAAACCAGGAGCAGTGCCATGTCAAGCTGACCAAGATTTCCCATAGACCCCAATGTGTCTGTACTCATGAGTGTACATAAAGTGAGGATACGTAAAGCGGGGTATGCCTGTACTTAGTCAATCAGTCAATGGGCAGGGACATTTTGGTACAAGGTTGTTGGGAAGAGGCCCTTGTCCCTATCAACATAGGGACAAGAGCACGTGGCCTGGTCTAGTTCAGAAGAAGGGGGTGTATGCTCACCCCCCTCTTTTCCTGGCCAGCTAGGCTGCATGTTCAGAGGAAGAGTCTGGTATATATTTTGGTATGGAAAGTCACAAGGACATTACAAATTCTCAACAGTTCTTTTTATGTACAGTTCTTTCAGAAAACATGCTTAGTCTGGAAAAGAAAACAATCACAACCACCGCATCCACATTCAACACTGACTAAGCTGCAATATAGATGACATTTTTAGTTCTTTGGTTTAAACCTACACTCGCTCACCCTTTCTTACCATTACAAATTTCCCCAAGAACATACCCCTACATTACACATTTCTTCAACACACTTTTCGTTTTCTTTTACTGGTAATTTTTTTAGTTTCTTTGGTTTTTATGGTAATAAAATATATTGTAGGAATGCAACAGGTATAAACAATATACATGTACCCCAAGGAGCTTGTAATAGTGAGTGACAATGAATCATAATGTACATAATACATTACTACAATTTATGCAAGGAGTACATCATAAGTAAAGGGAACAAATGAGGGAGAGGAAAAACATAAAGGTACATGAAATATAGTAACAGATTTCAGTCCAAGCAAATATATTATACTAAATATTGTATAACACAAAAAAGGAGTGACGTATGTTTCAGTGTATCAGAATGTACTTAATGGGTCTTTGTCGACAGCTTCCACAGGGCCCGATGCTGATTGAATAGTTGCTTACCACCATTTTTATATGCTAATAAACATTCATAAACATAATTTTGTTTCCCTATTGCTATTACCTCTGAAAAATTAGGTGATAGATTAGATTTCCACCGTCTGGTTATAAGTGATCTAGCCGCCACCAGGATGCCGATGATGATTTTAATAAAGTCGGGAGGAAATCGATTTATGCCTAGATATAGGATTGCTTAAGCTGGAGAGGGTGGGGTCAAAATTCCAGTGATATCAGAAATCGTAACAAACACTTTATTCCAGAAACTAGTTAGATGTTTGCAGGACCAGAGTATATGCATAAGGTGGCCTACTGAACCACAGCCTTTCCAGCATGCGGAAGACTGAGATGGGAGGAACCTGGAAATTTTATATGGCGTGAAATACCATCTAAGGGCTATTTTTTGGAATAGCTCCCAGTGGTCAACACACTTGGAGGACTGAAAATTAGTTTTAAAGGAAAATTGCCATTGTTTATTAGTGAAAGTCTCTCCCAGATCAGCTTCCTATTTTAGGTGTGGGGTGGATTTCTGGAAGGAAAGTTTATTTTGGAGGAGATTATAAAAAGAGATATGCCCTTGGCAGAGGATGCCACCCTAGTGTGGGTATATACTGTATACTTTAGGTGAGGCTAGCATCTTAAGGAAATAAGAAAGTTTAAGATAGATATACGGGTCAGTTATGAGAATTTGGAATTCCTGTCTCAGTTGAGAAATGGGTTTAAGAATACTTCCAGTGGGTAGATTTTTAAAGGAAGTGATCCCTTAATCTACCGATTGTTTAAACGATGTATTAGGGATGATTGATTCTATGACAGTGAGCAGAATATGAAGTAAAGTTTTATGTATTGATGAGGGGGCTAAGGCATGAAATCCTCTTCATTCTGTCAGTGAAGCTTGAGTGGTAAGAGGGAGAGTCTTTAGAGAGTATGGTCTCTATAAGTCCACTAGTAAAGTGTTAAAGTGTAAGCTAGGGATGATTCTATGTCACTCCACATAATTTCACATGAGGGAGAGACCCAATGCTTGAGTTGGGCCAAATGAGTCGCTATGAAATACTCCTAGAGATCAGTCAAACCCATGCCTCCTGTAGTTCTATGTTTAGCAAGTTGGGCATGAGAGATTTCTTTTTTTGGATTTCCAGATGAACTGTTTAAGTTCTGAGTTTAAGGCCACCAGGTGTCCTCGTTTAAGTAGAATGGGTAGAGTCCTAAAAAGGTACAGTATTTGGGGAAGCAGTAACATTTTAAAGGAGGTAAGACCATCTGACCATGAAAGCTCAAACCTAAAAATCCTTTGGGTCTCCCTAGTTAATTTAGCTATGAGAGGGTTGTAGTTGACATCTGCTAATTGTGAGACAACTGCCACCAACCGAATTCCCAGATAGGGTTTACTGTTAGTGCTCCAAGTATAGGGGAGAGAGACTTGCAGTTTGCTCTTAAGTGTAGAGGCTATACCCAATTTCAGAAGTAAGGATTTAGTAAAGTTCTCTTTGTAATTAGGGATGATCGAACTTTTGAAAAGTTCGGTTCGACCAGAACACCCGAACTTCACGAAAGTTCGGCCCGGATTTCAGAACCCCATTGAAATCAATGGGACCCGAACTTCTGTAATCAAAAAACACCATTTTTAAGCCCTAAAACCCAATAAATGCCCCTAAAAAAGTGCCTAGGGTTCTGGGTCATGCCCCATTAACTATTAATCACACAAAAAAAAGTTCTTAAAAATTGTCATTTTTGATAAAAAAGCCAATTATTGAAAAATTAAAAAAAAAAAAAAAAGAGATTTTTTTGATTTTTACTTTGGATTTAGTATCTGGGGGGTCTAAAAGGTGTGCATGTGAAGTTTCAGCTCTGTAGAATGTCCAGAACCATGAAAAAAAAAAGATGATTTTTCAGTAGAACAGGGATGTGGTTCGGGAGCCTCCTTTAACTTTAACACCTATATGATCTTTTTTTCTGGTTCTGGACATGCTACAGAGCTGAAACTTCACAGGTACACCTTTTAGACCCCCCAGACACAAAATCACACAAAAAAAGTTCTTAAAAATTGTCATTTTTGATAAAAAAGCCAATTATTGAAAAATTAAAAAAAAAAAAAAAAAAAGAGATTTTTTGATTTTTACTTTGGATTTAGTATCTGGGGGGTCTAAAAAGTGTACATGTGAAGTTTCAGGTCTGTAGCATGTCCAGAACCAGAAAAAAAAAGATCGTTTGTATTAGAAAACTTTAAGCACAGGAATATGGCTTCTCTGCTGTAACACCTTGCCGGTTTAATAGCAGGCATTTTTTTGGGTTCTTTGCAGTCAGGAAAAACATCTGAACTTGTGTATAGTGGTACTGTGCACAAGTTCTGATGTTTTGCCTGCCTCCAAAACCCCCCAAAAAATGCCAGCAAAAACACACCTGGGCATCTTTTTTTTTTTGACGCTAGCGTTTTTTTGGCATTTTTTGGGGTTCTTTTGAGGCAGGCAAAACATCTGAACATGTGTATAGGGGGTATATATAGGCATATATGTCTGAATATATACCCCTAGACATATATAGGTGTGATAGTAGCAGAAATATATTACTGTAAATGATTTCATTAGCGCAAGCATTTATTTCTGCTACTATCACACCTATATATGTCTAGGGGTATATATTCAGACATATATGTCTATATATTCCCCCTATACACATATTCAGATGTCATGTCTGACATCAAACATGTCCTCAAAAAAGCACTGGCAGTGGCAGCCCCTGCAGCATTAAAAAATGCTTGCTGGTGAGAAGCCACATGCCTGTGCCGAAGCAACACAGAGAAATGATCATTTCTCTATAGCGGTCACCCTGCTATGGAAGGGTTTTGTCACCCTGCCATAGCAGTCACTGTCAGTTAACCCTACACTACACTACGGTCCCCTGACACTTAACACTTTCCCTACAGAAACTAAATTTTTGAAGCTAACTTAAGTGTAAAGGAGCACTCTAACTACACTAGATATCCCTTTCCTCACACTAAAAATAGCTAAATGACACTTTTAAAGTAAAATTAACAGAACTGCTTCCACTCTCTTCCATGTCCAGTATAACAATGCTGGGAATATGGCGGGGGCGATCTTATATACTGGGGGGCGTATTCACTAATGATTGGTCTAGGGACCCCCTAGTCACTCCAATCACATTCCTAGCATTCTCCTGCCCCCTCAATTGGCTTTTGCTAATGGTTCTGGTCCAATCACGGGCTTTTAAAGCCCATTTCCTGAAGCATTGCATTTTGGGCGGTTCTGGTTGCCGAATTCCGAACTTTTTGGGCAAAAAGTTCTAAATTCGGCCGAACCTCGAACACCCAATGTTCGGGCCGAACCGATGGTGGACCCGAACCGTTCGATCATCCCTATTTGTAATATGAGAGTTTCCTAATTTTGTAAGAACTGTATAGGGCGCAGCAAGGGAGGTCTCTGGGTTGGTCAGGAGGATAATAATGTTGTCTGCAAACAAGTTTATGGTGTGGTGGGTGTGTTTAAACTGAAAATCTGTGATATCAGGGGATACGCTAATAGCCTCTGCCAGGGGCTCTATAAGTAGGTTGAAGATAGACGGGGACAAGGGACATCCCTGGCTGGTGACATTTGCGATTGAAAAGGGTTGAGAAAGCATGTTGAAAATATATACTCTTGGAGAGGGAGAATAATATAAAGCTAGTATAGCTGGCAGTATGGGCCCTGTGGAACTGAACTTTAAGAGTGTTTTCTGCATATATTGCCAGTAGATGAGGTCAAATGCCTTCTCCACATCCAAAGATAGGAGCAGAGAAGGCACCCAACTATACTCAACATGTTGGATTATGTCAAAGACTCTATTAGTAGCATTGGAGGCCTGGCGACCAGAGATAAAGCCAGATTGGTCCGGTTCGATCAGGATCGGCCGGATGGGAATGAATCTATGCGCTATTATTTTTGCATATAGTTTGACATCAGTGTTTAGCAATCAAATTGGTTTGAAAATAGCCTGGAAGGTAGGCTCTTTGCCAGGTTTTGGTATAGTGATTATATATGCCTAAAGCATCTCAGATGGAAAGAAGGCAGAGGGCATCACAGCTGCAAGAACTGGAGAGAGCCTGGGACAAAGGATTGAATGAATTGTTTGTTGTAGACGTTTGATAAACCATCACATCCCGGTGATTTTCTGATCAGGAGATTACGGATAGCCTTAGCAATCTCCTAAGGGGTAAAAGGTGCATTCAATGCTTGTAGTTGGGAGCTTGTGAGGGTAGGTAACTGTAGCTTAGCAAGGCATGCATCAATGTGATTGTCAAGGGGTTGAAAAGTATAAGTCAGATTTTAAGGCGTACAAGGAGCTGTAATATGATGCAAAGGAATCTGCTCTCTTTAGGATTAACTGTCTTCCTTTTGAAGTAAGAGTCTATAAAGTGGGCAATTTTGGTTTGGGTTTTCCTGGCCTTTAGGTTTGCTATGAGTTTCTTGGCTTTATTACCAGAGGGGTAATACGATGGTTTAAGGGCTTTGAGATGTTTGTCATATTGCTCTATAAGTAACACTCGGAGATCTGAACATAGTTTGGAGAAAGCTTGGGAAAGGGAAAAGGTTGGATTGGATTTATTCAGAGATTCTAAAGGAGCGGATCTCTCTGAGTAGTTGGTCAAGCCTCTGCAGTGTCCTCTGTCTCTGGTGTCCTCTGTTATGGTGTGAGCCCACTTAAACAAAAGTTCCCCTTATAAAAGCTTTGTGGGCACACCTAACAGTGAATGAATCAGATACAGACTGAGAATTTAATGCAAAATACTATTGAAGGTGTTTATCTATTACAAATATACAATATCTCACAAAAGTGAGTACACCCCTCACATTTTTGTAAATATTTTATTAACTTTTCATGTGACAACACTGAAGAAATGACACTTTGCTACAATGTAACTTAGTGAGTGTACAGCTTGTATAACAGTGTACATTTGCTGTCCCCTCAAAATAACTCAACACACAGCCATTAATGTCTAATCTACCGGCAACAAAAGTGAGTACACCCCTAAGTGAAAATGTCCAAATTGGGCCCAAAGTGTCAATATTTTGTGTGGTCGCCATTACTTTATGTCTGGAGACATGCTTGGCCAATCCATTACCTTTATTCTCAGCTTATTTAGCAAGGCAGTGGTCATCTTGGAGGTGTGTTTGGGGTTGTTATGTTGGAATACTGCCCTGCGGCCCAGTCTCCGAAGGGAGGGGGATCGTGCTCTGCTTCAGTATGTCACAGTACATGTAGGCAGTCAATGAACTGTAGCTCCCCACTGCCGGCAGCACTTATGCAGCCCCAGACCATGACACTCCCACCACCATGCTTGACTGTAGGCAAGACACACTTGTCTTTGTACTCCTCACCTGGTTGCCTCCACACATGCTTGACTCCATCAGAACCAAATAAGTTTATCTTGGTCTCATCAGACCACAGGAAATGGTTCCAGTAATCCATGTCCTTAGTCTGCTTGTCTTAAGCAAACTGTTTGCGGGCTTTCTTATGCATCATCTTTAGAAGAGGCTTCCTTCTGGGATGAGAGCCATGCAGACCAATTTGATGCAGTGTGTGGCGTATGGTCTGCTAGCAGCACTCATAACTATTACCCAAAGACAACCTGTCAAGTACCTGATCCAAAGCCAGAGTGTAGAGAGGGCTCCCCTTGCGGCTAGGTGCAGAGCACCCCTAGACGTGGGACAGGGAGTGCTGTGCCCGAAGTAGCACGGGTTGCCAGCTGGGATGGCCAGATGGAGGCAGGAACCGGTTGGTGGTAAAGTCCAAGGCAGATCTGGAACACTTGGCAAGCCAGGCAGACGTGCTGCAGGAACAGAAGTAAGCCGGGTAATGCACGGGAACACTGGTAAAGGCAGGAGAGAGTCCAGGAACACGCCAAAAGGTCAGGAACCAGGGGTTCAAGAGAGTCAAGGTCAAGCAATCGGGGTCGGCAGCAGGAAGTCAAAGATCAGTAAGCAAACAAGGCACAGGAAACACAGGAGGCTGACGATCATCCAGCAGCTAGTAACTGTAGCTGCTGGCTTTAAATAGGGTGTTTGGCGCCAAGCGCCATTACGCACGGCGCACACGCGTGCGCATTGGCGCCCGCACATTCCTGACTGTGTTTGCCCGGAATTGGCCATGAATGCGCAATCGCGCCAATGCGTGAATCCGCTGATTGGCCAAACTGTTGGTAGTTCGCTGACAGCGCCCCCCCCCCCCCCCGAGGGGCAGCCTCCGGATGCCCAAGTGGACCTGTTTTTCAGGGAATTTCTTGAAAATTTCATGCAGAAGTCTGGGAGCATGTATGTTTTTTGCAGGTTCCCAAGAACTCTCCTCCGGTGAATAGCCCTTCCATTTTATTAGATACTGGGCCTGCCTTCCTCTTCTTTGGCAATCCAGGATGAATTCTACTTCATATTCTGTCTCTCCATTTACCGTAACCGGAGGTGGAGGCAAGTCATCTCTTTCAGGAAAGGGACCAAGATTGACTGGTTTAAGCAGAGACACGTGGAAGACTGGGTGAATCCTGTACGTACTTGGAAGACATAATTCAAAGGCCACAGGGTTGATCACTTTCTTGATCGGGAAGGGGCAAATGAACCCAGCTTTTTGGATGGGCAGGACAGCTTAAGGTTAACAGTGGATAGCCACACTTTGTCTCCCACCTTCAGAGCTGGACTGTCTTTCTTCCTTTTGTCGTAGAATTCCTTATAGTCTTCTTGTGCCTTTTGCGTGTTTTTTTGTAAGAGCAGAAAATGTTCTTGGAGGAAGGCTACCCTATCTTGAACAGCAGGTACAGCAGTTTCAGGCATAGGGTTAGACAAAAAAGATGGGTGGAAACCAAAGTTTGCAAAAAATGGAGACTGGTGGGTGGAAGCATGAATTGAGTTGTTGTATGCGAACTCGGCACACGGGAGTAAGGCTACCCAATTGTCTTGCGTGAACGTGGAGAAGCAGCAGGGGTATTGCTCTAGGGTCTGGTTTGTCCTTTCCATTTGACCATTACTTTGAGGGTGATACGCTGAAGATAAGCAGACTTCGATGTTCAAGACCTTACAAAGAGCCTTCCAGAATCTGGAAGTGAATTGTACTCCACGATCGGACACGATGCTGCCAGGTAGACCATGTAGCCTTACGACTTCTTTGACAAAAGTGTGTGCCGTGTCCACGGCCAAAGGAGTGCCTACCATGGGCATAAAGTGGGCCATCTTAGATAGGCGATCCACTACCACCATGATTGTGGAAAATCCCTCCGAAGGAGGTAGGTCCACTATGAAGTCCATGGACAACATTTCCCACGGTTGATTCAGAACAGGGAGTGCTCTCAACAGACCCCAGGCCTGAATGTGGCTGCCTTTACTCTGAAGGCAGGTGATACAGGAACTCACATAGTCCTTACAGTCCTGTCTTAAGCCTGGCCACCAATAGGATCGTTGGATGAGTTCCAGAGTCTTGCGGACCCCAAAGTGGCCAGCTAGTTGATGGTCATGGAAAGCTTTAAGGACCGTGAGTCAGGCTTCCTGAGGTACAAAGATCTTGATTTTATGCAAGAAATTTTTTCCCCGTTTCTTGAGCGTAGAAGTCTCAGCAGCAGAACATTGGGCAGAGGCTAGTTCAAGGGTGGTCCTAAGATCAGGTTGAATTAAAAGAAAATTTTGAGAGGACAGGATTGTGCTAGGGGTGGCATCCACAGGAGTTTCAGGAAACATCTGCCTTCCCATTCTTGGACCCTGGCCGAAACGTGAGGTGGAAGTTAAACCTCAAAAAGAATAGTGCCCATCTGGCTTGTTGAGGTCTTAGACGTCTGGCTGATCTGAGATACTCAAGATTTTTATGGTCAGTGAATATCATTATTGGGTGGGCTGCGCCCTCCAACAAATATCGCCATTCTTCAAGCGCAGCCTTGATGGCAACAGTTCTCGGTCCCCTACATCGTAGTTTTTCTCGGGCTGACTGAGCATTCGGGAAAAAAAAGCTATTGGGTGAAGCAATGCCTTGGGTCCCTGGCGTTGAGATAAGACTGCTCCTGTGGCCACTTCTGAAGCATCGACCTCCAGGACGTAAGGCAAGGCCGGGTCTGGGTGTAGTAACACGGGGGCGCAGGTGAACACAGTCTTGAGCCTTTCGAATGCCATTTGAGCTTCTGGGGGCCATTGGAAACGAGTGTGTTGCTGGGTCATTTGAGTAATGGGGGCAATGATGCGGGAAAAGTCTTTAATGAACCTCCGATAGAAATTTGCGAAACCCACAAACCTTTGGATGCCTTTTTTGTCAGTGGTGGCAGGCCATTCCAGGATGGCAGACACTTTCTGAGGATCCATTGCTATTCTGTCTGTGGAGATAATCAAGCCCAGAAATTGTATCGATGACTTCTCAAATTTGCACTTTTCTGCTTTTGCATAAAGTCTGTGTTTTCTGAGGGTGGCCAATACTTTTTGTATGTGTATTCTGTGCAGCTCCAGGGTGGCAGAAAAAATAAGAATATCGTCTAAGTAAACAATAAGGAAATTGTCCAGGAATTCTCTGAAGATGTCGTTTACTAGGTGCTGGAAGGTGGCTGGGGCATTGCACAATCCGAATGGCATAACCAAGTATTTGAAGTGCCCAAAGCGGGTTTGAAAAGCAGTCTTCCACTCGTCGCCCTCACGGATCCGCACCAAGTTATAAGCACCTCGTAAGTCTAATTTAGTGAAGATTCGAGCGGAACGGAACCTCTGGAAAAGCTCAGGAACGAGAGGAAGAGGATACCGGTTCTTTATGGTGATTTTATTCAAGTCTCTGTAATCCACACAAGGCCTAAGGGTATGGTCTTTTTTCTCCACAAAGAAGATTCCAGCTCCAGCCGGAGAAGAAGGACAAATTAACCCCTTCTTGAGGTTTTCGTTGATATATTGCCGTACGGCTTCAAGTTCAGTCTCTGAAAGCGGGAAAATACAGCTAAAAGGGATCTCAGCACCAGACAACAGCTCTATCGGGCAATCATAGGGATGGTGAGGTGGTAGTGAGTCAGCTTTCTTTTTATCAAAAACGTCCAGGAAGTTATGATAGACAGAGGGGACATCTTGGCTGGCATTGGAGACAGGCTGAATGGAGAGACAGCTGGCAGGAGGCGGGGTCCCAGGAACCACGCAGTGTTGGAGACAGTATGCTGATTTGAAGGATACTTCCCCTTTGGACCAGTCTATCAGTGGGTTGTGTGCCCGAAGCCAAGGGATTCCCAGAATTAAAGGAAACATGGGTGAGGGAAGAACATCAAAGTGGAGAAGTTCCTGATGGCCTGGGCCGGTTGTGGCAAGTACCGGTAGGGTTTCTTGAGTGATGAGCCCGGATCTGGGAGTGGTGCCATCTGCGAGGTGGATTTCCAGTTTATGGCTTTTGGTCTGGAGCGGAATATGAAGGTTTCTTGCTAAAGAGATATCCAGGAAACAGCTGCAGGCTCCTGAGTCAATAATTGAGCAGCTTGATCTCCCCTCCCGCCACCTGTAATGAAACAAGGAGGACTAGGTGAGTTGGGGAAGGTCCCGGAATCTGGAGGTGCATACTGTTGTGAGCAGAGGGCTTACCTGGCCTCACCCGGCAGTTGCGGAGAAAGTGTCCATCTCCCCCACAGTAGAGACATAAGTTCGCTTGCCGGCGACAAAGTCTTTCAGCAGGGGTTAAAGCTGTTCAGACCACCCCGATCTGCATAGGTTTTTCAGGAGAAATCGGGTTGGTAGCAGTGGGTAGACGTGCAGGAGATGGTGGTACCTTGGTTAACATCCAGGTAGGCTGAAAGGATTGTGCACGTTCAGACCGACGCTCCCGCAAGCGTCTGTCCAGCTGGATGGCAAGTTGAATGAGCCCCTCTAATGTGGTGGGGGTCTCTACTCGTGCCAGCTCATCTTTAAGGGTTTCACAGGCCTAACCAATACTGGTATTTGAGGGCAGCCTCATTCCAAACCCGTGTCTGCAGCCCACCTACGAAAGTCCACAGTACAGTCTTCCACAGGGCGTCGGCTTTGTTGTAGTTTATGGACCGTTGCCTCGGCAGTGGCCATACGTTGTGGGTCATCATACAGTTGGGCCATAGCTTTGAAGAAAACATCAATGGAACTAAGAGCAGGATCTTTCTGTTCCAGTAAATGGTGGGCCCAGGACTGGGGTTCATCAGACAACAAAGAGATAACAAACCCCACTTAAACTGTCTCTAAGGAAAAAGTTCTGGGTTGCAAGGCCAGGTATAGTAGGCAGGCGTTCTTAAATTATTTGAACTTACTGCGATCACCAGAGAAGCATTCAGGAGTAGGTACTCTTGGTTCAGGAGGAGGAGCCATCACAGTAGGAGCAGGAGCTGAATGTCCCGGAACTGAGGGAGCGGAGGTGGAGACTGCAGCGGATGGATTGGAGGTTGCTGACAGAGATGGTGTAGTCAGGTTCTGTAGGCGACCTTCCAGCTGGAAGTAACCATCTTGGAGATTTTTCACAGCCTGGGTTAATGCTGCAACTTGCTGGCACAAGGCCTCCAGCCGGGAAGCACCTCTCTCGGCTTCTGACATGGCTGGATGATCTTGTCAAGTACCTGATCCGAAGCTGGAGTGTAGAGAGGGCTCCCCTTGCGGCTAGGTGCAGATCACCCCTGGAAGTGGGACAGGGAGTGCTGTGCCCGAACTAGCACGGGTTGCCGGCTGGGATGGCCAGATGGAGGCAGGAACCGGTTGGTGGTAAAGTCCAAGGCAGATCTGGAACACTTGGCAAGCCAGGCAGACATGCTGCAGGAACAGAAGTAAGCCGGGTAATGCACAGGAACACTGGTAAAGCGAAGTCAGGAGCCAAGCCGGGTCAGACACTGGGAAAGGCAGGAGAGAGTCCAGGAACACGCCAAAAGGTCAGGAGCCAGGGGTTCAAGAGAGTCAAGGTCAAGCAATCCGGGTCGGCAACAGGAAGTCAAAGATCAGTAAGCAAACAAGGCACAGGGAACACAGGAGGCTGACGATCATCCAGCAGCTAGTAACTGTAGCTGCTGGCTTTAAATAGGCCGTTTGGTGCCAAGCGCCATTACGCACGGTGCACGTGCGTGCGATATGGCGCCCGCACATTCCTGACTGTGTTTGCCTGGAATTGGCTGCGCATGCGCATTCGCGCCAATGCGCGAATCCGCTGATTGGCCAAACTGTTGGTAGTTCCCTGACACAACCTCTGGATGTGACGCAGAGCATGTGCACTCAGCTTCTTTGGTCAACCATGGCGAGGCCTGTTCTGAGTGGAACCTGCCCTGTTTAACTGCTGTATGGTCTTGGCCACAGTGCTGCAGTTCAGTTTCAGGGTCTTGGCAATCTTCTTATAGCCTAGGCCATCTTTATGTAGAACAACTATTCTTTTTTTCAGATCCTCAGAGAGTTCTTTGCCATGAGGTGCCGTGTTGAACTTCCAGTGACCAGTATGAGAGAGTGAGAGCGATAACACCAAATTTAACACACCTGCTCCCCATTCACACCTAAGACCTTGTAACACTAACGAGTCACATGACACCGGAAGGGGAAAATGGCTAATTGGGCCCAATTTGGACATTTTCACCTAGGGGTGTACTCACTTTTGTTGCCAGTGGTTTTGACAATAATGGCTGCCTGTTGAGTTATTTTGAGGGGACAGCAAATTTACACTGTTATACAAGCTGTACACTCACTACTTTACATTATAGCAAAGTGTCATTTCTTCAGTGTTGTCACATGAAAAGATATAATAAAATATTTACAAAAATGTGAGGGGTATCCTCACTTTTGTGAGATACTGTATACTGAGTAGGGATGATCCAACGGTTCGGGTCGACCATCGGTTCGACCCGAACATTGACTGTTCGAAATTCGGCCGAATTCCGAAATTTTTAGTAGAGCAGGGATGTTGCCCCGCTCCTGTCACACCTAGGCGTTTTTGTTTCAGGCGTTTATTGGGCTTTTTTGTGGACAGCTTTGGAGGCAGGCATGACATCTGAGCTTCTGTGTAGGGGTATATATACACACACACACATATATGTATATATACACATACACACATATACAGTAGGTGTGAAAGTAGCGGAACCCCATCCATGCGCTAATGAAATTATTTGCAGGGATGTGGCTCCGCTCCTATCACACCTATATGTGTGTATGTGTATATATACATATATGTGTGTGTGTATATATACCCCTATACAGAAGTTCAGATGTTATGCCTGCCTCCAAAGACGCCCAAAAATTGCCCAAAAAAACGCCTGCAACAACACACCTGGGCGTTTTTGTTGCAGGCGTTTTTTTGGGCATTTTTTGGGCTTCTTTGGAGGCAGGCATAACATCTGAACTTCTGTATAGGAGTATATATACACACACACACACACACACACATATGTATATATACACATACACACATATAGGTGTGATAGGAGCAGAGCCACATCCCTGCGCAAATAAAAATTCTAAAAAAATGATATTTTTTTTCTGGTTCTGGACATGCTACAGAGCTGAAACTTCACAGGTACACTTGTTAGACCCCCCCCCCCCCCCAGACACTAAATTTAAAGAAATCTCTTTTTTTTTTTCAATCATTTTTTCAATAATTGGCTCTCTATCAAAAACGACAAGAACTTTTTAAGAACTTTTTTTTTGTGTGATTAATAGTCCCTTGGGCATGACCCAGAACCCTAGGCACTTTTTAGGGGCATTTATTGGGTTTTAGGGCTCCAAAATTGTGTTTTTTGATTACCGAAGTTCGGGTCCCATTGATTTCAATGGGGTTCTGGAATCCGGACCCAAACTTTCGGAAAGTTCGGGTGTTCTGGTCGAACTTAACCTTTCAAAAGTTCGATTATCCCTAATACTGAGGTGAATTAAACAGCTGAGAGTTAACTCTCCAGATATAGGTAGGGCTAGGTGTAAGTTCCTCCACAATTTATATAGAAATGTGAGCGTGGTCTGACCATGAATTGGAAGATACAGACTGGAGCAGCATTTTATCTACTAAGATCATGTCAATCCTAGAGTAAGAATTATGATACATTGAATTGAAAGTAAACTGCTTTCTTCTGCATGCAAACACCTCCAAGCATCAAAGACATCTTCCGAATGGAACAGCGGTTGAAGCATAGGGGGCTGTCTTTTAGGCTTTAAAAAAACAAAGCCAATTGTGGGTCAGATGTGGGGTTAAAGTCTCCGCAAATTATAAGGGAGCCCCATCTAATTATGGAAATGTTGCGAAAAAGCTTTTTGAGGAAACGTAGTTGATGAAAATGAGAAGCATAGATATTCACTATGGGGAAATGTCTGTTATTGAGTTTGCACAGAAGGATCAGGTATCTGTCATCAGGGTCACATATGGACTCATGTAAGGAGAAAACCACTGACTTTTTAATTGCAAAAAGAACCCATTTTTGTTTGTGTTGTACAGATGCCAGGAATATATGTGGGAAGTCTTTGTGGAATAAGGCAGCAGAGGTAGAACATAAGAGATGCGTTTCTTGAGTGCATAGAAAGTCAAAGCCTAATTTAACCACTTTACAACCGGAGGATTTTGCTGTCTTCCGTCCAGGCCACTTTTTGCGATTCGGCGCTGTGCGACTTCAACTGACAATTGCGCGGTCGTGCGACGCCGTACCCAAACGAAATTTACGTCCTTTTTTTCCCACAAACAGAGCTTTCTTTTGGTGGTATTTGATCACCTGTGCGATTTTTACTTTTTGTGCTATAAACAAAAAAAGAGCGTTTATTTTGAAAAAATAACAATATTTTTCACATTTTTTTATATGAAATTCCCCCCAAAAAAGATGTAAAAACCAATTTTTTTAAAAGTTTTTGGCCAATTTGTTTTATGCTACATATGTTTGGTAAAAAAAATCGCAATAAGTGTATTTTGATTGGTTTGCGCAAAAGTTATTGCGTTTACTAACAAAGGGAAAGATTTCTGTCATTTTTGGTGTTTTTTTTTTAACGCGTAATGGCGGCGATCTGCGATTTTTTTTTTTTTGCGGGACTGCGACATTGCGGCGGACAGACCGGACCCCTGACTGACATTTTTGACACTTTTGGGGGTACCAGTGACATTACTGCAGTAATCAGTGCTGTATATATGCACTGTTACTGTAAAAATGACACTGGCAGGGAAGGGGTTAATTTTATTGGAGAGGGAGGGGTTAATGTATGCCTGGTGCTTACTGACGTGTAGGGGGGGCGGTGACTATGTGATTCATGGACAGATCGGATGTCCAGCTATGCTGAACAGTCCGATCTGTCACTCCCTGTCACTATGGAGATCCGCCCGCTGTGTTTACACACAGCGGGCGGATCTCCAGACTCGATCCCCGACGATCGGGTAAGAGCAGCGGCGATCGCCGCTGCTCCTCCCCTGGCCCGACTCCCGCTGTGAATGAAAACAGCGGGAGCGAGCCTCAGAAGGGGAGGAGTCCAGTCACGTTAATACTACGTGACTGGACGGGAACGAGCCACTCTGCCGCAGTAGTATTACTGTGAGCGGTACTAGAGTGGTTAAGGGCCTCTTTCCAAATTGACACCCTTTGCGCAGGATGGTTGTGTCCATGTACATTAAAAGTTGTCACTGTAATCACCATTAATAAATAATACCGAAATACCATAGGGCTAGATTTTGAGGTGTCATCACGTTCACCGGACCTGGCGCTGTTAGGAAACCACAAGGAACAAAACAGCAACAGCAACTGTGAAGGAACAAGGAAAACAATCAGTAAAAAAAAGAAACAATTCCAGAAGGAATCTGACTGCAGCTATATTGCACATTTACTAGAGAGGGAGTTTCATAGGCAATGTGCTCCATTTAGCCTGGGGAACCAGATGGTATATCAGTTGTAAAAGTTGAGAAGTTTAGCGTTTGTGGTTTCTATGTTTACATTTATAAGAAATGGCCTGCCAGTCATCCTGGGTGTCCACTCTGGATGGGGATGCACGAGGTGTGGGTTCTTGTTATTGGAGGATATCCCATGGCCTGAGCAGTGCAAGACCGTCCGCAAGTGTAGTTAACACCTATGTGGAAACATTGTGTGTAATGGGTAGTTTTGTTGGGTAGCCCCATCAATGGACAATCTTGTGGTTGTGTAGAACTTTGTGATCGGCAGAAGTGACTTACATTTTTGTAGCGTGTATTGTGAAAGCTCTGCATACAGTTGTAGGTGAGAAAACTGTTCAGGCAGCTGGGGAACTTTGCGGAAAGTGGTAATGAGCTGGTCTTTTATATGATAGGTGTTTCTTGGGACATTGTGAGAGAGGTGAGACGGCTTGGGCAGGAGATGGATTCTGTCTATCACTATTTTAGAGGGCAGCACTATGCAAATCAGTTTGCATGCATTATGGTTTAACTGTTTATTTTGAACAGATTCAGGGATGCCTCTGAGTTTTACATAGTCCTGCTTTGAGCGGTCCTCCAAATCTGCTACTTTGGCTTTGAGTGTCTCAAGTTTAGCTTCCTTCTCATTATGTGCATTTTTGAGGGTGTTATGTGAGCAACCAAATTCACCCATTTTCTGTTCTATATGATTCACTCCTCCCAGTTCTTGTACTTCAGCTTTAAAGTTCTTTTGATCATGATCATTTGATAATGTCAGAGTGCAAGGAAGCTCGCAGGGACACCAACATATCCTTTAAAATAGTATCAGAAATGAGCTCATTAGTGGTTAGGAAGGAACTGATTTTTTTCAGCCAGGTCTCTGGTGGTGTTCAGAGAGTTGCAGCCTCAAATGAGGGTGTCCCAGTGGATAGCAGAGGCTTGCTTATGGAAGGGCTCTGGGAGAGTTGAGTGGAAGCCGCTGGAGATCATGGCTTTGCTGTCTTTTGGGCCCCAGTATGCTAAGGGCTCTGTGAGACTGGTGAGCAACCCCTGGCGCCATCTTGGTCTGGCTTCTGCTAGGCGGGGAGAAAGAATTGTGGATGTTTTCTAAGTTGGGAAGCTTGGGTGCTCAGCGATGGTGCAGCAGGTGGATGGAGAGGTTTATAGACCAAAGGGTCCCCTCTGGCTGTTGAAATTCGGGTCTGTGGTGAGGAGCTTCTTAGCTATGTGCCCATGCAGCAGCGTCATAGCCACGCCCTCACTGGTATTTTTTTTTTGTGACACTCAAAATACAAATACACAATTAATGGTAAACAAAGCTTCTTTTTTTTCATTTGCAATAATTTTGTACCAGAATCAGCAAATGGACATTTCACAGAATAAAATGTGCACATTTTATTTACATTAGTTTGCCAAAGAAAGCTTTACTGGATTTTACCAATTCTATTGTTGAAAGGTATACAGATGCAAGAACTAAAGTTATTTAATATGTGCTCACTTAAAATACACTATTTTTTCCATTTAAAAATAAATGGTACAATGAAAGTATCCAATGAAAGTTTTTCTATCTCAACAAGTTCTTTAGAAACCTTTTATTACAAGAGGACACTGATGCTTAAATCGGTATTAAACCCAAAAGCAAACATTTATTATATTGCAGATTACCGATTCTTAGATGTAATGACTTCATTAGTCTTCCCTTTTAGGCTTTCTTTTCCTTATTGTTACCTGGTGATTTGGCCAGTATGTCTGTTTTTCAACAGAACAACCGCTCCTACAAATGTATCAGCTAAGAATGTTGAGACAAACCATTTACCACTAACAATGGTGCCAGCAATGATCAGTTTTTATTTATTGATGTAAAACCTTTACCCAAAAAGAAAAATAAAACAGTTTGCTGTAGCTGCTTGTGTAGCCGCAGTGTGAGCTGGAGTTTTGCTTCAATTTGTTAGTGTATCTAAATCTGCTAGTACATCTAACACTTTTCTTCCCCTGAACTGACAATGCTGCTGTCCAAAGATGCCCCCCCCCCCCCTGTGCTCTTTCATCCAAAGTGGGGGTACTGTAATGCAGGAGGTGTTACTGGCTAGATCCCTGGGTGAAAACAGAGGGGGAAAAAGCCTACAAAAAAAGAAACCCAAATGTAATATTAAGTGAACAATATCAGTTCTAGAGACGGTTAGCACTTCCACATCCCGATAATCAATTTGAACCAAAAAACATAAAGAATGTATATAAGAATATATCTTAAAAGATCAGGGGACTTTTCAGGAGGTGTTACAGAGGTGAGCACAATACACCGATAGTTACAATATACACATTTTATTTATATTCTAATTCATTAAAACCTCATTGATAAAACTCGATAATGGTTCAAATAAGTGCAGTCAAAAATAAACATAATATGATGTGTAGATGTGGTCCAACCGCTTCTTCAGGGAACCTGATTTCTCATTTATAACTTTCAAATTTCAAAGATCGAAAAAATATATAATTGACATCCTATATTAAAATCCATACATCACATAGATATATAATTATGACTTTAATACTCACCAAAGAGGTCATATTCTGTTTTAACTGTCTCCCAATGGCATGACGTAGTCGCAGCTTGATAGTGACTGTGACGTGAGTCACTTTGGTTGGGGGGCTTGTGAAATCCAGATTGCTTTAGGGAGGTTGGGAGACTACTTGTCCAGCTTCCCCAGCCCCTCTTATGTGTAAGTCACCCTGTGTCTATTAGGGGCACAGGGTGACCAAGAACCCCAGTCGGGTCTGCACTAATCAGACTCGCTGTACAACCACACTGGACTCAGCCTTTCGTGTTCCCCTGGTTATCCTGGGTTCTATGTGTGGTTTGTGTTGAAAGAGCGAAGGGCTTTTTCACTTGGGACAGTAATATTTCTGAACAGTGTCCCTCAGGAAATATATGAAGAAATATTGCGGATTGCTAGGATATTGCAAACGTGTTTCATAGACCCTTGCTAGTGGGATGGGGGTTTGTTATTGTTGAATGCCTGCATTCCATTGTTCTATTGTTCCTGTCTGCCTTGAGTAAGCTTATTATGGGATGTGTATGTTTGTGGGGATTGGCTCTAAGGGGGAGGGGTTGTCCCAGAGTGTACATATCTTTGTGCTTTGTGTTTCAATAAACACTTTGATTCTGGTTTCGCTCCAAAACTTGTACTGTCAAGTTCTTGGGGTAACTATAGCCAGATTCACGGATCCTGTATTCCAGAGCTTAGGAAGCAGATTCTTGGCGGAGATACCCAGTCGGGGTGTCCGGATTCTGTCACAGTGACCAACTGACAACCAGTGACCACCGGAGTCAGGTCTGAAGGGTATTGGACTGTATTTAGTTTCCCTGATATTGATTCCCAACCACTGAAATAAATCAGTTGCAATCAAAATGAGGATATGGGCTGGGTGTTGAACCTCTCTCCTATTCTTTCCAGTTCTACAAACACGACCACTGTGCCTATCTCTATCCACACTTGTTCGTCGCCACAATTCCTAACAGCTACCCCAACCACATACATACACTCTCCAACCAGATAACACATCAACACGACACAACTAGATGACATCCACATATTTAGTCACCACATCTCAAGGATGGAAAACTGCAATATCTTACATATATTACAGTATATTACATAATATATTTTATATATATACTGTGTATGTGTATATATATATATATATATATATATATATATATATATATATATATATATATACAGTATATATTACATAATTTTATTACATTTTTTCTTTTTTTAGTTTTGAATAAAGTGGAGGTGGATTAGAAACCTTGTCTCTTTTTATTGCTGTCTGTGCCCCTGTTAAGGATATTCACCTTCTCAATTTGGCATGTTTACTGTTATCCGTAGTGAGATTAAAAGAAAATCCCAAATTTTGGGTTTTTCACAGAAAAGTAATACAGAGAAATCTTCCCAGGGGGGACAGTAGTTCTGGTGTCCTGGGGATCCCCATGGAATCCCCTTAATTTGCAGGGATTTCCTCTCACTTCCTGTTTGGCTTTGGGACAGGAAGTGAAGGGAAATCTCCGCAATGGGACACAGATCGCGGAAAAAAAAAAAAAAAAAACTGATAGAGGTTAAGACACTACCTTACTCTATCCAAGAAAAAAAAAAAAAAGTTTTGCCCATAGTTCAACTTTAAATGCCCAGGCCACATTTAGCAGCATTAGCATATGTCAATTAGTTTGACAATAACTTTGTGACTGTTTTATTGTATATATCGTAATAATGCTTACATAAGCAGAATATATTTGAACTACATATAAGGCTTTCATTTGGTACACTGGTTTAATAAAATTAAGCTCTGTTTTTTTAGGCTGACAACTGCGCAAAAATTGAAAAAAGCAAACTGTACATTTTCCTTTTTTTTTTTCTTTTTAAATTCTATTTATTTATTTAAAACTACGGCATTAAACTTAAAGAACTGGAGACGCCACCACAGCCTCAAGGTGATAATGTGCCAATGTTCATCTATAGGTTAAATGTTTCAGTAAAGCCCCAGCCTTTATATACAATATCTGACATTGTGACCTGAAACCACTGTGATTGTTTTTTGATTGCAAGTGGGGACCTGAGCTGTCAGTTTATACACATATCCCTAAAATGGGGCAACTTGCAGGGAAAGTTTATTTACAGGTTGAAGACAGGAAGGGATAAATTCTGATCATCGGCCTGTGCAATAATTTACAATAATCTTAAAGATAATTAGGGATGGGCTTGGAGTTTGAGTTGAACGTAAGTTTGACTTGAACGTTGGCTGTTTGCTTGTTTGTCGAATGACGAACAAATGGGCTTCTTTGCGGGAACTTCTAGCTTCTGCATTATCATTTTTTTTACAGTTTGTTGAGATAAGATAGTGCAGTGTATATCACAAAGATATATATATATATATATATATATATATATATATATATATATATATATATATATATATATATATAGGCACTTCAGTATTTATCAGTTTATGTCAGTATTGCTGAAAGAAATGGAGTGGGGTCCCCCCAGTCCATACCAGGCCCTTTGGATCTGGTATGAATTTTAAGGGGAACCCTGCACCAAAATGTTTTTAAAAAATGGCGTGGGGTTCCCCCTAAAATCCATACCAGACCCTTATCCGAGCACACAGCCTGGCTGGCCAGGATGGGGGTGGGGGGAGCGAGCACCCCCCCCCTCCTGATCCATACCAGGCCACATGCCCTTAACATGGGGGGGTGGGTACTTTGCCCCCCCTACCCCAAAGCACCTTGCCCCCATGTTGATGGGGACAGGGGTCTCTTCCCAACAACCCTGGGCTGTGGTTGTGGAGGTCTGTGGGGGGGAGGCTTATCGGAATCTAAAAGCCCCCTTTAACAAGGGGGCCCCCAGATCCCTCCACCCCTATGTGAATGGATATTGGGTACATCGTACCCCTACCCATTCACGAAAAAAGTGTACAAAAAAAATAAATACAAAAGCCAGTTTTGGACAAGTCCTTTATTAAAAAAAAAAAAAAATAGTGTCCCCCGATGATCAGTCGCCTGCCCACCCGAAAAATGGGAAAAAAAGAAGCTCCTGCTTCCTCGGACTGACATTGTGTAATTTATTCACTACACCTGAGCAGTGCACTGTGGGGCAGCTTGTAATGTCAGATCCCTATAAAAGCGCTGTCAAATTTAAAACAGCTCATAGCATGAGAAGCATCCAAAGAAGCAGGAGCTTCTTTGTTTTTTCCTATTTTTCGGGCGGGCAGGCTACTGATCATCAGGGGAAACTATTTTTTTATTTTTTTTTTTTAATAAAGAACTTGTCCAAAACTGGCTTTTTTCCTTTATTTTTTTTGTGCACTTTTTTAGTGACTGGGTAGGGGTACGATGTACCCGATATCCATTCACATGGGGGGGGGCCCTTGTTAAAGGGGGGTTCCAGATTCCGATAAGCCTCCCCCCGCAGAACCCCACAACCACAGCCCAGGGTTTTGGGGAAGAGACCCCTGTCCCCATCAACATGGGAGCAAGGTGCTTTGGGGTGGGGCTTGCTCGCCCCCACCCCCATCCTGGCCAGCCAGGCTGTGTGCTCGTATAAGTGTCTGGTATGGATTTTAGGGGGAACCCCATGCTATTTTTTTAAAAACTTTGGGTGGGGTTCCCCCTAAAATCAATACCAGACCCGAGGGGCCTGATATGGACTGGGGGGGGGACCCCACGCCATTTTGTTTTCATTTTTGTATCTGTATTGCTGGGAGTGACAATACATTTCAGCCGCAAGCAAGTTTAAATGACATTTTTTCCTTTAGAAATGCTAGGATTGCTGCACTAATACAAATAAACTGTGAGAACAGCCCAATTGTTACAAGACTAGAAGAAACACTCATAATCCATGAGTGTTAAAATATATTGAAAGGTATGGGATTTGAGTATTTCTAGATTTTTACTTTCATCTTCATTGTAGGAGGTATTGATTGAATTTTATTATAGAAGATGCCATTAAACATGCATTTCTTAAGAGCCCATTTTCTTGCCCATCTTTGTACATTTATCCCTTTAGGAGATATTTGCACAGCAACACCAACCAAGCTAAGCATATGAAATTTGCAGAGGAAAAGGGGTCAACTTGGTTTATATGCTTCCTGCTGGATCATTTATATTTAATGAAATAACTATCTCTTTCAAGTCAAGATAACGCATTTTTCACATTTATTTGTATGGTAGATGACCTTTCATAATGTTAGAAAGATCATTTTGTAATGGTAAAGAAAAAAACAAAATTCTAAATAACTTTTACGAACGTATAGAACAAAGTATGTAGGCACACAGTATGTCAATATCTGAAAATCAGAATAAATGGTTAAAAGTATTGATGAATGAATAATGATTGATGCAAGTTTTGATGTCTATAAGGGATGTCAAATATTAATGATTTTGAGAAGTGATATAACGAAGCACAAATCCCCAGTGATGTTTTGTTTTGCAGCTTACTCTGAACATTCATTTGTACTTTATCTGAGATAATCTTAATTAAATATTTATTGTACTATGTACATGTTTAATAAATGAAAGCAAAGTCCTTCACCTAGCTTCAAACATAACCTTTTGTTGTGCCACTTTTTCACTATAGTAGACTCTGGCATATGCAGACCATGTAAAAGTTGCAAAGACTATAGCTGCAGAAGCAACATTTTCTTGAGCAGAGTGAGCCAAGATTTCTGATGAAACCTTTATAAGTGTGAACAAAAAGACCTTTTGTTTTTAAGTATTATTGGTTTGTTCCCTAAAGTCTTTTGACATTACATTCACTCCCATTATCTATAAAGTTGCAGCTTTTGTTTTTTTAGCATATCTTAATTTCTATTATGCCTTCAGCTGACTAGTGATGAACTAAATCACTTTTAGGTCTTGTCTATGCTCTATAGCGGTGAACATTCCAAGTCCATAAAGCACAAACCTTCCCAAAGGCTAAACCCTGCTAACTATCAAAGTAGATAACCTAATAAATGACCCACTACTTTTAATAATATTGAACAGGAAGCTCTTGATTTGCATATAGTTGTAGATAAACACTTCAGGTCCATCCTATAGTATACATATATACACGGCGACACCTGTGCGACAGATCACCTCCCTCAGTTTAAATAAACACTGGCTAGGTACACAGTTAACCCTTTGATTGCCCCTGATGTTAACCCCTTCCCAGCCAGTGTCATTAGTACAGCGACAGTGCATATTTTTTTAGCACTGATCTCTGTATATCTCTCCACAAAAAGTGTCCAAGTGTCAGTATCAGAATGTCCACCACAATATCGCAGTTCCACTTTCAGTTACTGATCACCGCCATTACTAGAAAAAATTATATACAACTTTTGTGTAAACCAAACAATACACTGTATGCCAATTGGGATTTTTTTTTTTTAACAAAAATACTGTATGTGGCAGAGTACACATTGATCTAAAATTATAATGAAAATTATTTTAAATACATTTTCCCTTTTTTTTTTTATTTTTTTAATAGGTTGCATAGCAGAAAGTAAAAAATAGTTTGTTTGTTTTTTTTTTCAAAATTGTCATTTTTTTTTTGTTTATAGCTCTATTTGTGGGGGGAAAAAAATGAACATACATTTTATTTGGGTACATAGTTTTTATGGCGGCGCAATTAAAGTAAAGCAGTGCTGTATTGCCAAAAATGGCCTGGTCTTGAAGGAGGATAAGTCTTATGGAGGTCAAGTGGTTAAATATAGAAGCACACTCCACAGTCAAGATTCGGATCAAGATGCAGTTTAAGTCTCCGCTGATCCATAAGTAGGGTTGAGCGAACACGGACTGTATTACTGTTCGTACCGAATAATTGGATTTTTGTTACCCGAACACGGACCCGAAAACTTTACTGTATATTCGGGTAAAAATCCGTGTTCGGTCGTTTTATTTCCGGGTTTTGCATGCTTTGGCGCGATTTTCATGGCGGGCTTTCAACAGCCAATCAACAAGCGTTTAACTGGTGTGCCTAAGCCATCCCAGCCATGCCTACAAATGTATCAGTAGCTGTGATTGGCCGTCTGAAGCATGTGACCAAGTCTTTATAAGTTCGAGGCAGCGCCGCTGCGGCGTCATTCTGCTGTTTAGTTCAGGGAGAGAGCACACATCAACGTGCTGGCTGCTGATTAGGGACAGACAGGAAAAAAAAAACATTTGTGTCCGGATAGAATTGAGGGACAGGTCGGAGTGTGTTAGGCAGGGCGAGTTGTAGGCATTTTAGGGAGAGAGTCTGCTGATTTTTAGGGTCAGTGTGTTCTACAAACTACAATCGATACTGCTGTGTGGGGTGGGGTTTGCAGTGACCGATCTACGATCTTATCAATCCTTTTAGGGACAGAGTCTGCTGATTTTTAGGGTCAGACAGTGCGTTCTACAAACTACAATCGATATTGCTGTGTGTGGGGGGGGGTTGCAGTCAACCGATCCACGATCTTATCAATCCTTTTAGGGACAGAGTCTGCTGATTTTTAGGGTCAGACAGTGTGTTCTACAAACTACAATCAATATTGCTGTGTGGTGTGGGATAGGAGATAGGCAGGTGTCAGTGGTCCACATCCATTTTGCTGTGTGTGGGCTGCAGTGAACACAATCTTTTTGGGGTGCAGTGAACACAATCTTTTTTGCCCACTGAGGAGGAGGGAGAAAAGTATTTTTCTATCAGGCACTGTGTGCAGCATTTTTCCTTCAGCTGTGCTGTGCTGAGTGACTGATCATACACTGCTGTGTTCAGTTCACATGTGCTAATATTGAGTGGTTTCAGAAATCATACACTTTTTTTTCTATTCCACTATTCAATATACAGCCTTGGGTTAAAAAAAATTAAATTGTGGCCTGCAGCAGAGCTGAATGATATTTGGGGTTTTTGGGGTTCATCTCATACTTCTGAAGATTTGAGGGTGCTGCCTGTTCCATACTCCTCCTACTCCTCATTCAGCCTTTTAGGGGTACAAACAATAGTAATTGGGGCCTAGTGTGGTTTTGTACGTGTGAGATACATACACTTTTTTTGATCATATTTCCTATTCCGCTATTCAATAAAAACCTTTGGGGATCAATTAAATTGCGGGATAGTTTGTGTTGGTACGTGTGAGATCCACCTTTCCAAGTTTTTGGGGTTCATCTCATACTTCTGAAGATTTGAGGGTGCTGCCTGTTCCATACTCCTCCTACTCCTCATTCAGCCTTTTAGGGGTACAAACAATAGTAATTGGGGCCTAGTGTGGTTTTGTACGTGTGAGATACATACACTTTTTTTGATCATATTTCCTATTCCGCTATTCAATAAAAACCTTGATTAGGGTGTGCCCAGGCATATCCGGCACACCCTGTGCGCACGCCTATGACACCGCCACATCCACCACCACCTCAACCTCCCTCCTACTCCATATGGGCCTCGTCCTTCAGAGATGAAGAACATTGTTTTATTTTTCTGTTTTTTTTTTGTTGTTTTAAGTTATTTCCCTATCCACATTTGTTTGCAGAGCACTTGCCATGCTCTTAACTACGTTTTGCTGCCATTTGCAGCACTCTAGCCCTTTCCATTGGTGTTTTAGAGCCATTTTAGTGCCTGAAAGTTTGGGTCCCCATTGACTTCAATGGGGTTCGGTGTCCGGGAAAAGTTCGGCAAAAGTCCAGGACACGGACCCGGACTTTTTTTTAAAGTTCGGCCGAACCCGCCGAACACGGACATCCAGGTGTCCGCTCAACTCTATCCATAAGTGTAGAGTTCCTTTAGGCTACTATCGTAACCATAGTGTGAAAAAAGCATAACAGGTTATTGTATTAATTTGTGCTGCTCACTAACTAGCAAAACACTGACAGCTTTAGCTGATTCCGGAATACTTACATACATTACTGTAATTATAACATTAGGGACTACACTTTATAGCTACTTATTAAGAAACAGAATTGAGAAACATTGTTTGATACTGTCAACTTCAAAGCGTTCTGAGTTTTAAAATGGTTATGGGGAGCCATGAATTATTAAAAGATCTTGTACTTGTTGTTCCATTAAAAATGTAAAAATTAAAAGAGACATAAAGGGGTTGAGTAACTAAAGGCAAATAGGCTTTTCATTTTGGAAGGATATTTTCCCTTAACTCACTAAATGCAGTGAACATTCACTTTGAAAATGATATCCAATCACATGTAGTGATAAGCCAAACTCCTGTGCCTGTTGCAAAGCATTTGTAAACAACATGGTCACGCTGAAGCTTAGTTGCAATTAAGCCCTGGTTTACACTGATGCGTTGTGGCAAACACACAAGATTGGCTGCGTTTCCCTGCATCGCACTGCTTGGCAATCACGAGATCTGCTGCGGGTGTCCATGAGATCTGCTGCGGGTGTCAATGTTAATTCAATGACACCCCAAAACAGATTGTAAAATGCAGTGCGATTGCAAGAATAACATTGCATGGGTGTGAACACCCATGCAATGTGATTCAGGGTGCACTATTTGGTGTGGATGCAATGCGATTTGAGCCATAAAAAATGTATGGCTCAAATCGCACTGCACAGACATTGCATGTGATGTGCACAGGAATGTGGTGCGATTCCTGAGCGAATCACATGCAGTGTTTTCCAGGCACCAGTTTGAACCCAGGCTTATTCATATTTATTTTGTAGGGCTACTCCAGTAAGAGCCACGAGAATTTTGCACAGATCTTTACAACTTCAGCCTCGCAGACAGGCACAAAGTATTTTTTACAGCCATATACACAAACACTTTTGTTCGTTTCTTCAATGACCAGTCTAGGGGATGTTTTTGTTGTTTTTATTTTTGGAGAACTTCGATATTGTAGGTATGAGGGTAGTGGTGGTTCAGAACTATGTACACTGAGGACTTAGTCTCTCTTTCTTGGTTCAGTAGTAGTAGTAGTAGTACTAAGTAGTAGTAGTAAGCAGAACTTAGCAGAACAACTTAGTAGAGCAAAGTTCCTTCTCTTAGTGGACAATATCTGGACAGAGCTCTTCAGGACTGCCCTTTAAATAGACCCACTATAGCTGGGCACCAGAGGGTTAGTGTCCCTCTATATATATATAGCTAGAGCACAAGGTCCCCAAGATCCAGCAATGTCTATACTCACAAGGCAATTGGACAGATTTGTGCTGCCTTCCAATCTTCCAAGAGATGCCCTCCAATGATACCAGACAGATCAATGGCAGACAGCTCCCCTTAGTCAGTTTCTTCAAAGCACCGGGTCTCATAATTTCTCCCCTAGGGTCACCAAAGGCCTCAACACAGCAGCTTGTGCCTGGGGAGGCAGAGTACCTTCCACAAGCTGGACTCCTTCACTCTGGGACAAGACCCCAAGCTCAGTGTTCTCACAAAATACATAGTCAACCATGTCACCCAGTCACAATGTTATCAAAAAAGAAAAATATACTTTTAGGGCCTTATTACTATTGTTAGCCTAAAAACAAATATCTTTATTACCACCTCGTAGGTATAAAATGACATATAAGAAAAAATTAGCTTCATATACTGTAGACATGAAACATAATAAAACAATTTGAACCAAATATGGCTGACTAGGGCCCTCGGCAGTTGCTGATGAATGATAGTATAGTATGAATGATATCACTCAATCAGGGGTATGCCACAACCTTGGGAAACTAAATCCAGCTCGACATGTTTTGTGCTCTAAGTGCTTCTTCAGGAGATTATGGTAGTGTCTGAATAGATAAGAACAATAAGTAAGAACAAGGTTTTGTAACATTACATACAATTAATGTATACATTTATAGCTTTTTAACACTTACAAAGTAAAATATGAATAGTGCATGAGCTGGTGGAACCAGGGGACCATTGTACACGTTGCATACCAATTATTTATATGAAGCTAATTTGTTCTTATTTGTCACTTTATACCTAAGAGGTGGTAACAAAGATATTTGTTTTTAAGCTAACAGTTGTAATAGTGCCTTAAAAGTACATTTTTCTTTCTTAATAACATTGTGTAGCTAATTCATAGAACGTGGCACAGTTTCACATACTGTATGCATATGTGCACAGTCCCACAATGTGGTGACATATCTCTGTAATATGTATCTATATAGTCACCCAGCCAGCCTTCGTAGCCTGCTTCTCTGGGATAGGTCAGGGCTGCATCCATATTCACACTGCCATCTGCATAGTTTCACACCTATGATCTAGAAACTTCTCCAGTTTCGTGGATACAGAGGAAGCAATATGCTGAACTAGTGGCAGCTAAACACTGAGCAAACCTAACTAGCAGATTGCAGCTTTACTCTCAGAGTGAGCAGAATAAGCTTTTGCCTGTCACACAATTACAGTCACACTACCTACTGTGTGGCAACTACATTTGCCATACGGTAACTTAACACAACTTAACACCTATCTAGCAATCCTAGCACCTACCTCGGAGAGTGCTACAAATTATTACAGGTACTTAAACAAGTAATATAAATGAGGTGCTGTGATAGCAATAAATACAAACAAGAATGTGACACCACAGTGTTAGAAGTATAAATACAGTGTCAGTCTATCAAATAGTCCCAAATATATTCTTCTTAAGATACATTTACTTATATATATTTAACCTATATTAATCTTCAAGAGGGGGTTCTGCCTTAGAAACATAAAAAAGATAGAGGCTTCAATATTGAAAAACCATATGTACAAAGCCTTTATTCCAATGAAAGCTACTCACAAGATAAAACCATCAATCAAGCTAAAATAGTGACTTGTATATGGTAAGATCATTCCCAAGCATTGGTCTCCTGTGTCACTTCCGACACGCCACTTTCTGTGAGAGCTGATATCACATCAGTTTGCTGCTTGACCATGCCCCAATGCATTTTGTCTTTACAACTTTGTAAGAGGAACAAATTTGTGTAGGCATGTTTAGGTCCATCCAGCGTTTGGGTGTTTATTCATTCCATTGGCTAGAATATGAATCTATTCTGGCCTTTGAAATGAATAAATGCACAACCACTAAATGTGCTTAGCATTTAGGCATGCTTAGGCGTGTCTGGCATTTTTTCTTTCAAAAACGTTCCTCTATTGAACGTGTAAGTGATTTCATTTATTTTTCTGCCTGTAAATGTTCCTGCCTCTAAACGCTTGTAAATGCCTATGTGTGCAGGGACACACAAGCTAACATGAAGGGGAATTTAGAGGCAGAAAAAAATGTAACACATCCTGAAAAGCGGCCTTGTTGATGCCCAGTGTACATGAGGCTTTAGTGGACTCATTAGATTGAATGATGTTATTTTTTACATTCTTGTTATACCTGATGAAGGATTCTCACAGTTCCGAAACAGTTTTTTAATGAGTGAGTTTGCATTTTAATGAGTTTATAACTCTACATAAATCTACACGGTGCTGCATATTGGACTACAGTAAGTCCCCTACATACAAACATTCAACTTGAAAACTTTCAAAGATGCAAACATGTGTTCACATGTCCAATCCTGTAGAGCTGGGTACACACACACACTCAACCTGGTGGGTTGAACGAAAGAAAATTACATATTGCTGTACCAACACAAACAATGCTGGTGCAGCAATCTCTCATGTTGTGCCCCTGTGCTCTGACAGAACACACTCATCAGTGCTTGCAGCTTTTGTCTGCAAGCGCTAATCTTTGCTGGACTTACAAACATGTTGAACTTACAAACAAGCTTCCGAAACAGAACTTGTTTATAAGTAGGGGACTTACTGTATGTTTTTCTTTATATATATTGTAGGTTGGGTGATCTCTGCTACCAGTTTTAGTAAATCAACCCTAATTGTCCAAGATGAGTATTAGGTTGGTGGGCAAAAGTTTTCATGAAAATGTTTTAGGTCAACAATTAAAAGTGATATGGACCTGTAATTTGACTACACTTAA
This sequence comes from Pelophylax lessonae, assembly GCF_965119305.1. Classification (NCBI taxonomy): domain Eukaryota; kingdom Metazoa; phylum Chordata; class Amphibia; order Anura; family Ranidae; genus Pelophylax; species Pelophylax lessonae. The sequence continues at coordinate 524,831,086 of NC_138770.1, forward strand.
AGGTATTTGGCTAGAGTACCATAACTATATAAGCTTTCAGAATTTCAAATGAGATAATTTTAGCTTTGTAATTATTTTGTAATTGTATGTATTTTATTGAATGTACTATGTACCCCTTAGTCATTCCAACTGGGGGTGGAATCTGGTGCCCCATTATTTTAAAGGGGCTTCCAGATTCCAATAGGCTCCCTGTCTGCAGACCCCCACAACCACTGGGCCAGGGTTTTAGAAAAAAAGGCCCTTGCCCTCATCAACATGGGGAAAATGTGCTTTTCCAAGGGGCTCATAATGAGGGAACGAACCACCATGCCAATTTTTTTGTGTGTGGGAGTCCCCTATTAACATATATATCCAATGTGCCTGGTATAATGAATGGAATTCCAGAACAATCTGTTTACTAACAGAATAAAGCATTGGGGGGGGGGGGGACTGTCTTTTTGCTGGCAATTTAAACATGTTTTTTTCCTTGTAAATTTTGGTTTTTCTGCAGTAGGTTGTATACATTTAACAGAGGCTCTACCTCACAGGCAGGGCCAGGACATCTCCCAGGCATTTGGGAAACTTGTTTTTTTAATGCAATTGTGCGTTTTTAATATTTCACGTAAAGTATTACTAACATTACTGTTACCTGCCAAATCTTTTTTTTTTTTTAATGTTTTTGCTTTGGTACATGCTCCCTAGGTCTGTGATAATCACCTCCTTGTCATTTGTTTTCCCATGCCTATTAGCCAAGAAAACGGCCATTACTGTTTCTAACAATCAGCTACCCTTGACTTCAATAGGGTTTGGATTCTGCAACTGAACTTTTGTAATGTTCACCGAACCTGCCCATAACAAGACCCAGGTAAACTTGACTCATCACTACTGGTCATCAAAGGGGATCCTACCACCATCCAAAGAGTCAAAAAGGTTCTTACATACCACCCCCTCAGAGTGCTGCATTTTTTTGGGGGGGAGGGGGCAAAAATGCAGCACTTGAGGGGGGTGATCAGATGGCCAATTTAGAGACACTTTGGTTTGGAAAAGTATCAGTAGATTGGCCATTTACCTCTCTAGCAGGGATCTAATCAGGGCCGTCTTTAATATTGATTGGACCCTGGGCAAACATTTTCTTGGGCCCCCCCATGCGATTTTGCTCTCCACCTTCTCTGAGACATACAATAAATAGCAGCTAGACTCAAAAACAGTTTACTGAATCAGATCAAGCAGCAATTGCGATTGGTTGGCACTGACAGGCTGCTAGAGGTTACAGCACACGTTATGGCTCACTGTTTATTTGCTAGAAGTTACAGCACATTACTTCTGTTTGTTGATTGGTTTCTAGAGATTACTGTACAATAATACTGTTCACTGATTGGTTACTGGAGGTTACTGGACACCCTTACCACTCACTGTTTGGTTGCTAAAGGTTACTGCACATTATTACTGCTCACTGATTGGTTGCTAGAGGTTACTGCATATCCTTACCACTCAATGATTGGTTGCAAGAGGTTAGTGCACATCATTACTGCTCACTGATTGGTTGCTTGCCTGCACACCATGGACTGGGGAGGTGAGGGGACCCATCAATAGATAGAAAACTCCTAGGGATACTAAGACTCCTGGGATCAGAGGCGATGCTGGGGAAAGGGGAGGCAGTGTGATCAGTTGCAATGCTGAGGGGTAGATGGGATCAGTTGCAGTGGTGGGGGGATGGGATTAGTTAGGAGGCAGTACACTGTGGCAAATTCTGAATCATGTAGAGCAAAGCTGGAAATCTTTGGCAAGTATATAGTGGGGGATTCTACACTGACCACCAATGTGAGGGGGGCTTCTACACTGACTTCCAATGTGAAGAGCAATTTGCACTGACCACAATGTAACGGGGGATTTTAAGCCCCCGACCAATATAAAGAGGGATTTCTACACTGACACCAAAGTAATAGGAGCAGTTACACCAACCACCAGTGTAGGGGGGGATATACAATGACCTCCATGTAAGGGGGAGTTTACACTAACAACCATTGTTGAGGAGATTAGTACTGACCACCAATGTAAGGTGACACTTCTTCACTGACCATCAATGTTAGGGTGGATTTACACTGACCACCAATGTAAGGGCAATTCTGTACTCACCACCAATGTAAAGGGAAATGTACACTGATCACCATTCACCAATGTAATGAAGAAATTACACTGACAACCAAGGTAAAGGGGATATTTACACTAGCGACTAGTGTAAATGAAAGGATTATACACCAAGCCCCAATGTAATGAGAAGATTTACACAATGTAACTGAGACATTTAGCCTGCATTCAGCAGTGGCATTAATTGCTAATGACACCCTCACGCATCTGTTGAGATGTGCGTCACATCCACCAAAATTCACAGTGCTGTGCCACCATGGTATTTTGAAAAAGGGTTCTACCTCTAATTTACTTACCTTTGCAGAGCCTAACTTTGGTAGGCTTAAGTACCATAGTTGTAGGCTGGACTTTCAAGCATGCCCCTTTACCTCACCAGTGGGCAGCATTCAACAGAAGTGAAGGTGGATATGACCTCAGGGGGTCATGATATACATATGAATGCTGCCTCTATTTACAGTACATATCAATGCAGTTGGTCAGCAGCTTTTTACATATTAATACCATGTGATTTACATATCATTGCAGGTTATTTACATGTAAACAGGGTCTGCAGGTGGGTCATCTGCACACGGTAATGGGGCAGAGCTGGGCAGCATTTGTAACAGAACTTCACACTGAGATATCAGGATACAGCATGGGACTAAATCTTCAAGAGACAGGGGAATTTAAACGGGGATAGTTGGCACATATGGGGCAGCTGCTTTGGGCCCCACAACAATGATGGGGCCCAGGGCAGCTTCCCCTTTTGCCCCGCCTTAAAGACGGCCCTGGATCTAATAGTTGTCCCTTTCTTTTATGACCCAAAATCTGGTGTTCTTGTAAAGGCATTTTTCCATAAAAGACCCAGTTTGCCACATATTACCTGCAGCAGAGGACCATAAGTTTGTGTTATCACTAAGGACAACACTGAAAGGTCTGCCTTGCCCAGTTTCCTCCTTCTCACTGCCAGCAACCCAACCTTCTCCCTCCTTAAATTTCTCCTCTGTCTCCTGTTCTCTCTGTTAAACGGTAACAGGCCCCTAATTAGGGCTGATTAAAAACAATGTGAATAGACAAAAAGTGAACTGGACATTTAATGCCATTTCTTCTAGTGTGATTAGAAGCACAGGCTTTGTTAGCAGCTGGCTTGGCAAACTGAGGAACATGAGAGGGACTGTATCATTAATGAGTCAATAACATGGTAAAAATAACTCTAGCTTCCTTTAGCCTGTCCTCATAATCACTGATGACACGTTTCAAATTGTGCAGCCTCTCCAGCTTTACCAACATGGTGTGGGGGTGTCACATATACATTGTTTACTCATGACTGAGTGTGACTGCCACAAATCCCTCTGCTCTGACAAAACACTTCCTGAAAGTCAAGATAATTATTTATGAACTACTGCACCATCAGGCTGGGGGATATGTGCCCGGCAAGGTACATGTTTGAATTTTTCCTGGCAAAAGGTCTGCCTCCTCTTGGCCAGTGTTTTGAAAACTGCCAGCAGCTCTGGCTTAGTATGGCTTCAGGCTACCAAGCAACCCAACATGGCAGCCTTTAGGCTGGGACATTGCATATTCTCTGGAGTGCTTTCTGGGTTTGCTGCCTGCAAGGAGCCAGAAATTGAAAGCAGTGAGGATGAGGGGGTATAGATGACTGCCCGTCATCGTCAGACAAGACACCTGGTTGCACTTTTAGCTTCAAGAATTTGCTCCATCCCGCATCCTTCCTTGTCACCAGCAAATTGACCCAGGATGTGTAGCATCCCTGCCCATGCTTACTGGGCCATATGTTCATGATCCGGGGTACACTCTCACTGACAATGTGTTTCAGTGACACAGAAAGTGGTGTAGTAGTGTGGGTCTTTTGCTGCTAACTTGTCAGTAACCAGAGTACTTACTGGTGGCACTGAGGTCCTCAGACCTGAAAGTTGTAGTTCCAGTGTCCACCCACTCATGTTTTCCAGTCCCAGCAGCTAGCAGGACCTGGGAACTAGTCTGGCAGTTGGGAAGTTATTTAGCTCCCCCTCTAGCTTTCCACATTGCCTCAGTTTTTTTTTCCTGAGTGTCAAACAGCCTGTACCCTTTGTACCCTGCTCTGGCCCTTTTTTTTTTTTTACCAATTTCACCTGTTTCTTGCACCAGCTGCCTAACCCTGCTTTACATGATCTCCCAACGTGCTTGTTTATTGTGTATTATAGTTAGCTAGGTTGTTTTCACTAGGTTTCACTTGTCATGTGTGTTTTACTCTTGCTTCTATCCGGTTTGTAGTGCTGGATGGTTTTTGCTGCATTAGTAAATCTTAAAATAATTGCTCATTCGTAATTGCTTCATTCGAGTTAAGAAGTTATTGGAAGATGATAAACCTACTTTTCTGAACATTCAGTTTATTCACAAGAGGCTCTGCTGGATAGTATCAATTCAGTCCATTTTCTACTCAGACAAGGGAATTGCAAACTCAGTTTTGTTCAAATCCTACTCCAAGCCTGGTCAAACATATGATAATTATCCTCAGTTAACTTACACCAATCCATTTCTAGACACAGAGGATGCCCTTTTCACTCACCCATAGCAACCACAACTAAGTACACTTTATTCCTAACTGTATATTGGTAGCCTACTCCACAGTCTTTTGTTCCTGCTCACCCCTAGTGTACAGCCCATGTAATATGTCACATGAAGTCTCTCTCTACAGCCCTAATAATAATGGCAAACCCTAAGAGACCTTATCCTGCTAATGCTCCTTTTTCCACCAACAGAAGAATCTAATTGGAACCCCGACATCACCTGTAGGGCTCAGAGTCCAAACCTATAAAGAAACAAACATTTTTTCCAACTCACAGATTTTTGTTACTTTCCACTCCTGCCTCAGCCATTGCTCAGCTAGAGTCTGTGGCAGTTCCAGCCTGCATACAGTTGGACCTTGTTCCTGGTCCAGATCAACTTGCTACTGCACCAGGCTCTGGTTAGTGTGTTTGGAATAGGCAACCACACACCACAACATATCAATAAAACCTCTTTATTGTAATGTAGACAAATGCAGTCACAGGAATGAATGGAAGGTTAGCATGTTTTACACATTTTGTGCTTAATGAGAACCAGGGTTCAAACTGCGTGGTCGGTGTTAAAAATAGGTAAAAACACCCACATTCACAGCCATATCTAATCAACACAATTGGCCCCCTCCTGACAAGCATGTTAAAACATCCATTATTATAATTCAAACAGGGGGGGCGCGGTTTTGGCATGACGCTGGCGAGACGTGTCTAACTTAAACTCTGTTCGTGCACCATTACCTACACCTCTGGATATGCCTACCAAAGCCTCCGGATCTCGCTCCACTCTTAGTAAGTGATCAGGGAAGGGAACAGCAGCAAAAAAAAAACCTCCTAATGCTCCATAAAATGCTTCCTAGCCACGGGCAGCAACAGCCCTAGAATGCGGAGTGGACAGGCCATAGCCTCGAGATCCAGCAGATCCACATCTACGCACGTGACTTCTCACTACAGGAGCTCTCCAGTCTACTCCTTCAGCTCAGATCTAATGGATGACCCTGGCTCCCCCACTGGCTCAGACTTGTCCTCCCTCATGAGCAGTTTAAAAAAGGAACTCACAGGGATATTCCTTAACCTAAAGAAATCTATCAAGAAAGAAATTACTGCAGTAAGGCAAACATGTCCCATCTGCTTACCAGAGTAGAGGACACAGAGAAACGCCAGGACATACAAAAAGAAGCCATCAAGGAACTGCAGGATAAAGTCACTCAGCTGGTGATTGCTCACCCTTCTGCTCTCTACAAATTAGAAGACTTAGAGAACCAGAATCGTAGAAAGAATTTGTGAATCCGAGGACTATCTGAGGCTACTAAGGATGGTGACCTAGAGGATATGACTCATGGTATCCTAAACTTGATCCTGGGAAAACCAGCTACCGAAGCACTGTGATTTGATCGGGTCCATCGTGCCCAGAGATGTTATCTGCTGCCTTCATTACTTTAAAGACAAAAACGCTATCATGATAAAACTCCGCGGCACCCTGGTTATCGACTTTGATGGTGCACCTCTTAACATTTTCCCTGACCTTTCCAAAGATACCCTAGAGTGTCGTCGGGCCCTTAAACCACTTCTGGAGCAACTGAGAGCTGACAGAGCTACCTATAGGTGGGGATTTCCCTCATGTCTCATCGCTACTAAGAGTGGCCGCTCCTCTACCCTGAGGTTCTCTGAAGACTTTCCAGCCTTCTTTCATGATATTGGCATGCCACAGTTAGAGCTCCCTGGCTGGCACGCCCACATCCCAGTATGCGCTCTCAGTCCCATTGGTGTAAAACCCCTTCCAAAAAGAGGCGATGTTATGTCTTGTCATATCATCGAAGATTCATCTTTAATGGCCACCTTCCCACTCTTCGTTCACATTTCAGTTTCTTCAGTTGATTGACTTTAAGTTTTTTTTTTTTTTTATATATACTGCCAGAGATTTACTCTATATGTCATTTAGCTTTTATTATAACGGTTGTACATTGACGGGGCCACAGAGCCCCAGTGCAATATGTGTCTTACACTATTGCCACATACCCCCTTCCTTTTGGGGTTGATGTGTTCGAGCAGCACCCTCATTGTTTTAGCCGGAACTTACATAGTATCCATGCTAGCTGCTCATCCTCTTCATCCCCTTAGGGATCAAAACAGTCCTATGCGTGAATTTTACACATATCCCACAAGGTATGCAATTATTATCCTACAGTATATATGTCTTTCATGCATGTTTTCTTTCTTTCCTTCCTTCCCACCGCTTTTTCATATAACGACAGAGGCTTAAACTTTTGCCACAAAATGACATCAGGTAATGAGAGAATTAAAAAATGCTTCCTGCTCCATTGCCTTCCTACAAGAAACCCATCTAACGCACACTACTCATGTCAGACTTTCCTCTCCCTCATTTCTGCTTTGGTACTGTACCCTATCTGACACCAACAAAACTAGAGAGTATCTTTTCATTAGGGGGACTATAGGCAACACCCAATGTACCCTGATAAATGTTTACTGCCCGAACCACAACCAACCCACTTTCATGTCACAAATTATAATGAAATTGGCTGATTTTGCCAAAGGGATTATCATCCTAGCAGGAGACATTAAAATGCCACTTTGGGCAAAAAAAAATGCCTCTTTCATTTGAAAAATAAAACTCCCTCTGGGCAAAATGAGTCATGCCTCACCTTAAATTGCCACAGCCGTCAGAGATTTATATATCAATCTTTATAGTGTTAATGGGGATCTTGCATCTTTATCCTTTATGGAAATACATAAACAAACCTATCCTAAGCAAACCAAACTCCCTAAACTCTCTTGCAAATCCCTCAGACAGCTGGAATCTGACTTCTCTGTTGAGGATTTCCAATCTGCTTTAAAATCGATGCCACTCGGTAAAGCCCCAGGCCCAGATGGATACACAGTCTTGTATTACAAAACGTTTAGTGAGATATTATTTCCCCGCTTTACAGCGTATGCTAATTCTTTCTCCAACAACATGGGTTTACGTCCTGATTCACTCTCTGCTCATATGACTGTTATCCCCAAGCCCCACTTGTGGTGGCAGCTTCCGTCCAATATCTTTATTGAATGTGGACGTGAAATTATTCTCTAAAGTCGAAGCCACTAGGTTCCTACCCCTACTCCTGAAAATAATCCCTGCATATCAAACAGGTTTTGTCCCCAGTAGAGAAGCCAGGGATAACTCTCAACGCTCCCTTTCACTGATTCATTATGTTCGTAGCTACTCCCAGCCCGCCCTACTCCTATCCACAGATGCTGAAAAAGCGTTTGATAGGGTGGACTGGGACTACCTTCTGATGACCTTCTGTTATTTCGGTCTAGGCCAAAAAATGTACAACCACATTTCATTCCTATACTCCAACCCCACTGAGAAAATGCGTATTAATGGACTGCTGAGCACACCGAAGGACCAGCAGGGACCGGTTAGTATGCAGAGCAGAACCAGTGGATAACTGGATGCAAGGTCAGATGAGCCAGGTCAGCAACAGATGGTCAGATACAGGCATGGATGGCAGGCAGAGAATGGTCAGGATACAAGCAGAGATCAGCAATGTAGAATCAGGCAGATGAGCAGGAGACAGAGCAAAGTCCAGAGACAAGCCAAGGTCAGGGCAGGTAGCGTTTAAGCAAGATCGGGGCAAGCCGGGTCAATCACAGGAATCCAACACAGAAGCAGATACAGGAACGTGGGAATAGCTTGAAATCAGACAGCAATTCCCTAGTGCAGCTGCTGCATTTATACAGGCCAATTGGCACCAGAATTAGCCAATGCGCACCTTCCCGCACTTGCGTACTTGTGTGTGCGTCAGAGCTTCACTTGCGCTACAGCTGGCATTTCCTTGACAGGAGCATCCTAAGGCAGCTTACAAAAGGGGAGGGTTGTTAGGAACCAAAGCACCTGCTGCTGGCACTTTGGTCCTCAGACCTGAAAGGTGTAGTTCTGGTGTTCACCAATAGTGTATCCCAGCAGCCAGCAGGTTGCAGGAATTCTTCTGTACCTGATACTGAAAGATAGGAGGGTATCTGGCCCCTTCTCCAGCTTTCTACAGTGTCTCCGTGTTTTGCCATGTGTGTCTTACATCCTGATCTTGATTCCCTGACCCTGATTTTGTACTTGTTACTCTCAACCTAGCTGACTTTTAACAGTTTACCCTGATTCCACTGCCTCTACTTGTTCCCCTTGTACCTGATCCTCACTCTCTTCCCCTTCCTGACCCATCTTAGCCGCTGTTCCTTACACCGGCCTTGTTTTATTCCCCCAATTACTTGAATATAGTATTTCATAGTTACTTTGTTAATTTGTTAGATATTTTTCACTAGGTTTCACTTGTGTTTTACTTTTGCTTGTATATTGTTTGTGGTGTTGGAGGTGATTTGCTCCGTTAATAAATGTTATCATAGTTGCAATGAGCTCAGGTCCAGTCTACTTTAAACAGATACACAGATCTGGTCACCAATATATATATATATATATATATATATATATATATATATACAATATATATATATATAATATATACAGTATATACATATCAAATGCTTCGAAAACAGGTACAGCCTTTGGCCAAAAAACAAGCCTTTCCCCAAGCATAAAATCTTGGCGGTCACTGATTTCGAACACTTTGATGTGTTTATTGTTTTCTCTGGATAGATTCATATGGACATGTGGAGTGCTGAAACCCATTTACATCTTTATCATTTATTTTTTTTTTTTTTTTAGAAGTGGGCATCAAAGGGGGCATACAATACATAATAACATAGTCGTTATAGATGAACAGCAGAAAACACTCAATAGAGACCCACAAATGTTTAATGTTGCTTATTTGCATGAAGGTAATACGGAACTGATCATTAAAAACCTTGCTATTGCTTTAAATGGCCATGATATAGAAAGTCCCCAGAAAGTATGTCCATTGTTTTACTCTACAAACACATGGGTGAACAGGAAGTAGAATGTAGATACTGTATACTGAGGATCTGCATGAACAGTAAAGATAACGCTGTTGGAGTCACAAAGAACTGTGTAATGTCAGCATCCATTCCTACTAATTATAAATACAATACTGGGAACACAGTCAGGAGTAGTTCATGACATAAACCAAAGAAAAGTGAGAGATATTAAAAAGGATTCTGAATGTCTTCATTGCCTTGAGTAGTATTGAGTATTTTATTATGATTTAGATTCAATGATGCATGAAATGGTTTTAAGACAGTACAATAGAGGTATTTTCATTGATATCAAAGGCAGTGCATTGGGTAGAAGTATGTACTTCTTACAGCTGTCATATTATTTTGACATAAAATGAACTTCAAATTGAAATACATGCATATTTTCATGCCTAGTTTAAGTTTATGTATTCATTTACAGCACTCTTCCCAAGGCTACACTTCCACAAACACAGATGGATTACCTGTTTAATGTTTAGTTAGTATATACATATTACAATGTACATTGCATATATTAATTTATATATTTTACCTTGGAGTAAACATTGAAAGTACATTCTCTGATGCAACCATAGGTGCATTAATAAGATGGTTGCTTTGGAAATGATGGGCTGCTAGCTTGACATCTGATGACATATACAATTAGGTGCAGACGCCATCCCCTACTGTTTGCTTATGATTTCATCCTCATTTATAACCAGACATACAGTATAGCAGATTATTGTGGGAATAAATAAACACCTGCATGTTGTGAGCTGAGGACTGATGATGTTTGTCAATGTACCCACTTGCCGACCAGCCACCGTATATATACGGTGTCAGGTTGGCTCTATTGCGTGAAATTACGTACCTCTACCTCACTTTATGCAATAGCCAGCGGGGGCGCATGCTGATTGGCCACAGGGGGAGCCAATCAGCAGGTCCGGTGGACGCGATGTCCACCGGCCACCCACAATTGCTCCCCAGATAGATATAATGGAGGTCTGCCGATGTAAACAAGGCAGACTGACGTTATGTCAGGGATAAACACAGTGATCTTGTGTTCCTGCTAAGCAGGAGTACGGATCTCATTGTTCATCCAGTGAGTCCATCCCCTACACAGTTAGAAAGCACCCCCTAGGGACACACTTAACCCTTTGATCCCCCCTTGTGTTAACCCCTTCCCTGCCAGCATCATTAGTACAGTAACAGTGCATATTTTGTAGCACTGATTACTGTAATAATGTCAATGGTTCCTAGAAAAGTGTCAAACGTGTCAGTTAGGTGTCAGATTTATTGCATAATGTCGCAGTTCTGCTAAAAATTGCTGATCACCGCCATTACTAGTAAAAAGAAATAATTAAAAAAAGACCAAAAAAAAACCCCATAGTTTGTAGACACAATAACTTTTGCACAAACCAATCAATATACGCTTTTTGGGATTTTTTTTTTTAACCAAAAAGATGTAGCCGAATACATATTGGCCTAAATTGATGACGAAATACGATTTTTTTTTTTTTTTTTTTTTTTACATTTTTTTTAATGGATATGTTTTTATAGCAGAAAGTAAAAAAATATATTTTTTTTTTTCAAAATCATCTGTCTTTTTTTGTTTCTAGCACAAAAAACAAAAACAGCAGAAATGATCAAATACCACCAAAATAAAGCTCTATTTGTGGGGGTAAAAAGGGCATAGATTTTATTTGGGTACAGCATCGCATGGCTTTACAATTGTCAGGTAAATAACGCAGTGTCATATCGCAAAAAATGGCCTGGTCATTAGGGGGAAAAACCTTCCAGTCCAGAAGGGGTTAAAACAACTTCTATCAAGAACATTCTCAATCTCTAAGACTTTCCCCTTTTCTTCCACATGGACAACCCGGTGCTGGCAACCACAGCTCATCTCCACTCTTCATCAAAAATATAAACAATATAAGCTGCACTCCAAAAGGTGGTTCTTCCTTGTGTTTGATAATTCTCAAAAAAAACTGCGTATAATGTCTTCACCCGAAACCAACCTTCCCTGGCAATGTAAGTTTCAGGTGAAGATATTGTTGTATGCAGTTTTTTTTGACAATTATTAAACACGTAAAAAATAACCAAGTTTTGGCTTCTTTTAAGCTTTTAATGTTATTTTGTTGGCACATGGGAGAGGCATGACAGATACAGTATGTCAGTGCATCAAATACTGTAGTGGTTATTAATGTGCATCAGATGTGCTAAATGAACCAACCAGCTAAACCAACAATGTCTACGGACACCAGCGAGTCAGCTGAACTAGTATTGCATGTACAATGAAGCATGTGGAAATGTAATACAGAAAGCATCATATAAATACCTGTAATAAATAAATAAATAAATTAATAATAATAAATAAAAAAAAAATGAAATCTCTCAAATACGTTTGAACAAGGACAGATAAGGACACTGTATGTTGACTTGGGAGACTAATTAGATTAGATTTACTTTATCAGCTGGAAAGGTATAAGTATAAAGAATGGTATAGTCAGGGTTCAAAGCTATATAGCCTCCTGTGCATAGGTACAGAGCCAGCAGTGCTGATTTGTGGTAAATCATGGTGGCAACAAGAGCAAATGAGAATACAGTAATGCAACAACATTTATAAAGTGATTTTTAGGAGACTAAGAAACAAGTATTATTTTCAAACATTAAAGAAAGTGATTATATAGAATGGTCCATGCTTGCTACTGCTGCAATAGTATTCTCAAAGCTTTGCATAGCAGGAAAGGAAGGAAGGGTTAACTCTGTAAACTCCAGGGTAAGAGTATCAAAAGTTATAACCATGAAGTACATTTGGCCAGCAGCTTTGAAAATGTTGGTGATGGAAATGGTCTCTAGCTTCTCACCTACTTGAGCTTGATCTTGGCCCTAAACGAATTCCAATAGAAGTGTATAAATTGACTGCAGCTTTTGATGAAGATGCATTTTCTGGGGTTAAGAAACGCTGTGTGACTATACTAGGAAGTCATTTGTACTCCTCTCCTTGTTTAATCTGTTAGACAAACAAAAAAATACTTATTCCAAATGACTACACTTACAGTATATGCAACTGCCAACATGTGCAGGTTGTGGTCTTTTTGTTTTTTTTTTTCATTTTGTTTTTTACTCTGCAGGACTGAGCTGTCAAGGTGACAGGACATCCTGTGCATTCATTTATAATTGAAAGGTGCCATTGTAGTCCTTTCTTCATAAAATAATGTTAAGCACCGGTTTTATAGTGGGGGTCATGCTCTGTGTATCATGAATGACAAAAACAACTGTTCCTCAAAACTGCAACTGTCAGAAGAACAAAATGCAGTTGACCTGTACTTTTAACATAGTATTTGTGAAAAAATTCTCAAAGCAGGCATTCTTCTACAGAGAAGGAACCCCACTAAATACTAAATTATGTGTCCAAATAAATAAATGATGGTACTTATTTCAAATTCTTTATTACGATCTTTGAATGAAAACTAAATACGGTATCCAAAAAGTTTCCTGATTAATGAAACATGATCTATGAATGGAAGAGGCAGAATTTTCATTCATCCACCCATCTTATATTCATAGAACCTATTTCATTCATGGAAGTATAGTTCAGTTTTTATGAGTGCATACAGCAGGTCCCTCAGCTCTAATAAGCCCTGTCACATTGGAGGATTACAACATGGGGAGTAAGAGGGCATTGGTGGACAGAATATTTCAACTAAAGCAACAGCAAGCAGCACAAGGGACAAATCACACTGATTGCAAGTAATGTCTCTTGTATTATTATTATTTTTTTTTATGATAAAACTTAGGCTTTAATCCAAAATATAGGGCATTTAAGAAAATCCTGAGTAAAAACTGGGGAATCCCACAAAATTATTTATGTATATTCAGTAAATGGCCATAGGTCATATTAAGCCAAAACAGTCTCCTTTTGAACACTCCAGATGACAGCTCAGGGAGTTGTCATAAATGGTGAGTGAGTGACAGGATCGAACATGTTAGCCTGTCATTCATTTTGTTGTGTCACTAGACAATGTGAGTGATGATGAATTTACATCATAGGATATTTTTTGCGTTTCTTTATTGTATTTTTTATTAAATGGCTTGTCAATAAAATCAAGCAAATTACATTTTTTGTGATCGCGTATAGGTTATATGCGCCACTCTTTCTCATGGAGGCTTCCAGATTCCAAGAAGGCCCATGTCCACAGACCCTTACAAGCACTTGGCCAAGGTTTTTGGAAGGAAGTCACTGTCCACATTAACAAGGGGACAAGTTTATTTTCCAAAGTAAGCCTATCCTGCGTGTAAACCAATGTATACACCATATCCCTGCAGTTGAAGAGGTGTTACAGTAAACCCCCGTTATATCGCGGTTCAGTTTTTGTGGTCCCGGTATATTGCGTTTTTTTTTTTCTGTAAGACCTATTAATATTATTTTACTAATTAAATCATTGTTAATTAAATTTTTTTCTGTTTTCCATTGTTCTTGCTCTGTCTCTCAGTATCTTTTATGTGTTTAAATGTGTTTCTATTGTTTTAAAAGTGTGTTTAAAGACCTTAAAATTATTTTAAAAGTACAATGAAAGTTATAAAAACATGCCTAGAGTGTATTTAAATAGGGTCTTTCTATTTTGCAGATTTTCACTTTTCGCGGGTGGGTCCGTAACGTAACCCCCGTGATGGAGGGGGGTTTACTGTATATATTTATTCACAAACTTAAAAACTATTTGTGTGCTAGATATATAGCTTTGTAAAGAGTTAGGATGTGTCAGTACTGTGTGCATCAAGTGGGTGTAGCATTGAATAGAATGTATCATATACTGTACAGACAATAACACTTTGTGTTATCATCAACTACATTGATTTACATCTACTACATTTTATGGCTCAATAATTTTTATTAGAATTCTTAGTGAATGGCATTGCAAAGCACCATGTTACCAAAAACTTAGCATAAAATCAATCCAGTAAGGACTAAAGTCCAATATATGTATGAAATCATGCCATTCGTAACAGAGTTAGAAAATGTGCTACAACATTTCACTTAAAAAGTTTCAATAAATAAAGAAACAAACATCTACAAATTAACTACAAACAAAATCAATATCAACATGCACCAAAAATACCACTTAGTCACAGCCAATAGTATAGTCAAGGACCTTAAAAGCTTTACATTCCAGTAACAATACTCATTTGTAACCATGCTGACCACTTAAGGTAGAGCTATTGATTATTCAGGCCGTGCAAGCTAGAAACTGCTTATAATTGCATTGGACATTAATGCTATGATTAACTTCCAAGATGTTGGGAGCAGCGAGTTCTTTCCATCTATTGGTAATAGTTAATCTCACGGCAAATAAATAAGATATGTGATACAACAGTCCTAAGTTGAAGAGGGAACCTGTCTACAGATGTACTTAATATTTATGATTGCTGTGAAGAGCGTGTTAGGATCCCAGTCACTCTAGAGATGAGATATAATTCACTATATCATAAGCTTTTAAGGCTCATTTATTCCCAAAGTATATGAAAGATATTGCCCACTGTACCACATTGAGATTGGCATTGACACCGCAGAAAAGTTGATATGTGTTTGTAAATATTTTTGCTAACCTATAAGGAGTCATAATGCCCCGTGTAGACATTTTATGGGATTCTCCCAATGATTAACACAGTCAGTAGTATTACAGTTGTAGGAAATCACTCTTTGCCAGTCAGTAGGAGTAAATTCCCTTCTGAGATCTCTTTTCCACCTAAGAATATTTGTTGTCTTAGAGAAGGGTTTACTATATTGCCAGTGATTATAAAACCAGGTAATACCCCCCTTCTGTGAAGGTGATGTGGTTAAATAGTTCCAAATTGCAGCATCAAGATTTATCTATCCTATTGGACACTTATGTGAAAAATACAGAGTTCATAGACATGTTTTACTGGTACATCTGGAGGGATATTACCTAAAGTATAACATGCAGCATGTGACCATTTAAAATTAGTGAGTATATTGCGCTCAACACATATGTGTTAAACAATAAAGTGCTGGTGCAGAGTATAAATAGTCTCTGAAATTGCTTAATATCAATAAAAATATCAATAAAAATGTCCAATAATCAGCAGCAACAATTTTCTGATAAAAACATGGACTTGATAGAAGTGATAAGATGATGATCCCCTGATGACGTCAGCACGGGCTGACAAAACGTGCGCCGGGAGCGTGAGACCGTAGACTTCCGGGTTGGTGGAACGCTGGCGTGAAGCGGTGTTCAATCATCCAGCTACCGTGATTATTCATGACTGTACAAAGCTAATTTATCTTGGAATTGTAGTAAGTGCATTACCTCTTAATAAAAGTTTGATGGTATTAACGTACTGCACCATGAGAGCTTTTTTTGCTTTCCTATATGTCCCTACTGAGATCCTGTATCTGGTCTGAATGTCTACCCCGGTGAGGGAATTTGGAGCGGAGGATCGGTATATTTATTGGATCAATATGTCTGTGTGACCCCCTATAATCAAGGGGTCATATACTTCTGGTAAGAAGTACCTTGTAAGAGCACTGGGTGAAAGTTTGGAGGTGGAGGCTTCTTATCACTTCTATCAAGTCCATGTTTTTATCAGAAAAATTGTTGCTGCTGATTATTGGACATTTTTATTGATATTTTTATTGATATTAAGCAATATCAGAGACTATTTATACTCTTCACCAGCACTTTATTGTTTAACACATGTGTTGAGCGCAATATACTCACTCATTTTAAATTGTCACAGCTTTTGTAGCTTTTTGTTTGCAGCTCACAGTGGGGAAGCAATTCCTTAGAAATTAAATTCAATGTGTTTATTTATGTTCACTAATATTTATATGGCTTAGTAGCCTGATTACTCAGTCATTCATTTGCGCAGTTTCATTTGGTCCACACCATTTTTTTCTATAACATGCAGCATGTGCCCGAGGAGAAAACTTCAGTGATGGTATAAGGTATTTATGATTTTTAGGGAGATCAATTCCTAACTGATCTTTTAGCCAGTTTTAACGGTTAACAGAAACTCCCAGGCTGATATAGAGGCTTATATGGGGAGAATTAACGGTATAAACATTGGTAGTTCAGTAATCTTAGCTAGTAGTAGAGATAGGAGGTTTTGAGTACTTAGGAGAGTTTCTATAGAGACTCATAATCCAGATGGTTGTGCTTCAAACCATGATTTCAGCTAATCAAGCCATAGTAATTCTTCAGCACCAGTGGTCCCATACCCCTAAAAGATTTGTGTTTAGATAAAATAGTGAAAAAATGTAGGTTTCCTCGTTTCCATGTAAACTGTATGAAGGCTGAAGTCATATCATGGAAAAATGTGATGGTATCATGATGGGTAGCATTTTGAAACCGAATAATATTTTAGATAAAATAAGCATTTTAATTGTTGCTATGTGACTCACCAAAGATATTAAATATTTTTCAAATGTGTCAAGTCCTGTTATGGATGAGGTTTGGATAGTTAGCATTGTATAATTTTAGAGGCGAGGGGTGTGAGGTTGATCCCTATATAGGATATGCTTTTACATCTCCACTCATATAGGAATTAGGTTTTCAAGGTATGGAGCAGGGTGCTGCTAATGCCTAAAGAGAGAACATATGATTTAGATGCATTCACCTTACAATAGGAAACTTTTCCCAACTGAATAATTACAGTCTGCCCTGCCCGCAGAGATGAAGCCATTTTAGGTAAAGTGAGAATTATATCATTTGTAAATAATCCATTTTTTTATGTTTCAAATAATCTTTATTTGAGAAGAAGAGGCGATACAGAGATGTACAGGTACAGTCAATACAAGTACCACAATGAAAATTGTAAGATGTTGTTTCCAAATGGGAGTGGGTTGAAAAAAACACAAAAAAGGATAAACATAGCTTTATCTAAATCAATAAAATCAACCAAAATATTCGTCAATTTTTGCGTAAGTGCGTATTTTCCATTAGGTAGGGTGATAGCTCGTGTTATGAGTTAGTATCACATGGTAACATTTTAGAATCCATTTAGAATCCATTTGTTATTGAGTATCTCTGACATATTCGGTCAGCCTGTTGTGCCGGGACTGGTAACTACCCTTTTGGTTGCAGTCAATGGACCCCTAGCAACTGATATAGCGGAGGGGGCTTCAGGAGGGCCTAGAACATGAATATACAGAGAGTTTATTTCGGTAGTGAGGGGAAGCATATAATCAATTTTTGTGCAAGTAATTGTCATGTCTATTTCTGAGATAAGGGGGTGAGTTCTCATCTTCTCTGCTAAAGGTTCCAGAAGTGAAGAAAAAGTTGAGAGAGGGCAGACTTGGCAGGTGCCATTGGTTATTGTAAATTGGTTAGACATATAATGCAGGGATAGCTGAATTAATGAAGCCCTTGAATCCAAATGTATGAAAAGTAGCTTCCTCTGATTCTAATGCTAGAAAAATGGAAAAGCTTGCGAGATTCAACAAATCTTGAAACAATTCAACAAATCTTAAAAAAAATCTTTAAAGCTTGCAAGATTCAATACATTTTAAAAGATAAAGCATTCTCCTGGTGCTGTTTCTTATAATTGGATGAGGTGAAGAGGAGGGGCAGTGATGTCACATAGTATTTACACTGGTCCAAGCTGTCCAATGTAAGTATGTAATGAAGATCATACTTCGAGTTCAGTTTTTGTTTTTTTTTATAACTTTTTTTTATTGTAAAATTTAAATTTTTTACAGAAAAAGAAAAAGTACTAAAAAAATATAATGTTTGTGCCCTGGTTAAGGAGATTAATTTCCTCTTTGTCCTTTTAACTGTTATTATTGAAAGTAAAAGTTACATAGTTAGTGAGGTTAAAAAAAGACATCAGTCCATCCAGTTCAACCTGCGATGTTTGTGTGTTCGCTGTTTTTTTTTTTTTTAAACCAAACAAACGTTTATTGAGTTGAGCACTGCATGATAACTTATAAAAAATAAACATCGTCAGTCAATTGCATAAGTACAATACCATAGTGTCAGGCAGTTCAAAATACACACTGAGCAAAAAGCACAAGAAGAAATAGAGCCTCAGGCAACTAGGCAAGCAGACATTCATGAAGGATTACCAGGATACTCAGAAAACAAAACACAAAAAAAAAAAGAAAGGGGGGGAAAATGACTTGCTGTGATCAGAACAACTGGGCTACGAACATCAGCAAAGGCAAGATAGAAGCCGCGGGCGCGGACACTACCCAACATCTTCAGCGCGAAGACAGAAGTAGGAGACCCCCACCCACATCTAAGTCTCACAGGTGTCAGGGGCCTCAAGCCATCTATCCCATATCTTGTTATATCTCCTGGGGCAGCCCCTATTAGCATTCATAACTTTTTTGAAAGGAAGGGTGGCACTAACAGCCGCCTTCCAAGCTGAAAGGGTAGGGGAGGCAGGCTGCATCCATTTTTGGGCTATCAACTTCCTGGCAGTGAATAAAGTTTCTCGGAGAATTTGTACCATGTGTTTGTCTGCGTCGTTCTCAGGAAATATCCCGAGGAGACACAGTTTAGGGTCCAGGGTAGCTGGGCATCCCATGCGGTCATGCAGGAACCGGACAACCTGCGTCCAAAATCCCTGCACGCCCGAGCAGGACCAAGTCATGTGGCCAAAGGTACCTGGGGAGTGTGAACACCTAGGGCATGCCGAGGAGCGAGAGGAGTCAAAGCGAGCCAGCCACACAGGGGTGAGATACGACCTGTGGGTAATATAGATTTGAGTAAGCCGATCTGACAGCTTAGGGGAGAGCAGGGTACAGGCCTCCAAGGCCTCATCCCACTCCTCGTCCTCCAGCTCCCCAACATCGCCCACCCAGGACCCCCGCACCCCATACGCCAGCGTAGTCACCTGCCTATTGCCCAACATTTCGTATAGCAAAGAGATAAGTTTGCGATGTTCCTGACCCTTAATCACATCGAGTATGTCTACTGAAGGTAAAGCAGGGATCGTGTGTGTGTTCGCTGTTAACCGTACATTAAATACCCCTGAATGTTGCAGTCTTTAAGGTGCCCATCTAAAAGTTTTTTGAAACTATCGATGCTCCCTGCTGATACCACTGCTTGTGGAAGAGAATTCCACATCCTTACCACTTTGACAGTAAAGAACCCCTTATGCAGTTAAAGGTTAAACCGTTTTTCTTCTAGTTTTAGTGAGTGCCCCCATGTCTTATTTAATTCTCTTTCTCTGAAAAGTTTGTTCCCTATACCAAGGTCACCAGTACAGTATTTGTATATTGATATCATATCCCCTCTCAAGCATCTCTTCTCCAGAGAGAATAAGTTCAATGCTTGTAGTCTTTCCTCATAGCTGATGTCCTCCATCCCCCTAATTATCTTTGTTGCCCTTCTCTGGACTTTCTCCAGTTCCAGCACACCCTTTCTGAGGACCGGTGCCCAGAACTGGATGGCATATTCAAGATGTGGCTTGACCAGAGTCTTGTAGAGTGGGAGAATGATTGTTTTATCTCTGAAATGAATCCCCTTTTTTATACATGCCAGTATTCTGTTGGCTTTGCTTTCAGCGGCTTGGCATTGTATGCCATTGGCAAGCCTGTTGTCCACTAGGATCCCCAGGTCCTTTTCCATCATAGATTCACCCAGAGGATCACCGCCAGCGAGTAATTTGCATTCGTATTTCTGACACCCAAGTGCATTAACTTACAGTTCTCAACATTAAACCTCATCTGCCATGTAATTGCCCACCCCATTATTTTGTTCAGGTCTGCTTGTAAGTTTACTACGTCCCACATAGAAGATATTGGCCTGCTTAGCTTTGTATTGTCCGAAAATATGGAGATTGTGCTGGTTATCCCATCCTCTAGGTCATTTATGAATAAATTAAACAGGATTGGTCCCAGGACAGATCCTTAGGGAACCCCACTTTAAACACCTGACCAACCCGAGTAGTCCCTATTTATCAACCCGTTTATTGATGGCCATAAATTTGTTAGAAAGATTAACATACAGAGATATATTCTATCTAATCCTAAACCCACCCCGAATTTGGAATATTCTTCTACTGTGCGACATTCAGGACTTTCTAATCCGTCTCTATTTAACCCTCCGGGGCCTGTTGTCCCATCAGTGGCGGTTTTCAGAGATCTAATTCTCAAAGACCTTGCCGTGTGCTCAACATCTTCATATATCAAGGATACCAGGGATGTTATTAACATACTGAGTAGTTTACGTGTGGAGGAGGACTTCTCATGGTAACAGCCGATGTCACGTCCCTGTATATGTGCATTCCACATACTTTGGGGTATAGAGCAGTAGAGCATTAGCTGAGAAGTGATGCGTCTATCTCTCTCCCTCAACGAGAGTTTATTCTAGACTTGCTGTTGTTTGCAACAGGGCATAACTATTTCTGGTTTAATGGCCAATATTATCTACAGCAAAGGGGTGTGGCCATGGGGGCTAAATTTGCCCCCAGTCTGGCCAACCTCTTTATGGCCAAATGGGAGGAGGATGTCGTCTATCCTTTAAATAGGCCTGAGGTGGCGTTATGGGTCCGCTACATAGACGACATCCTCCTCCTTTGCAAGGGTGACCAAATGTCCCTTGATGATTTCATATCTTCCTTGAATGTGAATGATCAAGGGATCCATCTAACTTATGAATATAGCACTAGCAACATTCATTTTCTTGACCTCAACATTTCTCGGGTAGATAATCAATTTATCTCTAGTACGTTCTTTAAAACTACGGATCATAATTCCTATCTGCCTATAGACAGTTGCCACCATAAAGCATGGTTGACTGGAGTTCCTAAAAGCCAGTTTATCAGGCTGAGAAGGAACTGTACTTTGGAGAGTGATTTTTCCAACAGTCCCAGGTCTTAAAAGATAGGTTTGTGACTAAAGGATATCGATCTGACATTTTGGAGTCCGCTATCAATGAGGTCTCCAAAATTGAAAGGGCTAGGTTATTGGAGGGCTCCACTAGAAGGAATGAGAATTCTGAATTTATTAAATGGTCTCTATTCACAGAGTTCTCCACTCAACACAGGAACATTAAACAAATCCTCCATAGACATTGGGATGTGTTGAGGAATGATCGGGTCTTGGGATCAGTTCTCCCAGAGCGACCTAGTGTCACCTTTAGGGGTGCTCCTTCGCTCAGAGGAAAACTGGCCCCTAATGTATTGGACCCTCCAACCAAAACAAAATCTTTTGCAAATTTGGAAGGTTTCTATCCATGTCGCAGATGCAGAGTATGTGAACTCATATGTGACAGAGGGAGAAAATTCCTATCTTTCCAGTCCACTGTTACTAGCTGCGTTTACCACATAACATTTTTTGTTACTTGTGTTACTACCCACTTTGTTTATTTGTTGACATTTCCATGTCAAAAACAATATGTGGGGCATACCATTAGAGCCTTTAATGTGAGAATAAGCCCCGGTTCACACTAGGGCGACCTGTGAGGCGACCTGGTCGCCTCACAGGTCGCCGCAGGTCGCCTCCCATAGGGAAGCTACGGACCTGTTCTAATAGGAGCGACACAAGTCGCTCCGACCTAGAAAAAGGGTCCGGAGCTTCTTTGAGGCGACCAGGAGGCGACCGCCATAGACTTCAATGTTATGAAGTCTGTGGCGGCCGCTCCGAGGTCGCGGCGCGCTGCTCGCACCGCGATCTCGGAGGTCGCCCCTGAAAGTAGCGTCGCGCCAGTGTGAACTGGCGCTAAATGAGCACATTACCAACATTTTCCAGGGAAAGGATAAACATAATGTGTCCAAACATTATTTGATTCATCATAATAGAGACCCCAAGGGTACTCTATTTCAGATTATAGACCATTATGTTCCCCCTTGGAGGGGTGGGTCCAAGATTAGGATTGTGTCACGATTTGAGACATACTGGATTTATATTCTGAAATCCTACTTTCCCTATGGCTTAAACATTGAGTGGGATATCAACGCTTTTATTAATACAGCTTGAAGCATGGATTTCCCTAATATATGACAATTTTTTTTTTTGCTATTTCTTTTGTGGTCATCGCGTTCTCTTTTTTAATTTTTTAAAATAAAAATTTTTTAAACATTTTTATTATTTCAATATAATTCTTTTTCTTCATTGTGGGTTCTCATTCATTTTCGTAAATCCACTAGTGTGTTTCCAGTTGGAACTACACTTTTTTCTTAGAGATGTATTTTAATAGAGGATTTTACACCAGAGTCTGTTTGCAACAGTTCTCTTTTTTGTCGACTAGATCTCAGTCTATTATATGCATGTTCAGCTTCACTCATTTTTACATGTATTGATAATTGCTCTTACATCCTTTAATTAGATATTGTGGTAATATTGGGCATCTCTTATATCTAGTTATTAGTATCCCATTTGTATTTATGGCTCTGCTCTATGCAATGACATTGCGGCGAGCGGATCGGAGATGATGCGGTCCTCTATTGTACTTCCGGTTTAACCCAGAAGTGACTGGGAGACGCTGGCTCCTTGTGAAAACGAGGCTTGGACCGCATGCCGGCGCCATTTTGACTCCAACACAGCGGTGATGGGCAGCCAAAAACAGGTGGGATACGATTTCACAATTAAATATTTTATATATATATATATATATATATATATATATATACTAGAAGGCTCCACATTACATTTGGCATTTACCTCTGAAGAAATCAGATGTGATGAAACTAGTCAGGACTTAGCCTTATGCAGCCAGGATTATGTCACAGATTGCCTGATCTGTATACCTGTATTCATTGCTTTTTTGATCCTGGATGTTTGTAAGTGTACTTTTATTCATCTATTAAATCGTTTAAAGCGGAATTACACTATGTTTGTTTTGTCTGGGATTGTCATTTTTATATGATCTGGACAGAAAGAGGAGACTCGTCTCAACTTGACCCCTTGACTACAAACTTGAATATCCGGTGTTACAGTTTGAAGAATTGCAGGATATACATGAGCCTTCCTGACCCTTTTATCATATGTTAAGTTGGGTCCACATGTTCCGGTGAGCTCTTAACTAGTGTTGAGCGAACACGGACTGTATTATTCGTGTTCGTACCGAATAATTGGATTTTTTGTACCCGAACACGGACACGGACACTTTACTGTATGTTCGGGTAAAAATCCGTGTTCGGTCGTTTTATTTCCGGGTTTTGCATGCTTTGGCGCTCTTTTCATGGCGGGCTTTCAACAGCCAATCAACAATCGTTTAACTGGTGTGCCTTAAGCCATCCCAGCCATGCCTGCAAATGTCTCAGTAGCTGTGATTGGCCGTCTGAAGCATGTGACCAAGTCTTTATAAGTTCCAGGCAGCCGCAGCGTCTTCATTCTGCTGCTTAGATCAGGGACAGAGCACACATCAACGTGCTGGCTGCTGATTAGGGAAAGACAGGCAGGAAAAAAACATTTGTGTCCGGATAGAATTGAGGGACAGGTCAGAGTGTTTAGGCAGGGCGAGTTGTAGGCATTTTAGGGATAGAGTCTGCTGAATTATAGGGTCAGTGTCTTCTACAAAGTACAATCGATATTGCTGTGTGGGGGGTGGGGTGACTCTGCACTCAATCCTGATCTACGATCTCTTCTCAATCCTGTTAGTGAGAGGCTGCTGCTGCTGAATTTTAGGGAAACTGTGTTCTACAAACTACAATCGATATTGCTGTGTGGTGTGGGATTGGAGATAGGCAGGTGTCAGTGATCCACATCCATTTTTCTGTGTGTGAGCTGCAGTGAACACAATCTTTTTGGGGTGCAGTGAACACAATCTTTTTGGGGTGCAGTGAACAACGTCCTTTTTGGGGTGCAGTGAACAAAATCCTTTTTGGGGTGCAGTGAACAACATCCTTTTTGGGGTGCAGTGAACACAATCTTTTTGGGCTGCAGTGAACAAAATCCTTTGTGGGGTGCAGTGAACACAATCTTTGTGGGGTGCAGTGAACACAATCTTTGTGGGGTGCAGTGAACAACATCCTTTTTGGGGTGCAGTGAACACAATCTTTGTGGGGTGCAGTGAACAAAATCCTTTTTGGGGTGCAGTGAACACAATCTTTGTGGGGTGCAGTGAACACAATCTTTTTGGGGTGGAGTGAACAAAATCCTTTTTGGGGTGCAGTGAACAACATCCTTTTTGGGGTGCAGTGAACAAAATCCTTTTTGGGGTGCAGTGAACACAATCTTTTTGGGGTGCAGTGAACAAAATCCTTTGTGGGGTACAGTGAACAGAATCTTTGTGGGGTGCAGTGAACACAATCTTTGGGGGGTACAGTGAACACAATCTTTTTGGGGTGCAGTGAACAAAATCCTTTGTGGGGTGCAGTGAACACAATCTTTGGGGGGTACAGTGAACACAATCTTTTTGGGGTGCAGTGAACAAAATCCTTTGTGGGGTGCAGTGAACACAATCTTTGTGGGGTGCAGTGAACACAATCTTTTTGGGGTGCAGTGAACAAAATCCTTTTTGGGGTGCAGTGAACAACATCCTTTTTGGGGTGCAGTGAACACAATCTTTTTGGGGTGCAGTGAACAAAATCCTTTGTGGGGTGCAGTGAACACAATCTTTGTGGGGTACAGTGAACAGAATCTTTGTGGGGTGCAGTGAACACAATCTTTGGGGGGTACAGTGAACACAATCTTTTTGGGGTGCAGTGAACAAAATCCTTTTAGGGTGCAGTGAACACAATCTTTGTGGGGTGCAGTGAACAAAATCCTTTTTGAGGTGCAGTGAACACAATCTTTGTGGGGTGCAGTGAACACAATCTTTGTGGGGTACAGTGAACACAATCTCAAACTTCTGAAGATTTGAGGGTGCTGCCTGTTCCATACTCCTCCTCCTACTCCTCAACCATCCTTTTAGGGGTACAAACAATAGTAATTGGGGCCTAGTGTGGTGGTGTACGTGTGAGATACATACACTTTCTTTTTGATCATATTTTCTATTCCGCTATTCAATTAAAACCTTTGGGGATCAATTAAATTGCGTGATAGTCTGTGTCGGTACGTGTGAGATCCACCTTTAAAAGGTTTTGGGGTTCATCTCATACTTCTGAAGATTTGAGGGTGCTGCCTGTTCCATACTCCTCCTCCTACTCCTCAACCATCCTTTTAGGGGTACAAACAATAGTAATTGGGGCCTAGTGTGGTGGTGTACGTGTGAGATACATACACTTTCTTTTTGATCATATTTTCTATTCCGCTATTCAATTAAAACCTTTGGGGATCAATTAAATTGCGTGATAGTCTGTGTCGGTACGTGTGAGATCCACCTTTCCAAGTTTTTGGGGTTCATCTCATACTTCTGAAGATTTGAGGGGGCTGCCTGTTCCATACTCCTCCTCCTACTCCTCAACCATCCTTTTAGGGGTACAAACAATAGTAATTGGGGCCTAGTGTGGTGGTGTACGTGTGAGATACATACACTTTCTTTTTGATCATATTTTCTATTCCGCTATTCAATTAAAACCTTTGGGGATCAATTAAATTGCGTGATAGTCTGTGTCGGTACGTGTGAGATCCACCTTTCCAAGTTTTTGGGGTTCATCTCATACTTCTGAAGATTTGAGGGTGCTGCCTGTTCCATACTCCTCCTCCTACTGCTCAACCATCCTTTTAGGGGTACAAACAATAGTAATTGGGGCCTAGTGTGGTGGTGTACGTGTGAGATACATACACTTTCTTTTTGATCATATTTTCTATTCCGCTATTCAATTAAAACCTTTGGGGATCAATTAAATTGCGTGATAGTCTGTGTCGGTACGTGTGAGATCCACCTTTCCAAGTTTTTGGGGTTCATCTCATACTTCTGAAGATTTGAGGGTGCTGCCTGTTCCATACTCCTCCTCCTACTGCTCAACCATCCTTTTAGGGGTACAAACAATAGTAATTGCGGCCTAGTGTGGTGGTGTACGTGCGAGATACATACACTTTTTTTGATCATATTTTCTATTCCGCTATTCAATTAAAACCTTTGGGGATCAATTAAATTGCGTGATAGTCTGTGTCGGTACGTGTGAGATCCACCTTTCCAAGTTTTTGGGGTTCATCTCATACTTCTGAAGATTTGAGGGTGCTGCCTGTTCCATACTCCTCCTACTCCTCATCCATCCTTTTAGGGGTAGAAACAATAGTAATTGGGGCCTAGTGTGGTTTTGTACGTGAGAGATACATACACTTTTTTGGATCATATTTTCTATTCCGCTATTCAATAAAAACCTTTTTAGGGCAAGATCTTAAATTACAGAAATATGAGGAGACCGTCAAATAAGGGCCGTGGCCTGGGTCGTGGTGCTGCTGGTAGAGCTCCTGTTGCAAGGAGAGGACGTGGTCGATCTGTGCCAGCTACACGCACAAGTGAAACACCTTCCTCAAGTGTGAGTAGGCGACAGAACCTGCATCAGTATTTGGTAGGGCATCATACGCCCCTAGAAGTGATGAGGCCAGAACAAGTGGAGGCGATAGTAGATTGGTTTGCTGCTGACAGTGCCTCCAGTTCCTTCACATTGTCTCCCACCCAGTCTACTGCAGAAAGGTCACAGTTGGCACCTGCAGCCGATGTCCAACCGTCTTTCACCTCACCCCCTTGCAAATCAGGCAAGCAGTCTGAGCCCCAAGCCATACAGCAGTCTCTTCTTCTTTTTGATGACTCTGTCAGCAGGGTTTCCCAGGGCCATCCACCTAGCCCTGCCCCAGAAGTGGAAGAGATTGAGTGCAGCGATGCCCAACCACTTATTTCTCAAGATGAGTACATGCAAGGATCATCGCAGCACGTCTCCGATGATGACGAAACGCAGGTGCCAACTGCTGCGGCGTTCAGCATTGTGGAGACCGACAAGGAGGGCAGGGGTGAAAACTGGGTGGAAGATGATGTGGAGGACGATGAGGTCCTCGACCCCACATGGAATGAACGTCATGCAGGTGACCTGAGTAGTTTGGAGGAAGAGGCGGTGGTCGCACAGAGCCACCAGCACAGCAGAAGAGGGAGCAGGGTGCAGAAGCGGAGCGGCCGTGCCCTAGACACTACGCCCGCTACTGCCCAACGCAGCAAGGGAACGAGCGCACCAAAGTCGGCTCAAAGGAGTTCTCTAGTGTGGAAGTTCTTTAGAAAATGTGCTGATGACAGGACACGAGTGGTTTGCACCCTGTGCAATCAGAGCTTGAAGCGAGGCATAAACCTTCTCAACCTGAGCACAATGATCAGGCATCTAAGTGCAAAGCACGAGCTGCAGTGGAGTACACACCTTCAAAACCAAGAAACGTCTCTGGCTCATCCTGCTTCCTCTTCTGCTGCAGTCTCGGCCGCTCCAGCCACATCTGTAGTGATACCGGCACCTGCCACCCCGCAAACAGACGATCTGTCAGCAACACCACCACCTGGGTCACCAACAACCATCTCCACAATGTCCCGTGGAAGCGTTCAGCTTTCCATCTCCCAAACACTTGAGAGGAAGAGGAAGTACCCCCCTACCCACCCGCGATCCCTGGCCCTGAATGCCAGCATTTCAAAATTATTGGCCTTTGAAATGCTGTCATTCCGTCTGGTGGAGACGCACAGTTTTAAAAACCTTATGTCGCTGGCTGTCCCACAGTACGTCGTGCCCAGCCGCCACTACTTTTCCAGGCAAGCCATCCCTTCCCTGCACAACCAAGTGGGGGAAAAAAATCAGGTGTGCACTGCGCAACGCCATCTGTGCCAAGGTCCACCTACCTACTGATACGTGGACCAGTAAGCACGGTCAGGGGCGTTATATCTCCCTAACGGCACACTGGGTAAATGCAGTGGCGGATGGGCCTGAGGCGGATAGCAATTTGGCGCATGTCCTTCCACCACCGAGGATTGCAGGGCGCTTCAGTTTGCCTCCTGTTCCTAACTCCTCCTACTCCGCTTCCTCATCCTCTACCGCGTCCTCATCCGGACAGCGTAACACCTTCACCACCAACTTCAGCACGGCCAGGGGTAAACGACAGCAGGCAGTTTTACAACTTGCCTGTTTGGGGGACAAACCACACACCGCGCAGGAGTTGTGGAGGAGCATGGAACAGCAGACAAATGAGTGGTTGCTGCCAGCGAGCCTCAAGCCCGGCCTGGTGGTGTGCGATAACGGGCGAAATCTCATAGCAGCTCTGGGCCTAGCCGGTTTGACGCACATCCCTTGCCTGGCGCATGTGCTGAATTTGGTGGTGCAGAGGTTCCTTAAAAACTACCCCGATATGTCAGAGCTGCTGCAGAAAGTGCGGGCCGTTTGTGCGCACTTTCGGCGTTCTCACCCTGCTGCTGCTCGCCTGGCAGCACTGCAGCGTAACTTCGGCCTTCCCGCTCACCGCCTCATATGTGACGTGCCCACAAGGTGGAACTCCACCTTGCACATGCTGGAAAGACTGTGCGAGCAGCAGCAGGCCATAGTGGAGTTTCAGCTGCAGCACGCACGCGTGAGTCGCTCTGCGGAACAGCACCACTTCACCACCAATAACTGGGCCTCCATGCGAGACCTGTGTGCCTTGTTGCGCTGTTTTGAGTACTCCACCAACATGGCCAGTGGCAATGACGCCGTTCTCAGCTTAACTATCCCACTTCTATGCCTCCTTGAAAAAACAATTCGGGCGATGATGGAAGAGGATGTGGCACAGGATGAGGAGGAGGAGGAGGATGAAGAGGTAACATTTCCAAGGCTTTCAGGGCAGTCATTCGCAAGGGGCTCCGAGGGTGGGTTCCTGCACACACAAACGCCAGGGACACAATTGTCCAGCAGGGGCACAGTTCTGGAGGATGAGGAGGATGAGGAGGAGGAGGAGCTGGAGGAGGAGATGGAACCATGTTCACAGCAGGGTGGCACCCAGGCCAGCTCATGGCCATCACTGGTGCGTGGCTGGGGGGATACAGAGGACACGGACGATACACCTCCCACAGAGGACAGCCTTTCGTTGCCTCTGGGCAGCCTGGCACACATGAGCGATTACATGCTGCAGTGTCTCCACAACGACCGCCGAGTTGCCCACATTCTAACTTGTGCTGATTACTGGGTGGCCACGCTGCTGGATCCCCGTTACAAGGACAACGTACCGTCCTTAATTCACTCACTGGAGCGCGATCGCAAGAT
This sequence comes from Pelophylax lessonae, assembly GCF_965119305.1. Lineage (NCBI taxonomy): Eukaryota > Metazoa > Chordata > Amphibia > Anura > Ranidae > Pelophylax > Pelophylax lessonae. The sequence goes on from NC_138770.1 coordinate 524,860,734, forward strand.
GCGCGAGTACAAGCGCACGCTGGTAGACGCCATGCTGCTGGCATTCCCATCTGACAGCGGGGCCGCAGTGGAAGCACAAGGCAGAGGAGGAGGAGGAGGAGGTCGCCAACGCAACCAGGGCACCGCCAGCACCTCAGAAGGCAGGGTTAGTATGGCCGAAATGTGGAAAAGCTTTGTCAGCACGCCACAACAAACAGCAGCACCAGCAGCTCAGATGGAACGTCTTAGCAGGAGGCAGCATTTTACCAACATGGTGGAGCAGTATGTGTGCACACGCCTACAGGTCTGCCCCCTTCAACTTCTGGGTCTCCAAATTGGGCACATGGCCTGAGCTTGCCCTTTACGCCTTGGAGGTGCTGGCATGCCCTGCAGCCAGTGTATTATCTGAACGGGTATTTAGCACGGCTGGGGGCGTTATAACAGACAAGCGCAGCCGTCTGTCCAGAGACAATGTGGACAAGCTCACGTTCATTAAAATGAACCAGGCATGGATCCCACGGGACTTTTTTCGTACCTTGTGCAGAATAGCAATGGATACCGACCTTACCCACCCATTGTTCCATTTTTGCTCTTTCTCACTCTTTTGGGGTGTACCCTCATTTAAAATTTGTGAAAAGAAGCAGTGTTGGCTACCTCGTCCTCCTCCCTCCTCCACCGCCGCTTCCACCTACACCGCCCATAGGTGTGCGCAGCCTATTGCATTAAGGTGTGCACCCCAAAGTTGAAATACACATGCATGTGTTTGCCAGCAGGGAGAGTAATGTATCGGGGCCATGTACCTGTAGGCAAAGAGAAATAGAGCAGAGCAGGTCCGAGGGAGATCTTTCCCATCTCCTCACTGGCAATGCTATGTGCCCTAGGTGATTAGGGTGTGCCCAGGCACACCCGGCACACCCTGTGCGCATGCCTATGTCACCGCCACATCCACCACCACCTCAACCTCCCTCCTACTCCATATGGGCCTCGTCCTTCAGAGATGAAGAAGAACATTGTTTTATTTTTCTGTTTTTTTTTGTTGTTTTAAGTTATTTCCCTATCCACATTTGTTTGCAGAGCACTTGCCATGCTCTTAATTACGTTTTGCTGCCATTTGCAGCACTCTAGCCCTTTCCTTTGGTGTTTTAGAGCCATTTCAGTGCCTTAAAGTTCAGGTCCCCATTGACTTCAATGGGGTTCGGTGTCCGGGAAAAGTTCGGTAAAAGTCCGGGACACGGACCCGGACTTTTTTTTAAAGTTCGGCCGAACCCGTCGAACACGGACATCTAGGTGTCCGCTCAACCCTACTCTTAACCATTACCTCTCCTGTTTGTGTTGGGATCAGATGTCCTTCTTGGATCACTCTTTTCACCTTGGATGATTTGTGTTATTTCACTTGAGACTTTATTGCTTTTTCACACGTATATGTGTATATATATATATATATATATATATATATATATATATATATATATATATATATATATATATATATATATATATATATTATCATATAGTATATTTTTTAGCGCTGCACAGTACTTTTTTCCATTTTGCTTAACAACACATGTCTGTTTTAGTGTGCTAGCTGCGTATATTTGTTTCTAGTTAGCGCAGTTTATTTATTCTTATTTTCCCTATTTATCACCATCCTCTGAACTCACCCCTGGAGCCAATTTTCAATCCAGATACTCACCCTATGGTCCATACCTACGTACCTTAGTTTGTACAGTAAGCTTTTGTTGGGAACTGTGTCAAATGCCTTTGCAAAGTCCAGATACACCACATCCACAGGCCTTCCTTCATCTAGATGGCAACTCACTTTTTCATAGAAGGTTAATAGATTGGTCTGGCAAGAACGATTTTTCATAAACCCACACTGATTACTACTAATAATACCGTTTCCATTACTATAATCTTGTATATATACCCGTAACATACCCTCAAAAAAGTAAAAGAAAATCCCACATTTTGGGTTGTCCCCAGAAAAGTAATAGGGGGGATATCTTCCAGTAAGGACCTTAGTTGTGGTGACCTGGGGGTTTCCAAGTAATTCTATTCATTTGCAGGGATTTCCTCTCACTTCCTGTTTAAGTATAGAACAGGAAGTGAGGGGAAAGCTCTGCAATAGGACACGGATGGTGAAAAAAAACATTGTGGTTATAACTCTCCCTTGCTCTAGCCAAAATGGAAAAAAAAAAGTTTTGGCTAAAGTTCTTTAACAACGTTGGCCCCACCATGCACAGGTTACAAGGGAGCCTTAATCTTCACATGTTACTTATGGAATGTAGTCATAAGGGGACTAAAAAGGCCCAATTCTGTCATCAAGTGGGAAACCAGTAACAATAAAGAACCATACATTAAGGACACACCAAAATGATCTGTACTCTAGGACATTATTTTCTCCCTTACCAACTCTACAGGTGCTACACTTGGAGTATTCAGTCACATTCCCTACATTTTTTCAAATTTGTGGGGACAACCACAGTGTTTGCAGGTCAGTTTTTGTAATCAAAGGTTGAAGTTAATCGGGGGGGCGTGGCTTGACGCGCGGACGAGATGGCCGCCTGAGGGAGAAGCTCTTAAGCACATCGGGTCTCCACTGAGCTAGCGGGCTCCTTTTCACCCGATATGGGCAGAACGAACAAGACGGGAAGTAGCACCAAAGCCCCGAGGTCCGGTCCCAGTGGTGCCACCCGTAATATTCCAGACTTCTTCGGCTCCCAGGCCTCGAGCATGAAGGGCTCACAGAGTTCCAAGATGGCGCGGACTGCATTGAGAGATGAAGAAAGGGACTATGATACTGATTCTCTGGCGGACACCGAAGATATGGCAGGTGAGCCAGACCCATCGGACCCCCCACTGACATACAAAGTTATGACTGCTATAGCAGCCGTCATAAAAAACTCGTTTGCTTCAGCCATAGTCGACTTAAAAGCCGACATCACGAGATTATCAGATCAAATCTCGGCAGTAGAAAAAGCCGGGAGACACAGAGATAGGGCGATAAGGAAGCTGGAAGATGTGGCTGTGTCCCACTCTGAGCACCTAATCTCCATGAATAAGCAAATCGAGGACCTAGACAACCGCGGTCGGCGGAATAACATTCGGGTGAGGGGGGTCCCCGAAACAGTTGAAAGAGAGGGGATTAAAGACATGCTGCGGTCTGTGTTCAACAGTCTGTTAGAACGCCCAGAGGAATCACCCATAGACTTGGAGTGAGCTCATAGAGCATTACGACCAAAGGCACCAGACGATGCCCCACCTAGAGACATAATATGCTGTCTCTCCAGCCACCCTTTGAAAGAGGAAATCCTCTCCAAGGCCAGGCAAAACGATCAGATCATCTTTAACGATCGTCCCATACAGCTCTTTCAGGACCTCTCCCCCATCACTCTGAACAACAGGAGGGCCCTTAAGCCTCTATTGGAAGTACTTAAAGCAAAAAATGTTCCTTACAGGTGGAAATTCCCCTTCGCCTTACAAGCAGGGGTGGGAGGCAAACAATACCTTCTGCACACACCGGCGGATCTACCTGACTTTTGTGCTAACCTGCAAATTGATGAGATAGATTTACCAGAATGGTATGCGGAATTCCGGATCCCCTTACACCATGATGCTAACCAAGATGGTGTGGAGGCCTCCACATCCTGGTCACCCTACCACAAAAAAGGGAAGCAGAGGAAGAGAGAGCTTAATTCTCTGTTTGGCTCATCGCCAAAAACACCTAAAACCCCAAGAAACAGAGATCGCAACTGACAGCACTTTCTCCATGATGTCTTTAACTGTGAAGCGTTCTTGTTCCCTGACCTTCCATCATATGTGCTATTTTTTCTTTCTATCCACATTTTTACTGCCCATCTTATTGTGGTTCTGATGTTCCTACTGTTCGTCTTTAAACTTTACTAGTTCAATAACCACCCTGCTCCACCAGAGGGCGACAATCTCCTTCAACTGATAATGATTGTATACTCAGGTCATTTCTGCTCAGAGGAAATTTCACCTAGACACCTCGGTGTCTATTTTTCCTTGTTTTCGGACAATTATATCCCTCCATTTTTTTTGCCTCATGATGACCTATTAATGTCCTTTATGCCGATCGGCCTCTGTTACCTGGACGAACATAGCTAGCTAATATCGCAATATGACCGTGACCAAGCGGAACAATTAGAGGTTTTGTTGTTAGATTTGTCCCTCCATGGTCACAGGGCTTTGACTGTTTGATCTGAACAAAGGATGACTTACCAACGTTAAAGAAATGTCTATATGCCTTGATATTAGTTTAAAGAGTTTTCCTACTATTGAAATGGTAACAGATCCCATTACAACCTTTTAGCCGTCAGTCATAGTGTCTTGAGATGAGGTCCACTTTCTGAGTGGTGAAGGGGGTGGTGGAACGGTTCATTCAATGCTGGGAATATTGGTTACCCTGCGGATTTTGGAGCCCGCTTACATGTTAATGAAAATTCTGAATGATGATTATTACATTCTGTACGTTATTATCTAAATTTATAGGAGTTCTTCTCCACAATTGGAGACCCGAGGCAACAGGACATGACCCCTGTCTATTTTTGGGTTATACCTTTTTTCTCCTTGGTCACTTTATGTGACGCCTTCCACAGCCTCGAAAGGATAGTTTTAATCCTTGAAAAGTTTGCATTTTACCAGTCTATAAACATATCCACCTCACTGCGATCTCAGCCGGGCCACTTTTTGGGCGCAGCTGACCTCGCCACACTGAGAGTCTTCCTTCTTACCTCCTCATTCATACCTCTTTGCTAACCATACTCTTTTCCCTCTTTCCCTAGTGTGTCTTCTCCATCCCCCATCCCTTTTTATATTGCAGAGCGAGAGGACCTCTCCGCCGGACACTATGGCGTATGATCATCTGGGTAAGTGCCCGTTTTTAATCTCTCACAATATTAACGGCTTAAATGTTCCAGAGAAACGTAAGAAAGTTCTACACGAACTTAAGAAAAGTAAGCCTCAAGTGGTCTTCTTACAAGAGACCCATTTTAAAAATCCTTCTCATCCTATGCTAACAAATAAATTTTTCCCAACCGCATATTACGCCTCTAACAGCCAGGCGAAAACGAAGGGTGTTGCTATCCTCCTTCATAAAGATACCCCTTTTGTTTTTGAGAAACAAATGGCCGATCCTGAGGGAAGGTACATCTTTGTAGTAGGAACCATAGGCAATAAACCAATCACATTGGCCAATGTATATTTTCCTAATAGGGCCCACCTAACTTTCTGCAGATCTCTGATCTCTGAGCTGAAAGGCTTTGCGAAAGGATGCATAATTATGGGCGGAGACTTTAACATCCCTCTGAACCCACTCTGTGACACCTCTTCAGGTCAATCGTGCATTTCTTACGCAATCCTGAAGAAAATTAAATTATCTCTTCAGTCACTCACCCTCGTAGACACTTGGAGGGCGCTACACCCTACCGAAAGAGATTTCACCTACTTCTCCGCTCCCCACAACCAATACACTAGAATTGATCATGTGTTTGTATCACAGAGGGACCTCGCTGATGTTAGCAAAGCAGATATTGGTTCAATTGTCTTGTCACACCATGCCCCAATCTCCCTTCACATGAGACTTCTTCCAAACCAAAAGCCAGATAGGTCCTGGTGACTTAACCCGGCCTTGCTTCTGGACTCAGCCACACAAAGTCAGATTCAAACTGTCTTGACCAACTATTTCTCTGAAAATGCTTCCAATGAGATCTCCCAAATTACGATCTGGGAAGCTCATAAAACAGTGAGCAGGGGAGAATTGATCCGAATTGGAGCAAAAAAGAAAAGGAATAATATAGCGATCAAAGAGAATTTGATTACTAAAATAAGAGACCTTGAAAATAGACATAAACGCTCTTTAGCCAAATCAGTAGCAGAGGAACTGACACAAGCCAGAAAAGATTTACAGTTCCTTTTAGACGCAGACACTAAACGCATCCTCTTTCTCCGAAAGGCTATCTATTACGAACATGGGGATAAATCGGGTAAAATTCTCGCGAGGGCTTTAAAAGACTCCCAGAGTTCCAATGTCATCCCCGGGATTAAATCTGCCCAAGACCGTTTAGTTCAAGACCCTAGCAAAGGCCATAGCAAATACTTTCAGGGATTTCTATGCGAAACTCTACAATCTACCCTCACAAGATAAGATAGACAGCGATGGCTTTCCTAGATCCCAAGCTATCAAAAAATATCTTTCAGATAGCGGTCTTCCGACCCTTGATCCAGAGTCAATAAACTTAATTGATTCTGATATTACGGTGGAGGAGGTGAAGTTTGCTATCAAATCCCTGAAAGCAGGTAAAAGCCCCGGACCTGACGGTTTTACCGCACAATTTTATAAAACCTTTACAGACACTTTGGCACCCTTTCTCACAAAAGCCCTGAACAACATTAAAGATGGCCACAAACCCTCCAAAGACTTCCTTACTGCCCACATTACTGTGATCCCCAAACCAGATAAGGATATAACCCTCTGCTCCAACTTTAGGCCAATCTCATTGCTCAACCTTGACCTGAAAATTCTGGCAAAAATCATGGCGGACAGAATTAGGCCATTCTCAGAGAAAATAATAGGCCCTGATCAAGTAGGCTTCATGCCGGGTAGGGAAGCCAGGGACAACGTTATCAAATCAATAAATCTAATTCACGGGGCCAGAAAATCAGGATTCAAGGGCCTCCTGCTGTCCATGGATGCAGAGAAGGCCTTTGATCGTGTGTCGTGGGAGTACCTTTTTGAGACATGCGCCCACATTGGTTTGGGTTCGGGTATGATGTCCTGGATAAGGGCCTTGTATTCAAATCCGCAAGCAAAGGTGAGGGTCAACGGGGTCTTCTCTGACCCCTTGGAGCTACATAACGGCACAAGACAAGGCTGCCCATTATCCCCAATTTTGTTTATAATCTCACTAGAACCACTGATCCAGTCAATCAACCTCGACCCATCGATACAGGGTCTACATATACACCAGAGAGAATTTAAAGTATCGGCGTATGCGGATGACTTGCTTTTCTACGTCTCTCAGCCACATATATGGATTCCCAACTTAAACCAGCAATTTAAGATATTTAGATCACTGTCCAATTTTAAAATCAATAATTCAAAATCGGAAGCGATAAACCTCACACTTCCCTCACAGATGGTAAAATTAACCAGAGATAATTGCCCATACAGATGGGAAAGTAATTCGTTAAAATATTTGGTTATTGCCCTGACATCAAACCCCAGTAAGCTGTTTGAATCCAATTTCATCCCTTTGCTCCGAAGGATCGCAAGCGACCTCAAGAAATGGGACAGGGGTAGATTTTCATGGTTCGGTAGGGCAGCTATTGTCAAAATGACAATCCTACCCAGGCTGCTATACCTTTTCCATGCCCTGCCAATACGCATCCCCTCCTCATTCTTCCGTAGCCTTGCCTCCCTTCAGCGTAATTTCATCTGGGCTGGCAGACATCCAAGGATTAGTCTCACGTACCTGCAAAGAAACAGGGAGGATGGTGGCATGGGAATACCGAACCTCTACAAATAGTATGTAGCAACCCATCTGACCAGAATCATAGACTGGCACTGCCATGCTGAAACTAAAGAATGGTTGACATCGAAAAGCGTTGGTCCCTCTGTGATACACATCACCTTCTATGGTTGAAAACAGGCTCCCAACCCTCTGAGATCAAAAATCATCCTCTGATTTCCACCACACTAGCATTATTTCAAAAATCTATGGTCAAATTCGGCTTGTCTTCCTACCCCAGTCCAATTCTACCTCTATATAATAACCCTGATTTCCCACCTGGGATATTAAATAGATCCTTGCTTAGTTTTGTCAAAAAGGAATGGACACCTCTGCTTGCTAAGAATTGTTTTGCAAATGGGAAGATCCTCAACTTCCAAAGTCTCCGCAGCAAATGCTCATCCAGCCACTGTCTATCATATTGGAACTATGTGCAGATTCATGGCTTCCTCCAGAGCTATAAGCACAAAAATTTATTTTTCAGAGCTCCCACGGAATTCGAGAAATGCTGTTCTCTCCACACCCCGATGAGAAAAGTAACCTCAATAGCTTATAAATGGCTCAACTCTACTTCCGTGGACTCTACAGACCCATACAAAAAAAAAATGGGAAGAATGTCTAGGCCTGACATTCTCAGAGGCCCAATGGAGGAAATCATGCGTTTTCGCATACAAGTGTTCACTTAGCACCAAGCTTCAAGAAAACTCATTTAAGATTAGGACACAGTGGTATCGCACCCCAACTAAATTGAAACAATGGTATCCAGATGCTTCGGACAGATGCTGGAGGTGTGGGGACGCTCAAGGGGACTTTGTTCACATCTGGTGGACATGTCCTAAGATTGAACAATTTTGGAAAGCGGTTGCCTCCTGGACAAAACATGTTACAGGGTTAGATTTAAACTTTGATGTCCCGACCTTCCTTCTACACATTAACTCATTCTCATACCACAAGTATAAAAATTCTCTGGCAAGGCATTTTTTAAATGCAGCAAAATACCTAATTTCTCTCAATTGGAACTCAATCAACCCCCCTCGAATCAAAGATTGGTTGTACAAAATCAACCAGATCTACGAAATGGAGAAAACTCTGGCAATGAAAATTGACAGAACTGACAAATTTCGCAAATTATGGTCTCTCTGGTCTTCATTTACCGTAACCCCCGAGTATCAGGATTTGATACTTTGAAGGATCATATACTTCGACCTTCTTTCTGATAATTATCTGCCCGAGATCCCTCGGAGAAGCTCTCTACGATTTTGTATTATCACTCCTTAAGCCCCCAACACACCCCCCCCTTTTCCTACCCCCCACCCCCTTTCCTCCCCTGTCTGTCCTCTCTCTCCTCTTTCTCTTCTCATCCTTTCTTTTCTCTGATATTTTTTCTTCCGGTCGGCCAGGTGCTACCCCTTGACCAGGCCCCGGAAGTTCATATGTTATAATATATGATATATGCCTTACTCACTTGATGTTATGGTTTATAATAATACAGTCCTGTGATTTGATTCTGTGGATACCTTCAGGTGTAGTTTAATTCCCTTTTTTCACCAAGAGATAAATATCCATTGAAATGCTGCTATTCTTGAGACACTTATCTTTGCTATTTATGAAGAAGTTTTGTATGTTGAACATAAAATTACTGTTTCATGTGATTTTATGCTGTTTGATCACCCATTGACTGTCATACATGCCACTTTATTATTTGTACCGTTACACTGTTATCTGTAACTTGTGTTAATTTTTTCAATAAAGAACCTTTTTGTGAAAAAAAAAGAAGTTAATCTCCTTTACTGATGGGCCGAACACCCCCCTGTTCGGTTCGCACCAGAAAATCTCGAACAGGGAAAAAGTTCTAGCGAACATGCAAACTCTAAAGTCTATGGGACACGAACATGAAAAATCAAGTCCTCATTTTAAAGGCTTATATGCAAGTCATTGCCATAACAAGTGTATGGGGACCTGGGTACTACCCTGGGGGACATGTATCAATGCAAAAAAATGCTTTTAAAACCATAATTTTTAAAAGAAGCAGTGATTTTATTGATGCTCAAAGTTAAACTTTGTTAAAGGGGGCTTCCAGATTCCAATAAGCCCCCCACCTGCAGACCCCCCCAACCTCAGCCCAGGGTTGTCGGGTATAGGCCCTTGTCCCCATCAACATGGGGACAAGGTGCTTTGGGGGGCACCCAGAGCACCCTCCCAATGTTGAGGGCAAGTGGCCTGGTATAGTACACTCGCTTGTCCCCCCCCCTTTCCTAGCCTGCCAGGCTGCATGCTTGAATAAGACTCTGGTATGGATTTGGGGAAGGACCCCACACCATTTTTTTTTAATTTCTGTGTGGAGTTTTCCTTCAAATCCATACCAGACCCAAAGGGCCCAACGCCATTTTTTTTTCCTAATTCTGTCATGGGGTTTCTATTAAAAGCCATACAAGACCTAAAGCTGTTTTTACCCCAATTTTTTTTTAATTTACATTTTCTTTTTACAATAATTTTTTTAAAATTCATCTCTCAGCAGGGAAGCCTTAACAACCTATTGACTGTGCGCTCAGCGGGCGAACATTCCACTGAGTGCCGAGAAATTTCAGGTGTTCAGCGAGTGCCTAAATGGGTGATTTTTAGGCCAAACTTAGGCTTGACCCAAACTGTTCCCCCGTCCCTAGTGGTGTATGAACTCTGTACCCCCCCCCCCCACACCTGTACAGTTACTCTTGCTGGTCGCAGGAACAGGCCCTGAATTAGAGAGAAATTGAAATGACATGCACCTGTAAAACAGGTGCAGAAAAATTGGGCCTTGGGTGTTGGTGGTGCCTGAACACTGTAACCCCTCACAGTTACTCTTGCTGGGCACAGGAACAGGCCCTGCTGTATAAAATTAGAAAAACAAATTGAAATTACATACACCTATTAAACAGGTGCAGAAAAACATGGGCCTTGGGTGTTGGTGGTCCCCTAAACCAAAAATATTGTTGGAAGCTAGCATAATCAAGATTCAGTAATATGATAGGCAGCATTGGATGTCTTCAAGGGATCCCAGATTCAATCAATGACATCAGCATCGGGGGCTTTATAGCTGCTGTTGAGCGAGGACTGATTCATTTTGATAAATGTCAGCTGATCAACGGAGTCTGTGGTCAGACGCACTCTTTTATCCATCACAAAACCTCCAGCAGCACTGAATGTCCGTTCCGAAAGCATGCTGGAAGCAGGACAGGCCAGTATCTCGATTGAGCAAGTTCTGACTGGTAGTCCATCCTCAAGACCCAGTATCCCATTGGATACTCAGTTGGAAAGGTCTCCAAGTTTGCTCTTGCCCCTAGATAATCCTGCACCATATGATGCAGATGCTGCCGATGGTTGCTTAAAACAGCCCTGGGCACTGAGGGCTAAAGAATTGTTTAAAGGCATCGGTCAGCTGGTCGTCTTCTCCATCGCTCCTCCTTTTTTTTTGTAATTAATTTTTATTGAAAGAGTTTTCAAGAAAAACAGGTTATACAATGTACAACATAGTACAAGGAAAGCAGAACAAAACAAATGCTCCGAAGAGGGCTTGATACATAGAAATATAAAGTATAGTATAACAAACATACGTAACATTAAAATATCCAGCTATAACGTAACCAATATTGAACAGTATTGAATTTGTAGGACAAACAGGAAAAAAAAAAAAAAGGGGGGGTAGGAAGAGGTGAGGAAGGAAAGGGATGGGGGGGAAGAGTGGGAAGGAGCGAGGAGGGATGAGGGGGAAGTGGGAATAGAGATAAAGACAGGAGCAGAAATAGGGATAGTCTGTCCAAGAATCTCGGTGCGTCATAAAAGGAAGACAATAATGTGATCAGTAAGATTTAGTTACCCATGTTTGCCAGAGGTTCCAGTATCTGTCATATGCCCGCCCCTGACCGTTCTTATACGCCAACAGCCTCTCATATACAGAGTTTACTTTCACTATGCCAATCACTTCTGAAGCGTTAGGTGCTAGATTAGATTCCCAGTGTCTAGTAATAAGACTTCTTGCAGCCAACAGGATATGCGTCACTATCCTAGAGGCTTCAGGTAGAAATTACTCTATGCCCAAATTGAGTATTGCCAGCACTGGAGAAGGTGGGGACAGGACGCTCGCAATTTCAGAAATCAAGCGGAACACTGAGTTTCAAAAACTGGTTAGATTTTTACAGGACCACATACCATGCATAATATGGCCGACCATCCCACATTCCCTCCAGCACAGGTAAGAATGTGATTTGCTGAATTTAGAGATTTATAAGGGGGTCAGGTACCATCGTAGAGCTATTTTCTGGAATAATTTCCAGTGGTTCACACATTTGGATGCTGTGTAAATGGAATTTGCAGCCTTTCGCCATTGTTCTACACTAAAAACTGTTCCCAGCAATGTCTCCCATTTCAGATAGGAAGTGGTTTTAATAAAAGTATGTTTATCGTGTAGGATGTTGTAGAAGAAAGACACTCCCTTAACTTTTGTGTGAAGGTTGCTAAGAAATGCCCAGCATTGTGTAGGAATTTGTATAGAAGGTGAAGTAAGTGACCTAATAAAATGTGAGATTTGAGTATAGGATTAGTATTCCGACTGGGGAAGGTGAAATTCCCGTTGGAGTTGCGTAAATGGTTTAATAGAGTCATGTACCAGGATTTCAGCTATTGAGGATATCCCTAGGGTAGTCCACGTGCGCAGAGAGAGGTTGGGTATGACCAATTCAAAGACATATAGCGGGACAGGCAATGATGTTTTGTGGGAAGTGGGGTGAACTGTGAAGCGAAGCGTTCACCATGCCTGGAGGGAGGTCTACGTTGTTAAAGGGAATTTCTTCAGAGGGTAGGGACTCCAGCTATCTGCCAAAAGTAGACCGTATAACGAGGGGGTCTGACAAAGAGCACTTTCCATAATGTTCCATAATATATTGGGTGAGGAAGAGATCCATTGGTGCAATTGTGCCAGATGGGTGGCCAGGAGGTAGTCACTGAGGTCTATCATACCCATACCACCGGCAGATCTGTGTCTACTAAGCAAGAAATGGGAGCTGGGTGGTTTCATATTTTTCCAAACAAAGTTCTTAAGTAGGGCATTAAGTGTTTTAAGGAAACGAGGATTTAGGGGGATTGGTAAGATTCTAAGAAGATAAAGGATTTGTGGAAGCAGCATCATCTTGAAGGTGGCAAGGCCACCTGACCACGTTAGGAGGACTTTGGACAGATTTTGGCATTCTGAAGTCAGTTTAGATATTAGGGAGGGGTAGTTTGCATCAGCTAGTTGTGATTGCCAAGGAGTCAGGTGAATGCCGAGGTAAGGAATGTTATCCCTACTCCATGTATATGGAAACAGGTGCTGGATCCTAGTCCTGAGAGTAGAGTCCACCCCCAAGTTTAAGATCAATGAATCATTGGAAATTTACTTTATAATACGAAATATTGCTGAAATTAACTAGAAGTTCATGTGTCGACGCTAGGGAAGTGTGCGGGTCAGTTAAAAAAATTATAATGTCATCTGCGAAAAGATTCAGTTTGTGAGAAGTGTTATTGAACTGGAAGCCTTTGATATCAGGAGAAGATCTGATGGCCACGGCCAAAGGCTCAATAAGCAAGTTAAAAATCGGGGGACAACCCTGCCTGGTACCATTGGATATTGGGAATGAGTGAGACAGCATGTTGGACGTATATACTCTAGATGACGGGGATGAGTACAGTGCTAAAATGGCTGATAATATTGGGCCCCAAAAACAAATTTCAAGCATCTTCAGCATATACTGCCAATGTATGTGGCCGAATGCCTTCTCCGCATCCAACGAAAGCAGCAGAGAAGGCACCCGACCGGAAGCAGCCCGCTCAATGACATTGATTACTCGTCTAGTGGTGTCTGAGGCCTGGCGCCCAGATACAATTCCAGTTTGATCTGGTTTGATTAAGGCAGGTAAAATGGACGCCAGCCCATTCCCCACCAGCTTGGCATAAATCTTGATATCCGTATTCAATAAAGATACCAGCCGAAAGTTGGCCGGGGTTGTGGGTTCCTTGCCAGGTTTCTGCAGTGTTACAATATAAGCTTGCAGCATTTCTGAAGGGAAAGAGGCAGAGGACACTGCAGACCAAAACACTTGGTTCAGATGGGGAGTGAGAATTGAGTGAAATTATTTATAGTAATCATTGGATAGGCCATCAGGGCCTGGGGATTTCCCAGTAGGAAGAGAGCGGATAACATCGTGATTTCCAAAGGGGTAAAGGGTGCAATCAAGGATAGTAGTTGGGCATCCGTAAGGCAAGGCAGCTGCACATTGGCCAGAAAAGCATCAATATGAGAGTCTAACGGCTGTGGAGTGGAAGGGTCATTACCTAAGTTGTATAATGAGCCGTAATATTTGGCAAAGGAGTTTGCAATCCCTTTAGGGTCGATCATTTTTTTGGTTAGTTTGAGTGTCTATTAGATGTGATATTCTGGTTTGCGTCCTCCTAGCCTTTAAGCGAGCCACTAAAAACTTGCCAGCCCAGTTACTCGAAGAGTATGCCAATTTCAGGGCCTTAAAATGTTTATCATGTTGCTCTAGTAAGATCATTCTAAGAGTATGATGCAAATCAGAAAGGGACTGGGAAGTATGGCGGGTAGGGTTAGATTTATTCAAAACTTAGAGTGCGCAGCATGCTCCGATAACGCGTCGCCGCAGCGTCCCGCATCACCGCCAGGAGTGACGTCAGGATCCCAGGACCCACGAGTGCCAGCATTCCACCAGCTGACGGGGAGCCCGCGGACACCACCGAGGCTGTCCCTGCACACACGGAGGAACCCCTGTCTGCCGCTCTCACCGGGATCCACTGCCTCCACCACCAGGACCCACTCCAGTGATGCTCCTGATGATCAACATTACTTGACTAACTGCATCTTATTCACCAACTGAATGTGAGTGTGATACTGCTGCACATACTTCAATAAATGTCTTGCTGCACTTAGAAGGCGCTGCGCTGTCTTCCCTCTTGTATATTTGCAGAGAGCTGCTAATGTGTTAATTGACCAAACTTAATTGTGAGGTCACACGCCTTAAGGTGAGAACCCACTCTGAGGGGGGTCACAAGTAGTGGAGGTGACACTGTTGGAAATACTGGCTTTTGGAACGCACATCCGGTGGTAGGATACACACCGCTATAGGAGGAGGTTGCGGTCCCTATTTGCTTACATGCTCGCTGTACTCCTGATTTAATGTGAGTACCTGCTTTTAAACCTAATAAAGGATATTTGTATATTACAATACTTCACTATATGAAGCATTCTTCCTTTTCATATGATCTGGGATTACCTTCCATTTCCATTTGAGATACTGATGTCCACTGATGTTTGAGTCCACAATGCACCTTTGAGAGATGATCTGTGAGAAGGACCACAGCTAAGGCTACCAGGGTCCAGGACCCCAACCCCATATCTATTACAAGCTGGCCCCCCCTGTAGGGTTACTTAGCTCTGGTAAGTGCGGGCTATATTGAGAGGGGAGCACCAGATTCCTCACCCGCACACCCACTCCGGATCACCCCAGGAAAGCACCTTATAATATATATACTTATATATATATATTTTGGACTTTGCACTAATACTTTCCTTTTTTTGGACTTTACACTACTGGATTTTTTTTAAATATTAATTTTTATGGATATATTCATTTCACTACCTATTTATTATTATTTTTTGACATTTTTTACTGAACCACAAATGTGTGGTTTCTGTGTACCCTGCACTCAATAGTGGATCTTGTTGGGTTCTACACTTGTCACCTCAACACTTTTGAAGCACATGCACCTTATTTGTTTGAAATAATTCATATTATATATTTTTCTCCATTGTATTTTAATCAGATTATTTATTAATTAATTTTATCATATTTGGCAAATAGATGTTTGCACAATCACTCAGCACTATATTAATTTGAGTCACTTGATATATTAATTATCAGCATCTACCTGTTCAATTAATTATCACCTGTCACTTTATTGCACTATCCGCAAATTATTTATTTGCTTTATAAGAAAATATATATACTGTATGTGACATCACTTACCTATATTATGTTTGATCAATATTAAGTAACAGCATTTGAATGTTTATACCACGCCTCTGTTGATACAATATAGGCAGCGCCAATCACTTCACATATCCCCCAATCTACTGTTGGAAATACGCTTTAATCAGTCAATATTCATGGATAGTTCACTTAGCAGCACTGGTGAATGGGACTTTCTCATATTGGAAACACGGACTATATAAATAAAAAAAAAAAAAATGGTTTATAATAATTACATCTCAACACCATTGTGATTTTTATGTGTATGCAACCTATGCCATAAATTCAACTTTTATCTATTTGATACACATATTGAGCACTATTTATATATATTTATATTTCCATTTAATATTCAGTTTATTGATTTTTCATATTATTTGGCACTTGACATTGAGTTATAATGTGTTTTTTAGAATTTTTTGGCACTTTTACATATAGATGAGGTACGGCATAGTTATATCAATTCATTGAGTTGTACAGCACCTTATAGTTTTTTTTATTTGTATACAGTATACACTCAACTAAGGGGAGTGATTAGTGCAAGCAGCATTTTTAGGGATCTAGTTTTTTATATAGATTAGTAACTCGCAGGAACTTTTATTATGACATAAATAATATTATTGCTGCTGCGTCACAAAAAAAAGAAAAACCTGCTGTTGCAGAAGGAATGGCATCTGTGATGGAGAGGGGGGCAGCAATTATGCCCTAAATATTATTAGTGCTACTGTGCCACGAAAAAAATAAATAAACACTGCTTACCCAGAAGGAATAGCCCCTGCAATGCAGAAGGGGGATAGCAATTATGCCCTAAATATTATTAGTGCTGCTGTGCCACAAAAAGAAACCACTGCTGATGCAGAAGGAATAGCACCTGCGACGCAGAAGGGGGGACAAAAATTTTGCCCTAAATATTATTGGTGCTGCTGCGCCACAAAAAAACCCTGCTGATGCAGAAGGAATGGCACCTGTGACGCAGAAGGGGGGAAAGCAATTATGCCCTAAATATTATTAGTGCTGATGTGCCCCCAAAAAAGCACATGCACACACACACACTGCTCATGCAGAAGGAATAGCACCTGTGACGCAGAAGGGGGACAGCAAGTATGCCCTAAATATTATTAGTGCTGCTGTGCCACGAAAATAAATAAATAAATATTGCTTACCCAGAAGGAATAGCACCTGTGATGCAGAAGGGGACAGCAATTATGCCCTAAATAATATGCCCTAAAAATATTAGTGCTGCTGTGCCAAGAAAAAAAAAAACCCTGCTGATGCAGTAGGAATAGCACCTGTGACACTGAAGGGGACAGCAATTATGCCCTAAGAAATAATAGTGCTGCACTACACTGTGTTACACAAGAATCAGCACAGCACTACACGGACTGCACTACACTGACTGCACTAGACTGTGTTACACAAGAATCATCACAACACTACACTACACTGACTGCACTACACTGTGTTACACAAGAATCGGCCCTACACTACACTGCACTAACTGCATTAAACTGACTGAAAGCACAACCCACCAACTACCTGCTTAATCTCCACTCCTAACACACTACACAGGGCTGCCGTGTAAGCAGCCTTATATAATGTGGGGGGTGGACTTAGCCCCTGAACCATGATTGGCTAAAGGCACCCTGCCTTTCACCCATAATGGCTCTGACAGGACATTGTGCTGTGATTGACCGAAGTATACAGGTCAAGTGCATGCTTTGGCCAATCACAAGCACTTAATGCACTGCAATCAGCGAACACACGAATACCCGATGTTCGAGCCGAATGTACGTTCGACTCTAACATAAAGCTCATCACTAATCTTCTTATTCCACTGCCACTTGGTGGTCTTTGGGATAACCACTTCAAGGTTATCAATTTCCTAGCTATAAAGAGCAAATTGCCTATAGCTATGGACAGAAGACCATCCCTCTCTAGAATCTACAACCAGCCCAAAACACGTCAAGTATCTGAACAGTTTAGGGCAGCACCAATACATTTGCATCAATTCCCCAGTATCCCTGAAACACCTGGGGCTAAGTAGGGTATCTCTCCACCATTCTTTTGTAGCCAGTCAGGTATTAGATATAATCTATGTATTATATATAATTTTGACAATCATTTAGAATTTTATAAAGGGAGATTAGGGACTGTACAGAGAATATGATCCCATTGTTCTTCAGAAATCGCCCCCACATCCTTTTCCCCATTTATGTTTATTTACAAAGGAGTTTGTTGCACCTGGGAGATAAGGAGAATTTAAATATAAATAAGATACATTACCCCGATTGGCAGTTACCCAGAGCCATGTGTTTTGAACAACTGGCTGATAAAATGTAAGCAGTGCTTTTGTTGGGCTTGGAAAGCATGGCTCAATTGAATATATTGGTAAATGCAAGCTCTAAGAAGATTATATTCATCTTGTTGTTGCTGAATTGTTTTCAACTCAATTTTCTGAGTGACTACTTAATGAATAAACTCTATACTCCCAGTTTGCCACTGGTCAACTGCTCCTAATTTACTAACTTTATAGGGTGTATTGTTATCCCAGAGAGGCGTGTGGTTGGAGTATCCTTCATACGTTAATATATTTTTTGTTATAGTGCAGGCCTTTTGTATCATTAAAATAGCAAGGAAGGATTTAAAATTAAACAGAGTGAGATTCCAACATTGGTATCAATGGTTGGTGGTCTACAATATGTTCCATAAGTAGTTTGCATGCTTGATCACTTGGAATCTATTTCAGGTTATCATACCGGTTCTGATTTGGGTGTATCCTTCCTTATTCACTGCCACTCAGGTGCTCACCGGAGATATATATATTCTTCACATGCTGTAACTTTCAACTATCTGCACCCTCGATTTCATCACTTTCCCACTTTTGTTCCTTTCTCATGGCGTCCCCATAACAACCTGGGGACTACCTACACAACCACCCCAAAACCCCCCCTTTTTCCCTTTTCAGCTTATCACTGGTTCTCCTTTATTTCCCTAGCATGCACTTGGTGTTGCATGAGGTCCTATTTCTGTTTCCTACCCCTATTCTGGGACTTTTGGCTTTCCCCTGTGGGCCTCTAAATTTCCCCTTTCTACGTGGAACATGTATTACCCTTTACCAATCTGGTATAAGGTATAATATGCTTGACCAAATACAACTTCTAACCAGTTTGCAACCTATCCCTCTCCCCTTTCAGAGGCTGGAATTTCTTATCCTGCTTTGATGCAATTGATAAATTAGCCGACTGTTCTGTCCCAGCCCGGTCCAGCACTGGCTTGGCCTATCAAGGCATTCACTACCCCGCGTCCATTTAGGACCTGGGGGAGGGTCCGGCACCACCCAACATGCACGACCAGCTATGCAGTTCACAGTTGCTCTGTTTATGTTAATTACGTGTTGGTAAGTTTTGAATGCTTATCTGTATGTATATGCCTCAAGTAACAATGCATTGATCTGTAATCCATGCGTTTACATACGCACAATGAATACTACTAACATTTCTATTTATTAGTGTTTAGAGCCATTGCGAGAGGTCACAAGTCACTTGGTCCCTGACGAAGCCATTGAAATGGCGAAACATGTAGGACCCCGGTGACCCCCTGCATCTCCTCGGTTCACACGAACGTAGTATTCACATGTATATCAACTGTAACCTTTGTTTTATGAAATAACCTTTGACTATGAACTTTTGGATACAGCTTATGTATCCTTTTAATTCACAATGTTAATTAATAAAATTCAATATTTTTAATTCACTTTTTGTTTGCTCTGTCTGTGCCACAACCATACACCTTTAAAGTCCCATCACTTTGGTGGTCCTATGGCTGGTTTTCCAGTCCATCGGACACCGCTGTTTGCTGTTATATGTTCATACCAGGGATGTGGTGGTTTTGGTTGGCAATAGGTGTAACTCTGTCAGTCACCCAATTCCATTTTGCATGTTCCATAAGTAAGTGAGTACAGTCAACTGGGCCACCTCAAAGGTATGTAAGTAATTGGATCTGGGCAGCTAAATAGTACAAGTGGATCTACTTAGAGCAAGGCCTCCCATGTTGAGAGGGCCCCGTTTCCACACCAGCTCACATATCAAGGTATTAAAGGACAGAATACCAATGCCTGGGCATTCACAAAGCCAAGTAATTTTAACCAGGTTAATCCTGCCAACTTCCGACAGCGGGAGGTGGCACCACCTTTTACATTTAAGATGCAGTTTACTGACCAGAGGTTGTAAATTTATAAAGCAGTACTCAGACACATGGGCTGAGATGGTAACACCTAAATAATGAAAAAAGTCTACCACTTTCAACTGAGCTGCACCTACCAAAATTTCTTTCGTAAGTGGGTTTTTGGATAATAGATTGGACTTATCTCAGTTAATCTCCAGACCCGAAAAGGAGCCAAAAGTGTGTTTTAAGGTAAATAAAATAGTAAAGGAATCGTTAATATCTTGGGGGAAAAAATAAAGTGTTTTCCATGTAAAGGGCAATTTTTCCCTCAAAGATGCCTATGCATCTATATTTATTGAACTCCTCACTACCATGGCCAACAGTTCCATTGTGAGAGCAAATATGAGGGGTGAAAGAAGATACCCTTGCCCCATGAAGAGACCATTGTCAATTTAAACTGATTTGTGCCTGTGGTTTTGAATAAAAGAGTCATATCCACTCCAGGAATTTTGGCCCTGCTCTAAATTTTTACTGCCCATAAGAAGGGCCATTCATTGCTGTTGGCTGCCTCTAAAGATAGTATGGCCGTACTGCCCATATCCTCCAGTTTATACTGGATGTTGAGGAAAACTCTGTGAATATTGGTATAGGTAGACCTGTCCAGTAATTTTGTGTCTGTATTGAGCAAGGATAAGGATCTGTAGAAATCTGGCAGGGTGGAATCCTTGCCTGGTCTAGGCAGAAAAATAATGTTGGCATGATACATGGAGGAAGGGGGGAGGCCCTCATCTACAGCTTCATTCAAGATATTTAAAAAAAGAGGAAAAAGAATATCTTTGCAGAACTTATAAAGTTTCAATAGTAGAACTTGGTAAAGATTTTAGTGCCTCAATCCATCATCAACATTTACATTCTCTTGTTCCTGGGACATGATCTGAGGGATAGAGATACTAATCACAAAGTTGTTAAGAGGGTTAGGAATAGGATCATAGCTATTTTTAGAGGTATATAAACGTCAGTATAACTGATAGAATTCCTTTAAAATGTGAATAAATCATCCCCCTTCGAGGACTGTTGGCAGCTATCAAATGGGGATTCCCTTTGGGAGCTTGTTATCTGTGCCAGTAAATTATGCACCTGTTCACCCTCCAAAAAATATTTCTGACAGGTAAAGAAGGCTCCCTGCTCTGATTTATTCAGAAATATGTCCTTAAGGATATCTTGAAGGTGCAACCATTCGATAGGAGGAGCCGGCATTTGAGATAAAATGTTCTTCTTATGAAACAGCAGATAGGAGATCAGATTCCAATGTTCTAGAAGTAGTTTTGACTTGGGCTATCTCCTTAAAAGGAAACCACTTAACCGCTTCCATACAGAGCAGTTAGACACCCTTCCTGCCCAGACCAATTTTCAGCTTTCAGCACTCTCACACTTTGAATGACAATTGCTCAGTCTTGCTACACTGTAACCAAACAAAATTTTTATCATTTTTTTCACACAAATAGAGCTTTATTTTGGTGGTATTTGATCACAACTGTTTTTTTTTTTTGTGATATATGCAAAAAAAGAGCAAAAATTTTAAAAAAAAAAACAAATTTTTTTTAGTTTCAATTATAAAATTTTGCAAAAAATTAATTTTTCTTCATACATTTGGGCCAAAATGTATACTGCTACATGTCTCTGGTAAAATTAACCCAAATTAGTGTATATTATTTAGTCTGTGTGAAAGTTATTGAGTCTAGAAGCTATGGTACCAATTACTGAAAATTGATCACACCAGATGTACTGACTGCCTATCTCCTTTCTTGAGGCCCTGAAATGTCAGGACAGTACAAATACCGACCAAATGACCCCTTTTTGTAAAGTAGACAGTCCAAGCTATTTAGTAAGAGGCATGGTGAGTTTTTTGAAGTTGTAATTTTTTCCCACAATTCTTGGGAAAATGAAGAAAAATTTTTTTTTTCTTTTTTTCCCACAAAGTTGTCAATTTATAAGCTATTTCTTTTTTTTAAATAAGTTTTTATTGGGTTTTCAGAAAAGAAAGGGTAAATACAAACATTGTAATGAAATATGTCACATCCATGTGCAAAACAGCAGATAACTCTGGACGTGAAACTCACATCCACAAACTTACATACTTCTACTTGAGTAATTACCAGTACATTGCATTACAACAACAGATCAATGAGCAAATGAAATCACTGGAATATGCCTTGTGTAATTTAGACCGCTGTGGCCTTCTAGCCCGGTCAGAACCCACGCGGCCCCCAATTGGGATCACCATGCGCCGCGTAGGACCGGCCAGGCCCAGGCCCCGTATAAAGAGGGGTAACAACACAAAGAGGGGACAAAGAAGGGTAGGAAAGACACTTTATGAAAACAGGTGAGGTGATAGAGCATCAAATAGGTCACCTAGGAAGCTCTATATGCTTCCCACAACTGCCATCTGGTTTTGAAACTATGAAACGTCAGATTGGAACTTGACAGAATGCTTTCATATTCATGAGATTCGTCCACAATTTGAATGACCTCACGAAGGGAAGGTGAGACATTGCTCTTCCAGTTGCGAGCGATGACTAGCCTTGCTGCATATAGAATATGCTGTACGACAACTCTACACATCGGTGGGTACCAATCCAGCCCGATACCCAAGAGTGCCAGCTCAGGATTCAATTTGTTTAGGATACCTGTGACCTCCGCTATCAGCCTATGTACCGATGACCAGTAACTCCTCAGTGACTTGCATGTCCAGAACATATGGAAGAGCGTCCCTACATGTCCGCAATCTCGCCAACACATGTTAGAGTAAGAGCGATGGAACTTTGCAACAATGTACGGGGTTCTATACCATCTCAAGTGAATTTTCATTGCTCCCTCTCTAAAGTTAGCACACCTAGTCAATGAGTAGTTTAATCTAAAAGCCTTCAGCCATTGTGCGTCAGTGAATGTCCTATTTAGGTCCCTTTCCCATTTCAGTTGGTGATATGATTTGGTAAAGTGCATACGGTCCTGCATGGCACTGTAAAATACACCAATGCCATGTTTGGAAGAGGGAGCAGTGAAACAGTACTCGAAGACTTGTCTGGGGAAACAAATATATGTGTTGGGTAAAGATTGAGCGATGTGTAAGATACGTTTATAAGTCAGGAATTCTGTCTTAAAGTCCGGGAACTTGGCACAGAGGTCCGAGAACGGGATGTAAACGGATTGAGGGTTTAAGTCTGAGAGTAAAGATAGGCCATATTTAGCCCAGTGAGTCACATGCAAGTCAGGTGATAGTGCCTGTAGTGTGGACAGTGGGATGGGCATACGGCGGGTGTCAGAGGAATCAGAAGCATTCTCCCAAAAATATTTCCAGGCCAGTAGTGTAGCGGAAATGGTAGGATGGGGATCCAATGGTCGTTTACTAGATAGATTCGCGGCAAGCACTAGGTCAGCCAATTGTACTTGTGGAGTACTAAACTGCTCCAGGGAGCACCACAATGGCAGGTTGTGAGTTGAGAACCAGGATTTAGACTGTGCCAGAATGGCCGCCATGTGATAGGCTCTCACATCTGGGACCCCCAATCCTCCCACCCGGACATGTTTGGTCAATGTCTTATGGGACGTCCTGGGCCTCTTATCCAACCATAAGAAAATTTATAAGCTATTTCTAACACATAGCATGTACACAGCAAAAATTACACCCAAAAATACATTCTGCTACTCCTTCCGAGTATGGCGATACCACATGTGTGAGACTTTTACACAGCCTGGCCACAAAAAGAGACTCCACGTCCAAGAAGCACATTCAGGCGTTCTAGGAGCATAAATACACATAAAACTTTCTTACTACCTATCACACTTTTCAAGGCCCTAGAGCACCAATACAATGGAAAAGTCCACAAAATGACCCCATTTTGGAAAGCAAACACTCCAACGTATATTCTATGAGGCATTATGGGTCGTTTGAACATATCATTTTTTTCCACAGGTTTTTGGAAAATGTGGGAAAAAAATGAAAACTTTTTTTTTTTACACAAAGTTGTCAATTTATAGGATATTCCTAACACATAGCATGTACACAGCAAAAATGACACCCCAAAATACATTCTGCCACTCCTCCTGAGTATGGCAATACCACATGTGTGAGACTTTTTCACAGCCTAGCCATATAGAGGGGCCTAACATCCAAGGAGCATCATCATGCATCCTAGCCACTTGCCTAGGCCTATTTTTGACATTTGGTGTTTACAAGCTAAAATCAGTTGTTTTGCTAGAAAACTGCTTAGAACCCCCAAACATTATATATTTTTTTTTTAGCAGAGACCCTAGAGAATAAAATGGAGATTATTGCAATATTTTTTATCACACCGTATTTGCGCAGCGGTCTTCCAAACGCAATTTTTTTGGAAAAAATTCATTTTTTTTAATTAAAAAATAAGAAACCAGTAAAGTTAGCCCAATTTTTTTCCATAATGTGAAAGATAATGTTACGCCGAGTAAATAGATACCCAACATGTCATGTTTCAAAATTGCGCACGCTCACGGAATGGCGACAAACTTTGGTACTTAAAAATCCCCATAGGCGACAATTTAAAAATTTTTACAGGTTGCCATCTTTGAGTTACAGAGGAGGTCTAGGGCTCAAATTATTCCCCTTGCTCTAACGATCGCGGCGATACCTCACATGTGTGGTTTGAACACCGTTTACATATGTGGGCGGGGTTTCTGTATGCGTTCGCTTCTGCGCGCGAGCAAACGGGGACAGGGCGCTTTAATTTTTTTTTTTTTTTTTTTTTACTATTTATTTTATTTATTATTTTTTATTTTTACACCGTTTAAAAAAAAAAAAAAGATCTTTTTTATTTCTATTAAAAGCAATGTAAATATTCCTCGTAATAGAAATAGGCACGACAGGACCTCTTTTTTGTGAGATCTGGGGTCAAAAAGTCCTCAGATCTCACAAATACACTAAAAGATAGAAAAAAAAAAAAAATTATTATATAAAATGAAAAAAAAAAAAAAAAAAAAGGACCTTTAAACCGGTTGCTAGGCAACAACATTTTCCATAGCTCCGGTCCTCCAAGACCATAGAGTCAAGTGAGGGCAAGCTTGCCCTCACTTGACATCCTGTCTGTGAGGATCCGGGACCGGATTGTTTTCCCCGCTGCCGGCGGGTCCGGTAAGCGGGGAAAAGGACCGGAACGCTGCGGGAGGGGGGGGGGGGCGGGCGCCTCTTCCGCCATCCCGGAAGGGTGATCCCACGGCGAATCCGCCGCTGGGACCACCCTTATCGGAAAGCCAACCGTCCACCGTTTAAAAAAATACCAGGGTTATGGCAGCTATTTGCTGCCATAACACCGGCATTTAGGTTTAAACGGAGGACGTATATAAACCTTTTTGGACTTGGACATGGTGGCTGTATGAAGGGTGACAGGTACTCGGGTACTTTGTTGGGCAGGTGACAGGCAGGTGACAGGTACTCTGGTACTGATGAGCAGGTGGCAGGTACTCGGGTACTCCGATAGGCAGGTGACAGGTACTCGGGTACTCTGATGGGCAGGTGACAGGCAGGTGATAGGTACTGATGAGTAGTACTGATACTGATAGGTGATACTGTACTGATGGGTACTGATGATCAGTACTGATACGTGATAGGTACTGATGAGTACTGATGGGTACTGATGAGTAGGCGGCAAGTACTCGGGTACTTCAGGCGTCAGGTACTCTGATGAGCAGGTGGAAGGTACTCGGGTACTCTGATGGGTAGGTGACAGGTACTCAGGTACTCTGATGACAGGTACTCCGCTGACAGGTACTCAAAGTACCCAAGTACCTGTCATCAGAGTACCCGAGTACCTGTCATCAGAGTACCCGAGTACCCGTCATCAGAGTACCCGAGTACCTGTCATCAGAGTACCCGAGTACCTGTCATCAGAGTACCTAAGTACCCGTCATCAGAGTACCCGAGTACCCGTCATCAGAGTACCCGAGTACCCGTCATCAGAGTACCCGAATACCTGTCATCAGAGTACCCGAGTACCTGTCATCAGAGTACCCGAGTACCTGTCATCAGAGTACCCATCATCAGAGTACCCGAGTACCTGTCATCAGAGTACCCGAGTACCTGTCATCAGAGTACCCGAGTACCCGTCAGAGTACCCGAGTACCTGTCATCAGAGTACCCGAGTACCCGTCATCAGAGTACCCAAGTACCCGTCATCAGAGTACCCGAGTACCCGTCATCAGAGTACCCGAATACCTGTCATCAGAGTACCCGAATACCTGTCATCAGAGTACCCGAGTACCTGTCATCAGAGTACCCGAGTACCTGTCATCAGAGTACCTGTCATCAGAGTACCCGAG
Source organism: Pelophylax lessonae (assembly GCF_965119305.1). NCBI lineage: Eukaryota > Metazoa > Chordata > Amphibia > Anura > Ranidae > Pelophylax > Pelophylax lessonae. The sequence continues at coordinate 524,886,808 of NC_138770.1, forward strand.
TACCCGTCATCAGAGTACCCGAGTACCTGTCATCAGAGTACCCGAGTACCTGTCATCAGAGTACCCGTCATCAGAGTACCTGAGTACCTGTCACCAGCCCATCAGAGTACCCAAGTACCTGTCATCTGAGTACCTGATGGGCAGGTGACAGGTACTCGGGTACTTTGATGGGCTAGTGACAGGTACTTTGATGGGCTAGTGACAGGTGCTCTTTATTGGGGGGGGGGCAATCAGTGTGTTTAGGGTGCACTGTAGTTGGTAACTAGTTGTTACCACAATCTCCTCCTCACACAGGATCAGTGTGTGAGGAGGAGAACACGGTGACAGCTAGTTACCGTGTTCTCTGTTGACATTTGTGACCGGCTGTGATTGGACACAGCCGGTCACGTGGTAAAGAGCCAATTTCATTGGCTCTTTACCTAGATCGGGGATCGACTCTGTCCGAGGGACGAGTCTCGTCCCCGATCGCTGCTCTGCGCGCCCCCGGGGCGCGCATTGCAGAGAGAATGAGCGGCTCGTGCTGGAGCCGCTCATGTGATCGGCTGTGATTGACACAGCCGATCACGTGGTAAACAGCCAATTTCTATTGGCTGTTTACCTTGATCAGGGATGGGCTATGTCAGAGGGACGAGCCTCATCCCTGATCGCGCCGCTGCGCGCCGCCGGGGGTGCGCACTGGCTGCTAGAACGGGCCGCCGTCATATGACGGCGGCCCGGATCTAGACAACCACTTTGCCGACGTCATTTTACATGACGCGGTATGGAAGTGGTTAAAAAAAGGCTTTTAGAGAGTCCCACACAATAGTGATCGAAGCAGAGTCAAAAATAGCTAAAATTCCATCCTGTGAGCTTTGGCATATTACCCAAAGTAGACTGTATTAATATACTGTAGAAAAGTAGTCAGAGAAACTTCTTGAAAAATAGGTAAAGTCAGCTATTATTATTGGTCACCAACGTTAAATAAATTCTGGAGAGTCAAATGCATTTTGGAAATGTGAGAGTATTGTTTTTCTGGAGGATGAGGAATATGCCATAAGTCTTTGAGGCCAAACCCCTGCATCAGTTTAGCTAAGGCCGAATCAAGGGAGGCTGCAGGAGTTCCCAAGGTGGAAAATCTATTCATTGAGGGGCACATAACGGTATTGAAATCTCCCAGAATAATCATAGGTAATGCATGTTTGCCCATTCAGAATTGTATCCAGCTTTTCGCAACATCAGGGTATAAGGTGACGGTACTGTACATAAACATTAGCCAGTAAAGAAGGTGCATTATTAGTAGCTGTAAAGTCATTTAATGACAAAACAGAATTCCACACTATTCTGAATCGTTTTTTTTTCCCCTGATAAATGCTGCTATAATGCAATCCCTTGCTCTTAAATTGCAGGTACGATGATCGCTCTAGCTTATTGAACACAGACCTGCAATGAGCGTGTCAAGAAGGGGGTTGGGACATCATTGCAGGAAATGCTGTTGCTGCTGTGCAACTATGTTTCCATAGCAATGAAACACAGTCAGACCCAGTGGCATAACATAATTTCCCTCTTTCCCCAGCGGAGTGCAAAGAGAGGAGGGGAGGAGCAGCTGGAGGGGGCTTTCCACACAGACTATGGAATAGACAGGCATACTGTGCTCTCTAGCATTGCGTGCCTGTATTAACCAGTGGGATGGCACGAGTTGTAAACTGGCCATGCTAATATGGATTGGCAGCCATACTAGCTTTGTCAGTTTACCTTCAGGAGGGGGGCACAGGCAGGATCAACCAGGTATTGCACCCCATAATAAAATAGCAACTTTAAAGAATAAGTTCACCTTTCATAACACGTTACACCCATATTCAGGGTGTAACGTAACATGTTACTGCTGCAGCTGCCCCTGCACCCTCTCTGAGTTCTAACTGTGAAAGCAGGCTGGGGCTGTCAGCTTGCAGTTCTCAATGAACTACCAGGGTGCTGTTGAGCACTCTAGAGAGTTCATTAAGGTTTAATTTCAGTGTGTAACTGCCTGCTTGTATGATGTAGGAGCAGACAGCTTACACACAGAGTCTGCAAGAGCCCAAAATTGCACCCATAGTCTGCTGATTGCGGGTTAAATGCTTTACAGGCTCCCAATAAAAACTTAATAAATGCACATTTTGTTACCTGCAAAAATATGTGAATTTATTATTTTTTTCAAGAGGTGAACATTTCCTTTAAAAAAAGCATGTTATATTGTGTTAAAGAGGCAATAACATCATTTTTTTTTTTTTTTAGGTTTACAAACACTTTAATTATGGCATAAAGAAATACATATCTGCTATTGTCATCTATTTTGACTTGTTTACAAAACAACGGAAGATTCTTATGGACGAGTCTATTCAACACATGAAAAGTGTCCTTGGTAAGATAAATCTCTTGTAAGCAAGCAGACAATGATTGGTGGATTCCTGGCAATGTGATAAAATAAAGCTTTACATGCAGACCTTGGACATTCCAAGAAAGAATAATAATCTCTTGATGGCGACGTAACACATATATGCGTCCTCACTGCACTGGGCTTTTTTCTCATGGGGCCGCATATATATGTGTATCTTCCTTTGTGCTGTGTGTATCTTACCAAGAGCCTCGGGCCCCGTACTAACAACCGGGACATGGAACTTCCAATTTCGGGTCACTTGGTCGCTGTGCTAGCCTCTGAATGGCTACCACAGTGACCAGTGATTGTGAAGCTCACCCCTGTGTTTCTCTCTCTCTATCTCTGAATAGAGAGTAAAGATGCAATGGGATTGATTTACAAAAACTAGAGAGTGCAAAATCTGGTGCAGCTCTGCATAGAAACCAATCGGCTTCTAGGTTTTATTGTAAAAGTTTAATTGAACAAGCTGAAGTTTGAAGCTGATTAGCTACCATGCACAGCTGCAACAGATTTTTGCACTCTCTAGTTTTAGTAAATCGCCCTCAATGTATCTTTCTCTCTCCTTGCAGAAAAGTGTGGGTAAAAATAAAAATATAAATAAATATAAAAAATAAATAAAATAAAGTGAAAATACCTAGATTAAGGTTTAATCTAGGTCAGTACACGGTAAGTGTTTGGGTCAAGCAAGGGTCAATGGTCAAGGTCAGGGTCAGTATATTTGGGCAGGATTTTGTTTCTTTTTAATTAGTGTCAGTGTGTTTTAGGTAGGACAAAAAAAAGGAGTTATCTATGACTATTTACTACCAAATGAAAGCCCAATTTGTCCTGAAAAAAACAAGGTATAATCAACCTGGTTGCACAAAGTAGTTGTGATATGTGGGGTTTTACTAACGCATGTCAACATTGCAAAATTGTGCTTAGGCATTAAGATTTGTTTTTCTCAGGCATGAAGGGGTAAAATTGATTAGCTTGGTCATCATATATAGGCATAAAATAAATTACACATGAGTGATAACAACTGGTCATGAAGCTTGCAAGTTCAAGGAAGCCTGAAGAGATGGCAGTAGACAGGAGCCACAGGCTGTTACCCATGTAGAAGTTCTGTAAAGATCCCTAAAAAGGCATGGCTCAATAAATTTAAGATAGAAAAAGGACTGGACCTGGCTGTGCAATAGTGGTGAAAACAGGTACTTTTAACAGGCAAAAAAAGAAAAAATCCTGAAACAAGAAAAAAAAAAAAAAAAGTTTGCATACCAAGAGGCCTAACCCTGTTAGTATGTGTGCTGTTCGAAAACCAGAACAGTAACCTAACAAAGACAGTTTGGCTTACAGCAAACAGTGAAAATTCATAGTGAAACAATAGTTAGAAACTTGAATATCAATAACAAGCATTCACCCACTATTACACGTAACTCTCAGCATACGCAATATACCCTGATAAAAAGGTGGAGATTCAGCGACCCCGTGGAGTCCGCAAATATATTTCCTTTTTATCCAGCCAATCCACATCCACCCTTGCAGATTCAAAGAAGTGAGCTCTGTCTTAAAGCACAGCCCACAGCCTGGTGGGAAAAACCATGGAACATGGTGGATGGGGATTCCGAAGACATTTCTTAATCTACTGAAATTTTAGCCACTGTTTTTGAACCTCTGCAGAGAAATCTGGGAATAGTACAACTTTAGACCGATTACTTTGCAGATCTTCTTTCTCCCTGGTTTCACAGAGAATAGTTTTACAATCTTTATAGTTCAGAAGCTTGATGAGAAATGCCCTAGGGTGGATTACCTGGTGGTAGTGGATGGGAGGAGTCCTGATGAGCCCACTTGACTGCAGACAGAGGTGTCAGTATTTCTTTGCCAAATGTGTTTAGCAGCCATTCTTCTATAAACTGCACAGGGTTGTTCCCTTCCACTTTCTCTAGAATTCCCACAAATCACAGAATATTACATTGTAGGTGATGTTCCAAATCATCTAGATTGTTAGCTTCTTGCTGGTAGAATAAGCTAAGTCCCTTTGAGTAGGAGCCAATGCATCTTCCAGTTAGAACCATTACCCTAGAGGGTCAGGTAGGCTTTCTCTAACCTTTGCATATCATGTCCTCTTTGATACTTTTTAGTTGTGTTTGCAGGAGGTTAAGACAGCAATTACCTTTTTTAACTGCACCTAAAACGTAAGAAAGAGTAGGTTCTGGCTGACCTTCATTGATTAGGAACACAGGAGAATCCCCAGCAGAGTCCTCCCCCGTCATGCTTATGGCTTTGGAGCCTTGTGTGTGTCCATTGCATGCAGGCATGTCACACAGAGTAAAAGACTGCAAATCACTCACACCCTTCTGATTGGGTAATCCTCAATTAGTGTCTGTAGATTTTTTAGCTGGAGTGCTGGCAAAGTCTTCCAAATGGGCTGCAGCATAGTTCTGTTTGTCCTTATGTGGCTTGGCTGTAAAGATGTCAGTGCAATCTGGGGGCTTCCAGTCCATGCCTCTGAAGTTATCCTTCCTTGTCACACTGGGCATGTTGAGCATGAGCCAGCTACATGAAGGCTGAGGATTGATGTCAATGAGCCAGGTTAAGGCAGGAGAAAGAAAGCTAAAGAACTGTGCTGGATGGATGGGCAGGAGCTACAGAAACTGCTGTCACTCATGTAGGTGCAGCCCACACACCCCTGGAGTTCAGCTTTCATATGGATAGGATATTGTGCAACAAATTTGTTTCAATATATTATTTTTATAGATACAGTAAGCATGCTTGTGTATGGAACTGGTGGACCCACAGCTTACTAAGTGCAGGTATAAAGAACGAGAGCTTAAATGGTATTGGTTGCTAAAAGTAAACTTTCACAACTGTGTAAAAAATAAAAGAGAAGTGTTGCACTGTCACTTAAGTGCTTGCGTGCTCAATTAAAATTTTCCACAGAAAAATAAATGAATAAAAGTGCAATTCAAACTATCAATCACAAAGTGCATAATGGTGCAAAAACAATATAAATCAATTCATCACATAGAAATAAATTAATAAATATATCAGACCAATAAAGTAAAATTCTAATTCATACATAAAGTCTGTTTAATCATGCAAGAATAAAATTAGCAAAATCAAAAGATAATTATTCAGATGATAAAGAATCCCATTTATAATGACCGTGCTCAACACGTGCACTTCATAATTTCATAGTGCTGTAAGTGGTCACCAAACAGTGCTCCACTTCAAAACTGTTAAAATTGGCTTCTTACCAGATATTTAGACCTTGTAAGAGTCTAGCCTCGCTTTAGTGAGAGTACTTCTCACTACAGGTATGATGCATAACTCCCATTCAAAGGAATGGCATGATTACACTGACTTTGTGAATTTGAAATGTACTTTATTGGTCTGAAATACAGTATTTATCAGTGTATAACACGCACCTTGATTTTAAGAGGGAGGTTTCAGGAAAAAACTGAACATTTTAAATAATTAAAAAATAATAATACACAGCCCCTTTTATTTAACAGACACCCTTTGCATTGCACAGCCCCCTTTACACTACACAGCCCCCCAGGAGACCCCCAATCTCCTGGGACAGCCCTGCCAGCGTACTCTAAAGTTTAAAAAAAATTTACTGCCAGCCCCTTTTCATAGATCCTTCCTATATTGTGTCACTGTCATTGTAAACCGAAGCCTCTAAATACCTTATTAGCTCCGTTCTTTCATGGCAGGTCACGTCATTGCTCTCCTCTGATGTTTCATGGCCGATCACATGATCGTTCTCCTCCTCCAATCTAAAGCTATTCTTGGAGGAGCAGGAGGAACACGAGAGGGAGAGTGGCCGCAAAGAACAGAGCTAATAAGGTATAGATAGGCACTGTTTTTCAATGACAGTGACACAATGTAGGAAGGATCTATAAAAAGGAGCTGGCAGTGATATTTTTCCTAACTTTAGAGTATGCTGGCATGGCTTTCCCAGGGCCAGTAGAGGATAGCTGTGCCTGTATGAGAGATGGCGTCTGTACGTCGAGCATGTGCAAAGGTGTGGAGCTGCATCATCGGTGATGTCCAAGCGTCACTCACATGGTGTAGAACGCTTTGACGTCACATGGATGATGCAGCTTCACACCTTTGCACACATTTCCACATGCTCGATATACCAACTGAAACAACAGACGCCATTTATAATACAGGCACAGCTATGATGAATCTCAGCCATACAGACTGACATGATTGAAGAGCACTCTAACCTTTGTAAGAGACCTGAATCATCAAATACCTTATTAGCTCCGTTCTTTCATGGCAGGTCACGTCATTGCTCTCCTCTGATGTTTCTTGGCCGATCGCATGATCGTTCTCCTCCTCCAATCTAAAGCTATTCTTGGAGGAGCAGGAGGAACACGAGAGGGAGAGTGGCCGGAAAGAACAGAGCTAATAAGGTATAGATAGGCACTGTTTTTCAATGACAGTGACACAATGTAGGAAGGATCTATAAAAAGGAGCTGGCAGTGATATTTTTCCTAACTTTAGAGTATGCTGGCATGGCTTTCCCAGGGCCAGTAGAGGATAGCTGTGCCTGTATGAGAGATGGCGTCTGTACGTCGAGCATGTGCAAAGGTGTGGAGCTGCATCATCGGTGATGTCCAAGCGTCACTCACATGGTGTAGAACGCTTTGACGTCACACGGATGATGCAGCTTCACACCTTTGCACACATTTCCACATGCTCGATATACCAACTGAAACAACAGACGCCATTTATAATACAGGCACAGCTATGATGAATCTCAGCCATACAGACTAACATGATTGAAGAGCACTCTAACCTTTGTAAGAGACCTGAATCATCAAATACCGATACTGGGAATAAGCCTGGCTTATTGTGACATGCTTGCTTATACTGCGAGCGCAGACCTTTCCTCCCATGTCCCAGCAAATGAATTCATGTTGGTCGCATATTGGTTGAGTGAGCAGATTCATCAGTCTGCTTCTACTGTTGCTCTGTTTACAGTGCTGTTGCATCTTTTGTTGCCTGTACTGTACTAGCATTGGAAAATCTGATCTTTATCAGTACATTATACGCTTGTATGTTTATGGACGTCCCAGGATACTGAAGATATAAGAGACTTCCATTTACACAGTACAGCTCTTAACTATATCCATTCAGTCCCACTCTTCATGCTATTTACCCAGATGAAGATCGATCATACTCGTATTGAGTGACTATATATCTTTAGATTAGGCTGATATCTATTACTACCTGTTGCTGATCTCAAGGGGCTATTAAATCCTATTATTATTAGTATGCATTAACAGCCATACCTTTTCTTGCTGACAGCAATATGCTTTAACAAGCTAATGATTGGGATCTATGTATATGTGTGCACTGTGTGGTCGCAGCTGCATCTATCCCTGACAATGTTGTCTTTTTCATTTCTTACTAAGGTGAACATGATGGTGGTATTTTTATCCAGAAGTTTTAAAATGTTATAAACTATTCTGTGATTAAACTGCACAGTCCTGCTGTGACTTCCTTGTTGAGTTTTCACAAATCTTTTTGAGTATATGCATATGGGTCACTTGGATTGCACCTTCTACGAGGTGAGTCAGCAATTGGGGATGCTGTCGCGTTGGCTTATTTAAGCCTGACAGTAATAACCACAAGTGAGATATTGGTTAAACCGTTTTCTTTTCTCTATATGATGATTTAATTTTATGAGGAGATAAGTAAAACCTTGGACAGAGGGGTGGCTGTGGACGTAGTATACTTGCATTTTGCAAAAGCGTTTGACATAGTTTCCCACACAGCGAATGTGTTAGATAAAATCTACAGGCCTGGAGAGATAGGTTTGTAAATGGATAGAAAATTGGATAAAAGATAGAATTCAGAGAGAAGTGGTTAATGATCCTTCTTACTCTAAATGGTCTAAGGTTATTAGTGGTGTACCCCAAGGTTCTAAGTTGGGATCCTTCATTTTTAATATCTTTATAAATGATATAGAGTCTGGGATTAAAAGTACAATTTCAGTGTTTGCAGATGACACCAAGATATGCAGTGGAATAACGTTCTTAAAGGATGTATCCAACTTACAAACCAACACCAATGCACTGTTTAATTGGGAAACTATGTGGTAAATGAGGTGTATTGTTGATAAATGTAAAGTTATGCACTTGATGGGGTAAGAATATTCATGCATCATACATACTAGGGGGAGTACAACTGGGGGAATCTATAGTGGAGAAGGATCTGGGTGTTGTGGTAGATCATAAGCTTAATAATAGCATGCAATGCTAAGCTGCAGTTTCCAAAGTGAGCAAAGTTCTTTCCTTGTATTAAGAGAGGTATAGACTCTAGAGAGAGATATATAATTTTACCACTGTACAAATCATTAGTAAGACCTCATCTGGAGTATGCAGTTCAGTTTTGGGCACCAGTTCTCAAAAGGATATCGTGGAATTGGAGAAAGTGCAGAGAAGGGCAACCAAACTGATAAGAGGCATGGAGGATCTTAGCTATAAAGAAAGATTAGAGGAACTGCATTTATTTTCTCTTGAGAAGAGGAGATTAAGGGGGGATATGATCAACATGTACAAATACATAGGGGGTCCATATAGTGAACTTGGTGTGGAGTTATTCACTTTCAAGTCATCGCAGAGGACAAGGGGGGCACTCTTTACGTCTAGAGGAAAAGATATTTCATCTCCAAATATGGAAAGGTTTCTTCACAGTAAGAGCTATGAAAATGTGGAATAGACTCCCTCCAGAGGTGGTTCTGGCCAGCTCAGTAGATTGCTTTAACCACTTCTGGACCAGAAGGACTTGTCCCCTTAATGACCAGGCCATTTTTTGTGATTCGGCATTGAGTTAATTTAATTGAAAATTGCGTGGTCGTGAGACACTGTACCCAAATAAAATTGATGTACTTTTTTCCCCACAAATAGAGCTTGCTTTTGGTGGTATTTGATCACCTGTGCGATTTTTATTTTTGCGCTATAAACAAAAAAACAGCAACAATTCTGGGAAAAAAAAAACAATATTTTTCATAATCTGCTATATAACATTCCCCCCCCCAAAAAAACATCTAAATTTTCATCATTTAAGGCCACTGTGTATTCTGCTACATCATTTTGGTGAAAAAATCGCAGTAAGCATATTTTGATTGGTTTGCGCAAAAGTTATTGCGTCTACAAACTAGGGGAAAGATTTATGTCATTTTTTTTTGTTTTGTTTTTTACTAGTAATGGCAGCGATCTGCAAATTTTAAGTGGGACCGTGACATTGCGGCAGACATATGGGACCCCTAACTGACATTTTTGACACTTTTGGGGGGACCAGTGTGTTTACAACAGCTGACCGTCCTTCTCTCTCAGCGGGGAGCGATCGCGGGTGGCCAGCGGCAATCGCAGCCACCGGTCCCGTGTATCGGCATTCCCGCTGCCTAGTGGGGGCAGGAGCATGCCGTCCATGGCACGCGCTCGCCCCCCCCAGAACCAAGCACAGTGCTATGTAGGTCTATGTCGCTTCGCGCAAGAGGACCAGCCTGCCGCAGTAAATGTGTGGCGGGCAGTCCGGAAGCTGTTAAAAAAGGCCTGGATTCTTTCCTAAACATACATAATATACTGTAATTGGGTACTAACATTTATAGGTAAAGTTGATCCAGGGAAAACCCGATTGCCTCTTGGGGGATCAGGAAGGATTTTTTTTCCCTTCTGTAGCAAATTGGATCATGCTTTGCTGGGGTTTTTCGCCTTCCTCTGGAGTAACTGTGGGTATAGGATTTTGTATATGGGATTGTATGATTAAGTTATATTTATTTATGTATGTGTTTATTTATTTTTAATTGTTTGAACTCGACGGACTAGTTCCTGATTTTTAGGCTGGGAGCTGCGGTCATGTGACAGTCAACATTAGGGCAGGTATCCTGGACTTAGAAGCGAGCTGCATTGACACTAACTCCTTGCTCTCTGTGCTGACTACATTACCCTGATGACACTTTCAGGTACTCTCATGCTTAGAGGACACCACTCCCAGATATGCAGCATTTTGAGACTGGTATCATTAACCCTGTATAAGCTCCACCAATCCAGCAGTCCATGTTACCTTTCCGCCATTGACACATCCCATGGTTGCCATTATATATGGGAAACACTTTTGCTCTCTCTGCTTCTCCAACCACCATGCTTGCTCTTATTCTCCCGAGGTACCTCAAACACACTCTTCCATGACACCAGGCTGGGTCCTTAGGCACTCTGTGCTTCGGGTCCTGTCCCAGAATGCAGAGAGTCGGTCACTAGTAAACGGGACAAGTACAACACTAACAAGCAACTGGCCATTGCCCCCTCCTAAAACTGGCCTTCACAGCAAGGAGCACATGAAATGGCAACGCATGTAAAACAAAACCACGGAAAATTCCCAGCTCAACCAAGCCAATCTGTTATCAACCGAATTATCCTTTCTAACAGTTTGAGTTAAAAACAGGGGTTTATGACAAGGGTGCCCTCTTGTTATTCAAGTTAGCTATTAAACCTTTCTTTCCTACTTCTCTCTCATCCATCACTGAGCAGAATTAATACAGAGGGTGAGACTCTACGTGCGGCGGTATTTGCGGATGATGTTCTGCTTTTCTCCTCCTCAGTGTCCACTGATCTCTCAATCATCCCGGACATCTTCACAACCTATAGGGCCTGCTGGAGCTTACGCATCAACTTTTCGAAGAGCAAGGTTTTACCACTAAACCCTTCTGCTTCCAGGACATGAACCCCATCCTCTCCTCTGTAAATGGCTTCCCACAGCGTAACTTATTTGGGCATTAACATCGAGAACCATCTTCTTTATACCAACTGAATTTTCCACCTCTATTTACTAAAATATGTCGTGAGTTAGAAGTGTGGACATCCCTACCAATATCGCTCTTTGGGAGATGCCATTTATTTAGGATGATATCTTTTGCCAGGCTCCTTTATCCTCTCCAAACATTAGCTATACGGTTGAAACATGCTGATGTCCAGGCCCTACATAAAACTTTAGTAGCATGTCTCTGGCCAATTGATCACGTATTGCACTCCACAAAATATATCTCCCGAAGAGCGAAGGTGGAGCAGGCCTTGCCTCCAGTCATCGGTATACTCTAATCGTGCACTGGAGTCAGCATTGGTCCATCTGTACAACCTTGTGGCTATGCTACATGCTAAATCGACATCTCTGATAACCACCCTCTGCAACAATATCCTGATACAGGACACACTAGTAGCCTGTAAGAAATCACACAAACATCTGAAACGCATGAGTACCATATCACATTTCCTACCCATATATGGTATCCCCATGTACCCCTCAAAGTGCAGACTGTAAAGCTTTTGATACCTGGAAGTCTATTGGTCTACAACGAGTAGAGTCCTTGTTTCATCTAAGTACCGGCCAGCTGAAAACCTTCGATGAGCTCTCACTGGATTACAACCTCCCTCGCCACCATGTTTTCTATTACTATCAACTCACAAACTATGTTAAGGCATATAAAGGCCCTGCAAAAAAAACCTCTGCAACAATCTTTGATAGACACCACGGAGTTGAGGCAATGGAACTATACTATATCCTACCTATATGCTCAACTTCTTCTGCAGACAACATCCCCTCGTCAAATCAGTTCTCTCAAATTGTTGTCTAAAGACTTCCCTGACGCTGATCTACCTGATGTACTTCTTCAAAGCTACTGCACAATCTGTAACTGCCATTTAATTAAAACTGGCGGGAAATCTTGTAACAACAATGTCCTTTGCGCTTGTCTATATTCTTTCTGCTTATTTTCTTACTGAACTGTCAATATAACTTTGAATAAAAATATATAAAAAAAAAGGGGGTTTAGTTAGAACACATTTAGAAATACATTGTGTAAGCTGCAGAGCTGCTCCAAGGCACTACTATATTTTTGCTGTCCTACATTTGCTCTGCAGCTTACGCATGTATTTGCAAATGTGCTAACTAAACCCCTGATTTTAATGCAAACTGTTAGACAGGATAATTCAGTTGGTAGCAGATTGGATGGTGAGTTGAGCTGGGAATTTTATTTTTGTTTTGTTTGACAAGCACAACCCCTCTTCAATGTTACCCTTGCCAGTCACCCATCTCCTGTCTGTATGGGTGCATTAAGCAATGACACAAACACTGTAGTCCTTAGTAATGACACATTAATGACACATTAACTTCCACTGGACAGTACGTGTGTTAGACCCATGATGCACCCCTTTTTAGAGAATTCAGACCAGGCAAATAACAGTTAATTGTGACTATACTGAAGTAAGCCAAGCATACAGAAGCAGTTCTTGCAAAGCAGCTTCTCACACAGATTCCTCTACAGAGTTGTCTATGTGCCCCATAAAATGACTTTACTTTAGGCAGATGGCAAGTGTCCATTAAGACAAATAACCCACAAGAAGTAGCAAAGAGTCCATAGAGTTCATGGTCAGCAGCTACAGGTCCAAGAGGGTCCACAATACCCTCACCAGGAATCCTAATTGGGCTCCCATCACCCCCCCCCCCCTCCAGTGGGGTGATCATTTCAGCCCAGTAACAACTACATTTTTGGAAGCATTCTTCTTGGGAACTCTAGCTGGGAACACCCAGGGCATATCAGTGAGCCCTTTTAATGTGGGTCTCTGGAAAATTTGTGCCAATCAACTCCTCAGATCCACCACACATCTACATTGTAACAATTTGCACCTGGTTGGCTCAGTGAACTTGAAGATATGAGAAACAGCCCCACAGATTGACCTAGATAGCTGCAGAAAATAAGTCGGCACTGCAGAAAAGCATTAACCCCTTGTAGGTACCTGCCCACAAGCCAAGCATAAAGAGCATGGTGTGTAACATCTATATACAGACTAAATAGAATAAAGATATGATAAAAGTACACTTTTTTAAGTTTAGTATTTTTCCAACTGCTGGATCCCATTTCATTTATTTTATCTCTGTGAGACAGCAAAACTTTTGCCAATGTTTTGTCTAAGTAGTATCCGATTGTTTTAAATAGGTTATTGACAAGAAACAGTCAAGAGGTTTCAAATTTCAGACCACTGCTCATAGAAACTTGTCAGAACCCATCAGAAATACATCAAAGCCTTACTTATCATGTGGAAATTATCACCTGCTAGAGGGTGGCATTATGTGCTAGGTGAGCAGAAATTTCAATTGATATTTCCTTTGAAAGAGACAGTAAAAGGAATGTGCAAATGAGTCATACAACATCAAAGCCTTTCACGATTGCATTTAATAATAAAACAATTTTCTGGCAAAATTAAAAAGGGACAAAGAATAAACAAGAGAAACCTAACCTTAAAATGACCATACCCGCCATCTTCTTCTATCCTTTGCCTAGTATAGGTTTTTGAGTACAATGAAGTATGATATTCCTCTGTCACTGCCACTAAGACTCAATGCAGTTGTTAAGGTTGGGTTGATAAAATCAATGTACTTTAGGTGATGAAACATAGTCTGGTTAAATAAGATCTGTAAATGTAGAGAACAAAAGGGAAAACAATGAGCCAGTTAATGTGTTTGAGTTGGTTATTGTGCAAAACAAAAATATACAATTATACTTTTAAATGTTATAGACAAAATTAGGAGAAAACAAATAAGAAGTTATGTTAAATTTGTGACCAATTAAGTTGAGGAGGTTCTCCATACATATTTTATTTTATTTCTGGGTTAATAGAGGAGAAATGTGTACATTTATCGGATTCATGACATCCCTAAATGAAAGTCCCTGCACAGTGCTTAGTGGCTCCTTTTTCTGTATGGAAAAGACTGCTTGGTCTTATGGAAACTACAACCTGCCTTTCTGCAGTAAAGACTGGGGATGGGTAAAGATTTACAGATCCTGTCTCATCTTCTTGTGCTGTGAACCAAGCTACTCTATCTGTTCCAGAGTCCCTCCATATGCTTCAAAGTTACTGCTTCAGGGTCATTCTGAATGCTTTGAACTTACTCTGATTGCTTTGAAGTTACTCTGAATGCTTTGAGGTCACTCTAAATATTCTCAAGTTACTCTGAATGCCTTAAAGTCACTCTACCTGCTCCAAAGTCACTCTGGATGCTTTAACTAGTTCCAGTCCAGGCCAATTCTGACATTCCTCTTCTACATGTAAAAAATCATAATTTTGTTTGTTAGAAAACTACTTGAAACTTCCAAACATTATATATATATACACACACACACATACATGTAAATTTTAAGCATATATTATATATTACATATTAAGACATATCTTGTATGTCACACGATATTTGTGCAGCGTTTTTTTTTTAGACGCAACTTTTTGGGAAAAAATAGACTTTAATGAATTTTACTGCACAAAAACACAATATAATACCAAATTGCTTGGTATAATATAAAGATGATGTTAGGCTGAGAAAATAGATACCTAACATGTCACACTTAGTGATGGACGGACATCGGCCGGGGCAGTTCGCAAACGTCAGCCGCTAATTTTCTCTTAAGTTTGCGAACCGCAAGTTCGTGGCAGGCCCCATTGACTTTAATGGGAGGCAAACTTTAAAAATAGGGTTGAGCGAACACGGACTGTATTATTCGTGTTCGTACCGAATAATTGGATTTTTGTTACCCAAACACGGACCCGAAAATTTACTGTATATTCGGGTAAAAATCCGTGTTCAGTCGTTTTATTTCCGGGTTTTGCATGCATTGGCGCGCTTTTCATGGCGTGCTTTCAACAGCCAATCAACAAGCGTTTAACTGGTGTGCCTAAGCCATCCCAGCCATGCCTACAAATGTATTAGTAGCTGTGATTGGCCGTCTGAAGCATGTGACCAAGTCTTTATAAGTTCGAGGCAGCGCCGCTGCGGCGTCATTCTGCTGTTTAGTTCAGGGACAGAGCACACATCAACGTGCTGGCTGCTGATTAGGGACAGACAGGAAAAAAAAAACATTTGTGTCCGGTTAGAATTGAGGGACAGGTCGGAGTGTGTTAGGCAGGGCGAGTTGTAGGCATTTTAGGGCAAGGCTGCTGCTGATTTTTAGGGTCAGTGTGTTCTACAAACTACAATCAATATTGCTGTGTGGGGTGGGGTTTGCAGTCACCCGATCTACGGTCATCATCTTATCAATCCTTTTAGGGAGAGAGTCTGCTGATTTTTAGGGTAAGTGTGTTCTACAAACTACAATCAATATTGCTGTGTGGGGTGGGGTTTGCAGTCACCCGATCTACGATCATCATCTTATCAATCCTTTTAGGGAGAGAGTCTGCTGATTTTTAGGGTTAGTGTGTTCTACAAACTACAATCGAAATTGCTGTGTGGGGTGGGGTTTGCAGTCACCCGATTTATGATCATCATCTTATCAATCCTTTTAGGGAGAGAGTCTGCTGATTTTTAGGGTCAGACAGTGTGTTCTACAAACTACAATCGATATTGCTCTGTGGGGTGGGATAGGAGATAGGCAGGTGTCAGTGGTTCACATCAGTTTTGCTGTGTGTGGGCTGCTGTGAACACAATCTTTTTGGGGTGCAGTGAACACAATCTTTTTGGGGTGCAGTGAACACAATCTTTTTTGCCCACTGAGGAGGAGGGAGAAAAGTATTTTTCTATCAGTCACTGTGTGCAGCATTTTTGCTGACTGATCATACACTGCTGTGTTCAGTTCACATGTGCTATTATTGAGTGGTTTCAAAAATCATAAACTTTTTTTCTATTCCACTATTCAATATACAGCCTTGGGTTAAAAAAAATTAAATTGTGGCCTGCAGCAGAGCTGAATGATATTTGGGGTTTTTGGGGTTCATCTCATACTTCTGAAGATTTGAGGGTGCTGCCTGGTCCAAACTCCTCCTACTCCTCATCCAGCCTTTTAGGGGTACAAACAATAGTAATTGGGGCCTAGTGTGGTTTTGTACGTGTGAGATACATACACTTTTTTTGATCATATTTCCTATTCCGCTATTCAATAAAAACCTTTGGGGATCAATTAAATTGCGGGATAGTCTGTGTTGGTACGTGTGAGATACACCTTTCCAAGTTTTGGGGTTCATCTCATACTTCTGAAGATTTGAGGGTGCTGCCTGTTCCAAACTCCTCCTACTCCTCATCCTGCCTTTAGGGGTACAAACAATAGTAATTGGGGCCTAGTGTGCTTCTGTACGTGTGAGATACATACACTTTTTTTGATCATATTTCCTATTCCGCTATTCAATAAAAATCTTTGGGGATCAATTAAATTGCGGGATAGTCTGTGTTGGTACGTGTGAGATACACCTTTCCAAGTTTTTGGGGTTCATCTCATACTTCTGAAGATTTGAGGGTGCTGCCTGTTCCATACTCCTCCTACTCCTCATCCAGCCTTTTAGGTGTACAAACAATAGTAATTGGGGCCTAGTGTGGTTTTGTACGTGTGAGATACATACACTTATTTTGATCATATTTTCTATTCCGCTATTCAATAAAAACCTTTGGGGATCAATTAAATTGCGGGATAGTCTGTGTTGGTATGTGTGAGATCCACTTTTCCAAGTTTTTGGGGTTCATCTCATACTTCTGAAGATTTGAGGGTGCTGCCTGTTCCATACTCCTCCTACTCCTCATCCTGCCTTTAGGGGTACAAACAATAGTAATTGGGGCCTAGTGTGGTTCTGTACGTGTGAGATACATACACTTTTTTTGATCATATTTTCTATTCCGCTATTCAATAAAAACCTTTCGGGATCAGTTAAATTGCGGGATAATCTGTGTTGGTACGTGTGAGATCCACCTTTCCAAGTTTTTGGGGTTCATCTCATACTTCTGAAGATTTGAGGGTGCTGCCTGTACCATACTCCTCCTACTCCTCATCCAGCCTTTTAGGTGTACAAACAATAGTAATTGGGGCCTAGTGTGGTTTTGTACGTGTGAGATACATACACTTTTTTTGATCATATTTTCTATTCCGCTATTCAATAAAAACCTTTGGGGATCAATTAAATTGCGGGATAGTCTGTGTTGGTATGTGTGAGATCCACCTTTCCAAGTTTTTGGGGTTCATCTCATACTTCTGAAGATTTGAGGGTGCTGCCTGTTCCATACTCCTCCTACTCCTCATCCAGCCTTTTAGGGGTACAAACAATAGTAATTGGGGCCTAGTGTGGTTTTGTACGTGTGAGATACATACACTTTTGTTGATCATATTTTCTATTCCGCTATTCAATAAAAACCTTTGGGGATCAGTTAAATTGCGGGATAGTCTGTGTTGGTACGTGTGAGATCCACCTTTCCAAGTTTTTGGGGTTCATCTCATACTTCTGAAGATTTGAGGGTGCTGCCTGTTCCATACTCCTCCTACTCCTCATCCAGCCTTTTAGGTGTACAAACAATAGTAATTGGGGCCTAGTGTGGTTTTGTACATGTGAGATACATACACTTTTTTTGATCATATTTTCTATTCCGCTATTAAATAAAAACCTTTGGGGATCAATTAAATTGCGGGATAGTCTGTGTTGGTATGTGTGAGATCCACCTTTCCAAGTTTTTGGGGTTCATCTCATACTTCTGAACATTTGAGGGTGCTGCCTGTTCCATACTCCTCCTACTCCTCATCCAGCCTTTTAGGGGTACAAACAATAGTAATTGGGGCCTAGTGTGGTTTTGTACGTGTGAGATACATACACTTTTGTTGATCATATTTTCTATTCCGCTATTCAATAAAAACCTTTGGGGATCAGTTAAATTGCGGGATAGTCTGTGTTGGTACGTGTGAGATCCACCTTTCCAAGTTTTTGGGGTTCATCTCATACTTCTGAAGATTTGAGGGTGCTGCCTGTTCCATACTCCTCCTACTCCTCATCCTGCCTTTAGGGGTACAAACAATAGTAATTGGGGTCTAGTGTGGTTCTGTACGTGTGAGATACATACACTTTTTTTGATCATATTTTCTATTCCGCTATTCAATAAAAACCTTTGGCGATCAGTTAAATTGCGGGATAATCTGTGTTGGTACGTGTGAGATCCACCTTTCCAAGTTTTTGGGGTTCATCTCATACTTCTGAAGATTTGAGGGTGCTGCCTGTACCATACTCCTCCTACTCCTCATCCAGCCTTTTAGGGGTACAAACAATAGTAATTGGGGCCTAGTGTGCTTCTGTACGTGTGAGATACATACACTTTTTTTGATCATATTTCCTATTCCGCTATTCAATAAAAACCTTTGGGGATCAATTAAATTGCGGGATAGTCTGTGTTGGTACGTGTGAGATACACCTTTCCAAGTTTTTGGGGTTCATCTCATACTTCTGAAGATTTGAGGGTGCTGCCTGTTCCATACTCCTCCTACTCCTCATCCAGCCTTTTAGGTGTACAAACAATAGTAATTGGGGCCTAGTGTGGTTTTGTACGTGTGAGATACATACACTTTTTTTGATCATATTTTCTATTCCGCTATTCAATAAAAACCTTTGGGAATCAATTAAATTGCGGGATAGTCTGTGTTGGTACGTGTGAGATCCACCTTTCCAAGTTTTTGGGGTTCATCTCATACTTCTGAAGATTTGAGGGTGCTGCCTGTTCCATACTCCTCCTACTCCTCATCCAGCCTTTTAGGGGTACAAACAATAGTAATTGGGGCCTAGTGTGGTTTTGTACGTGTGAGATACATACACTTTTGTTGATCATATTTTCTATTCCGCTATTCAATAAAAACCTTTGGGGATCAGTTAAATTGCGGGATAGTCTGTGTTGGTACGTGTGAGATCCACCTTTCCAAGTTTTTGGGGTTCATCTCATACTTCTGAAGATTTGAGGGTGCTGCCTGTACCATACTCCTCCTACTCCTGATCCAGCCTTTTAGGGGTACAAACAATAGTAATTGGGGCCTAGTGTGCTTCTGTACGTGTGAGATACATACACTTTTTTTGATCATATTTCCTATTCCGCTATTCAATAAAAACCTTTGGGGATCAATTAAATTGCGGGATAGTCTGTGTTGGTACGTATGAGATACACCTTTCCAAGTTTTTGGGGTTCATCTCATACTTCTGAAGATTTGAGGGTGCTGCCTGTTCCATACTCCTCCTACTCCTCATCCTGCCTTTAGGGGTACAAACAATAGTAATTAGGGTCTAGTGTGGTTCTGTACGTGTGAGATACATACACTTTTTTATCATATTTTCTATTCCGCTATTCAATAAAAACCTTTGGGGATCAGTTAAATTGCGGGATAATCTGTGTTGGTACGTGTGAGATCCACCTTTCCAAGTTTTTGGGGTTCATCTCATACTTCTGAAGATTTGAGGGTGCTGCCTGTACCATACTCCTCCTACTCCTCATCCAGCCTTTTAGGGGTACAAACAATAGTAATTGGGGCCTAGTGTGCTTCTGTACGTGTGAGATACATACACTTTTTTTGATCATATTTCCTATTCCGCTATTCAATAAAAACCTTTGGGGATCAATTAAATTGCGGGATAGTCTGTGTTGGTACGTGTGAGATACACCTTTCCAAGTTTTTGGGGTTCATCTCATACTTCTGAAGATTTGAGGGTGCTGCCTGTTCCATACTCCTCCTACTCCTCATCCAGCCTTTTAGGGGTACAAACAATAGTAATTGGGGCCTAGTGTGGTTTTGTACGTGTGAGATACATACACTTTTGTTGATCATATTTTCTATTCCGCTATTCAATAAAAACCTTTGGGGATCAGTTAAATTGCGGGATAGTCTGTGTTGGTACATGTGAGATCCACCTTTCCAAGTTTTTGGGGTTCATCTCATACTTCTGAAGATTTGAGGGTGCTGCCTGTACCATACTCCTCCTACTCCTGATCCAGCCTTTTAGGGGTACAAACAATAGTAATTGGGGCCTAGTGTGCTTCTGTACGTGTGAGATACATACACTTTTTTTGATCATATTTCCTATTCCGCTATTCAATAAAAACCTTTGGGGATCAATTAAATTGCGGGATAGTCTGTGTTGGTACGTATGAGATACACCTTTCCAAGTTTTTGGGGTTCATCTCATACTTCTGAAGATTTGAGGGTGCTGCCTGTTCCATACTCCTCCTACTCCTCATCCTGCCTTTAGGGGTACAAACAATAGTAATTAGGGTCTAGTGTGGTTATTTACGTGTGAGATACATACACTTTTTTTGATCATATTTTCTATTCCGCTATTCAATAAAAACCTTTGGGGATCAATTAAATTGCGGGATAGTCTGTGTTTAGGGTTGAGCGAACACCTAGATGTCCGTGTTCGACGGGTTCGGCCGAACTTTAAAAAAAAGTCCGGGTCCGTGTCCCGGACTTTTACCGAACTTTTCCCGGACACCGAACCCCATTGAAGTCAATGGGGACCCGAACTTTAAGGCACTAAAATGGCTCTAAAACACCAAAGGAAAGGGCTAGAGTGCTGCAAATGGCAGCAAAACGTAATTAAGAGCATGGCAAGTGCTCTGCAAACAAATGTGGATAGGGAAATAACTTAAAACAACAAAAAAAAAACAGAAAAATAAAACAATGTTCTTCTTCATCTCTGAAGGACGAGGCCCATATGGAGTAGGAGGGAGGTTGAGGTGGTGGTGGATGTGGCGGTGACATAGGCGTGCGCACAGGGTGTGCTGGGTGTGCCTGGGCACACCCTAATCACCTAGGGCACATAGCATTGCCAGTGAGGAGATGGGAAAGATCTCCCTGGGACCTGCTCTGCTCTATTTCTCCTTGCCTACAGGTACATGGCCCCGATACATTACTCTCCCTGCTGGCAAACACATGCATGTGTATTTCAACTTTGGGGTGCACACCTTAATGCAATAGGCTGCGCACACCTATGGGCGGTGTAGGTGGAAGCGGCGGTGGAGGAGGACCAGGGCCGGATTAACAGCATCATGGGCTTGGTGCTGAGGATTTTGAAGGGCCTTAAGGGCCGTGCCTTGCCATGCACCCAGAGGAGGAAGGGTGCAGCCATGCATGCCTAATTCAACATGGGATGCTGTCTCTGAAGCCCATAAACACATCCATGCATCGCCAACTGTCCCTCCTTGTCCGGCCTTCACGCTGTGTGGGGAGGTTCTGAGGGTGCTGCCTGGGGAAGCGAGCATAGAAGCCAGACTTCTGTGTTTACAAGTGACAGAAGAGCGGTAACAGTGAATATGGCCAACCCGGGGCCTATATAAAAGGTAGGGGCCTGGAGCTGCAGCTCCAATAGCCCCTACATTAATCTGGCCCTGAGGAGGAGGACGAGGTAGCCAACACTGCTTCTTTTCAAAAATTTTAAATGAGGGTACACCCCAAAAGAGTGAGAAAGAGCAAAAATGGAACAATGGGTGGGTAAGGTCGGTATCCATTGCTATTCTGCATAAGGTACGGAAAAGTCCCGTGGGATCCATGCCTGGTTCATTTTAATGAACGTGAGCTTGTCCACATTGTCTCTGGACAGGCGGCTGCGCTTGTCTGTTATAACGCCCCCAGCCGTGCTAAATACCCGTTCAGATAATACACTGGCTGCAGGGCACGCCAGCACCTCCAAGGCGTAAAGGGCAAGCTCAAGCCATGTGCCCAATTTGGAGACCCAGAAGTTGAAGGGGGCAGACCCGTCATTCACTACATGTAGGCGTGTGCACACATACTGCTCCACCATGTTGGTAAAATGCTGCCTCCTGCTAAGACGTTCCATCTGAGCTGCTGGTGCTGCTGTTTGTTGTGGCGTGCTGACAAAGCTTTTCCACATTTCGGCCATGCTAACCCTGCCTTCTGAGGTGCTGGCGGTGCCCTGGTTGCGTTGGCGACCTCCTCCTCCTCCTCCTCTGCCTTGTGCTTCCACTGTGGCCCCGCTGTCAGATGGGAATGCCAGCAGCATGGCGTCTACCAGCGTGCGCTTGTACTCGCGCATCTTGCGATCGCGCTCCAGTGAGTGAATTAAGGACGGTACGTTGTCCTTGTAACGGGGATCCAGCAGCGTGGCCACCCAGTAATCAGCACAAGTTAGAATGTGGGCAACTCGGCGGTCGTTGTGGAGACACTGCAGCATGTAATCGCTCATGTGTGCCAGGCTGCCCAGAGGCAACGAAAGGCTGTCCTCTGTGGGAGGTGTATCGTCCGTGTCCTCTGTATCCCCCCAGCCACGCACCAGTGATGGCCATGAGCTGGCCTGGGTGCCACCCTGCTGTGAACATGGTTCCATCTCCTCCTCCAGCTCCTCCTCCTCCTCATCCTCCTCATCCTCCAGAACTGTGCCCCTGCTGGACAATTGCGTCCCTGGCGTTTGCGTGTGCAGGAACCCACCCTCGGAGCCCCTTGCGAATGACTGCCCTGAAAGCCTTGGAAATGTTACCTCTTCATCCTCCTCCTCCTCCTCATCCTGTGCCACATCCTCTTCCATCATCGCCCGAATTGTTTTTTCAAGGAGGCATAGAAGTGGGATAGTTAAGCTGAGAACGGCGTCATTGCCACTGGCCATGTTGGTGGAGTACTCAAAACAGCGCAACAAGGCACACAGGTCTCGCATGGAGGCCCAGTTAAATTAAATAGCGGAATAGAAAATATGATCCAAAAAAAGTGTATGTATATCACACGTACACAACCACACTGGGCCCCAATTACTATTGTTTGTACCCCTAAAAGGCTAGATGAGGAGTAGGGGGAGTATGGAACAGGCAGCACCCTCAAACCTTCAGAAGTATGAGATGAACCCCAACAACTTGGAAAGGTGGATCTCTCTCACACGTACCGACACAGACTATCCCGCAATTCAATTGATCCTCAAAGGTTTTTATTGAATAGCGGAATAGGAAATATGATCAAAAAAAGTGTATGTATCTCGCACGTACACAACCACACTAGGCCCCAATTACTATTGTTTGTACCCCTAAAAGGCTAGATGAGGAGTAGGGGGGGTATGGAACAGGCAGCACCCTCAAACCTTCAGAAGTATGAGATGAACCCCAACAACTTGGAAAGGTGGATCTCTCTCACACGTACCGACACAGACTATCCCCCAATTTAACTGATCCCCAAAGGTTTTTGATTAAATAGCGGAATAGAAAATATGATCCAAAAAAAGTGTATGTATATCACACGTACACAACCACACTGGGCCCCAATTACTATTGTTTGTACCCCTAAAAGGCTAGATGAGGAGTAGGGGGAGTATGGAACAGGCAGCACCCTCAAACCTTCAGAAGTATGAGATGAACCCCAACAACTTGGAAAGGTGGATCTCTCTCACACGTACCGACACAGACTATCCCGCAATTCAATTGATCCTCAAAGGTTTTTATTGAATAGCGGAATAGGAAATATGATCAAAAAAAGTGTATGTATCTCGCACGTACACAACCACACTAGGCCCCAATTACTATTGTTTGTACCCCTAAAAGGCTAGATGAGGAGTAGGGGGGGTATGGAACAGGCAGCACCCTCAAACCTTCAGAAGTATGAGATGAACCCCAACAACTTGGAAAGGTGGATCTCTCTCACACGTACCGACACAGACTATCCCCCAATTTAACTGATCCCCAAAGGTTTTTGATTAAATAGCGGAATAGAAAATATGATCCCAAAAAAGTGTATGTATATCACACGTACACAACCACACTGGGCCCCAATTACTATTGTTTGTACCCCTAAAAGGCTAGATGAGGAGTAGGGGGAGTATGGAACAGGCAGCACCCTCAAACCTTCAGAAGTATGAGATGAACCCCAACAACTTGGAAAGGTGGATCTCTCTCACACGTACCGACACAGACTATCCCGCAATTCAATTGATCCTCAAAGGTTTTTATTGAATAGCGGAATAGGAAATATGATCAAAAAAAGTGTATGTATCTCGCACGTACACAACCACACTAGGCCCCAATTACTATTGTTTGTACCCCTAAAAGGCTAGATGAGGAGTAGGGGGGGTATGGAACAGGCAGCACCCTCAAACCTTCAGAAGTATGAGATGAACCCCAACAACTTGGAAAGGTGGATCTCTCTCACACGTACCGACACAGACTATCCCCCAATTTAACTGATCCCCAAAGGTTTTTGATTAAATAGCGGAATAGAAAATATGATCCCAAAAAAGTGTATGTATATCACACGTACACAACCACACTGGGCCCCAATTACTATTGTTTGTACCCCTAAAAGGCTAGATGAGGAGTAGGGGGAGTATGGAACAGGCAGCACCCTCAAACCTTCAGAAGTATGAGATGAACCCCAACAACTTGGAAAGGTGGATCTCTCTCACACGTAC
Source organism: Pelophylax lessonae (assembly GCF_965119305.1). Classification (NCBI taxonomy): domain Eukaryota; kingdom Metazoa; phylum Chordata; class Amphibia; order Anura; family Ranidae; genus Pelophylax; species Pelophylax lessonae. Next base: position 524,911,369 of record NC_138770.1, read on the forward strand.
CAACACAGACTATCCCCCAATTTAACTGATCCCCAAAGGTTTTTGATTAAATAGCGGAATAGAAAATATGATCCAAAAAAAATGTATGTATATCACACGTACACAACCACACTAGGCCCCAATTACTATTGTTTGTACCCCTAAAAGGCTAGATGAGGAGTAGGGGGAGTATGGAACAGGCAGCACCCTCAAACCTTCAGAAGTATGAGATGAACCCCAACAACTTGGAAAGGTGGATCTCTCTCACACGTACCGACACAGACTATCCCGCAATTCAATTGATCCTCAAAGGTTTTTATTGAATAGCGGAATAGGAAATATGATCAAAAAAAGTGTATGTATCTCGCACGTACACAACCACACTAGGCCCCAATTACTATTGTTTGTACCCCTAAAAGGCTAGATGAGGAGTAGGGGGGGTATGGAACAGGCAGCACCCTCAAACCTTCAGAAGTATGAGATGAACCCCAACAACTTGGAAAGGTGGATCTCTCTCACACGTACCGACACAGACTATCCCCCAATTTAACTGATCCCCAAAGGTTTTTGATTAAATAGCGGAATAGAAAATATGATCCCAAAAAAGTGTATGTATATCACACGTACACAACCACACTGGGCCCCAATTACTATTGTTTGTACCCCTAAAAGGCTAGATGAGGAGTAGGGGGAGTATGGAACAGGCAGCACCCTCAAACCTTCAGAAGTATGAGATGAACCCCAACAACTTGGAAAGGTGGATCTCTCTCACACGTACCAACACAGACTATCCCCCAATTTAACTGATCCCCAAAGGTTTTTGATTAAATAGCGGAATAGAAAATATGATCCAAAAAAAGTGTATGTATATCACACGTACACAACCACACTAGGCCCCAATTACTATTGTTTGTACCCCTAAAAGGCTAGGAGTAGGGGGAGTATGGAACAGGCAGCACCCTCAAACCTTCAGAAGTATGAGATGAACCCCAACAACTTGGAAAGGTGGATCTCTCTCACACGTACCAACACAGACTATCCCCCAATTTAACTGATCCCCAAAGGTTTTTGATTAAATAGCGGAATAGAAAATATGATCCCAAAAAAGTGTATGTATATCACACGTACACAACCACACTAGGCCCCAATTACTATTGTTTGTACCCCTAAAAGGCTAGGAGTAGGGGGAGTATGGAACAGGCAGCACCCTCAAACCTTCAGAAGTATGAGATGAACCCCAACAACTTGGAAAGGTGGATCTCTCTCACACGTACCAACACAGACTATCCCCCAATTTAACTGATCCCCAAAGGTTTTTGATTAAATAGCGGAATAGAAAATATGATCCCAAAAAAGTGTATGTATATCACACGTACACAACCACACTAGGCCCCAATTACTATTGTTTGTACCCCTAAAAGGCTAGGAGTAGGGGGGAGTATGGAACAGGCAGCACCCTCAAACCTTCAGAAGTATGAGATGAACCCCAACAACTTGGAAAGGTGGATCTCTCTCACACGTACCAACACAGACTATCCCCCAATTTAACTGATCCCCAAAGGTTTTTGATTAAATAGCGGAATAGAAAATATGATCCCAAAAAAGTGTATGTATATCACACGTACACAACCACACTAGGCCCCAATTACTATTGTTTGTACCCCTAAAAGGCTAGGAGTAGGGGGAGTATGGAACAGGCAGCACCCTCAAACCTTCAGAAGTATGAGATGAACCCCAACAACTTGGAAAGGTGGATCTCTCTCACACGTACCAACACAGACTATCCCCCAATTTAACTGATCCCCAAAGGTTTTTGATTAAATAGCGGAATAGAAAATATGATCCCAAAAAAGTGTATGTATATCACACGTACACAACCACACTAGGCCCCAATTACTATTGTTTGTACCCCTAAAAGGCTAGGAGTAGGGGGGAGTATGGAACAGGCAGCACCCTCAAACCTTCAGAAGTATGAGATGAACCCCAACAACTTGGAAAGGTGGATCTCTCTCACACGTACCAACACAGACTATCCCCCAATTTAACTGATCCCCAAAGGTTTTTGATTAAATAGCGGAATAGAAAATATGATCCCAAAAAAGTGTATGTATATCACACGTACACAACCACACTAGGCCCCAATTACTATTGTTTGTACCCCTAAAAGGCTAGGAGTAGGGGGAGTATGGAACAGGCAGCACCCTCAAACCTTCAGAAGTATGAGATGAACCCCAACAACTTGGAAAGGTGGATCTCTCTCACACGTACCAACACAGACTATCCCCCAATTTAACTGATCCCCAAAGGTTTTTGATTAAATAGCGGAATAGAAAATATGATCCCAAAAAAGTGTATGTATATCACACGTACACAACCACACTAGGCCCCAATTACTATTGTTTGTACCCCTAAAAGGCTAGGAGTAGGGGGAGTATGGAACAGGCAGCACCCTCAAACCTTCAGAAGTATGAGATGAACCCCAACAACTTGGAAAGGTGGATCTCTCTCACACGTACCAACACAGACTATCCCCCAATTTAACTGATCCCCAAAGGTTTTTGATTAAATAGCGGAATAGAAAATATGATCCCAAAAAAGTGTATGTATATCACACGTACACAACCACACTAGGCCCCAATTACTATTGTTTGTACCCCTAAAAGGCTAGATGAGGAGTAGGGGGAGTATGGAACAGGCAGCACCCTCAAACCTTCAGAAGTATGAGATTGTGTTCACTGTACCCCACAAAGATTGAGTTCACTGCACCCCACAATGATTGTGTTCACTGCACCCCACAAAGATTGTGTTCACTGCACCTCACAAAGATTGTGTTCACTGTACCCCCCAAAGATTGTGTTCACTGCACCCCACAAAGATTCTGTTCACTGTACCCCACAAAGATTGTGTTCACTGCACCCCAAAAAGATTGTGTTCACTGCACCCCAAAAAGGATGTTGTTCACTGCACCCCAAAAAGGATGTTGTTCACTCCACCCCAAAAAGATTGTGTTCACTGCACCCCACAAAGATTGTGTTCACTGCACCCCAAAAAGATTGTGTTCACTGCACCCCAAAAATGATTTTGTTCACTGCACCCCAAAAAGGATTTTGTTCACTGCACCCCAAAAAGGATGTTGTTCACTCCACCCCAAAAAGATTGTGTTCACTGCACCCCACAAAGGATTTTGTTCACTGCACCCCAAAAAGATTGTGTTCACTGCACCCCAAAAAGGATGTTGTTCACTGCACCCCAAAAAGGATTTTGTTCACTGCACCCCAAAAAGATTGTGTTCACTGCACCCCACAAAGGATTTTGTTCACTGCACCCCACAAAGATTGTGTTCACTGCACACCAAAAAGGATTGTGTTCACTGCACCCCAAAAAGATTTTGTTCACTGCACCCCAAAAAGATTGTGTTCACTGCAGCCCAAAAAGATTGTGTTCACTGCAGCCCAAAAAGATTGTGTTCACTGCAGCCCAAAAAGATTGTGTTCACTGCAGCCCAAAAAGATTGTGTTCACTGCAGCCCAAAAAGATTGTGTTCACTGCAGCTCACACACAGAAAAATGGATGTGGATCACTGACACCTGCCTATCTCCAATCCCACACCACACAGCAATATCGATTGTAGTTTGTAGAACACAGTTTCCCTAAAATTCAGCAGACTCTGTCCCTAACAGGATTGAGAAGAGATCGTAGATCAGGATTGAGTGCAGATTCACCCCACCCCCCACACAGCAATATCGATTGTAGTTTGTAGAAGACACTGACCCTATAATTCAGCAGACTCTATCCCTAAAATGCCTACAACTCGCCCTGCCTAAACACTCCGACCTGTCCCTCAATTCTATGGTTTTTTCCTGCCTATCTTTCCCTAATCAGCAGCCAGCACGTTGATGTGTGCTCTGTCCCTGAATCTAAGCAGCATAATGACGCCGCTGCGGCTGCCTCGAACTTATAAAGACTTGGTCACATGCTTCAGACGGCCAATCACAGCTACTGAGACATTTGCAGGCATGGCTGGGATGGCTTAAGGCACACCAGTTAAACGATTGTTGATTGGCTGTTGAAAGCCCGCCATGAAAAGAGCGCCAAAGCATGCAAAACCCGGAAATAAAACGACCGAACACGGATTTTTACCCGAACATACAGTAAAGTGTCCGTGTCCGTGTTCGGGTACAAAAAATCCAATTATTCGGTACGAACACGAATAATACAGTCCGTGTTCGCTCAACACTATCTGTGTTGGTACGTGTGAGATCCACCTTTCCAAGTTTTTGGGGTTCATCTCATACTTCTGAAGATTTGAGGGTGCTGCCTGTTCCATACTCCTCCTACTCCTCATCCAGCCTTTTAGGGGTACAAACAATAGTAATTGGGGCCTAGTGTGGTTTTGTACGTGTGAGATACATACACTTTTGTTGATCATATTTTCTATTCCGCTATTCAATAAAAACCTTTGGCGATCAGTTAAATTGCGGGATAATCTGTGTTGGTACGTGTGAGATCCACCTTTCCAAGTTTTTGGGGTTCATCTCATACTTCTGAAGATTTGAGGGTGCTGCCTGTACCATACTCCTCCTACTCCTCATCCAGCCTTTTAGGGGTACAAACAATAGTAATTGGGGCCTAGTGTGGTTTTGTACGTGTGAGATACATACACTTTTTTTGATCATATTTTCTATTCCGCTATTCAATAAAAACCTTTGGGGATCAGTTAAATTGCGGGATAATCTGTGTTGGTACGTGTGAGATCCACCTTTCCAAGTTTTTGGGGTTCATCTCATACTTCTGAAGATTTGAGGGTGCTGCCTGTACCATACTCCTCCTACTCCTCATCCAGCCTTTTAGGGGTACAAACAATAGTAATTGGGGCCTAGTGTGCTTCTGTACGTGTGAGATACATACACTTTTTTTGATCATATTTCCTATTCCGCTATTCAATAAAAACCTTTGGGGATCAATTAAATTGCGGGATAGTCTGTGTTGGTACGTGTGAGATACACCTTTCCAAGTTTTTGGGGTTCATCTCATACTTCTGAAGATTTGAGGGTGCTGCCTGTTCCATACTCCTCCTACTCCTCATCCAGCCTTTTAGGTGTACAAACAATAGTAATTGGGGCCTAGTGTGGTTTTGTACGTGTGAGATACATACACTTTTTTTGATCATATTTTCTATTCCGCTATTCAATAAAAACCTTTGGGAATCAATTAAATTGCGGGATAGTCTGTGTTGGTACGTGTGAGATCCACCTTTCCAAGTTTTTGGGGTTCATCTCATACTTCTGAAGATTTGAGGGTGCTGCCTGTTCCATACTCCTCCTACTCCTCATCCAGCCTTTTAGGGGTACAAACAATAGTAATTGGGGCCTAGTGTGGTTTTGTACGTGTGAGATACATACACTTTTGTTGATCATATTTTCTATTCCGCTATTCAATAAAAACCTTTGGGGATCAGTTAAATTGCAGGATAGTCTGTGTTGGTACGTGTGAGATCCACCTTTCCAAGTTTTTGGGGTTCATCTCATACTTCTGAAGATTTGAGGGTGCTGCCTGTACCATACTCCTCCTACTCCTGATCCAGCCTTTTAGGGGTACAAACAATAGTAATTGGGGCCTAGTGTGCTTCTGTACGTGTGAGATACATACACTTTTTTTGATCATATTTCCTATTCCGCTATTCAATAAAAACCTTTGGGGATCAATTAAATTGCGGGATAGTCTGTGTTGGTACGTATGAGATACACCTTTCCAAGTTTTTGGGGTTCATCTCATACTTCTGAAGATTTGAGGGTGCTGCCTGTTCCATACTCCTCCTACTCCTCATCCTGCCTTTAGGGGTACAAACAATAGTAATTAGGGTCTAGTGTGGTTCTGTACGTGTGAGATACATACACTTTTTTTGATCATATTTTCTATTCCGCTATTCAATAAAAACCTTTGGGGATCAGTTAAATTGCGGGATAATCTGTGTTGGTACGTGTGAGATCCACCTTTCCAAGTTTTTGGGGTTCATCTCATACTTCTGAAGATTTGAGGGTGCTGCCTGTACCATACTCCTCCTACTCCTCATCCAGCCTTTTAGGGGTACAAACAATAGTAATTGGGGCCTAGTGTGGTTTTGTACGTGTGAGATACATACACTTTTTTTGATCATATTTTCTATTCCGCTATTCAATAAAAACCTTTGGGGATCAATTAAATTGCGGGATAGTCTGTGTTGGTATGTGTGAGATCCACCTTTCCAAGTTTTTGGGGTTCATCTCATACTTCTGAAGATTTGAGGGTGCTGCCTGTTCCATACTCCTCCTACTCCTCATCCTGCCTTTAGGGGTACAAACAATAGTAATTGGGGTCTAGTGTGGTTCTGTACGTGTGAGATACATACACTTTTTTTGATCATATTTTCTATTCCGCTATTCAATAAAAACCTTTGGCGATCAGTTAAATTGCGGGATAATCTGTGTTGGTACGTGTGAGATCCACCTTTCCAAGTTTTTGGGGTTCATCTCATACTTCTGAAGATTTGAGGGTGCTGCCTGTACCATACTCCTCCTACTCCTCATCCAGCCTTTTAGAGGTACAAACAATAGTAATTGGGGCCTAGTGTGGTTTTGTACGTATGAGATACATACACTTTTTTTGATCATATTTTCTATTCCGCTATTCAATAAAAACCTTTGGGGATCATTTAAATTGCGGGATAGTCTGTGTTAGTACGTGTGAGATCCACCTTTCCAAGTTTTTGGGATTCATCTCATACTTCTGAAGATTTGAGGGTGCTGCCTGTTCTAAACTCCTCCTACTCCTCATCCTTCCTTTAGGGGTACAAACAATAGTAATTGGGGCCTAGTGTGCTTCTGTACGTGTGAGATACATACACTTTTTTTGATCATATTTTCTATTCCGCTATTCAATAAAAACCTTTGGGGATCAATTAAATTGCGGGATAGTCTGTGTTGGTACGTGTGAGATACACCTTTTCAAGTTTTTGGGGTTCATCTCATACTTCTGAAGATTTGAGGGTGCTGCCTGTTCCAAACTCCTCCTACTCCTCATCCTGCCTTTAGGGGTACAAACAATAGTAATTGGGGCCTAGTGTGCTTCTGTACCTGTGGGATACATACACTTTTTTTGATCATATTTCCTATTCCGCTATTCAATAAAAACCTTTGGGGATCAATTAAATTGCGGGATAGTCTGTGTTGGTACGTGTGAGATACACCTTTCCAAGTTTTTGGGGTTCATCTCATACTTCTGAAGATTTGAGGGTGCTGCCTGTTCCATACTCCTCCTACTCCTCATCCTGCCTTTAGGGGTACAAACAATAGTAATTAGGGTCTACTGTGGTTCTGTACGTGTGAGATACATACACTTTTTTTGATCATATTTCCTATTCCGCTATTCAATAAAAACCTTTGGGGATCAATTAAATTGCGGGATAGTCTGTGTTGGTACGTGTGAGATACACCTTTCCAAGTTTTTGGGGTTCATCTCATACTTCTGAAGATTTGAGGGTGCTGCCTGTTCCATATTCCTCCTACTCCTCATCCAGCCTTTTAGGTGTACAAACAATAGTAATTGGGGCCTAGTGTGGTTTTGTACGTGTGAGATACATACACTTTTTTTTATCATATTTTCTATTCCGCTATTCAATAAAAACCTTTGGGGATCAATTAAATTGCGGGATAGTCTGTGTTGGTACGTGTGAGATCCACCTTTCCAAGTTTTTGGGGTTCATCTCATACTTCTGAAGATTTGAGGGTGCTGCCTGTTCCATACTCCTCCTACTCCTCATCCAGCCTTTTAGGGGTACAAACAATAGTAATTGGGGCCTAGTGTGGTTTTGTACGTGTGAGATACATACACTTTTGTTGATCATATTTTCTATTCCGCTATTCAATAAAAACCTTTGGCGATCAGTTAAATTGCGGGATAATCTGTGTTGGTACGTGTGAGATCCACCTTTCCAAGTTTTTGGGGTTCATCTCATACTTCTGAAGATTTGAGGGTGCTGCCTGTACCATACTCCTCCTACTCCTCATCCAGCCTTTTAGGGGTACAAACAATAGTAATTGGGGCCTAGTGTGGTTTTGTACGTGTGAGATACATACACTTTTTTTGATCATATTTTCTATTCCGCTATTCAATAAAAACCTTTGGGGATCAATTAAATTGCGGGATAGTCTGTGTTGGTATGTGTGAGATCCACCTTTCCAAGTTTTTGGGGTTCATCTCATACTTCTGAAGATTTGAGGGTGCTGCCTGTTCCATACTCCTCCTACTCCTCATCCTGCCTTTAGGGGTACAAACAATAGTAATTGGGGCCTAGTGTGGTTCTGTACGTGTGAGATACATACACTTTTTTTGATCATATTTTCTATTCCGCTATTCAATAAAAACCTTTGGGGATCAGTTAAATTGCGGGATAATCTGTGTTGGTACGTGTGAGATCCACCTTTCCAAGTTTTTGGGGTTCATCTCATACTTCTGAAGATTTGAGGGTGCTGCCTGTACCATACTCCTCCTACTCCTCATCCAGCCTTTTAGGGGTACAAACAATAGTAATTGGGGCCTAGTGTGCTTCTGTACGTGTGAGATACATACACTTTTTTTGATCATATTTCCTATTCCGCTATTCAATAAAAACCTTTGGGGATCAATTAAATTGCGGGATAGTCTGTGTTGGTACGTGTGAGATACACCTTTCCAAGTTTTTGGGGTTCATCTCATACTTCTGAAGATTTGAGGGTGCTGCCTGTTCCATACTCCTCCTACTCCTCATCCAGCCTTTTAGGTGTACAAACAATAGTAATTGGGGCCTAGTGTGGTTTTGTACGTGTGAGATACATACACTTTTTTTGATCATATTTTCTATTCCGCTATTCAATAAAAACCTTTGGGAATCAATTAAATTGCGGGATAGTCTGTGTTGGTACGTGTGAGATCCACCTTTCCAAGTTTTTGGGGTTCATCTCATACTTCTGAAGATTTGAGGGTGCTGCCTGTTCCATACTCCTCCTACTCCTCATCCAGCCTTTTAGGGGTACAAACAATAGTAATTGGGGCCTAGTGTGGTTTTGTACGTGTGAGATACATACACTTTTGTTGATCATATTTTCTATTCCGCTATTCAATAAAAACCTTTGGGGATCAGTTAAATTGCAGGATAGTCTGTGTTGGTACGTGTGAGATCCACCTTTCCAAGTTTTTGGGGTTCATCTCATACTTCTGAAGATTTGAGGGTGCTGCCTGTACCATACTCCTCCTACTCCTGATCCAGCCTTTTAGGGGTACAAACAATAGTAATTGGGGCCTAGTGTGCTTCTGTACGTGTGAGATACATACACTTTTTTTGATCATATTTCCTATTCCGCTATTCAATAAAAACCTTTGGGGATCAATTAAATTGCGGGATAGTCTGTGTTGGTACGTATGAGATACACCTTTCCAAGTTTTTGGGGTTCATCTCATACTTCTGAAGATTTGAGGGTGCTGCCTGTTCCATACTCCTCCTACTCCTCATCCTGCCTTTAGGGGTACAAACAATAGTAATTAGGGTCTAGTGTGGTTCTGTACGTGTGAGATACATACACTTTTTTTGATCATATTTTCTATTCCGCTATTCAATAAAAACCTTTGGGGATCAGTTAAATTGCGGGATAATCTGTGTTGGTACGTGTGAGATCCACCTTTCCAAGTTTTTGGGGTTCATCTCATACTTCTGAAGATTTGAGGGTGCTGCCTGTACCATACTCCTCCTACTCCTCATCCAGCCTTTTAGGGGTACAAACAATAGTAATTGGGGCCTAGTGTGGTTTTGTACGTGTGAGATACATACACTTTTTTTGATCATATTTTCTATTCCGCTATTCAATAAAAACCTTTGGGGATCAATTAAATTGCGGGATAGTCTGTGTTGGTATGTGTGAGATCCACCTTTCCAAGTTTTTGGGGTTCATCTCATACTTCTGAAGATTTGAGGGTGCTGCCTGTTCCATACTCCTCCTACTCCTCATCCTGCCTTTAGGGGTACAAACAATAGTAATTGGGGTCTAGTGTGGTTCTGTACGTGTGAGATACATACACTTTTTTTGATCATATTTTCTATTCCGCTATTCAATAAAAACCTTTGGCGATCAGTTAAATTGCGGGATAATCTGTGTTGGTACGTGTGAGATCCACCTTTCCAAGTTTTTGGGGTTCATCTCATACTTCTGAAGATTTGAGGGTGCTGCCTGTACCATACTCCTCCTACTCCTCATCCAGCCTTTTAGAGGTACAAACAATAGTAATTGGGGCCTAGTGTGGTTTTGTACGTATGAGATACATACACTTTTTTTGATCATATTTTCTATTCCGCTATTCAATAAAAACCTTTGGGGATCATTTAAATTGCGGGATAGTCTGTGTTAGTACGTGTGAGATCCACCTTTCCAAGTTTTTGGGATTCATCTCATACTTCTGAAGATTTGAGGGTGCTGCCTGTTCTAAACTCCTCCTACTCCTCATCCTTCCTTTAGGGGTACAAACAATAGTAATTGGGGCCTAGTGTGCTTCTGTACGTGTGAGATACATACACTTTTTTTGATCATATTTTCTATTCCGCTATTCAATAAAAACCTTTGGGGATCAATTAAATTGCGGGATAGTCTGTGTTGGTACGTGTGAGATACACCTTTTCAAGTTTTTGGGGTTCATCTCATACTTCTGAAGATTTGAGGGTGCTGCCTGTTCCAAACTCCTCCTACTCCTCATCCTGCCTTTAGGGGTACAAACAATAGTAATTGGGGCCTAGTGTGCTTCTGTACGTGTGGGATACATACACTTTTTTTGATCATATTTCCTATTCCGCTATTCAATAAAAACCTTTGGGGATCAATTAAATTGCGGGATAGTCTGTGTTGGTACGTGTGAGATACACCTTTCCAAGTTTTTGGGGTTCATCTCATACTTCTGAAGATTTGAGGGTGCTGCCTGTTCCATACTCCTCCTACTCCTCATCCTGCCTTTAGGGGTACAAACAATAGTAATTAGGGTCTACTGTGGTTCTGTACGTGTGAGATACATACACTTTTTTTGATCATATTTTCTATTCCGCTATTCAATAAAAACCTTTGGCGATCAGTTAAATTGCGGGATAATCTGTGTTGGTACGTGTGAGATCCACCTTTCCAAGTTTTTGGGGTTCATCTCATACTTCTGAAGATTTGAGGGTGCTGCCTGTTCCATACTCCTCCTACTCCTCATCCTGCCTTTAGGGGTACAAACAATAGTAATTGGGGTCTAGTGTGGTTCTGTACGTGTGAGATACATACACTTTTTTTGATCATATTTTCTATTCCGCTATTCAATAAAAACCTTTGGCGATCAGTTAAATTGCGGGATAATCTGTGTTGGTACGTGTGAGATCCACCTTTCCAAGTTTTGGGGGTTCATCTCATACTTCTGAAGATTTGAGGGTGCTGCCTATACCATACTCCTCCTACTCCTCATCCAGCCTTTTAGGGGTACAAACAATAGTAATTGGGGCCTAGTGTGGTTTTGTACGTGTGAGATACATACACTTTTGTTGATCATATTTTCTATTCCGCTATTCAATAAAAACCTTTGGCGATCAGTTAAATTGCGGGATAATCTGTGTTGGTACGTGTGAGATCCACCTTTCCAAGTTTTTGGGGTTCATCTCATACTTCTGAAGATTTGAGGGTGCTGCCTGTTCCATACTCCTCCTACTCCTCATCCTGCCTTTAGGGGTACAAACAATAGTAATTGGGGTCTAGTGTGGTTCTGTACGTGTGAGATACATACACTTTTTTTGATCATATTTTCTATTCCGCTATTCAATAAAAACCTTTGGCGATCAGTTAAATTGCGGGATAATCTGTGTTGGTACGTGTGAGATCCACCTTTCCAAGTTTTTGGGGTTCATCTCATACTTCTGAAGATTTGAGGGTGCTGCCTATACCATACTCCTCCTACTCCTCATCCAGCCTTTTAGGGGTACAAACAATAGTAATTGGGGCCTAGTGTGGTTTTGTACGTGTGAGATACATACACTTTTGTTGATCATATTTTCTATTCCGCTATTCAATAAAAACCTTTGGGGATCAGTTAAATTGCGGGATAGTCTGTGTTGGTACGTGTGAGATCCACCTTTCCAAGTTTTTGGGGTTCATCTCATACTTCTGAAGATTTGAGGGTGCTGCCTGTTCCATACTCCTCCTACTCCTCATCCTACCTTTAGGGGTACAAACAATAGTAATTGGGGTCTAGTGTGGTTCTGTACGTGTGAGATACATACACTTTTTTTGATCATATTTTCTATTCCGCTATTCAATAAAAACCTTTGGCGATCAGTTAAATTGCGGGATAATCTGTGTTGGTACGTGTGAGATCCACCTTTCCAAGTTTTTGGGGTTCATCTCATACTTCTGAAGATTTGAGGGTGCTGCCTGTACCATACTCCTCCTACTCCTCATCCAGCCTTTTAGGGGTACAAACAATAGTAATTGGGGCCTAGTGTGGTTTTGTACGTGTGAGATACATACACTTTTTTTGATCATATTTTCTATTCCGCTATTCAATAAAAACCTTTGGGGATCATTTAAATTGCGGGATAGTCTGTGTTAGTACGTGTGAGATCCACCTTTCCAAGTTTTTGGGGTTCATCTCATACTTCTGAAGATTTGAGGGTGCTGCCTGTTCTAAACTCCTCCTACTCCTCATCCTTCCTTTAGGGGTACAAACAATAGTAATTGGGGCCTAGTGTGCTTCTGTACGTGTGAGATACATACACTTTTTTTGATCATATTTTCTATTCCGCTATTCAATAAAAACCTTTGGGGATCAATTAAATTGCGGGATAGTCTGTGTTGGTACGTGTGAGATACACCTTTTCAAGTTTTTGGGGTTCATCTCATACTTCTGAAGATTTGAGGGTGCTGCCTGTTCCAAACTCCTCCTACTCCTCATCCTGCCTTTAGGGGTACAAACAATAGTAATTGGGGCCTAGTGTGCTTCTGTACGTGTGAGATACATACACTTTTTTTGATCATATTTTCTATTCCGCTATTCAATAAAAACCTTTGGGGATCAATTAAATTGCGGGATAGTCTGTGTTGGTACGTGTGAGATACACCTTTCCAAGTTTTTGGGGTTCATCTCATACTTCTGAAGATTTGAGGGTGCTGCCTGTTCCAAACTCCTCCTACTCCTCATCCTGCCTTTAGGGGTACAAACAATAGTAATTGGGGCCTAGTGTGCTTCTGTACGTGTGAGATACATACACTTTTTTTGATCATATTTTCTATTCCGCTATTCAATAAAAACCTTTGGGGATCAGTTAAATTGCGGGATAGTCTGTGTTGGTATGTGTGAGATCCACCTTTCCAAGTTTTTGGGGTTCATCTCATTCTTCTGAAGATTTGAGGGTGCTGCCTTTTCCATACTCCTCCTACTCCTCATCCTGCCTTTAGGGGTACAAACAATAGTAATTGGGGCCTAGTGTGGTTCTGTACGTGTGAGATACATACACTTTTTTTGATCATATTTTCTATTCCGCTATTTAATCAAAACCTTTGGGTATAAACAATTAAATTGCGGGATAGTCTGTGTCGGTACGTGTGAGATACACCTTTCCAATTTTTGGTGCGCATCTCATACTGCCGAGGATTTGAGGGTGCTTCAGTCTGCCTCCTGCCTGTTCCGAACTCCTCCTACTCCTCATCCTGCCTTTAGGGTACAAAAAATTGTAATCGGGGCCTAGATTGTGTTTGTACGTGTGAGATACACCGTTTTGTAAAATTTGTCCTATTCCGCTATTCAATATACACCCTGTTTGAGTGTAAAAAATTAAATTGCGGGATAGTCTGTATCAGTACATGTGAGATACACCTTTTTAAATTTGTTTGGCGCATCTCCTTCTACCGCAGAGGATTGCAGGCGCTTCAGTTTGCCTCCTGTTCCCAACTCCTCCTACTCCTCTTCCTCATCCTGCCTTTAGGCTACAAAAAATTGTAATCGGGGCCTAGTTTGTGTTTGTACGTGTGAGATACACCGTTTTGTAAAATTTGTCCTATTTCGCTATTCAATATACACCCTTTTGGAGTGTAAAAAAATTAAATTATGGCATAGTCTGTATCGGTACGTGTGAGATACACCTTTTAAATTTGTTTGGCGCATCTCCTTCCCCCGCCAAGGATTGCAGGGCGCTTCAGTTTGCCTCCTGTTCCCAACTCCTCCTACTCCTCTTCCTCCCTTTAGTGTACAAAAAATTTTAATCGGGGGCCTAGTCTGTGTTTGTACATGTGAGATACACCGTTTTTTATCCTATTCCGCTATTCAATATACACCCTTTTGGGGTAAAAAACATTAAATTGCGGCATAGTTTGCATATTTGACTGTGAGATACACCCGTGCGATACTGTTGTTGTTTTGTTCCGCTATTCAATAAACACCTTTCTAGGGCAAGATCTTAAATTACAGAAATATGAGGAGACCGTCAAATAGGGGCCATGGCCTGGGTCGTGGTGCTGCTGGTAGAGCTCCTGTTGCAAGGAGAGGACGTGGTCGATCTGTGCCAGCTACACGCACAAGTGAAACACCTTCCTCAAGTGTGATTAGGCGACAGAACCTGCATCAGTATTTGGTAGGGCATCATACGCCTCTAGAAGTGATGAGGCCAGAACACAGAGAGGCGATAGTAGATTGCTTTGCTGCTGACAGTGCCTCCAGTTCCTTCACATTGTCTCCCACCCAGTCTACTGCAGAAAGGTCAGAGTTGGCACCTGCAGCCTATGTCCAACCGTCTTTCACCTCACCCCCTTGCAAATCAGGCAAGCACTCTGAGCCCCAAGCCATACAGCAGTCTCTTGTTCTTTTTGAGGTCTCTGTCAGCAGGGTTTCCCAGGGCCATCCACCTAGCCCTGCCCCAGAAGTGGAAGAGATTGAGTTCAGCGATGCCCAACCACTTATTTCTCAAGATGAGTACATGCAAGGACCATCGCAGCACGTCTCCGATGATGACGAAACACAGGTGCCAACTGCTGCGGCGTTCAGCATTGTGGAGACCGACAAGGAGGGCAGGGGTGAAGACTGGGTGAAAGATGATGTGGAGGACGATGAGGTCCTCGACCCCACATGGAATGAACGTCATGCAGGTGACCTGAGTAGTTTGGAGGAAGAGGCGGTGGTCGCACAGAGCCACCAGCACAGCAGAAGAGGGAGCAGGGTGCAGAAGCGGAGCGGCCGTGCCCTAGACACTACGCTTGCTACTGCCCAACGCAGCAAGGGAACGAGCGCACCAAAGTCAGCTCAAAGGAGTTCTCTAGCGTGGAAGTTCTTTAGAAAATGTGCTGATGACAGGACACGAGTGGTTTGTACCCTGTGCAATCAGAGCCTGAAGCGAGGCATAAACCTTCTCAACCTGAGCACAACCTGCATGATCAGGCATCTAAGTGCAAAGCACGAGCTGCAGTGGAGTAGACACCTTCAAAACCAAGAAACGTCTCTGGCTCATCCTGCTTCCTCTTCTGCTGCAGTCTCGGCCGCTCCAGCCACATCTGTAGTGATACCGGCACCTGCCACCCCGCAAACAGAGGATCTGTCAGCAACACCACCACCTGGGTCACCAACCATCTCCACAATGTCCCGTGGGAGCATTCAGCTTTCCATCTCCCAAACACTTGAGAGGAAGAGGAAGTACCCCCTACCCACCCGCGATCCCTGGCCCTGAATGCCAGCATTTCAAAATTCTTGGCCTTTGAAATGCTGTCATTCCGTCTGGTGGAGACGCACAGTTTTAAAAACCTTATGTCGGTGGCTGTCCCACAGTACGTCGTGCCCAGCCGCCACTACTTTTCCAGGCAAGCCATCCCTTCCCTGCACAACCAAGTGGGGGAAAAAATCAGGTGTGCACTGCGCAACGCCATCTGTGGCAAGGTCCACCTAACTACCGATACGTGGACCAGTAAGCACGGTCAGGGGCGTTATATCTCCCTAACGGCACACTGGGTAAATGCAGTGGCGGATGGGCCTGAGGTGGATAGCAATTTGGCGCATGTCCTTCCACCACCGAGGATTGCAGGGCGCTTCAGTTTGCCTCCTGTTCCTAACTCCTCCTACTCCGCTTCCTCATCCTCTACCGCCTCCTCATCCGGACAGCGTAACACCTTCACCACCAACTTCCAGGGCCAGATTAACGTAGGGGCTATTGGAGCTGCAGCTCCAGGCCCCTACCTTTATATAGGCCCCGGGTTGGCCATATTCACTGTTACCGCTCTTCTGTCACTTGTAAACACAGAAGTCTGGCTTCTATGCTCGCTTCCCCAGGCAGCTCCCTCAGAACCTCCCCACACAGCACGAAGGCCGGACAAGGAGGGACAGTTGCCGATGCATGGATGTGTTTATGGGCTTCAGAGACAGCATCCCATGTTGAATTAGGCATGCATGGCTGCACCCTTCCTCCTCTGGGTGCATGCCAAGGCACGGCCCTTAAGGCCCTTCAAAATCCTCAGCACCTGATGCTCTTAATCTGGTCCTCCTCCACCGCCGCTTCCACCTACACCGTCCATAGGTGTGCGCAGCCTATTGCATTAGGGTGTGCACCCCAAAGTTTAAATACACATGCATGTGTTTGCCTACATGTACATGGCCCCGATACATTACTCTCCCTGCTGTCAAAGTGAAATAGAGCAGAGCAGGTCTGAGGGAGATCTTTCCCATCTCCTCACTGGCAAACAGAGCGATAATGCTATGTGCCCTAGGTGATTAGGGTGTGCCCCCGCACATCCGGCACACCCTGTGCGCACTCCTATGAGACCGCCACATCCACCACCACCTCAACCTCCCTCCTACTCCATATGGGCCTCGTCCTTCAGAGATGAAGAACATTGTTTTATTTTTCTGTTTTTTTTTGTTGTTTTAAGTTATTTCCCTATCCACATTTGTTTGCAGAGCACTTGCCATGCTCTTAACTACATTTTGCTGCCATTTGCAGCACTCTAGCCCTTTCCATTGGTGTTTTAGAGCCATTTTAGTGCCTGAAAGTTTGGGTCCCCATTGACTTCAATGGGGTTCGGTGTCCGGGAAAAGTTTGGCAAAAGTCCGGGACACGGACCCGGACTTTTTTTTAAAGTTCGGCCGAACCCGCCGAACACGGACATCCAGGTGTCCGCTCAACTTTATTTAAAAACCTTTAGGTCATATTTGCAGCCACAAAAGACGTACTAGCTGTACACAAATAGTCCCAGCACATGGACAATGTCATAACAGAAGTATTGCAATTGGAAAAGTTGCCCTAAATTTATTTATTTTTTTATAGCAAAAAATTATTATTATTTTTTTTCATAAATCAGCCAGAACTGACAGCAGTCGGTAAATACATGTCAAATACATATAGGGTTCATTCACACATCTGTAAAATGGGTCCGCATCCATTCCACAATTTGGCAGAACCTTTACAGACCCATTGATTTTGAATTCAGGTCTGAAAACTTAGGCATTCACAGGATAAAGAAGTAAGTGTAGGCCATTCCAGGCCCCAAAAATTAGCCCACATGTGTTTACCTGACAGCTAAGAATGTAGTATTCTCTGGCTGAAGGTACATTAGGAATTCACAGGATACAGAAGTAAGTGTCGGCCAGTATAGGCACCAAAAATTAGCCCACATGGGTTTAACTGAGAGCTAAGAATGTAGTATTCTGTGGCTTAAGGTTCATTAGGCATTCACAGGATACAGAAGTAAGTGTCGGCCTGTATAGGCCCCAAAAATTAGCCCACATGGGTTTACCTGACAGCTAAGAACGTAGTATATGGTGGCTGGAGGTACATTAGGCATTCACAGGATACAGAAGTAAATGTCGGCTAGTATAGGCCCCAAAAATTATCCCTCATGGGTTTACCTGACAGCTAAGAATGTAGTATTTGGTGGGTGGAGGTACATTAGGCAGTCACAGGATAAAGAAGTAAGTGTCGGCCAGTATAGGCCCCAAAAATTAGACCACGTGGGTTTACCTGACAGTTAAGAACGTAGTATTTGGTGGCTGGAGGTACATTAGGCATTCACAGGATACAGAAGTAAGTGTCGGCCAGTATAGGCCCCAAAAATTAGCCCACATGGGTTTACCTGACAGCTAAGAACGTAGTATTTGGTGGCTGGATTTACATTAGGCATTCACAGGATACAGAAGTAAGTGTCGGCCAGTATAGGCCCCAAAAATTAGCCCACATGGGTTTACCTGACAGCTAAGAACATAGTATTTGGTGGCTGGAGGTACATTAGGCATTCACAGGATAAAGAAGTAAGTGTCGGCCTGTATAGGCCCCAAAAATTAGCCCACATGGGTTTAACTGACAGCAAAGAGAGTTGTATTCTGTGGCTGGAGGTACATTAGGCATTCACAGAAAAAATAATTGTCGGCCCTGAAATGCCCCAAAAATTTGCCATTCAATGGACATCAAAAATGCCTTTTATGCCGTTGTATGTAGCAAAGCCAAGGACAAGGAATTGCTGTGGGTGGATGGCGGTCTGGCGGATATTTGTGGCCTGGCATGAGGAATTTCAATGAAACATGTTCTACTGGTCACATGTGTTGAATTCCTCAGAGATCCATGCCTCATTTATTTTTATAAATGTGAGGTAGTCTACACTGTCATGAGCTAGGCAAGTGCGCTTATCGGTCACGATCCCCCCTGCTGCGCTGAACGTCCTTTCGGACAGGACACTTGACGGGGGGCAAGCCAACATTTCCATTGCAAATTGTGCAAGCTCTGGCCTGAGGTCAAGGCTGCCCACCCAGTAGTCCAGGGGTTCATCACTCCTCAAAGCGTCCACATCGGCCGTTAACCCGATGTAGTTGGACACCTGTCGATCTAGGCGTTCCCTGATGCTGGATCCGGAGTGCAGCTGTCGATGGTTAGGCTGAAAGAAGGATCTCATATCTGAAGTGACCAAGACATCTTCAAACCGCCCTCTTCTTGCAGGCGCTGTTGGATTGCTACCCGCAACTGTCTCTCTGTGACTGGAAATTCCTCTGCCAGCGCACGCAAAAACAGAATGCAGCATTTCCCGCAGCAAGGCCAGGAAGTGTTGCATTCTGATCACCCTCTGTGATTGTGGTAACATTTCCACCATTTTTTGTTTGTACCGGGGGACTAAGTACGTTGCCACCCAGTACTGGTCCTTGGCCTTTATGCTTTTTATACGGGGGTCTCCCCTAAAACACTGGAGCATGAAGGCCCCCATTCACACTTTACTGGAAGCGGTGTAGTGGCCTGCTTCCAGCTCATCATTCAGGATAATGTCGTCCTCATTCTCCTCCCCCCATCCACGGATAACACCAGGGATCCCCAGAAAGGTTTAAAGCATGCTCTTCTTGCTCTTCCTCATCCCCCCCAGCACCATCATCCTCTGACTCCTCTTCAGACTCCTGCTGTTGACTTGTCTCAGATGGAGTAGCACCCAGTGGGAATTCATCCAACATTGCCACTTCCTCATCTTCCTGCTCCTCGACTGCTTGATCAATGACATGATGCAATGCACACTCCAGAAAGAAGGCGTAAGGTACGATGTCACTGATGGCGCCCTGGCCGTGACTGACCAGTTTGGTGATCTCATCGAATGGCCGCAGAAGTCTGCATGCGTCCCGCATGTGCAGCCACTGGCGAGGTGAAAAAAACCCAAGCTCCCCAGAACCTGTCCTGCCGCAGAGTTCGTACAGGTAATCGTTAACTGCACGTTTCTGCTGGAGCAGCCTATCAAGCATATGAAACGTTGAGTTCCATCGCGTCGGGCAGTCACAAATAAGACGCCTGACGAGCAGGTTGTGTCGCCGCTGAATGTCAGCAAGGCGAGCCATGGCTGTGTAAGATCTTCCGAAATGGCCCGAGATTTTCCTGGCATGCCGCAAGACGTCCTGGACCCCAGGGTAATTGGCAATGAATCACTGCACCACCAAGTTCAGGACGTGTGCCATGCATGTCACGTGTGCTATTTTGCCCTGTTTCAGCATGCTCAGCAGATTGGCACCGTTGTCGCACACCACTTTACCAACTGTCAAATTCAGGGGTGTCAGCCACTGATCTGCCTGTGAACGCAAAGCTGAAAGGAGTGCAGGACCAGTGTGGCTCTTGGCTTTCAGGCATAACAGACGCAGCACAGCATGGCAACGTCTCACCTTGCATGTGGAATAGGTTCTGAGGATCTTGGGTGGCGCAGCGGAAGAGACGGTAGCAGCAAAAAAGGAGGAGTCAGCCGATGAGGAGAGGGAGGATGGAGGAGGAGGAGGAGGAGAAGAAGAGGCAGTCCTGCATGCAATCTGTGGCGGTAAAACCAAATCTACACGGGTAAGTAAGTGTCAGCTATAAAAGGCCACAAAAATTAGCCCACATGGGTTTACCTGACAGCTAAGAACATTGTATTCTGTGGCTGAAGGTACATTAGGCATTCACAGGATACAGAAGTAATTGTCGGCCAGTATAGGCCCCAAAACTTAGCCCACATGGGTTTACTTGACAGCTAAGAACGTAGTATTTGGTGGCTGGAGGTACATTAGGCTTTCACAGGATACAGAAGTAAGTGTCGGCCAGTATAGGCCCCAAAAATTAGCCCACATGTGTTTACCTGACAGCAAAGAATGTAGTATTCTGTGGCTGAAGATACATTAGGCATTCACAGGATAAATAAGTGTCGGTGATAAAAGGCCCCAAAAATTAGCCCACATGGGTTTACCTGAAAGCTAAGAACGTACTATTCCGTGGCTGAAGGTTCATTAGGCATGGACAGAAAAAATAATTGTCGGCCATGAAATTCTCAGAGATCCATGCCTCATTCATTTTTATAAATGTGAGGTAGTCTACACTGTCATGAGCTAGGCGAGTGCGCTTATCGTTCACAATCCCCCCCTGCTGCACTGAACATCCTTTCGGACAAGACACTGGACGGGGGGTAAGCCAACAGTTCCATTGCAAATTGTGCAAGCTCTGGCCAGAGGTCAAGCCTGCCCACCCAGTAGTCCAGGGGTTCATCACTCCTCAGAGCATCCACATTTGTCGTCAACCCGATGTAGTCGGACACCTGTCGGTCTAGGCGTCCCCTGATGCTGGATCCGGACTACAGCTGTCGATGGTTTAGCTGAAAGAAGGATCTCATATCTTAAGTGACCAAGATATCTTCAAACCGCCCTCTTCTTGCAGGCGCTGTTGGATTGCTACCCGCAACTGTCTCTCTGTGACTGGAAATTCCTCTGCCGGCGCACGCAAAAGCAGAATGCAGCATTTCTCGCAGCAAGGCCTGGAAGTGCTGCATTCTGACCGCCCTTTGTGATGCTGGTAACATTTCCGCCATTTTTTGTTTGTACCAGGGGTCTAAGTACATTGCCACCCAATACTGGTCCTTGCCCTTTATGCTTTTTATACGGGGGTCCCCCTTAAAACACTGGAGCATGAAGGCCCCTATTCGCACTAAACTGGAAGCGGTGTAGTGGCCTGGCTCAAGCTCATCATCTAGGATAATGTAGTCCTCGTTCTTCTCCCCCAGCCACGGATAACACCAAGGATCCCAGAAAGGTTTAAAGCATGTTCTTCTTGCTCCTCCTCATTCGCCCCGCCACCATCCTCCTCTGACTCATCTTCAGACTTCTGTTGTTGACTTGTCTCAGATGGAGTAGCACCCACTGGGAAATCATCCAACAGTGCGACTTTCTCATCTTCCTGCTCCTCGGCGGATTGATCAATGACACGAAGCAATGCACGCTCCAGAACTAAGGCGTAAGGTACAATGTCACTGATGGCGCCCTGGCCGTGACTGACCAGTTTGGTGATCTCATCAAATGACCGCAGACGTCTGCATGCGTTCTGCAAGCTCCCCAGAACCTGTCCTGCCGCAGAGTTCATACAGGTAGTCGTTAACTGCATGTTTCTGCTGGAGCAGCCTATCAAGCATATGCAACGTAGAGGTCCATCATGTCGGGCAGTCAGAAATAAGACGCCTGATGGGCAGGTTGTGTTGCCACTGAATGTCAGCAAGGCGAGCCATGGCTGTGTAAGATCTTCTGAAATGGCCCGAGATTTTCCTGGCCTGCCGCAAGACGTCCTGGACGCCAGGGTATTTGGCAACGGATCGCTGCACGACCAAGTTCTGGACGTGTGCCATGCATGGCGCGTGTGTTATTTTGCCCTGTTTCAGCGTGCTCAGCAGATTGGCACACCACTTTACCAACTGCCAAATTGAGTGGTGTCAGCCACTGATCTGCCTGTGAACGCAAAGCTGAAAAGAGTGCAAGACCAGTGTGCTCTTGGCTTCCAGGCACAACAGACGCAGCACAGCATGGCAACGTCTCACCTGGCATGTGGAATAGGTTCTGGGGATCATGGGCAGCGCAGCGGAAGAGACAGTGGCAGCGGAAAAGGTGGAGTCAGCCGAGGAGGAGAGGGAGGATGGAGGAGAAGAAGAGGCAGGGCTGCATGCAATCCGTGGTGGTACAACCAAATCTACACAGGTGCCACGGGTTACATGCTTGACAGCCGTCAGAAGGTTCACCCATTGGGCAGTAAAAGTGATATACCTTCCCTGCCCATGTTTGCTAGACCATGTGTCTGTGGTCAGATGTATCTTGGCACCAACACTGTGTGCCAGAGATATATTCACTTGCCGCTGAACATGGCCATACAGCTCTGGAATGCCCTTCTGCGAGAAATATTTCCTGCCTGGGACCTTCAATTGTGGTGTTCCATTGGCCACAAATTTACAAAAGGCCTCCGAGTCCACCAGTTGATATGGCAGTAGTTGGCGGTCTATCAGTTCCGACAAGCCAGCAGTCAAACGTTGGGCAAGAGGGTTATCCGGCGTCATCATTTTTTTTCTGCTCCAACATTTGGGACACAGAAGCCTGCCTTTTTCCAGAACAACGTGACGACGGCATCATGGAAGGTGGAGTGGAGGACAAATGTAAGGAGAGAGGAGAAGGAGAAGAGGCTGGATGGTGAGAGGCTGGAGTGTGGCTTTATGGGTTCTGATGGTGTTGCTCCCACTGGGCTCGGTGATGGGAGTTCAGGTGCTTTCTTAAGGCGGTTGTCCCTAGGTGAGTTTTGGGCTTACCGCGACTTATGTGTTGACTGCAAAGGCTGCAGATAGCAACACTGTTGTCAGCAACGGACACATTAAAAAAAGCCCACACTGCGGAGCCATGTGCCGGCATCCTGGGAGCACCAGATGTGACTTAAATAAAGGTGCAAAAAAGGTTGTTATGGCGCTACCTGTGAGTGATCGAGTGTCAAATAAATGATGTAATAACTCAAAATAATAAACTCCAAACTAAGAAATAACACCAGATGAAATAAGTGCACCACAGTATTAATCCAATCGAAAACCACTGGATCTGACTGTGTATGGTGACCTTGTGCAAAGTGCTTGTGTGCAAATAAATAAACAAAGAATTTCAAAACAGGTGATAATTTATTCCAAAACTCTATTATACAGTGCAGAGTCTAATATACAGTGGTTACTGTAAATGAATATTGTGTTCAAAATATGGGAATTCTGGTGATGCTAATAGTGAGAAGTGATAAGCAATTCCCAATCAGTGAGTAAGAAAGTTGCATCCACCTGTGTTGACCACTAGGTGTCGCAACTGATATACATACAACCTGTTATTGTAGATGCAGTAAAACAGATTGTATGCAAGTCCCAGGGGTTCCTCTCACCGACCAAGCAGGAACAGGCTGGCTAGTTTCATGGAGAAAAGAGAGAGGGGGGCCCCATGATGCAGTATACACTTTGTTTAACAAAAAACGAGTGTAGAGACTCACGGTATAGGCTGTCTTTGATCAGTGAAGGTGCGCCGGGAAGCTTCCGCGTTCCACGGCCCGATGTTCCAAAACCGGAAGTGACGTATGACGCAATGGACTCCGCCCTACGCGTTTCGTCAGAGGACGTCTGCTGGAGCGGCCAGATGTGACTGTACATGGTTGATGGCTGGCTCCTGATACATTTGCAGTCTGCTTTGTACCTCTTGTGCAATGCAAGTTCTGCCTGCCTCTCCTCCCTATCTGCCGGTCCGTCTCTCCCTCTGAACTCCCCTCTTCTCCCTCTCTTGTGGGCACCCACGTGACGTCCATAGACACGTCATCATCCATGTCACCTTCCCCACCACTAACAATCGAGATCTCGGAGTAGGGAGCAACAGCGGGGACCAACCTCCTTGGGCTGATCTGGGTACTGTCGTCAGACTGCTGAGTGGCGGCTGTTGCTACCTCCTCTTCCTGATCCGATGCCAACAATGGCTGTGCATCGCAAATGTCTTGTGATGGATCAGAAAATAATCCCAGTGACTCAAGCAGAGGGTATGTGGCTGTGGTGGTGTCTTTGGGGGTGCACACAGCAGAGAGTGAAGAGGGTGAAGATAGAGAGGATGAGGAGGGTGCAGAAGAGGAAGGCTGAGTGAGCCACTCAACCAAGTCTGGTGCATCCTTTGACATAATCGAACGCGCCTTCTGAAACTTCACACTTTGGCTCAGGCCTACTGCTCCTGCCCTACCCCTACCACCCCTGCGTAAGTGTCTGCCTCTTCCTCTGCCTGTCATGTTTTTAAATTACCCTGTGACAAAAGTCTCTAGAGAATCGCAGTATATCTGTAAAAAGGTATATAACACCCCGCTTCAATCTGTGGTATTGGGGGGGCCACGGGTTCATCACACCAGTTCTACAAATAATTGGCCAGTAACTGTTTTCACTGTGTGTAGCACAGTTAACACAGCAAAAGAGGCCACATTTTTGCCGGACTAAAATACACTCTTAGAAAAGTATACTGTTAAGTAACACCTCACTTCAATATGTGATATTGGGGGGCCACAGTTTTATCACACCAGTTCTACAAATAATTGGCCAGTAACTGTTGTCACTGTGTATAGCACAGTTAACACAGCAAAAGAGGCCACATTTTTGCAGGACTAAAATACACTCTTAGAAAAGTATACTGTTAAATAACACCCCACTTCAATATGTGGTATTGGGGGGCCACTGGTCTATCACACCAGTTATTCCAAAAATTGGCCAGTAGTTTGGCACTGTGTGTATCAGACTTAACACAGCAAAAGAGGCAATATTGTTGCAGGACACAAATACACTTGTAAAGGTATACCCAGATAACACCCCACTTCAATATGTGGTATTGGGGGGCCACTGGTTTATCACACCAGTTGTTCAAAAAATTGGCCAGGGAGTTTGGCACTGTGTGTATCAGAGTTAACACAGCAAAAGAGGCAATATTGTTGCAGGACACAAATAACCTTATGAAAGTATACTCAGATAACACCCCGCTTCAATCTGTGGTATTGGGGCGCCACAGATTTATTACACCAGTTCTACAAATAATTGGCCAGTAACTGTTGTCACTGTGTGTAGCAGAATTAACACAGCAAAAGAGGCCAAATTTTTGCAGGACTAAAATACACTCTTAGAAAAGTATAATGGTAAATAACACCCCACTCCACTCCAGATCAATCCAGAATCGGTCTATTTGGATGCTTCCACAAGCCAGTAATGGTTTATTTACATGGCATCTGACATCACACAGTAGGAGGAACATCATCAGTTCTTCTTACTGTGTCCCTGGAAGCGGTTGCTACCAGTCAAATACTTACCAGGCTCCCCAATTGGATGCGGGCTCCCCAATTCGGACTCAGCTGATCATAGATTGAGGTAAAGGGCCAATCACAGCGGCTCTTTACCACAAGATCAGCTGTGTCCAATTACAGTTGATCACGGATGTTAACACAAGCCGGTTATCTGATTTCCTTTCCTTATGCTGACAGCGTGAGGAAGGGAGATGAGAGCTGATAACCTGCTTATGGTAAAGGGACATCACTGATAATCAGGGCACTGGTTATCAGTGTCCTGATTATCAGTGCAGTCCCAACAGTGCCCACCAGTGCTGCCAATCAGTGCCTGTCAGTGCTGCCAATCAGTGCCTTTTAGTGCCTTCTCATTAGTTTCACCTAGCAGCGCTCTCTATCAGTGCCCATCGGTGCAACCTACCAGTTCCTATCATTGCCCATAAGTGCCGCCTATCAGTGCCACCTATCAGTTTCCTTCAGTCCTGCCTATCATGCCCATCAGTTCCACCGCTCAGTATCCATCAGTGCCACCTATCAGTGCCCATCAGGGCAGCATATCCATGCCCATCAGTCCAGCCTCATCAATGCACATCAGTTAAGGAGAAAAATTACCTGTTTGCAAAATTTTATAACAAACAATGAAAAAAAAAAACATTTTTTATTTCAATCTTTTTTAGTTGGTTTAGCAAAAAATAAAAAACCCAGTGGTGATTAAATACCACTAAAAGAAAGCTCTATTTGTGTGAAAAAAATTATAAAAATGTCATATATGTACAGGGTTGCATGACAGCACAATTGTCATTCAAAGTGTGACATCGCTGAAAGCTGAAAATTGGCCTGGGCTGAAAGAGCGTAAAAGTGACTAGTAGGCAAGTGGTTAAAGATTAGTAATGTATACAGCTAGTGATCTGACGACTAATTGAACCAAAATACCACAAGTAAATGTATTTGTAGCAAAAAATGTACTTTACTATATACCATTATAATCAATAGCATACAATCAGTGATTCTGAAGCCAGCACTAACTTTTTTTTAATCTAAATTTGCTAGCTGAGAATAAAAAAGGAAACAAAGGTATAATAATTCATATAAATACTGCTGCTGACAGCCTATTGAGATGATCATGAATAGTTATGTCACTGACACTATACATCAAGTACTACAGTATGTGGATTTATGTAGAAGTCCTTAGTCTTATGCAAGTTGGGATCCAATAAAAGCTAGCCTAATTGTTATTCTTCACATGCGGAGGATTTATTGATTTTACAATATTTTTAAAATTTATTTCCTGCAACTACAATAAAATAAAAATGAAATGCCCAAAGGTTGCATACATCTAGCAGATGCTTGTAGGAGAAGCCATGTCATATACCTGATGTTTTGCTGCCAAAGCTAGCTTAATTAAGGGAATATAGTTGCATGCTGCTAAGCACATTGCTTCCTTGTGGAACTCTTCAGCAATGTAAATGTAAAAAAAAAGCTTGTTATTTGAAAGTATTGTGGAAAATACTATATAAAGTAAAGAAACAGTAAAAATTATTTTGCACTTACATTGCAAAAGATGATTTAGAAAAGCACGCTAGACATGCTACACTAAACATAGATAAGTACACCAATTTTTGTTATATGAATATGACCCCCTGCAGAAATGTAAACCTTAACATAATAAAGCAGATGCTTGAATTAATTTTCTAATATTGGGGTCATATTGTAAATTACTCCTGAAAACTATATTCAGTAGAATAAAATAAGCAATATTAAAAAATTTAGGGGCGTGGCTTGGCGCTTGGAGTGAATGGCTGCCTAACCTCCTTCCTCCCGGCCAGACAGGGGAATATTGAGCTATAATCAGCTCTTCCACCCACGATTGAGCTCAAAACCATGATGGGGAGATCCAGCACTAACTCCTCTCCCTCCCGATCCCGCTCTCCGCGGCCTCAGACGACCCCGCAGTATCGCAGCATTCCGGATCTGTTCCGGCCGCTGCCGCCGCCGCTACGCGAGCCCCCGGCTTCATCCGCGGCCTACCCGGAGGTTCCACGAGGCGCGCCCGCTGCGCTCTCTGCAATTGACATTCCTTTTCAACCTGCACCTCCAACAGGTATGTCAACACCTGCCTCGATGCCCCCTTCTGCCATCCCTGTCACCCTGCAGGATTTAAGATCGATCGCAGATAAAATTAAGGCCTCATTTGCAGTGGCTATCACGGACCTTGAAAGGGAGATCCACTCCATTAACATAAGGGTTAATGAAGTGGAAGATCGTTCACATGCTCACGAAGAATCTATTCAATCTCTTAACGATTCTACCAGGACCCACAACGCACAATTCAGGGACATCCAGAGGCACCTTGAGGACCTCGATAATAGAGGTCGTCGCCATAATCTGAGAATCAGAGGCCTCCCGGAGTCCGTCGACCATACCCAAATCTCCTCTGCAGCTACTTCAATCTTCAATGATGTATTGGGAAGACCCCCTGACACACCTATTGAGTTTGAAAGGATCCATAGAGCCCTAAGACCGAGAGCTCGTGACACTGATCCACCCAGAGACATTGTCTGCTGTATAGTTAACTTCAGGCTCAAGGAAAATATTCTGAGAGGTTCCAGAGACCGCCAATCTCTCCTTTACCATGGATCTGAAATTAAGATATTTCAGGACTTATCCCCGATAACCCTGCAGAGGAGACGTGATATGCGTCCCTTACTTGATACTCTACGCTCAAGAAATATTGCTTATCGCTGGAAATTTCCTTTTTGCCTGTCCGCGTCCTCTAACGGTCGCACTGCCAATCTACGAATCCCTGAAGATCTTCATTCCTTTTGCAACACCCTTGGAATCCCATATGTGGATCTACCCGACTGGTATAGAATTCCGCAACTACAACCACTCAGAAGAGCAACCTCCATGGATACCATCCCGGAGAGAGATGATTTCCAGATAAGAAGACCCAGATCTCCCTCGCCGAGGAACAACTCATCTTCCTGCACCAGCTCACACAGGGCTGGTAGCCCCACAGCCTCTCCCGCTCATAGGAAATCGAGAAAAGAAAAAGGAAGATCCCACTAACAGGCTGCTACCCTGATCATCCAGGAACTATCTTTCTCAAACCCCCCCTGCTCATTTTCCTGATGCCCCTTCTTATCCTTCCCTACCCCCCCCCCCCTTTTTTTCTTCCTTTCTCTCTCTTTTTCCCCTTGCTTGTCTTTCTCTGCACATTCAGGTCCAGGACTGATTTTCTTCAAGAGACTTCCTCTATGCCGTCGCTACACCCAGCACTTTTTTTATCCGGAAGGATCTCAACGTAACTCACCTCACCCCATCTGAAGATTCGCAACATCCGCAACAAAGACTTGCCTCAGTGCGCCTGTCGCTGAAATAGAAGATTCTTCATCTCCAAGGCCCCTTCCCACGGACTGGTAAAGTACTACTGCTCCCACACCCATAATCTCAAAACATTCCCAATCCCTCCCCTAGAAGACTTGATACAATCCCTATTGGCCCTCTCAAACCCACAACAAGATCCCCACCTGTTCATCTTTCCTTGATGGATACCTTATGCCATACCTTGATCTTGCTGTTACATGTTAATGTCACTGCCAATACAATCAGCACATGTTACTATTGTGTATGTGGGATTTGAGAGATGGGTCGACTCTCCTCTCCCTCCTTCCTCCCAAAATTTGCCCGAACCCCAAAGACCACACATTACTACATGATCTAGCCTGTATAACCTCTCAATACATTTGTTTGATTGGCTTCGACGATTCCCATTTTTTTTTTTTTTTTTCTCCTTCCCATCCTCCCCCCTTCTATATATTTCCCCCGATATTAACAGACCTCTCACCTGAGATTTTAGAAACAACGTGAGGGACTGGAGAGTCGGCCTGTTTTTCCTAAATTGTTATGATACTCATGTTTGATTTCTGCTATTCGTACAATATATGTTTCACCATACACCTTTGAATACTTATACATATCTAATTAACATGCTTAGTTGCCATAATGACTCCCCCTTTGGGAAAGGGAGGGGAAAAGAAAAAGGGGAGGGGAAAAAGAAAAAAAAAGGGATGGAGAAAAGGGGAAGAAAGGAGAAAACTTTTAAAACTATATGTAGACTTATGATGTTCCCCCTCCATGACACCGTTCAAGGACACACTTATGTCTCATGATATGCACTCATGACACGCTTGATCATCCCACTCCCCTCCTTCTCTCCTCTCTCCCCTCTTCCCCTCCTTCTATCCCACTCTCCCCCTCTCGCCTCTGCTTAAGACATACCTACCACCTCTCACTCTACTCGGGACCCCCCCATCATACCTTCTTTTCCTTTCCCCACGACCTGGAAGATAACATCTGACTTGCTTTCTATAATTCCCCTACTGGCCGGAAACCCTGACTCTACTTCTTTACCTTTCAGATCATTCACTCCTCAGACGCTGCCGCTCTCCCTCGAGACAGAGTCTGTATTTTCTTACACTCTCTGTCGCCGAATCCGATTTGTTCACACACAGGTTAGGTGACCGATTCCTCTCACCCTAACCCTCGGTACTCCCTCTCACCCCTCACTCCCTGTTCCACCCTATCTCCCTCTTGCTTCCCCCCCCACCTCTCCCTCCCCCATCCCTTACCAACTCCCTTTCTATATACCCAGGGTCTCCGTCCCTGGCTTTATCCACCTTAGATCAACCTGCATATTTTACTCACTTTTGAAAATATACTTACTCTC
The DNA here is from genome assembly GCF_965119305.1 of Pelophylax lessonae. Taxonomy (NCBI): domain Eukaryota; kingdom Metazoa; phylum Chordata; class Amphibia; order Anura; family Ranidae; genus Pelophylax; species Pelophylax lessonae. The sequence goes on from NC_138770.1 coordinate 524,941,692, forward strand.
TTGAGCCATAATGACCCCATCTAATCAAAACGCAGAACCCATCCCCCTAAAGATAGTCTCCCTAAACGTTAAGGGATTGAACATCCCAGAAAAAAGATCCCAAGTATTGGACTTAATGCACAAACTCAGAGCGGACATAGTCTTCCTACAAGAAACCCATTTCCATTCTCAAAAAACCCCTAAGCTCAATAACCAAAATTATCCTATCTCCTATCTTGCCACCAACCCACTTGGCAAAACCAAGGGCGTGGCTGTGTTGATCTCTAAAAACCTTGACTGGTCCATGACAGACTCCATAATCGACTCGGACAGTCGATTTATATTCTTAAAAGGACATATAGCACTCAAACCAGTAACCTTAGCCAATGTATACAGCCCTAACTCAGCTCAGAGCATATCGAACACGCTAGCACAATTCCAACAGGGTATCACAATACTGGGCGGTGATTTTAATGTCGCTCTCCACCCGCTACTGGACTCTTCCACGGGCACCTCCTCTCTCCCATATAGAGCTCTTAAACAAATCAGACTAGCACTTCAAGACCTATTATTGCATGACACCTGGCGTACCCTGAACCCCTCTGTTAAAGATTACACGTTCTTTTCCCCCCCACACCAAAAATACTCTCGCCTTGATTACATATTTCTATCCCAGAAGGATCTCCCTTTAATCAAAAAAACCACTATAGAACCCATGCTAATTTCAGACCACCACCCAGTCTCCCTGACCCTAGCCTTACATGCAGAGTCCCCGAAAACCAAATTTTGGAGATTAGATGCCTCCCTCCTGACCCTAGAAACGGACATCTCGTTTCTTAAGAACAAAATTATGGAATTTTTTAACGACAACAACACTCCTGACATTTCCCCCATAACAATTTGGGAAGCACACAAATGTACCATGAGGGGTATCCTCATGTCCCTTAAATCGGAAAAGAAAAAGGCCTCCCAGGCAAAAACAAGGGACATCATACGCAAAATAAGTGAACTTGAAAAAATACACAAAAGAACCCAGGCCCTTTCTACTTATCAAGAACTGATACAAAATAGACAAATACTCCTAGATGATCTCCACATTAAGACTAAACGTAAGTTCATTCTGCAACAAAAATTATTTTATGAATTTGGAAACAAAAGTGGAAAATTCCTTGCAAAAGCTTTACAAGCGAAGAAAGCAAGAAATTCCATCCACTTTATCAAAAACGACCAAGGTACTGCCATGACCCAAACACCCGATATAGCTGCGCAATTTGAACGCTACTATGCCTCCCTTTATAACCTGAACCCCGCCATCTCTGGACACAGGAAAAATACGCTCATACACGACTTCCTTCAGGAAAATTGCCCCAAGATCCTACCCCATATGAACACCCAAGATTTAGATAATCCTCTCTCTCAAGAGGAACTCAAGACGGCGATCTCCCAACTGAAACCAGGAAAAAGCCCGGGTCCTGATGGTTTCACTGCCCCCTACTTTAAAACATTTACAGAACTTATCTCTACCCCACTAATCAATGCTTTCAATGCACTTTCCAACCACTCTGTCCCTCAACACAGGCTTTTAGAAGCACATATCTCCGTCATACCTAAGGAAGGTAAAGACCCATCCCTAGTCACAAACTATAGGCCCATCTCACTCTTAAATGTGGACATTAAACTATTCGCAAAAATAATTGCCAACCGAATACTCCCACTTGTTCCTCTCCTCATACATAAAGATCAAGTAGGCTTTGTTCCTGGGCGGGAAGCCCGAGATAATACCATTAAGGCTATAAACATACACCACTGGATGACTTCCAACAAAATTCAAGGTTTCATGCTATCACTAGACGCCGAGAAGGCGTTCGACAGACTAGACTGGTCTTATATGGAAAGCACCCTACGTTTTATGGGCTTCCCCAATCGCTTACTAAGCCTTATCTTATCCTTATATTCGACTCCGTCTGCTTGTGTGAGAGTTAACGGTTGTCTGTCGAGCGCCTTCTCCATCGGCAACGGAACTAGACAGGGCTGCCCTCTCTCCCCCATTCTATTCGTCCTTACCCTTGAACCCTTTCTGCGCTCCATTGCACAGAATCAAAATATCCACGGCATTCCAATCCAACACAGATCTTACAAGATAGCTGCCTTTGCTGACGATATTCTCCTTTTCCTTAGCAAACCCTTGATCTCAATTCCCGCCCTTCTCCAAGAATTCAAATCCTTTAGAAACATCTCAAATTTCAAAATCAATTTCTCTAAATCTCATGCCCTAAACATATCCCTTCCTCCTCATATGACACAGCAATGTAAAACAAATTTTCCCTTTCTCTGGAAGCAAGACGCCATTAAATACCTAGGCATATATCTTACCACCGACCTTTCAGATCTCTTTCGCTGCAATTTCATCCCAGTCCTTAAAACCATCAAAGAAGACATCAATAGATGGAACAAACCACACTTTTCCTGGTTCGGACGTGCTGCTATCTTAAAAATGAATGTTCTTCCCCGTCTTCTCTACCTTCTCCAAACACTCCCAATTAGAATCCCGAACTCTTTCTTTATATCCTTCAGAAGTATGTGTAGTAACTTCCTTTGGAACAAAATGAGACCCAGAATCGCCTTCTCACTTCTAACTAAACCAAAATCGCAAGGGGGCATAGCCCTACCCGATTTGAAAAAATACTTCTGGGCTTGTCATCTTACACGTATACTAGACTGGTTCCTACATGGTAACAATAAAGACTGGGTTCCCCTGGAAAATGCATTTAGTCCCCTTCCACTCCAAGTGTTACCCTGGTTGGCCTCTGACAAAATTCCTCAGGATACCAAAAAACATCCCCTGATCAGCTGCACTCTTGATACCCTTAAAAACACTTCTAACACCCTGGCAATTTCATCCAACCCAGGCCCTATGACCCCCATAAAGCCCAACCCAGACTTCATACCAGGTATGGACTCATCATTCCTGTCCAATACCTGGAAAGCCGACATTATTAGAGCCCATAGTTTCTTTAAGGATAACACCCTTCTTAATCGCTCAGATTTAACGCCTCAATCATCCCCCGCTCCCTTTCCTATGTGGTCATATTTCCAAATCCGTCACTTTTTGAATTCGCTGAACAAAAACTCATCACTATCCAGAGACCTCACGACCTTTGAAAAACTATGTAATAGCTCCACTCCACAACGACACCTCATATCCACTGTTTACAATCTCCTTGTGACAGACCAAACAACTCTCCCCAATAAAGTCAAACAGGCCTGGGAATCAGACCTGAATACTCCCTTCACAGAAAAAGAATGGGAAAACATCTGTTTTATATCTCACAAAAGTTCGCTTAACGTAACAGTCCAAGAAAACTGTTTTAAAATTCTGTCCAGATGGTATAAAACCCCTTCGCTTATGCACAAATACTACCCAGAAATCCCTGAAAACTGCTGGAGGTGCCATAAACAGCCAGGCACCCTATTCCACATCTTCTGGCAATGCCCGCAGATCCAACCTTTCTGGAAAGATATTCACAGGTTTATCTCCTCCAACCTAAACATTGTCTTGCCCTTCTCCCCAGCACAATACTTGCTACACAGCACCTCAATCCCTCCACACAAATATTGTAAATCTCTAACTCCCCACTTGATAAACGCAGCCAAAATGTGTATCCCTACACACTGGAGGTCAGATACCATCCCTACACACCAAGAATGGGTCAGGAGAATAGAAAAGATAGCCAAATTGGAAGAACTTATTGCCATCGCCAAAGACAAAACCGCCACTCATGCTCGCATCTGGCACCCCTGGACCTCCTTTTCAAGTACATCATCCTCCTCTCGCTCTGCTCCCTCCTCAAGCCAAAACTTAGGGTCACCTCATTAGATACATATAATCAATTCCTAATAGCCCACTTGACACTCCGAAACCTTCTTTACTCCCTCCTCACACCCCTTGCCTTTCCTGGGAACATTAAACTCTCTTTCCAAAACGAGAATTCGGTCGGATCTCTCCCACCCCTAAAAATGGGAAGTAGGTGGGAGTTTTCCTCTACGTATCCCTGTTCCCACTGTTATCTCCTCTCTGGCCCCCTCCCCCATTATATATTTGTTCACTACCTCCAAACTCCCCATAAGGGAATACCCATCCTAAGACTTTCCCCTAGGGACGGAGACCCGCCCCTATCTGCCTTCCCCCCCTTCCCATTCCTCCCAATCTCCTCCCCCCACCTCCCCATTTTCAATCCCACCCCCCCTCCTGCTCACCAACCTTCCTCCTCCCTCTCCTTCCCCACATTCCTCACCTTTTCCTCCGCTCTTTATATGCTTCCCTTCACTCAGTCTTCCACTTCTCTTTACAATCTCTTCCAAGCACTTTCAAAAGTTTTAATTCCTACATGGTAATGATCTCATCAGACCCCCCTTTATTAAAGACAGGCTTGGTTACACGCCCTGTTATTACTAGCACTCACCGCTGACATGACGCCATATTACCTTTCCTCATTTCCTTCCTGTGGCCTATATGTATACTCCTCAGGTTATAATATTCTCGTTAAATTTTTCTGTCTATATTATACTAATGTTTCAAATGTTTGTTTCCCGTCATAGGCGGGCTTAGTTTGTAATATTGCTTGCATTAAGGCTCATTGTAGGATTCCATTTGGGCTATACACCATCTCGAGCCATACCTTTGCAACTTTCTTATCTTAGTTCTCATGTAACACTCTAGCATTTACATTCGAGTTTTTTTTTTTCTCTCTCTCGATTGTATTGCCCACTGTTTGTCAATTTCTTCATGCTTCAGACTGTTTGAACCCAATGCTGTTAATATTTCTATTGTAAAAATTTCAATAAAAACCTTTTTTGGAAAAAAAAAAAAAAATTTAACAATTCAAATAAAATAATGTTGTATATTAGAAAGGTCTCAAGAAAAACAACAACAAAAAAGAAAAACCTGCCAGGTGCACTAGATTTATTCTGTTGTTTAAAAAGTGCAAAACGCCACGGCCCCCTTGCCTTTAAGGACATTCAGTGTGGACTTAAACCAACTGATTTAACAATTTTCCAAAACAGTTACATTCAAGGTACTTCTCTGGTAATAAATGTCTCGGTTGCCCTCTCAAGCGAGCCTACAACCTTCAAATAGTTGATATCATATTTTATCACATGCAGCACCATGGAAACTGGGGTTCAAAATAGAGACTAAGATGTATCATAGTTAGCTGCAAAGGATAGAAACGTTTAGTTCCACTTTAGGTTAAGGAACCTTGGAGAAACTTTCAGAAGCAGAAGGTTAAGTATAGGAGGAGCTGCTTGAAGTACTGAAGTACTGATAATGCTCCAGCCAATCCCCAGCAGGTTAGCTGGTGGAGACGGACACCTCCTAAACACTCTGGGGTCATGCCAGCAAGGGACAGGTGGAATATAGAGAAGGAGTGCTGAGGAGGCTGTCGGTGGCCCATTGAGGGTGCCCCCTAGTCTGGGGGGGATGAACTCGGGCCTGGGGTTTGGGTGCTGGAGGGATCCTCAAACACACAGAGGAATCCTTTCTTGGATGCACAGGACCAGGTGTAAGGACATCGGGAGAAAGACAGCACATCCAGGAGTACTCCAGGAGAAGACAGCCAAGTGGGCTGGTTTGAGTGCAGTCTGGGAGGACTGTGGGGCCAATATGTAACTGGACATTGGACTTGTTCTCTACACACCAAATGGACCCGTGGGCCCTGCCTGTAAAGGGATTTTGCCTAATCTGACTAAGTGCTCTTTGTCAGATCCACAAAAAGTTGAGTCTGTGTTTTCTGCAAGCAAGTGAGTGCTGGAGGAATAGGAGTGTATATAGCTGTACAAAGGAAGAGTTGTCCCTGAAGAGTTGTCTAAAGTCAAGTGGGCATCCCATAATCTCCCTAATCCCTATCCAAGTTTATCCCCTTACTAAAACACAAAAACAAAGTGCTGAACTATTCACTGACTCTGAGTGTGCTCGTGAAAATCTGGCGTGGCTGGGTGTGCAGTATGGGGGATCCCAATTCACCAGCGGCCCATACATGGGGTGCTACATAACAATGCTTGGAATTATTTTTTTCCTCTTACCATGTTTATTGTGATTTTTACAGTATATGTTTCCATAACCATGTTCATTGTACTTACTGGCAATATGTGATAATTATTTTGTAAAACAAAATTAAGCACAGGCTCACAATCCCTCATCAGTGACCTCAAGTAAGCTGTGGGAGAATGATTCCATGGGGACCTCACTTTTATGTACAAGAAAAAGGGGCAGTAGATTTTGAGGTTGGAAACCCTGCTCTGATGTCACTATATTTCCCTAATAGGTACAATCCAGTTATGTGTTATCTGATCTTAACATCCAAATTAACTAGTAAGGGGCAAAGTGAATATCAGTATTTGCAAAGAAAATTTGCTGAGATTTTCTCACCTCTGATAACAGTGGCACCATATTTATAAATGAAAAGAAAATGCAAGCTACTAAACTAGTCTCTATCTCCAGAATAGCAGGTCTAGGCTCAGTTTTCTGAGAGAGATTAGTGTAGCAATTGTGTGTGTGTGTGTGTGTGTGTGTGTGTGTGTGTGTGTGTACAGTACATTGTTGTAGGCTTGAGTTTTTTTTTTATGAATGACAGCTCTCCTCTCCAACCCCCTTCACATTCACAACACAAGCCATCAGTAAGTATTGCATTCTTTCTCTCTTGAGATTTCCTGATGATTGGGCTCAGTCATTTCTTACAGTGGACTTAAGGCAGAGATGATAGCAACGCTGCCAACACCAAGGCAGGGAAAGCATTGAGTGTGAACTGGATGACAGGTAGATGCCAGAGGCAGCTGGCTGGTGCATTGGGAGAGGTATGAGGAGGTTGATGATCATGATAAACCATGATGTACAATAAACTCTTTCTAGAATAAATAAGGTGGCAGAGGAGGCACATAATTACTTATTTAGATATATGAATGCAGATGTTTTGTACTGGCAGATTTCAGAGGAGGCGGGGTAGTAGTCATGCCCCCTCTCCTCCTTCCCTGTCTGTTAGATTTAATTAGGTATTTTTCTCCCTGCTAGCAGCATGGCCAGTAAGAAGTGGGGGACGGAGGTTGAGCTGTCCATTTATACTACTCAATACCCATTGCACAGAACTTAACAACACCAAGTTTTATGTGCGTAGGGTTCCCTGGGGGTTTCAACACGCTTCTGGTTACACTTATTATTTAAAACAAATGTTCCTACAAAAAGAAATATATAGGTATGCTGCCAGTACAGAGCATCTACGTTTATCTGTCCTGCAAACAGACAGTCTTCTCCTTGCTCTGTTGAACAGCTTCATCTCTGCTGTATCCTGCAGGGGCTGGCAGATGGAGCCATGTGTAGTGGAGAAACAGGCATCTAAAACTGTTAGATTTGTGTAAGATCATCAGTTTCTATAGCTTGCTTAGCTCTCTTAAAGAGCAAAGACATGGCTCACTGCCCCTAGATAATGAAATATTCATTTTTTTTCAAGGACCTTTTTCACCTAAAAAATAAGGTGACAAATTGACTATAAGAATAGTTAACATCTATCATTTTTACCTGTCCCAATGCAATTTATATTTAAGGAGCTGGGACTCTACCTCCTCATTATTTATTAGGGATATACAGCATAACATACTTCAATAATCAAATAGTATTCACTCCCAGATATAATTCCACCCAAAACCAAAAACATTATCCTAGTCTGCAATGTCAAGAATATATTCCATACTCATTTTCAAAAAATTACTTCTCACAAAGAAAGATGTATCCACCTTTTCTATTTACCCTGTCCTTTCAGACCATAGCTAGGAATATTAACGGCTCTACTGTGTGAAGAATCAAGCCAATCTGCAATACCAGTAACATCCTTTTTCCTCACTAAAACTGTGACATTTTGCTTGCAGAACACTTAAAACCGTCAATATATCTTACATACAGAATAACAGAATCATTTTTGTTGTACAATTTATGGCATATTATTCTATTTATTGATAACAGAGCAAACTCTCACCTATGATAAGTCTCCTCCTCCACTTCATGCTCTAGTAGTTTCTGGCCCCTATCCAACCTACCGGTTTCCTTTTTTTTTTCCCTTAAGCAAAGTCTTTATTGAAAAAATTCCACCACATATACAGAGAACATGAGTGCTTGTTTTTTTTTTCCCTCTCTCCCCCTTTCTTATCTCTCTTCCTCCTCTCTTTCCCTCTCCTGCCCCATTTTCATGCCTTACCTCACCCCCGGATGGCCTTTTCATCTCTCTTCTTGATGGGTGCATGGCTGCCCCCGGGCGGGACCGCCGGGCATGCCACCCCTTCTGAGCTCTGTGCACCGACAGTTTGGACAGTGTACTCCAGACAACTCCCGCTTTCCCGTCCCTGGGTGCCTCGCTCCCAGGATATGGGCCCTGCCCTGGACCTTACCCTTACAGCAACATTATTTTCCCTGTAGAGCTTCTTTGCTATTATGAGCCCCCCCCCTTCTCTGCACTCTCATCGATATGGCTGTAAGCTTGGGTGTGGCTCCGCCCTCGGACTTTAGAACCCACACCTTGTTTTGTTCATAACTGGTGATCTTGTTGTTGGGATTTTTTATGTTGTGTTTCTTTCTGCTCTGATACCTTTACCGTGTAAGGTCCCCTCTTACCTACCACATTCTCCGAATCGGTCAGTTGTCCTTTGTTAGCTATGTATATTTTTGATCCTTTGTAAGACTTTGGGTCCAATTGCAAATTTGTCTTGCTATTGTTTGTACATTTTTATGCCTTATAAAAATAAAAATTATTTTGAAAAAAAAAAAAAAAACATGAGTGCTTGTAAAAAACACAATCCAAAGTAACAACATAGCGTCAAGATACAGTCACGTGCAGTTATAGTCATAAGACATTCTGGGCTCAATGCAACCATGGGGTATTGACAAAAAGGAAGTCAACTTCAAGACCATGGGGTCGGGACACCCCACACAACATGCCACATGAGGTTATAGTTACCGGCAAGTCTGGAGGACACTGACTGTAGCAGCGCACTGGGAAAAAAAAGGACAATTCGGGGATGAGGACTAGATACACGTCTCCGGAGCCTGAACCCACCTGTCCCAAATTTTGTTATAATTAGAAGGGCAACATCGGTGAGTATATAGCAGTCGTGGAAAGACGGGGAGGGGGGCGCAATGCACTTTCTAGCATGAAACAAAGTCTTGTGTAAGAGTTGGGAGGTGAATTTGTTGATATTGACATCTGGGAAAATGCCCACTAGACATGGTTTGGGGGCCAATGTTAAAGGGGAGCCCATGGTATCCTGCAGGAACCCCAGAACCTGCTTCCAAAAGCCCTACAGAATTGGGCAGCTCCACAGGAGATGGTAAAATGTGCCAGGCGTATCGCCACACATAGGAAACATAGCCGAGGCTCCCGCACGATATTTGGCTGTCACGACAGATGTCAAGTAGGCCCTATGGAGTATAAACAATTGGGTCAAGCAGTCTGACAATTTTGGGAATACTAGCTTACAGTTGTCAAGGGCATCTTCCCACTCCTCATCCTCCACGGATCCCACATCCCCCTCCCATTTAGTTTTAATGGCATAGGCCAGTACCGAGGATGCAGGCAAAAGGAGCGCATTGTAGAGGTGCGAGATGAGCTGTTTCGGTTCAGATCCCGAAGCACTTCTATGATGGAGATTGGGGGTCACGTCCCGCACAGGTTGGGGAAATTGGGAGGAGAATGCATGTCGGAGTTGCAGGTACCTAAAGAATAGTCGGTTTGGGAGATTGAATCGATGTTTCAAGGCATCGAACGTTTTAAGGTGACCGTCGGTCAATAATTGGGCCAGAAAATGTATTCCGTAACGGGTCCAGGCATGTGCATCAGGAATAGAGGCCAGTTTGGGGAGATGAGCGTTGTGCCACAACAGAGTATCATCATGAAGTGAGGGGAGATCCAGTTTGATGGACACAACATCCCAGACACGTCTGTTTTGTTATAGCATAGACGTTTTATCTCCCAGGGACTCATCCCCCCCCCCCACACCTGTTAGTATCAAGGATAGGGGGTCAGCAGATGCACGGGCCCATGACGGAGCGAGGAGGGTCAAGAATCTGTCTCTGTCCATGTTGTGTAGATGGAAGAAGTGGGAAAACTGCGACGCCAGATAATACATGTTAAAGCCGGGAAGCGCCAGGCTGCCCAAGTCTGTGGGATTTTTGAGTTTCTTCCATGCAAGTGTATGTCAGCTAGAGCCCCATATAAAGGGTTTCAAAATGGAGTCAAAGTGGAGGAAGTGTTTAAGGGGGAGATATAACGGGGAATGCCATAGAATGTATAACAGTTTGGGCAAGAGGATCATTTTGACCAAATTGACTCTTCCCTGTACCCCCAGCGGGAGACACGCCCGTGTCTGGGTTTTCATTTTAAGCAAAATAAAAAGGGGCTGTATATTGTCAGGTAGGTAATGCGTAGGGGAGTTGGTGATATGAATCCCCAAATACTTGATACGCTCCACCGTCTGCAGAGGGAAGCGTAGATCCGCCCGGGAGGAAGGGACGTTATCTATGGGAATTTGGGATTTGTCCCAGTTAATCGTTTAACCCGAGAAATGGCCAAAGTGCTCGATGAGGGACAGGGCAGTGTGGAGAGAGTCACCCGGATCAGCCAAGTACAACAGAGTATCATCCGCGTACATACTTATTTTTTCTTCCAAGGCACCAACCTGAAGGCCGCAGGTACCAGGATGCGTCCTGATAGCTATCGCCAGGGGCTCGGCCACCAAGGCATAGATGAGCGGCAAAAGTGGGCAGCCCTGGCGGGTCCCTCTACTAAGGAGGAACTCCGCTGACGTACATCCATTTTCCAAAACCCTGGCCACCGGGGCCTGATATAGAACCCAGGCCCAGCGAATAAATTTGGGGCCAAAGCCATAGCCCTCGAGGCAGCACGACAGGAAGCCCCACTCCACCGAGTCAAATGCCTTGGCTGTGTCCAAGGACACTACAATCCTAGAGCTGGAATTATCATGTTGCGCCTGAAAATTCATGAACAGGCGTCTCAAATTGAACAAGGTATTTCTACCAGGCATGAAACCCGACTGATCCGGGTGAATCAAGGAAAGGATTACCTTATTGAGTCTGATTGAGAGCACCTTGGCCAGGATCCTAACATCCACCTGCAGCAGGGAGATGGGGCGGTAAGAGGCCGGTAGATGGGGGTCCTTACCAGGTTTGGGGATTAAGACTATGAGCACCTCTCGCATAGAGGGGGGCAATGAGGAGGTGTCAAAAGCTGTTTCAAACACGAAACTGGGGTGCCAGTACATCAGAGTACACGGAAAAAAATTCAGCGGGTAAGCCGTCCAACCCAGGGGACTTAGATCTGGAGAACTTGGTGATCGCCTCTACAATTTCGTCTTGCGTCAGGGGGGCTTCTAACAATGTCAGTTGTTTGTCAGTCAGTTGCGGGAGGACGTCGGGGGACAAGTAAGGAATAAGTGGAGAGTCGTCGGCAGGAGCCGTGGAGGTGTAAAGGTCACGGTAAAAGTCACGGAAACAGTCAGCCACCTTTACAGGGTCCGAGATTAGGGTGCCGTCGGCTGATCGTAGGGTGATGACTACTGGTGGTTTGTTGTTACTATGAACTAGGTAGGCCAGAAGTTTTCCCACACGTTCACCATGTTCGTACAGCCTTTGTTTCTGAAAAAAGAGGGTCCTACGTGCTTTCTCATAATCTAATTGTTCTACCACTCTGGTGAGGAGTTTAAGTTGATCTGCTCCCGGCGGCGGCGGATCAGCCGAAAAGACCTCCTCCACCGATGCCAGGGTCTGCGTAGCCTGCGTGTAGGCCCGTGGTGAGTCAGTTTTAATGGTGTTGATGGTGGCGGTCAGGGTCGCCCGGGCATGCAGTTTAAAAGTCTCCCAGACCACGAGAAGGGAAGCCGAGATGGTATTATCAGCGAAAAAATGCTGCCATTCTTCGGCTATATTCCTTTCTTTAGGAATCAGAGAGAGCAAAAAGGGGTTCAGTCTCCAGGCGGGCCCGACCCATACACCTTGGAAACTCACTGATATCCAGTAGGGTCTATGGTCAGAGAGGCTGCGGGTGTGAAAACTAGCATCCAGTAAATTGGGGAGCAGGGACGGGGAGATAAGGATGAGGTCTATACGGGACATAGAGCGATGAGTGGAAGAGTGACAGGAGAAGGCCTGAAGAGTGAGATACTTGACTCTCCAAGAGTCCAGAAGATTGAACTCCACCATCAGGCGGGCAAACCTGGTAGTAGTGAGTGGAGCCTGAGGGGCCCCGGAGACGTGCAATCTGTCTAGATTGGGATTCATGGTGTTGTTAAAATCCCCAAGCCAGATCAAAGGAATATTGGGGTGTAGCATCATGAAGTCCAGCCCTTCAAGTAGGATGGCCGAGGAGAAGGGGGGGCCGTTGAATGCCATTAGTAAATACGGCTCACCACACAAAAGTACTTCCAGAAACACAAATCTGCCCAATGGGTCTACTAGGGAACCCCCGGAGCTCAAAGTGCACAGTCTTAGCGATCAGGATCACCACTCCCCGAGAGTGTGTGGTAAACATGGAGTGCAAAGTCCAACCTATCCATGGGCGCCTCATCGCCTGTTGCAGTGCGCCATCTAGATGGGTCTCCAGTAGGACTATAACATCAGCCTTATGACGTTTGAGCACATCAAACACCACTGAGCGCTTAATCTTGTCCCTAAGACCACGGACATTCCACGTCAGAAATTTAAGGCACACCATTTAGAAGGGCAAGCAGCATAATGTACAGGAGATCCAGGGGTTCCATTCAACCCACAACATTACTAGGCAATCCCAGGACAGACCAAGATACGGCATCACCAGGAGCATCTATATGGCTGTATGAGAAGTTTAGTACAAGCACTACAGATATGAGTAAGCATGACATATATCTAAAAGACAAGAAAAAGCAACTAATAAAATGCATCAATAAAGACATCTTGCACACCCACCCCGCCCTGCAAACACCCCAACTTGTGCGGGCCTGAAAAATCCCAACCCAACCAGTCAACCAACATGGTTCAAAAAACCCAGGAGGGGGACAAAAAGGGTCCAGCATAGGAGGAAAAAGTGTCCAGGGGTAAAAAATATGAAAAGTTTCAGGGGCCTGAAAGAAAAACAAGTCCCATCCCCGTACATGATGACAGAAGGGTGGTTGGCAGGCGTGCCTACCATAGGCAGTCTGGGGGAGGGAAACTTCGCTGGGTAGCATGGCATGCGAGCAGGACACTTTGCTGAAAAAAATTGAAGAATGGGAAGGAGACAAAAAGGGGGAAGGAAAAGGTAGAAAAAAAAGTAACAATGAAAATTAGGGGGGGGGTGATATCACACATTAGGGGCAAAAAATGTAGGTGCTCCGTCAGCTTGTAAGGAGGCCCGTCCCTTTTCCAGATGAGGAAGGCGGAATGGGATATATAACAGAAGGGGAGCACAGAAGGAGAGGTGAATGAAGACAAAAAAGGAGGGGGGTGGATAAAACTCCTTGCGGGGGGAGCCGGGACAGCCACATTCAGGTATCCAGTGCAGGGTCCAAAGCCACAACAACACACAAAGAAGGATGAGTAGATAGCCAATGAACCCGGATCAGGCCATAACATACTTGCAGGTGTTCTACGCAAGGATGGAGAGGCCAGGTTCTGAGGAGGGGAAGCAGGTAATTCCAGAAGGGAGGCATGAGGTACATTCAGGCTTGCGCCTCAAGATGTTCCAGCCAGGAAATAGCTGCCTCAGGGTCGTCAAAAAAGTGCACTCTGTCTTCACCTTCAACACGAAGGCGGGCCGGATAGAGCATAGCATATTTAATGTGCTTTATGCGGAGCCTGCGTTTAGCCTCGATGAAGGTTTTGCGCTTTTTCTGAACTTCAATTGAGATGTCGGGGAAGATTGCAAGTCTCCCATTACCAAAGGGGGTGTTGCCTTTTTCTCTGGTAACCCTAAGGACGGTGTCTCTGTCCCTGAAGTTAAGGAGCTTCGCTATAAAGGTGCGGGGGGGTGCCCCCTGAGGCGCTGGTCGGCCAGAGAGACGGTGGGCTCTCTTTACAACAAAAGTGGGGGAGAAGGCTTCCCGGCCATAGGTATCAATTAGCAGCTGTTCCAGAAAGTCTGAAGGGTGGGATCCCTCAGCTCCCTCAGGCAGGCCTATTAGCCTAATGTTGCACCTCCGCAGTCTATTCTCCATATCATCCTGCTTCATCAGCAATTGTGTGACTTGTAGCTGGAGATTGTCAGAGGCTAGCTGTAAGGGGGGCAGGGAGTCTTCAACCCCACTGATCCGCTGCTCTGCATCTGTGACCCTTTCCCTTCATTTCTGGAGGTCCTGGCGAACCAGGGAGATGTCAACCTTCACCTCCTCAATCTTAGTGGTAAGGGATGCTTGGCATTGAGATATTGCTTCCAGGACCCTCTCTGTCTCGGCTCCCGCCGCACTTACCTCCGGTCCTGCCGCGGTGCCATCTTGGGCCTGAAGCTCCTTCTCCAGGCGGCGAAATTTATCCAACTTGGTGGTGGTGTCCGCCGATTTTTTGGGCGGTGACATGTTGCGGGGTGTCTGCGGGGGGTCAGGAGGCCCAAGGGGAGGCAATCCAGGATGTTAGGGTGCAGGATATTGAATATTAGGAGAAACGGCCGGCGGAGCTCCTCTCACTCGCGTCCTACCGCATGCCGCTCCAGGCCACGCCCCCTCTACCGGTTTTCTTTTTTAACTTGCCCTTCCACCAAGCCTAGTTTATTTACTCTTCCAACTAACCAAGATTATTCCTTCAGCTATCCCCAAAACCTGTTCCACACAATATTAAACCCTTTCAATTCATTTGGAAACTTCTTTGCATTATATTTTGCATGGTAGTGAAAAGTCAGCTTAGTTCTATAGCAACCTATACACTAAGAGTTAAGTGTACCTTACACTAAGACTTAAAGTGTCACTCACTAAACCCACATCTTAAAAAACTGTCAGTAAATGCGTATTACATGCTGTCAATACTCAGTCACTATTAGTGTTGAGCGAACACGGACTGTATTATTCGTGTTCGTACCGAATAATTGGATTTTTTGTACCCGAACACGGACACGGACACTTTACTGTATGTTCGGGTAAAAATCCGTGTTCGGTCGTTTTATTTCCGGGTTTTGCATGCTTTGGCGCTCTTTTCATGGCGGGCTTTCAACAGCCAATCAACAATCGTTTAACTGGTGTGCCTTAAGCCATCCCAGCCATGCCTGCAAATGTCTCAGTAGCTGTGATTGGCCGTCTGAAGCATGTGACCAAGTCTTTATAAGTTCGAGGCAGCCGCAGCGGCGTCATTATGCTGCTTAGATTCAGGGACAGAGCACACATCAACGTGCTGGCTGCTGATTAGGGAAAGATAGGCAGGAAAAAACCATAGAATTGAGGGACAGGTCGGAGTGTTTAGGCAGGGCGAGTTGTAGGCATTTTAGGGATAGAGTCTGCTGAATTATAGGGTCAGTGTCTTCTACAAACTACAATCGATATTGCTGTGTGGGGGGTGGGGTGAATCTGCACTCAATCCTGATCTACGATCTCTTCTCAATCCTGTTAGGGACAGAGTCTGCTGAATTTTAGGGAAACTGTGTTCTACAAACTACAATCGATATTGCTGTGTGGTGTGGGATTGGAGATAGGCAGGTGTCAGTGATCCACATCCATTTTTCTGTGTGTGAGCTGCAGTGAACACAATCTTTTTGGGCTGCAGTGAACACAATCTTTTTGGGCTGCAGTGAACACAATCTTTTTGGGCTGCAGTGAACACAATCTTTTTGGGCTGCAGTGAACACAATCTTTTTGGGGTGCAGTGAACAAAATCTTTTTGGGGTGCAGTGAACACAATCCTTTTTGGTGTGCAGTGAACACAATCTTTGTGGGGTGCAGTGAACAAAATCCTTTGTGGGGTGCAGTGAACACAATCTTTTTGGGGTGCAGTGAACAAAATCCTTTTTGGGGTGCAGTGAACAACATCCTTTTTGGGGTGCAGTGAACACAATCTTTTTGGGGTGCAGTGAACAAAATCCTTTGTGGGGTGCAGTGAACACAATCTTTTTGGGGTGCAGTGAACACAATCTTTTTGGGGTGGAGTGAACAACATCCTTTTTGGGGTGCAGTGAACAAAATCCTTTTTGGGGTGCAGTGAACAAAATCATTTTTGGGGTGCAGTGAACACAATCTTTTTGGGGTGCAGTGAACACAATCTTTGTGGGGTGCAGTGAACACAATCTTTTTGGGGTGGAGTGAACAACATCCTTTTTGGGGTGCAGTGAACAACATCCTTTTTGGGGTGCAGTGAACACAATCTTTTTGGGGTGCAGTGAACACAATCTTTGTGGGGTACAGTGAACAGAATCTTTGTGGGGTGCATTGAACACAATCTTTGGGGGGTACAGTGAACACAATCTTTGTGAGGTGCAGTGAACACAATCTTTGTGGGGTGCAGTGAACACAATCATTGTGGGGTGCAGTGAACTCAATCTTTGTGGGGTACAGTGAACACAATCTCATACTTCTGAAGGTTTGAGGGTGCTGCCTGTTCCATACTCCCCCTACTCCTCATCTAGCCTTTTAGGGGTACAAACAATAGTAATTGGGGCCTAGTGTGGTTGTGTACGTGTGATATACATACACTTTTTTGGGATCATATTTTCTATTCCGCTATTTAATCAAAAACCTTTGGGGATCAGTTAAATTGGGGGATAGTCTGTGTTGGTACGTGTGAGAGAGATCCACCTTTCCAAGTTGTTGGGGTTCATCTCATACTTCTGAAGGTTTGAGGGTGCTGCCTGTTCCATACTCCCCCCTACTCCTAGCCTTTTAGGGGTACAAACAATAGTAATTGGGGCCTAGTGTGGTTGTGTACGTGTGATATACATACACTTTTTTGGGATCATATTTTCTATTCCGCTATTTAATCAAAAACCTTTGGGGATCAGTTAAATTGGGGGATAGTCTGTGTTGGTACGTGTGAGAGAGATCCACCTTTCCAAGTTGTTGGGGTTCATCTCATACTTCTGAAGGTTTGAGGGTGCTGCCTGTTCCATACTCCCCCTACTCCTAGCCTTCTAGGGGTACAAACAATAGTAATTGGGGCCTAGTGTGGTTGTGTACGTGTGATATACATACACTTTTTTGGGATCATATTTTCTATTCCGCTATTTAATCAAAAACCTTTGGGGATCAGTTAAATTGGGGGATAGTCTGTGTTGGTACGTGTGAGAGAGATCCACCTTTCCAAGTTGTTGGGGTTCATCTCATACTTCTGAAGGTTTGAGGGTGCTGCCTGTTCCATACTCCCCCTACTCCTAGCCTTTTAGGGGTACAAACAATAGTAATTGGGGCCTAGTGTGGTTGTGTACGTGTGATATACATACACTTTTTTGGGATCATATTTTCTATTCCGCTATTTAATCAAAAACCTTTGGGGATCAGTTAAATTGGGGGATAGTCTGTGTTGGTACGTGTGAGAGAGATCCACCTTTCCAAGTTGTTGGGGTTCATCTCATACTTCTGAAGGTTTGAGGGTGCTGCCTGTTCCATACTCCCCCTACTCCTAGCCTTTTAGGGGTACAAACAATAGTAATTGGGGCCTAGTGTGGTTGTGTACGTGTGATATACATACACTTTTTTGGGATCATATTTTCTATTCCGCTATTTAATCAAAAACCTTTGGGGATCAGTTAAATTGGGGGATAGTCTGTGTTGGTACGTGTGAGAGAGATCCACCTTTCCAAGTTGTTGGGGTTCATCTCATACTTCTGAAGGTTTGAGGGTGCTGCCTGTTCCATACTCCCCCTACTCCTAGCCTTTTAGGGGTACAAACAATAGTAATTGGGGCCTAGTGTGGTTGTGTACGTGTGATATACATACACTTTTTTTGGATCATATTTTCTATTCCGCTATTTAATCAAAAACCTTTGGGGATCAGTTAAATTGGGGGATAGTCTGTGTTGGTACGTGTGAGAGAGATCCACCTTTCCAAGTTGTTGGGGTTCATCTCATACTTCTGAAGGTTTGAGGGTGCTGCCTGTTCCATACTCCCCCTACTCCTAGCCTTTTAGGGGTACAAACAATAGTAATTGGGGCCTAGTGTGGTTGTGTACGTGTGATATACATACACTTTTTTGGGATCATATTTTCTATTCCGCTATTTAATCAAAAACCTTTGGGGATCAGTTAAATTGGGGGATAGTCTGTGTTGGTACGTGTGAGAGAGATCCACCTTTCCAAGTTGTTGGGGTTCATCTCATACTTCTGAAGGTTTGAGGGTGCTGCCTGTTCCATACTCCCCCCTACTCCTAGCCTTTTAGGGGTACAAACAATAGTAATTGGGGCCTAGTGTGGTTGTGTAGGTGTGATATACATACACTTTTTTGGGATCATATTTTCTATTCCGCTATTTAATCAAAAACCTTTGGGGATCAGTTAAATTGGGGGATAGTCTGTGTTGGTACGTGTGAGAGAGATCCACCTTTCCAAGTTGTTGGGGTTCATCTCATACTTCTGAAGGTTTGAGGGTGCTGCCTGTTCCATACTCCCCCTACTCCTAGCCTTTTAGGGGTACAAACAATAGTAATTGGGGCCTAGTGTGGTTGTGTACGTGTGATATACATACACTTTTTTGGGATCATATTTTCTATTCCGCTATTTAATCAAAAACCTTTGGGGATCAGTTAAATTGGGGGATAGTCTGTGTTGGTACGTGTGAGAGAGATCCACCTTTCCAAGTTGTTGGGGTTCATCTCATACTTCTGAAGGTTTGAGGGTGCTGCCTGTTCCATACTCCCCCTACTCCTAGCCTTTTAGGGGTACAAACAATAGTAATTGGGGCCTAGTGTGGTTGTGTACGTGTGATATACATACACTTTTTTGGGATCATATTTTCTATTCCGCTATTTAATCAAAAACCTTTGGGGATCAGTTAAATTGGGGGATAGTCTGTGTTGGTACGTGTGAGAGAGATCCACCTTTCCAAGTTGTTGGGGTTCATCTCATACTTCTGAAGGTTTGAGGGTGCTGCCTGTTCCATACTCCCCCTACTCCTAGCCTTTTAGGGGTACAAACAATAGTAATTGGGGCCTAGTGTGGTTGTGTACGTGTGATATACATACACTTTTTTGGGATCATATTTTCTATTCCGCTATTTAATCAAAAACCTTTGGGGATCAGTTAAATTGGGGGATAGTCTGTGTTGGTACGTGTGAGAGAGATCCACCTTTCCAAGTTGTTGGGGTTCATCTCATACTTCTGAAGGTTTGAGGGTGCTGCCTGTTCCATACTCCCCCTACTCCTAGCCTTTTAGGGGTACAAACAATAGTAATTGGGGCCTAGTGTGGTTGTGTACGTGTGATATACATACACTTTTTTTGGATCATATTTTCTATTCCGCTATTTAATCAAAAACCTTTGGGGATCAGTTAAATTGGGGGATAGTCTGTGTTGGTACGTGTGAGAGAGATCCACCTTTCCAAGTTGTTGGGGTTCATCTCATACTTCTGAAGGTTTGAGGGTGCTGCCTGTTCCATACTCCCCCTACTCCTAGCCTTTTAGGGGTACAAACAATAGTAATTGGGGCCTAGTGTGGTTGTGTACGTGTGATATACATACACTTTTTTGGGATCATATTTTCTATTCCGCTATTTAATCAAAAACCTTTGGGGATCAGTTAAATTGGGGGATAGTCTGTGTTGGTACGTGTGAGAGAGATCCACCTTTCCAAGTTGTTGGGGTTCATCTCATACTTCTGAAGGTTTGAGGGTGCTGCCTGTTCCATACTCCCCCTACTCCTAGCCTTTTAGGGGTACAAACAATAGTAATTGGGGCCTAGTGTGGTTGTGTACGTGTGATATACATACACTTTTTTGGGATCATATTTTCTATTCCGCTATTTAATCAAAAACCTTTGGGGATCAGTTAAATTGGGGGATAGTCTGTGTTGGTACGTGTGAGAGAGATCCACCTTTCCAAGTTGTTGGGGTTCATCTCATACTTCTGAAGGTTTGAGGGTGCTGCCTGTTCCATACTCCCCCTACTCCTAGCCTTTTAGGGGTACAAACAATAGTAATTGGGGCCTAGTGTGGTTGTGTACGTGTGATATACATACACTTTTTTGGGATCATATTTTCTATTCCGCTATTTAATCAAAAACCTTTGGGGATCAGTTAAATTGGGGGATAGTCTGTGTTGGTACGTGTGAGAGAGATCCACCTTTCCAAGTTGTTGGGGTTCATCTCATACTTCTGAAGGTTTGAGGGTGCTGCCTGTTCCATACTCCCCCTACTCCTAGCCTTTTAGGGGTACAAACAATAGTAATTGGGGCCTAGTGTGGTTGTGTACGTGTGATATACATACACTTTTTTTGGATCATATTTTCTATTCCGCTATTTAATCAAAAACCTTTGGGGATCAGTTAAATTGGGGGATAGTCTGTGTTGGTACGTGTGAGAGAGATCCACCTTTCCAAGTTGTTGGGGTTCATCTCATACTTCTGAAGGTTTGAGGGTGCTGCCTGTTCCATACCCCCCCTACTCCTCATCTAGCCTTTTAGGGGTACAAACAATAGTAATTGGGGCCTAGTGTGGTTGTGTACGTGTGATATACATACACTTTTTTTTGATCATATTTCCTATTCCGCTATTCAATAAAAACCTTTGAGGATCAATTGAATTGCGGGATAGTCTGTGTCGGTACGTGTGAGAGAGATCCACCTTTCTAAGTTGTTGGGGTTCATCTCATACTTCTGAAGGTTTGAGGGTGCTGCCTGTTCCATACTCCCCCTACTCCTCATCTAGCCTTTTAGGGGTACAAACAATAGTAATTGGGGCCCAGTGTGGTTGTGTACGTGTGATATACATACACTTTTTTTGGATCATATTTTCTATTCCGCTATTTAATTTAACTGGGCCTCCATGCGAGACCTGTGTGCCTTGTTGCGCTGTTTTGAGTACTCCACCAACATGGCCAGTGGCAATGACGCCGTTCTCAGCTTAACTATCCCACTTCTATGCCTCCTTGAAAAAACAATTCGGGCGATGATGGAAGAGGATGTGGCACAGGATGAGGAGGAGGAGGAGGATGAAGAGGTAACATTTCCAAGGCTTTCAGGGCAGTCATTCGCAAGGGGCTCCGAGGGTGGGTTCCTGCACACGCAAACGCCAGGGACGCAATTGTCCAGCAGGGGCACAGTTCTGGAGGATGAGGAGGATGAGGAGGAGGAGGAGCTGGAGGAGGAGATGGAACCATGTTCACAGCAGGGTGGCACCCAGGCCAGCTCATGGCCATCACTGGTGCGTGGCTGGGGGGATACAGAGGACACGGACGATACACCTCCCACAGAGGACAGCCTTTCGTTGCCTCTGGGCAGCCTGGCACACATGAGCGATTACATGCTGCAGTGTCTCCACAACGACCGCCGAGTTGCCCACATTCTAACTTGTGCTGATTACTGGGTGGCCACGCTGCTGGATCCCCGTTACAAGGACAACGTACCGTCCTTAATTCACTCACTGGAGCGCGATCGCAAGATGCGCGAGTACAAGCGCACGCTGGTAGACGCCATGCTGCTGGCATTCCCATCTGACAGCGGGGCCACAGTGGAAGCACAAGGCAGAGGAGGAGGAGGAGGAGGTCGCCAACGCAACCAGGGCACCGCCAGCACCTCAGAAGGCAGGGTTAGCATGGCCGAAATGTGGAAAAGCTTTGTCAGCACGCCACAACAAACAGCAGCACCAGCAGCTCAGATGGAACGTCTTAGCAGGAGGCAGCATTTTACCAACATGGTGGAGCAGTATGTGTGCACACGCCTACATGTAGTGAATGACGGGTCTGCCCCCTTCAACTTCTGGGTCTCCAAATTGGGCACATGGCTTGAGCTTGCCCTTTACGCCTTGGAGGTGCTGGCGTGCCCTGCAGCCAGTGTATTATCTGAACGGGTATTTAGCACGGCTGGGGGCGTTATAACAGACAAGCGCAGCCGCCTGTCCAGAGACAATGTGGACAAGCTCACGTTCATTAAAATGAACCAGGCATGGATCCCACGGGACTTTTCCGTACCTTATGCAGAATAGCAATGGATACCGACCTTACCCACCCATTGTTCCATTTTTGCTCTTTCTCACTCTTTTGGGGTGTACCCCCATTTAAAATTTTTGAAAAGAAGCAGTGTTGGCTACCTCGTCCTCCTCCTCAGGGCCAGATTAATGTAGGGGCTATTGGAGCTGCAGCTCCAGGCCCCTACCTTTTATATAGGCCCCGGGTTGGCCATATTCACTGTTACCGCTCTTCTGTCACTTGTAAACACAGAAGTCTGGCTTCTATGCTCGCTTCCCCAGGCAGCACCCTCAGAACCTCCCCACACAGCGTGAAGGCCGGACAAGGAGGGACAGTTGGCGATGCATGGATGTGTTTATGGGCTTCAGAGACAGCATCCCATGTTGAATTAGGCATGCATGGCTGCACCCTTCCTCCTCTGGGTGCATGGCAAGGCACGGCCCTTAAGGCCCTTCAAAATCCTCAGCACCAAGCCCATGATGCTGTTAATCCGGCCCTGGTCCTCCTCCACCGCCGCTTCCACCTACACCGCCCATAGGTGTGCGCAGCCTATTGCATTAAGGTGTGCACCCCAAAGTTGAAATACACATGCATGTGTTTGCCAGCAGGGAGAGTAATGTATCGGGGCCATGTACCTGTAGGCAAGGAGAAATAGAGCAGAGCAGGTCCCAGGGAGATCTTTCCCATCTCCTCACTGGCAATGCTATGTGCCCTAGGTGATTAGGGTGTGCCCAGGCACACCCAGCACACCCTGTGCGCACGCCTATGTCACCGCCACATCCACCACCACCTCAACCTCCCTCCTACTCCATATGGGCCTCGTCCTTCAGAGATGAAGAAGAACATTGTTTTATTTTTCTGTTTTTTTTTTGTTGTTTTAAGTTATTTCCCTATCCACATTTGTTTGCAGAGCACTTGCCATGCTCTTAATTACGTTTTGCTGCCATTTGCAGCACTCTAGCCCTTTCCTTTGGTGTTTTAGAGCCATTTTAGTGCCTTAAAGTTCGGGTCCCCATTGACTTCAATGGGGTTCGGTGTCCGGGAAAAGTTCGGTAAAAGTCCGGGACACGGACCCGGACTTTTTTTTAAAGTTCGGCCGAACCCGTCGAACACGGACATCTAGGTGTTCGCTCAACCCTAGTCACTATGAGATTTGTTTTATATATTCTGCAAACAACCTGGTTGATTCTGCTGCTCTCTATCTCTACCTTCTGTTCTTGTTCCTAATTCAGCTAGGCATTTTGCAGCCGTCGTTGCAACACTGCACATACTCAGTTTTCAGTAAGTTTCTTTGTTGAGCATTATCTCACTATCACATCTGAGCAGCCCATGTGACTATAGAGCCACACATCTGGGCATATACACAGTGGTAAATAACAGCCCACTCCTCCCTCTTCTTCCATGCCCACTAACTGAGAGGGGTCTGGCTTAAGACTGGAGCTCCACTCTAGACAGGAAACATGTGACCTCCGCTCAAAGTTTTTTTTTTTTTTACTCAACTTTAATTTAACAAACAACCAATAGACAGACACAACTCGAGTAAGTGAAGGTCACATATTTCCTGTCTATATGGGAGCTTCAGTATGCAGCAGGACACCATTGCATGCAAGGTACAGTGGACAAGTTTGGGTACAACTGTTTTTCTAAGTTGTATGGGTGCACACACTGTTATAGCTAGACATAATTTTACTCAATGGTTTTTGGAAATGTAATTGTATATAAAGGATCAGCATTTGCAGCAGGACACCCCAGATGATGTCTATTTAGACTAAACACGTTGGGTCTACTGCATATGCTGAGGTTATTTATCTGTACAATCACTTTTTACACTGGATTTCTGTAAGTGTGTTTTTCCTTTGATATTAAATTGCTCTTAAAGGTACGTACTATGTGAGTTTTTTGTTTCCTTGAGAATTTCGTGGATAGTATTTTCCTGCTGTGGGCACCAAAGATTTTCCTATCGTGATTTGTGAAAGATGAGTCTATACCTTTCTATGGAAGATCTGTGACATCTGCCATAAAGATCATTTACCTTTGTGTCAGCCTGATTGACCCAAAAAGTATACGCTTTGTTGGGTCCCTATTATCTGGTAAGCCTCCGATTCATTTATAATGTTGGTGGTGGCCACATATCTAGGATCCTCTAAGGATGTTTATTTTGCACTCTTTGGTGGATGTTATATGAACTTTTCCATGGACTAATCATTTCTTAAACATATGCACTTTATACATGCATATTTTGCACATATGTTTGCACAATTTTGATATATTTTTCCTATTTTTTAACACATATGCACTTTATATATGCATATTTTTGCACGTATTTGCGCAACAAAAAGTTTTTGTATGTTTTTATATGTATGCACATGATGCACTTTATTTACATAGTTTTGCATATGCACTCGCTTGTCATTGCAAAGTATATACAGTAATCCCCCGCTCCATCGCGGTTCAGTTTTTGCGGTCCCGGTAATTCGCGTTTTTTTTTGTAATGTTATTTTACTATATAAATCATTAAAAATGAAATATTTTTGTGTTTTCCATAGCTCTTGCTCTGTCTCTTAGTATCTTTTATGTGTTTAAATGAGTTTCTATTGTTCTAAAAGTGTGTTTAAAGACCTTAAAATGCTTTTACACGTACAGTGACAGTAAAATAAACATGCCTACAATGCATTTTAATAGGGTTTTTCTATTTCGCGGAATTTCACTTTTCGCGGCTGGGTCCGGAACGTAACCCCCGCAATGGAGGGGGGTTTACTGTATTGATTTGATTTTCACCCATGCGTATTTGCACAATTTTTGCATTTGTTGCACAATTTACTGGGTTTGCTTTTATGTAAGCATTGATTCGGACTTTATATTGTTTTATCTGCGCTGCTCTGATTTATTCATAATTTTATTCAATGCAATTATTTTATTATTATTTTTTAGTTTTATAATAAAAATTGCATTATATTATGATTGTGTGCACTAACATTTTTCTGAGTGTATTGTTTACTTAAATTATGGGTTTGATAAACAGCGGTAATATTATGTGATAAAGTTGCATCTGATGCCATTTTATTGACATGCATTAGCTTTCTTGATGCCATGATTGATTCTGAGGACATTATTAAGTATGTGTTTGCACTTTATATCATTATAATATTTTTCTTTTTTTTTCCTTTTAACTCTTTGTGGAAACAGTTAAAAAGTATTAATGTTCTCATGCCCATCCTATTATCTCTGTGACTGAACCACTTGGTACCCTTATTAGGTGCTTATTTCTGCCAAAGAGTGCCTCCTGCCCTCCAAACCGTTCCGAGCAGACTGAGAGCCAATACCAGCCCTTTTTACCCCAAAGACTGTTTATTGAAACTCAGAGACATACTTTATACCCCACAGGAGGATATTCCCCTCCTGATCATATTACCCTAACAATACAAAACTGTAAACAGGAATACAGGAATATAATTAATATAGCTAAACAACAACCAACAAATGCTATAAACATGAGGTTAATTAAACAACTAGCCACCCAGACAATGTTGTGATTAATCAGAGATCTCAGGTCAGACTGCCCAGTCCCAAGGTCACAACAAAGTACATTACACATCACATAACATCCCACAATAGTTTGCTAGCAAACAGACAGAAACAATAGGTGAGTTAATTAGCACAATTAACAATAGGTGAACGACACTTAGGAGGCACACTAAAGGAGGGACCTTCTTACAATACCCACATTATAGCAAGAGACCCAAGACAGGGGGCTTTGAGCTGATTAGATTAACATATGCTCTGAGTCTCACAGTGTGGAGCAGTTATTGTTGGTATTGTGGCATCTTGACTCTAAACATGGATCCTGGGCCTTCCCAGATTCCCAGAGTCCGTGTGTTTTGGGGAGACATGGACCAAACTAACATTACTCCAAGGGTCCCCTCCCAAAGAGCAGTGCTCTCTTAAAAGCCAGGGCCCATAGTCAGTAGGCAAGAGGTTAGCCTGCAATCCCCTCCAAAAGCCTCTGTCTCAGGTGAATCTGTCACATTTCTCCCCCTTTAAAAGTGCACTAACAAGGTCCCAGACCTTCATCTGGGTTGGACCTGCATTAGTCGGGCGTCAACTCACATATGTGGTCAATCTGATTTTTATTTTTCGCCGCAGGGAAGGGTTGTCATCAGTAGGTGTGGGACAGAGGTCATAAGTCCTCTGGCTGCCAGTGCTTCAGCTGGGAGTAGGAGCTTAACTACATTAGCTTGTTACTGGGGAGAGGGCTCACATGCTCACCTCCCTGGAACTCTGGTGTTGTTGCCAGTGCTGGGCAGAGGTTGGTAGCACCCTGCCCTGATTCAATCTCTTCTGCCGGGGGTCCCAAATCAGTGTGTCCATGAACACACTTAGGCTACATACCAGTGGAGGGCTCTGTAGTTCTCGTCCAACTGCATCTCTACCTGGACCAGCCTGCTTAACTCAGCTGTCCACTCCTTGTGCTGTTGTTTCCCCAATAAATACATTCACACTTCATACTGTGAGAAGGAACCTTTCCTGGATAGAGGGGAACATTTTTCCCTGGTGGTGCTGCTCACGGGCTAGTGCTTCCTTCCAGAGTTCCCAGCGGACAGAATCATATCATCCTAGCATGGCCTGCCCCGACACTGGTCCCCTGTGCTGTGTCCGCATCATCACACCCAACACCTGTGTCCGGTGGGGATGGTTCCTATTTAAGGTTTGGTGATTTAGTCTTTCCTTGGAATGGTGTGCAGCCAATTTGTTTTCCTTTAATTTTATTCTACTGCAGACAGTTTTTCTGTTATTTAGCACAAGCATGAAAAAAGGATTGAGTGTGAATACCCAATCACCCAGCGCTTACAAAATTATGCGGCAATATTTCATGTGCATATAAATACCATAAAAATTGGGAGCAGCTGCCTAAAATATAAAAGCATATAAAACAAGGTGTGTACCACAAATGATAAACACAGGCTGCGCTCAATAAAATGCTCTATATACATATAAAGCTCTCTTTAAATATAGTTCATGCGTGAGATAGTGGGGTATAGTCCACTATGGAGAAAGTCCATCACCCTGATACAGATCCAATGGGGTTGTGAAGAAAATGTGTG
This sequence comes from Pelophylax lessonae, assembly GCF_965119305.1. Taxonomy (NCBI): domain Eukaryota; kingdom Metazoa; phylum Chordata; class Amphibia; order Anura; family Ranidae; genus Pelophylax; species Pelophylax lessonae. Next base: position 524,968,868 of record NC_138770.1, read on the forward strand.
CTCCTTACAGCAAATGAGCCTCCACCACACCTCGTGTTCCACCCAAAGGGTAATGCTCTTACCAGATTCCAAAATGTCACAAGCCCATCAGAGTGATGATATCTCTCTTAACACCACCGGACTCAGCCTACACAACCTCATTCACGATTGCAATGTCCGCCGATCGTCATAGGTGCAAGGGAAAAAAAGGCGCATATAGGGCAATATCGTTCAAACAAATGACAACCTTTATTCTCAAATCCTCTCCCCTTACACTCACATGCAAACAGCAAACAAACAGCGTATCATATGTAGACAATCAGAGGTCCGCCGGCCGCTTACCGGACTCCCGCGAAGAGTTCAGCGTCCCGGAAGTTGCCGATCAGTGTGGCTGGACGGCGTCTCGTTGTCTGGGTGACCGCGCAAGTCACCGCCCTAACGCGTTTCGTCAGAGACTTCTACGGAGGGCCTTCGTAGAAGTCTCTGACGAAACGCGTTAGGGCGGTGACTTGCGCGGTCACCCAGACAACGAGACGCCGTCCAGCCACACTGATCGGCAACTTCCGGGACGCTGAACTCTTCGCGGGAGTCCGGTAAGCGGCCGGCGGACCTCTGATTGTCTACATATGATACGCTGTTTGTTTGCTGTTTGCATGTGAGTGTAAGGGGAGAGGATTTGAGAATAAAGGTTGTCATTTGTTTGAACGATATTGCCCTATATGCGCCTTTTTTTCCCTTGCACCTATGACGATCGGCGGACATTGCAATCGTGAATGAGGTTGTGTAGGCTGAGTCCGGTGGTGTTAAGAGAGATATCATCACTCTGATGGGCTTGTGACATTTTGGAATCTGGTAAGAGCATTACCCTTTGGGTGGAACACGAGGTGTGGTGGAGGCTCATTTGCTGTAAGGAGCACACATTTTCTTCACAACCCCATTGGATCTGTATCAGGGTGATGGACTTTCTCCATAGTGGACTATACCCCACTATCTCACGCATGAACTATATTTAAAGAGAGCTTTATATGTATATAGAGCATTTTATTGAGCGCAGCCTGTGTTTATCATTTGTGGTACACACCTTGTTTTATTTAGCACAAGCATGCCTAATGCACAGCCTACTTGAACTCAGTCACCGTTCACTTCAATAGTGTTAAGAAATGGGTTCTGTGCTCTTTCCAGTTTTTGACCTATGCAGATAAACTGTCAATGGATTGATCACAGACATGCTCAAGAAACACTGACAAGGAGCACAGAGGGCCAGGATTTCAGCAGTTTTGTTAGGCTAGGTAAAGTTCATATTGACTATACCTGTTTAGTAGATATTTGTTTATTTATTACTTCTTCATAGGAATTCTGAACATTAATCTACAATTTTTTATTTAATTAAATTGAAATGAACGGTTAACTTGCAAATGGAAGTTAATGTTCTCTAATACTAAAATATTGTTATATAAAAGAAAGCTCTTTTCGACCTCAGGTCATGTGAACAAGTCACACAAAAGAATATAGGAATGGTGTGCAGGTACCACTGGGAAAAAACACAGAAATAATATGTTCAAAAAAACTAAGCACACACACACACTGGGGGGGAGGAGACTCGATGGCACGCTCCTGAGAGGGGAATGCTGGGCACCAGCCACTAATGCGAAGATGGAGCTCCAGCTCCAGGTCTCATCCATCTAGCCACCTAGCCTAGCTCCATCCCGTGGCTCCCTGCCTCTTATGGCCCTTTGTGTCTCCTTGCCTCGTCAGCCTACCTGTTCATTTATAGGGGCTATCAGCTATCAATCAAGCCATGGTCAGGCACAGTGCAATGCATTGCAGTGCCCTTGTTTGCATCCAAGCATTTTGTCTCTCTGGCGGCTGCTGCTACTTGCTTACTTGCCGCTTGTTGCTGTCAGGGCGTGTGTGGCTGCTGATGCCCAGAGCCCACGGAGTGCCTGGTGTATTGTGAGAGGGAAGAAGGAATAAGCGACCCCCCTTTCAACTCCTAATCCCTAATTCCTAAAAGTGGAATGAAGACATTACATTGCAATACATCATCATATATTATTACTGCATTTGATAACGCTATTTGTTACAAGTGGATGGCAGCCATTATACCTCTCTGTGACTAACATCGAATGAATCAGTAAGTCCAGCCTGAATTTTTTTTTTCCCTTCTTTTTTTTTGACCTTCCAGCTCCTTGATTGCTCCTTGGCTCTCCTTGATCTTCCTTGATTCTCCAAGATCCTCGCAGAGTGGTGAGATCCTTTTTTGTATTAGGCTCCTTTCACATGGTCCGCTCCATCGGCGGACTCCGTGCTGCTCAGCGGGGGATGGATACACTGATCCCTGCTGAGCAGGCAGGTGACAGCTCCCTCTCCGCTCTGTGTGCGGAGAGGGAGGTGTCAGAGCCCAGCTGCTCTCTATGGGGAATCGGATGAGAGCGGACCGCCTGTCTGCTCTCATCCGATCCCATCCGATCCCATCCCCTGGGCGGATGAAAAATAGGGTTTCCATCCATCCGGATTTCACGGACAGGATCGGATGTGGATGGCAGCGGGTGTCAGCGGACATGTCTCTGCTGACATCCTCTGCCCCATAGGGATGCAAGGAGGATCCGATCAGATTCGCCTAAAAAACTGACAGCCAGATTTGATTGGATCGTTCGTGTGAAAGGACCCTTTTACTTGCCGTTTTTACTTTTGCTAAAATTAAGTTTCTTTACCTTAATTATTTGATACTATTGACTACTTTTTAATGAACTTGAGAGTTTTTGGATATCTTTGATTATTTCCCTGATGACTGTTACATTGGATTGGACTTATGTTTGTGTATGTGTGCTCTTTTCTCTATGGTTCAATTTGTATATTGGTCTTTATAGCAGCACCAATCTTAGAAATGTGTGTTTAGGGTGTGCCCCCCAATAACTCATTTGTTACATGTTGAGTCCTGTCCAGACTTCTGGGTGGAGCACCAGTACCTCATTGTCCACCTGTGAGTAGTTATAGGAGAGGTCCCTTTATATTGCAGTTTTAGCAGAGGAATCTGAAGCTAGCAAACTTCTCCCATGTAATGAGTGAGTATGCCCCATGGTTTTGAGAAGTGGGATTTATCTTTTCCATGAATAGTGTAGGACCCACTGAAAATGGGGTACTTTGACGCAGTGGTGGGCTTAAGCACAATATGGCCATATGGTGTGAGTAAATCCCCATATTTATTTATTACGAGCAGGTGTTTTAAAGTAGCCTTGCAAGATTTGAAAGCAACTTTTTTTGTGTATGCGTGCGCTATTCTCTATATTTCAATTTGTATATTGGTCTGAATAGCAGCACCAACCTTAGAAATGTGTGTTTAGGGCGTGCCCCCCCAATATCTTGTTTGTTACATTGGATTAGACACTCATCTCCACATATGTTTAAATATCTGTGTTTGTATGGCTAGGAGACTCGCTGAAATAGTGGAATAGTGGAAAAACTACTAAAATTATTAAACATCTAAATATCTAGATCCATTAAAAAAAAAAAAAAAGTGGATAAGTGGAAAAATAGCACTTTCTAAAACCATAAGGGGCAGGCCAGCAAGAGGTAGTGTTCCGGAAAAAAACAGCAAAAATAAGCACTAGCTCTAACACAATTAAAACATTTTTGGTTCAAGAGGACGGCTCATAGAGGTTGCTGTCTGAAAAACCGCATTGGACTCAGTCTAAACAGAGGGAAGTAAAGAGGAACTTAAACAGAACTTCAATAGGCCTGACCCCTGGGGTACAAACCCCATTAGAACAGGACCTGGAATCAGATGCCGGATTAGAACAAAACGCTGAAATAATATCAAGGGATCAACAACTTACAAAAGGAAAAATGGCCACTATGCTCAAGACACTGGAAATATCCCTAAAAACCTACTTAACAGCTATCAGTAAGGATTTAGCTCACCTATTAAATCGGGTAGAAGATCTGGAAAAGAAACAGGAAGGTTATATAAGGACAATAAAACCCCTAAAGGAAGAGGTGAGGGAATTAAAAAGGGGACATAGGGATCTCGCTTATCAGATAGAGGATCAGGAGAACAGGAGCAGTAGGAAAAATCTGAGAGTACGTGGCTTACCGGAACAGTGCAGTGAAGATCTACTGGACAAGATGAGAAAAATCTTTAATCCGTTATTGGATAGAGGAGAAATGGATAAGGTTATATTTGAGAGGGTACACCGAATTAGGCAACCAAGAAACATCTCAGTAGAAACCCCTAGAGATATTATAAGGTTCCAAAGATATGCAGATAAAGCTCAGATCTTGACAAATCTGAAAAAATAAATCACCTATTAGTTATGAAAGTGTGAACATACAGATTTTTACTGACCTGTCACAGGCCACATTGAGAAGAAAAAGGATACTGAAACCACTAGTGGAATCTTTGCAAAAACAAAAAATTCTATATAGTTGGAGTTTTCCAGATTGTTTGATAGGGAAAAGAGATGGTCGGACAGTAAGACTAAGATTCCCTGAGGAAATTTGAGACTTTTGTGAAAAATTGGATATTACCATTCCAAAAACACTAGGCTGGTCTGAAGAATGTGAAGCATAGGAGACAATTAGTGAAGAACAATGGCACCTAGTTTAAAAAAAAAAAAGAACTGATATAAATCTGTTCATAGAATAAATGGGAATTGAGTATTGGAGAAGGGAGGGGGTGCTGTTGGGCAGGGAGGGGGAAGGACGAGGGACGGTGGAGGGATCTGGAGACAGAATTTATATGTGGTTAGGTTGCCCAGATGGGCATTGAGTCATTTTCACCTACTAAGGAGGGGGTGATTCTTTCACGAGTGGGTTAGTTGAGCATCACCCCGAAGGAAAGTAGAGAGTGGGAGGAGTTTAGGGATTGATCCTCCTTATCCTCTACTATAAGATCATTAATTAGTCAGGAGCATCAAGATCGAAATGGATGGGGGAAGAGATAGTGGAGATGTGGGGAAGGAGGTGGGGTTGGGGAAGGATATCGGCAGAGGTTAAGGGGAGAAAAAGGAAGGAAGGGAGTAAAGGGGGAGGATATGCAGGAATTTACTTGTGTAAAATTTGTGGTTCCACCATATGAGCTTACTGATCCCTATGAATGTAAAGGTTAACTTTTTTGGAAATATTGTGAAGTAAGCTCCCCACCTACATCCCTCAACTTGTCCGGGTGTGAGAGGAGGGGAGCAACAAACAGGATGAGGATAAGGAGGAGAGACCAAAATTAATCGGCTGTAGATGTTAACATATAACGTCAGAGGGTTGAATACATCAACTAACATATATAAATTACTGGAAGAGCTTAGACGTAACTCTACTAAGATTGCCTTTTTACAGGAGACTTATATTACACAGGATACAAATGGGAAGATATACTCAAAAAAACTTTCCGATTTGGTATTATTCACCCATAACCCAAACAGTTATTTAAAGAAAGTATTAGATAAATTGTCTTCTTTTAGAAAGGGTATCTTGTGCTTGGCAGGCGATTTTAAATTTTGTATGGACCCATCTTTGGATTGTACATCGAGTGCACAGATGAAGGAAAGACGTTAGATAAGGAAAGTAAGAAACAAGTTGTATCAATGTCAACTAGTGAACGTTTGGAGAATTCAAAATGCAGGAGAGAGAGATTATTCATTTTATTCCCCGGAGCACTTGATGTACTCAAGATTTGAATATATATTGATAGATCATAGGTTGATAGAAGAAGTAGTTAGTACATCAATAGGGACAATAACCATCTCTGATCATGCTCCAATAGTTATGGAAAAAAAACTCCCAGGGTCCCATAAAAAAAAATAAACTCATGGAGACTAAATGAAGACTTATTGCAAGATGAGGAAGTAGGAAAGAGATTTGAGGAAGAACTCGACCAATATTACCTGGTAAATGAAACTCCGGATGTCTCTCTGGCTACAATGTGGGAAGCCCATAAAACTTACATTAGAGGAATATTTATCCCAGCAGGTTGCAGGAAAAAAAGAGAAAGAACTGCAAACATGAATAGATTAATATCAGAATTACATGAGTTGGAACAGAAACATAAAGTAAGTTTAGAGGCTGAAACACAAAAAGCTTTGGTGTTAACCACTTTACCACCGGAGGATTTTCCTGCTAAAAGACCAGGGGTTATTTTGCGATTTTTTACTGCGTGACTTTAACGGACAATCGCGCGGTCGTGCGACGCTGTACCTAAACGAATTTCACGTCCTTTTTTTCCCACAAACAGAGCTTTCTTTTGGTGGTATTTGATCACCTGTGCGATTTTTTGATCACGCGCTATAAACAAAAAAAGAGCGTAATTTTTGCAAAAACAACAATATTTTTCACTTTTTTTTATATGAAATTCCCCCAAAAAAAAATGTAAAAATCAAAATTTTTTAAAATTTTCGGCCAATTTGTTTTACGCTACCTATGTTTGGTAAAAAAAATCGCAAAAAGCGTATTTTGATTGGTTTGCGCAAAAGTTATCGCGTTTACTAACAAAGGGAAAGATTTTTGTCATTTTTGGTGTTTTTTTTTTTAACGAGTAATGGCGGCGATCTGCGATTTTTTTTGCGGTACTGCGACATTGCGGCGGACAGATCGGACCCTTGACTGACATTTTTGACACTTTTGGGGGTACCAGTGACATTACTGCAGTAATCAGTGCTATATATATGCACTGTTACTGCAAAAATGACACTGGCAGGGAAGGGGTTAACAGTATTGGACAGGGAGGGGTTAAGTGTGTCCTAGGGGCGTGATTCTAACTGTGCAGGGACAGGTCTACTAGTGTAAAAACAAAGATCAACAGTTCTACATAGTAGAACTGTTTGATCTTCACTTTTACACAGGGAGAACTGACAGGTGGCTTGTTTACACAAGCCGCTCTGTCTTTCTCCCGCTGTACCGGCGATCGTAGTGTGACCGGCGGACATCGGGTCCGCCAGTCACACTCCCGCACTCCTCCGTGAACGAGCCGAGGCGGGCGCGCGCCTCAGCGGGCGCGCGCCCGCCCGCTATTGGCTCTGGAAGGAGTGACAGGCGAGCGACGTAGACCTACGTCACTCTGCCTGGCCGGGGCCGACTGCCGCAGTAAATATACTGTGCGCAGTCGGCAAGCGGTTAAAAAGCTTTTTGTGTTTCAGCCTCTAAACTTACTTTATAAGGACCTATTGAGGAAGAGACAAGACAGTGTTTTAATAGGGTGGCTAAAAGAGATATAAGTGGGGTAATAGACCGGGAAAATTCCTGTCTGGACCATTAAAAAGTAAGAATCAAATAATTGAAGAAAAAAAAAAAGAATAGTAAAGGAGAAATGGTGTTCTCTACTACAGAAATAGCTTGTGCTTTCCAAAATTATTATAATAACCTTTGTACTGTTCGTCAAGAAGATATACCTGAGGTGGAACGATATAGAAAAAAAAATTGTGGAATATATTCAAGATTCAAAACTCCCTAAAATAGACACAAGGAAATGATTAGCCTTAGTGGCATCAATTTCCCAGAAAGAAGTAAGAGATGTCAGGGTTTACCTTTGTTGGAGTCTGTATCGCAGAGATGTACGCTCACACTTGCAGGTATCCACAGTCCAAGGTGACCAGGTAAGGAAGCCACCTGGGCTGTGAATCTGTGCACGGGGGGGCTTGGCAGGAAAGGTGCTCCAATAAGCAGGACCGGCAGGAATACAATGGAAGGGAAGTCCAGGAATAACTGTAGTCACTGGATGACACGAGTCCGGATAAGGATCAGGAGATGGGAGGAAGATAAGGTCGCAGGATCAACACGGAGTGAAGGTACGGAAAGAAGCCAGAGTCAGTGTGGAAACACAGGAACTAAGTCTGTGAAACAGGAACAATGATCAATGAACTGACACTGCTCCCAGGGAGAGGCAGTGTTTTATACCTTGCTTAAACAAGCAATTAGCTTCAGGTGGACAATGAGAGACAGGAGAATACACAGGTAAAGTCCAGCCCCCTAGTGCTGCAGGCAATGTCAGATAAACAAGACTTGATCCATATGAGCTGAAGTGTGGCTCAGAGGTAGGATAACAGGACAGAACATCAAGGTACACCTGGCTGTCTGTATGGCATGGTGAGAACCGTGACAAGAGAGGCTTTAAAAAATACTCCAACTCGAAAAAGCCCTGGCCCAGACAGTTATACAACTAGTTACTAAAAGAGATTTAAGAAAATATTGGCCCAAAAAATCTGTTTATATATAAATGAGACAAGTGATAAAGGGGAAATGAGCACTGAATAATTGCAGGCGCATATAACAGTAGTTTCTAAAGAGGGGAAAGATCTTACCCTATGTTCTAGCTATAGGCCAATATCACTATTTAATACAGATACAAAATTATACGCAAACATCTTGGCTACCCGACTGAAAAACCCAATGCTGGAATAGATCCATGTAGATCAGACAGGATTCATCCCCGGAAGAGAGGGAAAAGATAACGGGAACAGAACAAAATTGTTCGTGCATAGGTCTAAAAGCCTGGGGGTCCTGGCCCTCCTGTCAATTGATGCTGAAAAAGCATTTGACAGGGTGGACTGGGAGTTCATAGCTGAAACAGTAAATAATCTAGTTGTTGGACCTAGGTTGAACTACTGGATATGAGCTCTATATATAAATCCATCTGCCCAGGTAAAAGTAAATGGCAGTCTGTCAGGTGAGGTCAGGATGAGCAATGAGACAGGGTTTCCCTCTCTCACCCCTGTTGTTCGTCCTAGCATTAGAACCTTTGTTGGCATCTATTAGAAACAATGTAGATATAAAAGGAGTGAAGATTTGGCAGGATGAACACAAAATTGCAGCATATGCAGATGATATTTTGTTCTACATTAGTAACCCTAGAATACATCTTCCAAATGTCATCAAAGAACTGATGAGATTTGAAGAACTGTCAGTGATGGATGAACATCGGCCGGGGCGGTTTGTGAATGTTAGCTGCAAACATTCTCAAATGTCCGCGAACCGCAAGTTCGCAGCGGGCCCAATTGACTTTAATGGGAGGCAAACTTTTAAAACCTTTAGGTCATACGCAGCCACAAAAGACTTACTAGCTGTGCACAAATATTCCCACCACATGGACAATGTCATAACAGAAGTATTGCAATTGGAAAAGTTGCCCTGCCACGAAAGGCCCCAAAAATTAGCCCACATGGGTTTACCTGATAGCTAAGAATCTTGTATTCTGTGGCTGAAGGTACATTAGGCATTTACAGGGTATAGAAGTAAGTGTCAGCCATAAAAGGCCCCAAAAATTAGGCATTCAATGGACATGAAATGCCTTTTCTGCCGCTGTATTTACCAAAGACAAGGAAAATGAATTGTTGCGGGTGGATGGCGGTCTGGCGGATATTTGTGGCCTGGCATGAGGAATTGTAATCAAACATGGTCTACTAGTCACAAGTGTTGAATTCCTCAGAGATCCATGCTTCATTCATTTTTTTAAATGTGAGGTAGTCAACACTGTCATGAGCTAGGCGAGTGTGCTTATTGGTCACTCACAATCCCCCCTGCTGCGCTGAACATCCTTTCGGACAGGACACTGGACGTGGGGCAAGCCAACAGTTCCATTGCAAATTGTGCAAGCTCTGGCCAGAGGTCAAGCCTGCCCACCCAGTAGTCCAGGGGTTCATCACTCCTCAGAGAGTCTACATCGGCTGTTAACCCGATGTAGTCGGACACCTGTCGGTCTAGGTGTTCCCTGATGCTGGATCCGAAGTACAGCTGTCGATGGGTCGGCTGAAAGAAGGATCTCATATCTGAATTCACCAATACATCTTCAAACCGCCCTCTTCTTGCAGGTGCTGTTGGATTGCTACCCGCAACTGTCTCTCTGTGACTGGAAATTCCTCTGCCAGTGCACACAAAAGCAGAATGCAGCATTTCTCGCAGCAAGGCCTGGAAGTGCCACATTCTGACTGCCCTCTGGGATGGTGGTAACATTTCCGCCATTTTTTGTTTGTACCGGGGGTATAAGTAAGTTGCCACCCAGTACTAGTCCTCACCCTTTATGCTTTTGATACGGGGGTCCCACTTAAAACACTGGAGCATGAACGCCCCCATTCGCAATAAACTGGACACAGTGTAGTGGCCTGGCTCCAGCTCATCATCCAGGATAATCTCGTCCTCGTTCCCCTCCCCCCATCCACGGACAACTCCAGGGATCCCAGACAGGTTTAAAGCATGCTCTTCTTGCTCGTCCTCATCTGCCCCGGCACCATCCTCCTCTGACTCCTCTTCAGACTCCTGTTGTTGACTTGTCTCAGATGGAGTAGCACCCTCTGGGAATTCATCCAACATTGCGACTTCCTCATCTTCCTGCTCTTGCTCCTCGACGGCTTGATCAATGACACAACGCAATGCACGCTCCAGAAAGAAGGTGTAAAGTACTATGTCACTGATGGCGCCCTGGCCGTGACTGACCAGTTTGGTGATCTCATCAAATGGTCAAAGAAGTCTGCATGCTTCGTGCATGAGCAGCCACTGGCAAGGTGAAAAAAACCCAAGCTCCCCAGAACCTGTCCTGCCGCAGAGTTTATACAGGTAGTCGTTAACCACACGTTTCTGCTGGAGCAGCCTATCAAGCTGTAAGATTCTGGTACCTCTGGTACCCTTAATAATCTATTTCCTTCCAAATATGCGTCCCACCTTTCTTACTAGGTGGTACGCATACACCTTTAAGACAGATGATGTCATCGCTGAGCACCGCAGAGCGGCTATTTCAACCGCCGGCGTTCTCACTCACATCGTTCGTTCAACCTGCCTTGTGTATCCACATGCTTTCAAGCCTGTCTTGCTGTCGGAACCTCCAGCTGGTTGCTTCTACCTGGAGCAGACCGGAACCTCGCTAGTGATCCCTGTATCTCGCTACCGGATCTTCCCCTCTCTACTGGACCCCTCTACTACTAACATTTACTAGTGATAAGTACCCCGCAGGGGAATCCTCCATAACCTACTTACACTATCTATCATATGCACTGTTGCATAGATTGCTAGCTCTTGAGCCTACTACCATCCACTATCTGCACTGTTACATAGATTGCTAGCTCTTGAGTCTACTACCATCTATCATCTGCACTGTTACATAGATTGCTAGTTCTTAAGTCTACTACCATCTATCCTTGCACTGGGTTAGTCTATCCTGTAATTGTCATCTGCTGTCCTTACCACCTGTCACCATACTCGATTACTAACCTATCTGCACTCTCTCTTACCATCTCTATCACTGTTCACACCTGTCCCTTCAGCACAACACCTTCATACTGTCATATACATTCCACCACTCCAGGAACATCTTATTGAGTGTGTATATTTCTGTATGTTGAAGCTGACAGGCCCACAGTGATGAGTCTGGAGAGTTGGATCTGGTTATTCAACACATCTCTACATGACTACTGAGTGGAGATTTTGCAGCTGCATATCCAGCCTACTACAAAAACGCAGGAGCGTTACAGATTGAACGAACCAGAAAAAAAAAATGGATTCAGCAGAATTACCCACTCAAGTGACACAATTAACACAACAAGTAAATGCGTTAATACTTGCTCTTACTGAAGTAAAAGAAGAGAATCAGACTCTGACGCAGCAGGTAACCCGTCTCTCACGGCTTACTACTGTTCAGCCCCCTGAACCTAAAATAAACCCTCCCCTAGTGTTTACAGGTGATCGGAAAAAATTTAGTGAATTCAAAAACGCATGTCAATTGCTTTTTTTGTTAAAACCTCGTACATACTCTACTGATCAGATTAAAGTCTGTACCGTTATTTCATACTTAACGGGTGATCCCCGGGCCTGAGCAGAATCTCTCTTGAAAAATGATCAGATTCTCAATTCCTATTCTTTATTTCTAGCAGAACTCGCTAGTTTATATGAAGACACCAATAGGCAGAGTACTGCTGATATTCAATTAAGGGCTTTAAAACAAGGATGGAGACCTGTAGAAGACTTTGTAGCAGAGTTCAAAAGATGGACCCTTGATTCAGGGTGGAATGATACATCTCTGCGAACTCAATTCAGACTCGGGTTATCAGGAGCTGTTAAAGACGAGCTCGCCCGAGCGGATTTACCTGGCACCTTGGATGCCTTGATACAACTTAGTATCAACATCGACAGACGACTACGAGAAAGAAGGGCTGAAAAAATGGGAATGCCATTAACTAGTCCTTCTCAGATTGCGGCCGTTGACCCTACTCCCATGGAGGTAGGAACTATACGTCCACCTTTATTAACTACTGAACGATCCAGAAGGAGATCCAGAAATCTCTGCATGTACTGCGCATCCCCGGATCATTTGATATGCGTCTGTCCCCTTGTCCGCAAAAAAGAGGGTGAGTGTTCACATGTCTTGCTAGGAAGGATTAACGACTTCCTTTTCTAACCCCTATCTTTTTGTTCATTTAACATTACAGTGGGACCAGACTAGGATCACCACAAAGGCTATGATCGACACTGGATCTTGTGGAAACTATATTGATATACGTTTTGTTACCTTAAATAAAATACCTATTATTTCAAAGCTTAAACCTGTTTCTGTTAGTTTTATTAACGGTATTCCATTGTCTTCTGGTCCAATCACCAACCAGACACAGGCACTCCTTGCCACTGCCAACGAGTCTCATGTGGAGACCATCACCTTTGATATACTATCCTCACCCCATTTTTCCATTATTTTGGGACTTCCCTGGTTACACACACACCAACCAATCATAGATTGGAAAAGACGGACTTTGGCCTTCCCTTCTCACTATTGTGAGATTACGTGTAACCTCCCATTTTATGGAAAGATCCTGTCTGTGGTGTCAGATGAGATTGCACCACTATGCTATCAGGATCTGTCCAAAGTATTCCTTGAGAAAAATGCTCAAGTGTTGCCTCCCCATAGGGATTATGATTGCACAATCGATCTACTCCCTAACAGCAAATTGCCTTTCGGTCATGTTTATCCCCTTTCACAGGATGAACTTTCTCATCTCAAGGAATACTTGGATGAGAATTTGAAAAAAGGGTTCATCAGACCCTCTACTTCTTCCACAGCTGCAGGACTTTTCTTTGTCCGCAATAAGGATTCCAGTCTTAGGCCTATTATCGATTATAGGCAATTAAACACGATTACGATAAAGGATCGCTATCCTTTGCCGCTCATCCCTGAACTCATTGAACAAGTGCGCGGGGCTACTTACTTCTCTAAATTAGACCTGAAAGGGGCATACAACCTAATCCGAATCCGTGACGGAGATGAGTGGAAAACAGCATTCAGAACCAGATACGGATTATTCGAATATCTTGTGATGCCATTCGGGTTGTGTAATGCTCCCACAGCCTTCCAAAGGTTCATAAACGACATCTTTAGAGACTTACTTGATGTCTGTGTCGTAGTATACCTGGACGATATACTTATCTATTCGCGATCTATGCCTGAACATATAAAACATGTAAGACTTGTGTTATCCAGATTACTCTCACACAATCTATACGTGAAATTAAAAAAAAATGCTTATTTCATAAGGAAGAAATATTATTTCTAGGATACATCATATCCAAAACTGGAATTAAGATGGATATGAGCAAGATATCCTGTATTCTAGACTGGCCTATACCAACAACTCGTAAGGCATTACAGCGATTCCTTGGATTCTCCAACTTCTATAGGAAGTTCATCAAGAACTTTTCCGCTATTGTGAGACCTCTCACACAACTGACAAGTATAAAGAAACCATTCAAATGGTCAGAAGAAGCGAATCAAGCTTTCTGCTTGTTAAAATCAAGCTTTACCTCTGCTCCCATACTACGCCATCCAGACCCATCCCTCCAATATATTCTGGAGGTAGATGCGTCAAATATGGCAGTAGGAGCAGTTCTCTCCCAACGACCAACAAATACTTCACCACTCCACCCAGTTGCTTTCTTTTCAAAATCACTAAGCAGCCCAGAGGTGAACTACCCAGTAGGTGAAAAGGAGTTACTTGCCATAAAACTGGCACTGGAGAATTGGCGACATCTACTCGAAGGTACCCAGTTACCAATACTCATATATACAGATCATAAAAACCTTCAATACCTCCAGACTAACAAAACTCTCTCCCACCGACAGGTACGATGGTCATTATTCTTCCTAAGATTCAACTTCCTAGTGACCTACACGCCTGCAGACAAAAATAAAAAAGCGGATGCGCTATCACGATTAATCGAAGATAACTGCGCCGAAATACCTTCCATTCCCATAATACCCTATGAACGTATTATTGGTGTTGTCCGTTCCTTGAAGGAAGAGATTTTGCACAGTATAGGATTGGATTCACCTCCACCACAACTGAGTACTGATGCAGAAGGCTTCCTCTATTACAACGACAAACTTTACATACCCCCTACTATGCGCACCAAGATCTTGGAGTTGTCACATGATGTGCCCATGGCAGGACATATGGGTATGACAAAAACCCTTAATTTGCTTACCAGGCAGTTTTGGTGGCCTGATATGAAGACGTCTGTACAAAAATTTGTTTCCTCATGTGACATCTGTGCAAGGTCCAAGATTGACACTACAAAACCATCTGGTCTACTCTGCAGTCTACCAATACCCCAGGTTCCATGGGAAGTTATATCCTTAGACTTTATAGTAGAACTACCACCTTCTAAGGGATTTAATACCATTCTAGTGTCAGTGGACAACTTGACAAAGATGGCACATTTCATTGCTATCCGTAGACTACCTTCGTCTAAACAAACAGCGGAACTACTGATGAAACATGTGTTCAAGTTGCATGGAATTCCAAAGACTCTTTTGTCCGACCGTGGTTCACAGTTCATCTCTAAATTTTGGCAAGCACTTTGTCAAATATTACGGATTGAGCGAAAGCTCACTTCTCCATACCATCCTCAGACCAACGGACAGACTGAAAGAGTCAACCAGTGCATTGAGCAATATCTACGTTGCTATACATCATACTTACAGGATGATTGGGTGGATCTCCTCCCTCTGGCGGAATTTGCTTACAACAATGCAACCCACAGTACTACTAAGCAAAGTCTGTTCTACTTGAATTATGGCTTTCATCCCACTCTTCTTCCACCACGCATCCTGCCATCAAGTAACCCAGTAGCCTCGGATTAACTTACCCAAATAAAAGACTCTCTGGGTTTACTCAATACCACTATATCACACGCTCATAGTCAACAAAAAAGGTACTACGACCTTCGTAGAAGACCTTCTCCTCAGTATGCTATTGGGGACCTTGTTTGGCTATCAACAAGAAACTTAAGATTAAAAATCCCTAGCAAAAAACTTGGACCTCTATTTTTGGGACCCTTCCCAATTAAGAAACTTATTGGAAAAGCTGCAGTACAGCTCACCTTACCAGCAGATCTTAAGATCCATCCCATCTTCCATGTGTCGCTACTGAAGCCCCATGTTCCTAACCAAGGAATAAGGCCTACCATCTTGCCTCCACCTCCAATACAAGTTGAAGGCAGAGAAGAATATGAGATCAAAGAGATTTTGGATTCTCGCATCCATAGAGGAAGACTCCAGTATCTCATAAGATGGAAGAACTATGGACCCCAAGACGACACCTGGTTGGATACCTCTGATGTTCATGCACCTAGGCTTATACGAAGGTTTCACTCGAAATACCCAGAGAAACCAGTGCTATAGGCCTTCCGGAGCCGGCCTTAAGGGGGGGGGTACTGTAAGATTCTGGTACCTCTGGTACCCTTAATAATCTATTTCCTTCCAAATATGCATCCCACCTTTCTTACTAGGTGGTACGCATACACCTTTAAGACAGATGATGTCATCGCTGAGCGCCGCAGAGTGGCTATTTCAACCGCTGGCGTTCTCACTCACATCGTTCGTTCAACCTGCCTTGTGTATCCACATGCTTTCAAGGCTGTCTTGCTGTCGGAACCTGCAGCTGGTTGCTTCTACCTGGAGCAGACCGGAACCTCGCTAGTGATCCCTGTATCTCGCTACCGGATCTTCCCCTCTCTACTGGACCCCTCTACTACTAACATTTACTAGTGATAAGTACCCCGCAGGGGAATCCTCCATAACCTACTTACACTATCTATCATCTGCACTGTTGCATAGATTGCTAGCTCTTGAGCCTACTACCATCCACTATCTGCACTGTTACATAGATTGCTAGCTCTTGAGTCTACTACCATCTATCATCTGCACTGTTACATAGATTGCTAGTTCTTAAGTCTACTACCATCTATCCTTGCACTGGGTTAGTCTATCCTGTAATTGTCATCTGCTGTCCTTACCACCTGTCACCATACTCGATTACTAACCTATCTGCACTCTACCTGATACCATCTAGTACTCTCCTGAACAAACCTATCAAGTACTTACCATTAGTGTTGAGCGAACACGGACTGTATTATTCGTGTTCGTACCGAATAATTGGATTTTTTTTACCCGAACACGGACACGGACACTTTACTGTATGTTCGGGTAAAAATCCGTGTTCGGTCGTTTTATTTCCGGGTTTTGCATGCTTTGGCGCTCTTTTCATGGCGGGCTTTCAACAGCCAATCAACAATCGTTTAACTGGTGTGCCTTAAGCCATCCCAGCCATGCCTGCAAATGTCTTAGTAGCTGTCATTGGCCGTCTGAAGCATGTGACCAAGTCTTTATAAGTTCGAGGCAGCCGCCGCAGCAGCGTCATTCTGCTGCTTAGCTAAGGGACAGAGCACACATCAATGTGCTGGCTGCTGATTAGGGACAGATAGGCAGGAAAAAACCATTTGTGTCCGGATAGAATTGAGGGACAGGTCGGAGTGTTTAGGCAGGGCGAGTTGTAGGCATTTTAGGGATAGAGTCTGCTGAATTATAGGGTCAGTGTCTTCTACAAACTACAATCGATATTGCTGTGTGGGGGGTGGGGTGAATCTGCACTCAATCCTGATCTACGATCTCTTCTCAATCCTGTTAGGGACAGAGTCTGCTGAATTTTAGGGAAACTGTGTTCTACAAACTACAATCGATATTGCTGTGTGGTGTGGGATTGGAGATAGGCAGGTGTCAGTGATCCACATCCATTTTTCTGTGGGTGAGCTGCAGTGAACACAATCTTTTTGGGCTGCAGTGAACACAATCTTTTTGGGCTGCAGTGAACACAATCTTTTTGGGCTGCAGTGAACACAATCTTTTTGGGCTGCAGTGAACACAATCTTTTTGGGGTGCAGTGAACAAAATCTTTTTGGGGTGCAGTGAACACAATCCTTTTTGGTGTGCAGTGAACACAATCTTTGTGGGGTGCAGTGAACAAAATCCTTTGTGGGGTGCAGTGAACACAATCTTTTTGGGGTGCAGTGAACAAAATCCTTTTTGGGGTGCAGTGAACAACATCCTTTTTGGGGTGCAGTGAACACAATCTTTTTGGGGTGCAGTGAACAAAATCCTTTGTGGGGTGCAGTGAACACAATCTTTTTGGGGTGCAGTGAACACAATCTTTTTGGGGTGGAGTGAACAACATCCTTTTTGGGGTGCAGTGAACAAAATCCTTTTTGGGGTGCAGTGAACACAATCTTTTTGGGGTGCAGTGAACACAATCTTTGTGGGGTGCAGTGAACACAATCTTTTTGGGGTGGAGTGAACAACATCCTTTTTGGGGTGCAGTGAACAACATCCTTTTTGGGGTGCAGTGAACACAATCTTTTTTGGGGTGCAGTGAACACAATCTTTGTGGGGTACAGTGAACAGAATCTTTGTGGGGTGCAGTGAACACAATCTTTGGGGGGTACAGTGAACACAATCTTTTTGGGGTGCAGTGAACACAATCTTTGTGGGGTGCAGTGAACACAATCTTTTTGGGGTGGAGTGAACAAAATCATTTTTGGGGTGCAGTGAACAACATCCTTTTTGGGGTGCAGTGATCAAAATCCTTTTTGGGGTGCAGTGAACACAATCTTTTTGGGGTGCAGTGAACAAAATCCTTTGTGGGGTGCAGTGAACAGAATCTTTGTGGGGTGCAGTGAACACAATCTTTGGGGGGGTACAGTGAACACAATCTTTTTGGGGTGCAGTGAACACAATCTTTGTGGGGTACAGTGAACAGAATCTTTGTGGGGTGCAGTGAACACAATCTTTGGGGGGTACAGTGAACACAATCTTTTTGGGGTGCAGTGAACACAATCTTTGGGGGGTACAGTGAACACAATCTTTTTGGGGTGCAGTGAACACAATCTTTGTGGGGTGCAGTGAACACAATCTTTGGGGGGGTACAGTGAACACAATCTTTTTGGGGTGCAGTGAACAACATCCTTTTAGGGTGCAGTGAACACAATCTTTGTGGGGTGCAGTGAACAACATCCTTTTAGGGTGCAGTGAACACAATCTTTGTGGGGTACAGTGAACAGAATCTTTGTGGGGTGCAGTGAACACAATCTTTGGGGGGTACAGTGAACACAATCTTTGTGAGGTGCAGTGAACACAATCTTTGTGGGGTGCAGTGAACACAATCATTGTGGGGTGCAGTGAACTCAATCTTTGTGGGGTACAGTGAACACAATCTCATACTTCTGAAGATTTGAGGGTGCTGCCTGTTCCATACTCCCCCTACTCCTCATCTAGCCTTTTAGGGGTACAAACAATAGTAATTGGGGCCTAGTGTGGTTGTGTACGTGTGATATACATACACTTTTTTTGGATCATATTTTCTATTCCGCTATTTAATCAAAAACCTTTGGGGATCAGTTAAATTGGGGGATAGTCTGTGTTGGTACGTGTGAGAGAGATCCACCTTTCCAAGTTTTTGGGGTTCATCTCATACTTCTGAAGATTTGAGGGTGCTGCCTGTTCCATACCCCCCCTACTCCTCATCTAGCCTTTTAGGGGTACAAACAATAGTAATTGGGGCCTAGTGTGGTTGTGTACGTGTGATATACATACACTTTTTTTGGATCATATTTTCTATTCCGCTATTTAATCAAAAACCTTTGGGGATCAGTTAAATTGGGGGATAGTCTGTGTTGGTACGTGTGAGAGAGATCCACCTTTCCAAGTTGTTGGGGTTCATCTCATACTTCTGAAGGTTTGAGGGTGCTGCCTGTTCCATACCCCCCCTACTCCTCATCTAGCCTTTTAGGGGTACAAACAATAGTAATTGGGGCCTAGTGTGGTTGTGTACGTGTGATATACATACACTTTTTTTGGATCATATTTTCTATTCCGCTATTTAATCAAAAACCTTTGGGGATCAGTTAAATTGGGGGATAGTCTGTGTTGGTACGTGTGAGAGAGATCCACCTTTCCAAGTTGTTGGGGTTCATCTCATACTTCTGAAGGTTTGAGGGTGCTGCCTGTTCCATACTCCCCCTACTCCTCATCTAGCCTTTTAGGGGTACAAACAATAGTAATTGGGGCCTAGTGTGGTTGTGTACGTGTGATATACATACACTTTTTTTGGATCATATTTTCTATTCCGCTATTTAATCAAAAACCTTTGGGGATCAGTTAAATTGGGGGATAGTCTGTGTTGGTACGTGTGAGAGAGATCCACCTTTCCAAGTTGTTGGGGTTCATCTCATACTTCTGAAGGTTTGAGGGTGCTGCCTGTTCCATACTCCCCCTACTCCTCATCTAGCCTTTTAGGGGTACAAACAATAGTAATTGGGGCCTAGTGTGGTTGTGTACGTGTGATATACATACACTTTTTTTGGATCATATTTTCTATTCCGCTATTTAATCAAAAACCTTTGGGGATCAGTTAAATTGGGGGATAGTCTGTGTTGGTATGTGTGAGAGAGATCCACCTTTCCAAGTTGTTGGGGTTCATCTCATACTTCTGAAGGTTTGAGGGTGCTGCCTGTTCCATACTCCCCCTACTCCTAGCCTTTTAGGGGTACAAACAATAGTAATTGGGGCCCAGTGTGGTTGTGTACGTGTGATATACATACACTTTTTTTGGATCATATTTTCTATTCCGCTATTTAATCAAAAACCTTTGGGGATCAGTTAAATTGGGGGATAGTCTGTGTTGGTACGTGTGAGAGAGATCCACCTTTCCAAGTTGTTGGGGTTCATCTCATACTTCTGAAGGTTTGAGGGTGCTGCCTGTTCCATACCCCCCCTACTCCTCATCTAGCCTTTTAGGGGTACAAACAATAGTAATTGGGGCCTAGTGTGGTTGTGTACGTGTGATATACATACACTTTTTTTGGATCATATTTTCTATTCCGCTATTTAATCAAAAACCTTTGGGGATCAGTTAAATTGGGGGATAGTCTGTGTTGGTACGTGTGAGAGAGATCCACCTTTCCAAGTTGTTGGGGTTCATCTCATACTTCTGAAGGTTTGAGGGTGCTGCCTGTTCCATACCCCCCCTACTCCTCATCTAGCCTTTTAGGGGTACAAACAATAGTAATTGGGGCCTAGTGTGGTTGTGTACGTGTGATATACATACACTTTTTTTGGATCATATTTTCTATTCCGCTATTTAATCAAAAACCTTTGGGGATCAGTTAAATTGGGGGATAGTCTGTGTTGGTACGTGTGAGAGAGATCCACCTTTCCAAGTTGTTGGGGTTCATCTCATACTTCTGAAGGTTTGAGGGTGCTGCCTGTTCCATACTCCCCCTACTCCTCATCTAGCCTTTTAGGGGTACAAACAATAGTAATTGGGGCCTAGTGTGGTTGTGTACGTGTGATATAAATACACTTTTTTTGGATCATATTTTCTATTCCGCTATTTAATCAAAAACCTTTGGGGATCAGTTAAATTGGGGGATAGTCTGTGTTGGTACGTGTGAGAGAGATCCACCTTTCCAAGTTGTTGGGGTTCATCTCATACTTCTGAAGGTTTGAGGGTGCTGCCTGTTCCATACTCCCCCTACTCCTCATCTAGCCTTTTAGGGGTACAAACAATAGTAATTGGGGCCTAGTGTGGTTGTGTACGTGTGATATACATACACTTTTTTTGGATCATATTTTCTATTCCGCTATTTAATCAAAAACCTTTGGGGATCAGTTAAATTGGGGGATAGTCTGTGTTGGTACGTGTGAGAGAGATCCACCTTTCCAAGTTGTTGGGGTTCATCTCATACTTCTGAAGGTTTGAGGGTGCTGCCTGTTCCATACCCCCCCTACTCCTCATCTAGCCTTTTAGGGGTACAAACAATAGTAATTGGGGCCTAGTGTGGTTGTGTACGTGTGATATACATACACTTTTTTTGGATCATATTTTCTATTCCGCTATTTAATCAAAAACCTTTGGGGATCAGTTAAATTGGGGGATAGTCTGTGTTGGTACGTGTGAGAGAGATCCACCTTTCCAAGTTGTTGGGGTTCATCTCATACTTCTGAAGGTTTGAGGGTGCTGCCTGTTCCATACCCCCCCTACTCCTCATCTAGCCTTTTAGGGGTACAAACAATAGTAATTGGGGCCTAGTGTGGTTGTGTACGTGTGATATACATACACTTTTTTT
Organism: Pelophylax lessonae; assembly: GCF_965119305.1. NCBI lineage: Eukaryota > Metazoa > Chordata > Amphibia > Anura > Ranidae > Pelophylax > Pelophylax lessonae. The sequence goes on from NC_138770.1 coordinate 524,990,267, forward strand.
GGATCATATTTTCTATTCCGCTATTTAATCAAAAACCTTTGGGGATCAGTTAAATTGGGGGATAGTCTGTGTTGGTACGTGTGAGAGAGATCCACCTTTCCAAGTTGTTGGGGTTCATCTCATACTTCTGAAGGTTTGAGGGTGCTGCCTGTTCCATACTCCCCCTACTCCTCATCTAGCCTTTTAGGGGTACAAACAATAGTAATTGGGGCCTAGTGTGGTTGTGTACGTGTGATATACATACACTTTTTTTGGATCATATTTTCTATTCCGCTATTTAATCAAAAACCTTTGGGGATCAGTTAAATTGGGGGATAGTCTGTGTTGGTACGTGTGAGAGAGATCCACCTTTCCAAGTTGTTGGGGTTCATCTCATACTTCTGAAGGTTTGAGGGTGCTGCCTGTTCCATACTCCCCCTACTCCTAGCCTTTTAGGGGTACAAACAATAGTAATTGGGGCCTAGTGTGGTTGTGTACGTGTGATATACATACACTTTTTTTGGATCATATTTTCTATTCCGCTATTTAATCAAAAACCTTTGGGGATCAGTTAAATTGGGGGATAGTCTGTGTTGGTACGTGTGAGAGAGATCCACCTTTCCAAGTTGTTGGGGTTCATCTCATACTTCTGAAGGTTTGAGGGTGCTGCCTGTTCCATACCCCCCCTACTCCTCATCTAGCCTTTTAGGGGTACAAACAATAGTAATTGGGGCCTAGTGTGGTTGTGTACGTGTGATATACATACACTTTTTTTGGATCATATTTTCTATTCCGCTATTTAATCAAAAACCTTTGGGGATCAGTTAAATTGGGGGATAGTCTGTGTTGGTACGTGTGAGAGAGATCCACCTTTCCAAGTTGTTGGGGTTCATCTCATACTTCTGAAGGTTTGAGGGTGCTGCCTGTTCCATACTCCCCCTACTCCTCATCTAGCCTTTTAGGGGTACAAACAATAGTAATTGGGGCCTAGTGTGGTTGTGTACGTGTGATATAAATACACTTTTTTTGGATCATATTTTCTATTCCGCTATTTAATCAAAAACCTTTGGGGATCAGTTAAATTGGGGGATAGTCTGTGTTGGTACGTGTGAGAGAGATCCACCTTTCCAAGTTGTTGGGGTTCATCTCATACTTCTGAAGGTTTGAGGGTGCTGCCTGTTCCATACTCCCCCTACTCCTCATCTAGCCTTTTAGGGGTACAAACAATAGTAATTGGGGCCTAGTGTGGTTGTGTACGTGTGATATACATACACTTTTTTTGGATCATATTTTCTATTCCGCTATTTAATCAAAAACCTTTGGGGATCAGTTAAATTGGGGGATAGTCTGTGTTGGTACGTGTGAGAGAGATCCACCTTTCCAAGTTGTTGGGGTTCATCTCATACTTCTGAAGGTTTGAGGGTGCTGCCTGTTCCATACCCCCCCTACTCCTCATCTAGCCTTTTAGGGGTACAAACAATAGTAATTGGGGCCTAGTGTGGTTGTGTACGTGTGATATACATACACTTTTTTTGGATCATATTTTCTATTCCGCTATTTAATCAAAAACCTTTGGGGATCAGTTAAATTGGGGGATAGTCTGTGTTGGTACGTGTGAGAGAGATCCACCTTTCCAAGTTGTTGGGGTTCATCTCATACTTCTGAAGGTTTGAGGGTGCTGCCTGTTCCATACCCCCCCTACTCCTCATCTAGCCTTTTAGGGGTACAAACAATAGTAATTGGGGCCTAGTGTGGTTGTGTACGTGTGATATACATACACTTTTTTTGGATCATATTTTCTATTCCGCTATTTAATCAAAAACCTTTGGGGATCAGTTAAATTGGGGGATAGTCTGTGTTGGTACGTGTGAGAGAGATCCACCTTTCCAAGTTGTTGGGGTTCATCTCATACTTCTGAAGGTTTGAGGGTGCTGCCTGTTCCATACTCCCCCTACTCCTCATCTAGCCTTTTAGGGGTACAAACAATAGTAATTGGGGCCTAGTGTGGTTGTGTACGTGTGATATACATACACTTTTTTTGGATCATATTTTCTATTCCGCTATTTAATCAAAAACCTTTGGGGATCAGTTAAATTGGGGGATAGTCTGTGTTGGTACGTGTGAGAGAGATCCACCTTTCCAAGTTGTTGGGGTTCATCTCATACTTCTGAAGGTTTGAGGGTGCTGCCTGTTCCATACTCCCCCTACTCCTAGCCTTTTAGGGGTACAAACAATAGTAATTGGGGCCTAGTGTGGTTGTGTACGTGTGATATACATACACTTTTTTTGGATCATATTTTCTATTCCGCTATTTAATCAAAAACCTTTGGGGATCAGTTAAATTGGGGGATAGTCTGTGTTGGTACGTGTGAGAGAGATCCACCTTTCCAAGTTTTTGGGGTTCATCTCATACTTCTGAAGATTTGAGGGTGCTGCATGTTCCATACTCCTCTTCCTCATCCTCCCTTTAGGGTAGGAAAAAATTTAATCGGGCCTAGTCTGTGTTTGTACGTGTGAGATACACAGTTTTTTATCCTATTCCGCTATTCAATACACACCCTTTTGGTGTAAAAAACATTAAATTGCGGCATAGTTTGCATATTTGACATTTGCATATATTGTGCCTTGTTGCGCTGTTTTGGGTACTCCACCAACATGGCCAATGGCAATGACGCCATTCTCAGCTTAACTATCCCACTTCTATGCCTCCTTGAAAAAACAATTTGGGCGATGATGGAAGAGGATGTGGCACAGGATGAGGAGGAGGAGGAGGAGGATGAAGAGGTAACATTTCAAAGGCTTTCAGGGCAGTCATTCGCAAGGGGCTCCGAGGGTGGGTTCCTGCACACACAAACGCCAGGGACACAATTGTCCAGCAGGGGCACAGTTCTGGAGGATGAGGAGGATGAGGAGGAGGAGGAGCTGGAGGAGGAGATGGAACCATGTTCACAGCAGGGTGGCACCCAGGCCAGCTCATGGCCATCACTGGTGCGTGGCTGGGGGGATACAGAGGACACGGACGATACACCTCCCACAGAGGACAGCCTTTCGTCGCCTCTGGGCAGCCTGGCACACATGAGCGATTACATGCTGCAGTGTCTCCACAACGACCGCCGAGTTGCCCACATTCTAACTTGTGCTGATTACTGGGTGGCCACGCTGCTGGATCCCCGTTACAAGGACAACGTACCGTCCTTAATTCACTCACTGGAGCGCGATCGCAAGATGCGCGAGTACAAGCGCACGCTGGTAGACGCCATGCTGCTGGCATTCCCATCTGACAGCGGGGCCACAGTGGAAGCACAAGGCAGAGGAGGAGGAGGAGGAGGAGGAGGTCGCCAACGCAACCAGGGCACCGCCAGCACCTCAGAAGGCAGGGTTAGCATGGCCGAAATGTGGAAAAGCTTTGTCAGCACGCCACAACAAACAGCAGCACCAGCAGCTCAGATGGAACGTCTTAGCAGGAGGCAGCATTTTACCAACATGGTGGAGCAGTATGTGTGCACACGCCTACATGTAGTGAATGACGGGTCTGCCCCCTTCAACTTCTGGGTCTCCAAATTGGGCACATGGCCTGAGCTTGCCCTTTACGCCTTGGAGGTGCTGGCGTGCCCTGCAGCCAGTGTATTATCTGAACGGGTATTTAGCACGGCTGGGGGCGTTATAACAGACAAGCGCAGCCGCCTGTCCAGAGACAATGTGGACAAGCTCACGTTCATTAAAATGAACCAGGCATGGATCCCACGGGACTTTTCCGTACCTTATGCAGAATAGCAATGGATACCGACCTTACCCACCCATTGTTCCATTTTTGCTCTTTCTCACTCTTTTGGGGTGTACCCTCATTTAAAATTTTTGAAAAGAAGCAGTGTTGGCTACCTCGTCCTCCTCCTCAGGGCCAGATTAATGTAGGGGCTATTGGAGCTGCAGCTCCAGGCCCCTACCTTTTATATAGGCCCCGGGTTGGCCATATTCACTGTTACCGCTCTTCTGTCACTTGTAAACACAGAAGTCTGGCTTCTATGCTCGCTTCCCCAGGCAGCACCCTCAGAACCTCCCCACACAGCGTGAAGGCCGGACAAGGAGGGACAGTTGGCGATGCATGGATGTGTTTATGGGCTTCAGAGACAGCATCCCATGTTGAATTAGGCATGCATGGCTGCACCCTTCCTCCTCTGGGTGCATGGCAAGGCACGGCCCTTAAGGCCCTTCAAAATCCTCAGCACCAAGCCCATGATGCTGTTAATCCGGCCCTGGTCCTCCTCCACCGCCGCTTCCACCTACACCGCCCATAGGTGTGCGCAGCCTATTGCATTAAGGTGTGCACCCCAAAGTTGAAATACACATGCATGTGTTTGCCAGCAGGGAGAGTAATGTATCGGGGCCATGTACCTGTAGGCAAGGAGAAATAGAGCAGAGCAGGTCCCAGGGAGATCTTTCCCATCTCCTCACTGGCAATGCTATGTGCCCTAGGTGATTAGGGTGTGCCCAGGCACACCCAGCACACCCTGTGCGCACGCCTATGTCACCGCCACATCCACCACCACCTCAACCTCCCTCCTACTCCATATGGGCCTCGTCCTTCAGAGATGAAGAAGAACATTGTTTTATTTTTCTGTTTTTTTTTGTTGTTTTAAGTTATTTCCCTATCCACATTTGTTTGCAGAGCACTTGCCATGCTCTTAATTACGTTTTGCTGCCATTTGCAGCACTCTAGCCCTTTCCTTTGGTGTTTTAGAGCCATTTTAGTGCCTTAAAGTTCGGGTCCCCATTGACTTCAATGGGGTTCGGTGTCCGGGAAAAGTTCGGTAAAAGTCCGGGACACGGACCCGGACTTTTTTTTAAAGTTCGGCCGAACCCGTCGAACACGGACATCTAGGTGTCCGCTCAACCCTACTTACCATCTCTATCACTGTTCACACCTGTCCCTTCAGCACAACACCTTCATACTGTCATATACATTCCACCACTCCAGGAACATCTTATTGAGTGTGTATATTTCTGTATGTTGAAGCTGACAGGCCCACAGTGATGAGTCTGGAGAGTTGGATCTGGTTATTCAACACATCTCTACATGACTACTGAGTGGAGATTTTGCAGCTGCATATCCAGCCTACTACAAAAACGCAGGAGCGTTACACAAGCATATGCAACGTTGAGTTCCATCGCATCAGGCAGTCACAAATTAGGCGCCTGACGGGCAGGTTGTATCGCCGCTGAATGTTAGCAAGGCGAACCATGGCTGTGTAAGATCTTCAGAAATTGCCTGAGATTTTCCTGGCCTGCCGCAAGATGTCCTGGACCCCAGGGTATTTTTCAACGAATCGCTGCATGGCCAAGTTCAGGTTGTGTGCAATGCATGGCACATGTGTAATTTCACCCTGTTTCAGCGCGCTCAGCAGATTGGCACTGTTGTCGCACACCACTTTACCAACTGTCAAATTGTGCGGTGTCAGCCACTGATCTGCTTATGAGTGCAGCACCAGTGTGGCTCTTGGCTTCCAGGCACAACAGATGCAGCACAGCATGGCAATGTCTCACCTGGCATGTGGAATAGGTTCTGGGGATCTTGGGCGGTGCAGTGGAAGAGACTGTAGCAGCAGAAAAGGAAGAGTCAGCCGAGGAGGAGAGGGAGGATGGAGAAGGAAGAGGAGAAGAAGAGGCAGGCCTGCATGCAATCCGTGGCGATAAAACCAAATCTACACGGGTGCCAGGGGTTACATGCTTGACGGCCATCAGAAGGTTCACCCAGTGGGCAGTAAAAGTGATATACCTTCCCTGTCCGTGTTTGCTAGACCATGTGTCTGTGGTCAGATGTATCTTGGAACCGATACTGTGTGCCAGAGATACATTCACTTGCCGCTAAACATGGCCATACAGCTCTGGAATGCCCTTCTGCGAGAAATATCTCCTGCCTGGGACCTTCCATTGTGGTGTTCCAATGGCCACAAATTTCCAAAAGGCCTCCGAGTCCACCAGTTGATATGGCATTAGTTGGCGGGCTATCAGTTCCAACAAGCCAGCAGTCAAACATTGGGCAAGAGGGTTATCCACTGTCATCATTTTTTTCCGCTCCAACATTTGGGCCACAGAAGCCTGCCTTTTTCCAGAACAACGTAATGATGGCATGATGGAAGGTGGGGTGGAGGACAATTGTGAGGAGAGAGGAGAAGGAGAAGAGGCTGGATGGTGAGAGCCTGGAGTGTGGCTTTGTGGGTTCTGATGGCGTTGCTCCCACTGGGCTTGGTGATGGTAGTTCAGGTGCCTTCTTAAGGCGGTCATCCCAAGGTGAGTGTTGGGCTTACTGTGACTTATGCATTGACTGCAAAGGCTGCAGATGGCAACGCTGTTGTGAGCAGCAGACACATTAAAAAAGCCCACAATGCGGAGCCATGTGCCGGCATCCTGGGAGCGCCAGATGTGACTGTACATGGTTGATGGCTCGCTCCTGATACATTTGCAGTCTGCTTTGTCCCCCCTGTGCAATGCAAATTCCGCCTGCTTCTCCTCCCTATCTGCTGGTCCGTCTCTCCCTCTGAACTCCCCTCCTCTTCCTCTCTTGTGGCCACCCATGTGACGTCAATAGACACGTCATCATCCATGTCACCTTCCCCACCACTAACATTTGAGATCTCGGAGTAAGCAGCAACAGCGGGGACCAACCTCCTTGGGCTGATCTGGGTACTGTCGTCAGACTGCTAAGTGGCGGCTGTTGCTACCTCCTCTTCCTGATCGGATGCCAACAATGGCTGCGCATCACAAATGTTTTGTGATGGATCGGAAAATAATTCCAGTGACTCAAGCAGAGGGTATATGGTGGTGGTGTTGGTGGTGATGTCTTTGGGGGTGCACACAGCAGAGAGTGAAGAGGGTGCAGATAGAGAGGATGAGGAGGGTGCAGAAGAGGAAGGCTGAGTTAGCCACTCAACCAAGTCTGGTGCGTCCTTTGACATAATCTAACGCACCTTCTGAAATTTCACACTTTGTCTCCGGCCTACTGCTCCTGCCCTACCCCTACCATACCTGCGTAAGGTCCTGCCTCTTCCTCTGCCTGTCATTTTTTTAATTACCCTGTGACAAAAGTCTCTAGAGAAGCGCAGTATATGTGGAACAAGGTATATAACACCCCGCTTCAATCCATGGTATTGGGGGGCCACTGGTTTCATCACACCAGTTCTACAAAAAAATTGCCAGTAACTGTTGTCACTGTGTGTAGCACAGTTAACACAGTAAAATAGGCAATATTGTTGCAGGACACAAATACACTTAGACAAGTATACTCAGATAACACCCCACTTCAATATGTGGTATTGGGGGGCCACTGGTTTATCACTAGTGATGTCGCGAACATAAAATTCGCCGTTCGCGAACGGCGAACGCGAACATCGGCGAATGTTCGCGAACCGGCGAACATTGCGAACCGCCATAGACTTTAATAGGCAGGCGAATTTTAAATCCCACAGGGACTCTTTCTGGCCACAATAGTAATGGAAAAGTTGTTTCAAGGGGACAAACACCTGGACTGGGGCATGCCGGAGGGGGATCCATGGCAAAACTCCCATGGAAAATTACGTAGTTGACGCAGAGTCGGGTTTTATTCCATAAAGGGCATAAATCACCTAACATTCCTAAATTGTTTGGAATAACGTGCTTTAAAACATCCAGTGTGTGTATACGATCAGGTAGGATGTTGTATCGATCAGGTAGTTTAAGGGTTACGCCCGCTTCACAGTGACAGACCAAACTCCCCGTTTAATGCACCGCAAACAACCGCAAACAGACCAGAACCGACCAAAATGGGACAGGAACTGGGCTTTAAGGTTTAGGGTTAGGGTTAGGTTTAGTGTTAGGGGCTAGGGTTAGGGTTACGGTGAGATACTTAGGGTTAGAGTTAGTAACCCTACCCCTACGCCTCTAACCCTAACCGTCTAACCCTAAGCACTAAAAATAACCCTAGCCCTAACCCTAACCCTAGCCCTAACCCTAATTCTAATTTTTTTCTGGTTCTGGACATGCTACAGAGCTGAAACTTCACAGGTACACTTTTTAGACCACCAGACACTGAATCACACAAAAAAAGTTCTTAAAAATTGTAATTTTTTGTTAGAGAGCCAATTATTGGAAAAATTAAAAAAAAATAAAAATAAAAAAATTCTTTGGATTTAGCATCTGGGGGGGTCTAAAAAGTGTACCTGGGAAGTTTCAGCTCTGTAGCATGTCTGAAACCAGAAAAAATACGAATTAGGGTTAGGGCTAGGGTTAGGCTTAGGGCTAGGGTTAGGCTTAGGGCTAGGGTTAGGGTTAGGGTTATTTTTATGGCTAGGCTTAGAGGGTTAGGGTTAAGGTTAGAGGGTTAGGGTTATGGTTAGAGGGTTAGGGTTAGGTTTAGTAGGGGCTAGGGTTAGGGTTACGGTGAGATACTTAGGGTTAGAGTTAGTAGCCCTACCCCTCTAACTCTAACCCTCTAACCCTAAGCACTAAAAATAACCCTAACCTTAGCCCTGACCCTAACCCTAGCCCTAACCCTAACCCTAACCCTAGCCCTAGCCCTAACCCTAATTCTATTTTTTTCTGGTTTTGGACATGCTACAGAGCTGAAACTTCACAGGTACACTTTTTAGACCCCCCAGACAATAAATCCAAAGAAATTTTATTTTTTTTTTAAGTTTTTTTTTTTTTTAAGTTTTCCAATAATTGGCTCTATATCATTAATGAAATGACAATTTTTAAGAACTTTTTTTGTGTGATTTAGTGTCTAGGGGGTCTAAAAAGTGTACCTGTGAAGTTTCAGCTCTGTAGCATGTCCAGAACCAGAAAAAAAGATCATTTTTCAGTAGAGCAGGGATGGTGCGAACCCCTTTTACACCTATATGATCTTTTTTCTGGTTCTGGACATGCTACAGAGCTGAAACTTCACAGGTAAGCTTTTAGACCCCCCAGACAATAAATACAAAGACATTTTTTTTTTTAAGTTTTTTTTTTTTTTAATTTTTCCAATAGTTGGCTCTCTATCAAAAATGACAATTTTTAAGAACTTTTTTGTGTGATTTAGTGTCTAGGGGGTCTAAAAAGTGTACCTGTGAGGTTTCAGCTCTGTAGCATGTCCAGAACCAGAAAAAAAGATCGTTTTTCAGTAGAGCAGGGATGGTGGGAACCCCCTTTACCCCCATATGATCTTTTTTTCTGGTTCTGGACATGCTACAGAGCTGAAACTTCACAGGTACGCTTTTTAGACCCCCCAGACAATAAATACAAAGAATTTTTTTTTTTTAAGTTTTTTTTTTTTTAATTTTTCCAATAATTGGCTCTCTATCAAAAATGACAATTTTTAAGAACTTTTTTTGTGTGATTTAGGGCCTGATTCATAGTACGGCGAATTAGCGTTTCGGCGGGATTTTGCGAACCGACGATTATTTAAGTCTGAAATTGGCATTCAAAGAACGGCGGGCGGAAAATAGCGCCTAGTGTGAGATTCATTAAGATGCAATATGGTCAGAGCGCGACTTAAAACCACGCCAGCTAAAAGCTCGACTAAAGTTTAGCCAAATTTTCCCCTGTACCCCCAAAAATCCCAAATCACTGTGGAAGGTGTGGAAGTCAATTTGGAGATGACTTGCGTTTAAAAAATGTCAAAAACTGACTTAGAAAGAGAGATATCTGCGAAAGTGTAGAAAGGTTAAACAGCTCCTCCAGCCTCGAGCTGCGAATGCGCGAATGTGCGCATGCGCAACGCCAAATAGGCTCAAAACATTTCGCCAGCGCGATTTTGGGTCAAATTTTTTTTGAATACCGCTTGGAAATCCGCTGTCTCGCCCATAGAAAATGGCAAAAACCGGCGGAATTGGAAAAACATGCACACTTCCAACAAGGGATCCCTTAGTAAACACCATCACATTCCATACACCTTTCCTGCTAACTCAGAAATCATAGCAGTCAAATCTACAGTGTTTATATAGAACCTCCACATTATCTGAAAAAACCCACAAAATATTACATTGGGGAATTGGTCGTCAGATAGAAAAAAAATAGATGTAAAACATATTTCAAAGAAAGATTATTAGCATTTCACACATATCAAGGAAATGTCACAATTTTGACAATATTTTATGTGTTTCCAAAGAATTTTTTTATAAATATATTGCAAATACTACATTTTCTTCCATATGGGTATGGCCAAGTGTTACCATTTTACTACACATTTAACTGAAGGTATATATATATATATATATATCTCATACTTGGCTAATTATTAGCAAAGTATGCCCAACAAACAAATAGAGCTTTAGCTCACAATATTGCTACATATTGACTGGCATCTTTTGTATTTTGTTCATGTCTTTAGATTAAAAGTTTGCTGATACACATGCCTTTTTCAAACATGAACAAAATTATTGATGTCAACATTTGGAGAATTGGAGATATCCAAGTGTTGCCCATACAGAGGGCTCCTTCCGGATTCGAACTTACAAACCTACAGCAGGAAGGCAGACTCCCTAATCATTGTGCTATTTCTCAGTGAGCGTTGGGTGTTTTCCTCATGCCGTCAAAATGCTCACATGGGAACAGGGGCCATTGAACTGAATAGGATTGGATTTTTTGCCTGTTTTGGGAGTTGATCCTTGAGCTGGACAAATCCCCCTCAAACGCCCCCAAACGGGCTACGTTCACATGTAGGTGTTTGTGGTCTGTTTTTGGGGCTTTTTTAGGTGATTTCATATAACAATGCCTGCCCAAAAAATGCATGTCAAAACGCCTGTGAAAACGCCAGCCAAAACGCACATAAGAACGCCTGATATAATTGCCACGCCAAATTTAGGGATGTTCATGAGTGATGAGTCAGATTGTTGGCTTACATATCTGTTCAATCGTCACAATCTCACTTCCCAAATCCCAAAAGGTGTGTTTCAATTGTTTCCCTAAATATATATTTCTCTCTCTCTCGCTCTCTCATGTAATTGTATATATATGTATGTATTCCTGTATCTAAACATTCTAAATAATGACTAGCAAACTTGAAGAGAGAATTTTATCAATTCACATATACTATACACACCTACATACATACATACATGGATTTGGGCAGTTTAGGTCTCTCTCCTCCTCCTCATTTCTATTTCCCTTGTTTTGGCAACTGAGCATGCTCCAAAACACACAGGACACACACAGTTAATTATTGGACTGGGCGTTACCATTCTGGGTGTGTGTTTGCTTGGATTATATATAGCTCACTCAGACATCAGGAAAGATTTGACCTACGAAGAGGTCCAAAATATTTGTGTGTCTCATGCTTTATGGTTCACATTTGTGGCCCTTTGTTATTTATGGAGGTGAGATTTGGCTGTGTTGTGTGTTGACTCTCTGTAAGTATTTATTGCTGTTAACATAATTCTGTCAATCTGCACATGCATCTGTTGATTATGGGCTCTTTGTCGATGTATATGGTCTAAATGTTGTACAAAGGTTGTTTTTGTTTGAAAAATAGAAATCTGTGGCTTCAATGGGATACTGTGGAGACTGTGCCAAAAATATGTCATGTGAAATGTTTGAGCTGTGTATTTGTGTATTAAACAGCATGTTTACAATCTTTTTTACAAATGTCTTCATGTGTCTAAATAAAGTTTTCTGGTGTCCACAAATGTATGTATTTGTATTTCTTTTTCTAAGTTAAATATGCTTAATGGTTGTGTATGGTGACTATTCGCGAATTCGCGAATATACAAACCCGCATTCTCACATTTATACATGAAACCGGAAACTAAACTTTTGGTGCGTGCACACGTTTCCAGAAATTGTCCAGGCCCTTATCGCAATCATGGCTCCTGCGCTCTACACGTCCGAAATTGTGGCATTTGTGTGTAAGGTAAGGAGGGGGTGTGAATGTGCGGGGTGCGGGATGGGGGATGGTGGGTGGGGGGCTGGGTGGGTCGCTTATCTAGCGGGTGTGCAAGAAACTTTTGGTCTGCTGATCTGCGCATGCACTTTCTGCCTATTAGACGTGATCTAGAAGCTTCCTGTTATAGAAACTTCCTAGATGTGAACCTGTTCCCTATATATATATATATATATATATATATATATATATATATATATATTTATATATATATATGTATGTATGTATATATACACACACACAAAATATATATTATAGAAAATATATATATTCGAGACAATATATATACACTATGTATATATTATATACAATATATACATTATAGAATATGTTATATACCATATATTAGTGTATATAATAGGGAACAGGTTCACATCTCTGAACTTTCTATATAGATATAGATAGGCATACCCTGCTTTAAGTACACTCACTTTATATACAATCGTGAGTAAGGACACAGCTTGTTCAGCTTGCCATGACACTGCTCACAAACCATAAGTGACAGGGATAACAAACTTAGGGAGCAACGAGAGGGTACCCAGGACTACACCATATCCATTTTGTGGCTGGGCAGCTTGCCTAGGTAATCTATCATGTCATAGTCCTGGATCCCCTTAACATGCTCCCACATGGTTTCGGAGTAAGGCTATGTCAATGTGGCCAAAATTTACAATGGAGCTGGTGTATTTTCATGCATTGAGAAAAGAAAAAAGGGATTGCTTCACTTTAAGTACATTTTCAGTTTACATACATGCCCTGGTCCCATTGTGTACTTAAAGTGGGCTATGCCTGTATATAGATAGATTTGATTAGTTTCAACGTTTACACAAAATGAAACACAATTATCTGTGACAGATTGCTCTGACGCTTTGGAATCTGTCTAGATAAAGACAAATGTATTGACCCTTTTCATATATGCAAGATTAGAAACATTATATTCCCTAAATGCATAATGCCAAAAATTATTGCCTTACATACATCCATACACACTGCAAGCTCTGCACCGTTTGTCTTGTCTGACACTCTTACCATCATAAGCTGGATCTGCACACAGCAGCTAATTGGTTCACCTGAGATGGAATCAGTGATCCCAAAAATCTGGAATGGTCATGTCTTCAAAGGATTGCCTTGAACAAATCACCTCTAAAAGAAACACATGAGTGTATAATCACTTTTCTTAATGGATCACATTCCCAACACACCCATCTCACACTGCCATATGATAATGAATGGGGGTGTCCATTGCAAGTTAAATACACCCCCAGATCACATTGCTTTGTTAATTTACAGATCTAACTGGAATTTGATGGCACTGCTGTGAACCACTATGCCATCAAATTCTGCTGGGGACCTTTAAAAAGGATTATGTGTGATTGTGTGGATAATTATGCCACCTTAAATTCGCATCTCCCACATACCATGTGCAACTCTTGCAGGAATTGCGAATCAAGGATAATTCAGCACAGCATAATGAACAGACACATTGAGGAGTGTAGGAGCACACCGTCAGATTCCCCGATCACACTATGGGGTTTTAACTCCTCCATAATTTTGCCACTTTGGAAACCAAGTGCTTACTTTATGTATACTTTTTAGACGGAACTCCAATTTCTAATAGGGTGATATCATTGCATGAGATTTCCCCTCACTTCCTGTCTTAGTGTCACCAAGACAGGAAGTGAGGGGAATATCACTGTGGGGAAATAGCTTGCAATTGTTGCCTTATAATGTCCATAGTATATATAAAAGGAAAGAATTGCTGGCTATATCCCCACGGGAGATTCCCTCATTTCCTGTCGTGGTGACACCAAGACAGGAAGTGAGGGGAAATCTCATGCAATGATATAACACTGTTACATGTTCTAGTTATGTAGCAAACTTAAGAATATACAAAGCAAACCTCTTTTTTTTTCCATTTTGGCAAAATCATGGATTAATTACAAAACTATCTTTGTTTGTCCCGTGGCTTGCAGGAAAAACATTTTGCCTTGATTCCACCATCAACACAGACAGGGGAAACCCTCCTGCGGAGCCATTGTGTTCACCCGGTGCTGCCCCTGCCAGGAAAACACAGTGATTATTGCTAGTGGCTACAAGAGATGCTAGCGATAAGTGTGTGTAAAATCTGACAGACTGGTTGTACGTTGTCCTCCAGGTGATCGAGCAATCCACTTGGGTACCTTCAGCCTGGCCATACATAGTTTAAATCTGCATCTCAAATGAAGCAATCCCATTTACATATAACACTCCATAAAGGAGAATTGAGGGGCTTATCAGGTCTGCGTCAAAAATTAACAGCCACACCCAATCAGACAGCTCATGTTAAAAGGGACCTGAAAAGCAATCTGCATGGCTTGCTTTTCCAAGCATTGGCTAGTTTAGTGAGCCTGGACTAATAACAGTCACTGTAATGCTACCCATACTGCTGTCCTTTTAACATGGTGACAAAAGTTGATACCTATGCTACATGTGTGTAAAGTTACTTGCACCCTGCTAAATGGACAGCAATAAGGTTGTAAATACAGTGACTGCCTGTCCCCCCCTGATGGTGGCCCTGGTTGTGTCATGAAAGGCCAATTGAGAAAATGGCTATATCATGTAGAGGAAATCACCAGTGTGGGGCAACCTATGTCATGGAGGTAGATTTGGACATCGATGTATATGTATCACCAGAAATGGAATTCTTTGTTCTACAATATCTCAAAGACGACCTAGCATGTTATTTGAAGACTGTACTATTTTGGACATACTTGGACTCAAACATACACTGCTCTTTCCACAGCTCCTCCTCCTCTGGGGGTATGATAGCATTAATATGCATCTTCACCAAAAGCACAAGATGATGTGTCGTGTCCGGATGAGGCTGCAGCGGAGATTTCAGTTCCAGGCTGATATGGTGGATCTGCAGCGGGCCTGGAGTGATGCCAAAAGGCGCTCACCCAGGCTCCTGCTAAAGGCTGTGGAGCAAATCTCCGGTAAGTAAAAATATACATTACATGTGACCAGATAGGTTACAATTTTTTGGGTAGGTGGACATGTGTTTAGCTATGCAACAACACTAATACCAACACACCCCCCCCCCCTCCCTCTCGCTCCTACCTTTCCTACCTCCATCAAGTGTCTCTTCACAACCTTTAATACTACTATGTACATTCGTATTTTTTATGTTTCTTTTTTTTCTTCTGCTTCTAGCCAAAGCGGACGGCCGGCACCCTCTTGTGCTTTTGGTGAAGAAGGGGAGGAGGAGGACGGCCACACTCCAATATGCCTTACGAGGCAGCGAGCCATTTGAGCAGATGAAAATTGTGGATCGTAAGTAGAAAATAAAAATGGTAGAAATTTCAAATCTCTAATCACATTTTACAGAGCCCCCTTTACATCGGAGTCTCCAGACTTACTACACTGTAAGAGGGAAGTGTGAAGACTCTGATGTAAGGAGAGTTCTGGGAACCATTATTTGAGGGGGGAAGCTGTGGACTCTGGTGTAAAAGGGAACTCTGTGGTCCCCAAAACTCCCCCATAAATCTGAGCTTACAGAGACCCTCTTACACTTCCCTTCCTCAGTCCACCACAGTCAAGGGCACAACAAGTCCCACTGCAGAAGGCTACCTGCTTGGACTTGTAATGCTCTCTGTAGGGGAATGAGGAAATACTGCCTGCTATGCTAAGACTTGTAGTGCCCTCTGTTAGTGACTAAGGATTCCTCAGTCCTCAACATTCTAGGGCACTATAAGTCTCAGCATAGTGGGCTGTCATACCTCAGTCCCTCACAGCTCGGGTCAAAAACAACACAGTTAAACATCTAAAGGACAACTCCAAACAAAACTACCAATAATGGACAGAGTCCATATGCTCTATAATGTCAAATACCCGCTACCACTCACCTTCCACCTCCGGTGCTGTCATTGTGTAGGGCAAAGGGCTCCATCTACACCATGTTTGGCTTTCATGTCAGATAGGCAGGACTTGCTCAGCTCCACTCTCTTCCTTGGCAATTGACTCTGGCGTCATTGTGGATCTTTCCTCCTCTAGAAAACCCCCAGGGGCCCTCTCCTTGTCCCCCAGCCACCCAGGGCCTTCTTCTCCTCCTCCTCCACCAACCATTTTCAGACTCTTCCAACTTCCCTGGGGCTACTCAACCCCTTTGCATAGTGGACACAACAAATCTATGACCAGCCTGCAAAATATCAAGTCTGGGCCTGGTTACCTGTATGTTCCGGGTCCAGGGCGGAGCTCTCCTCCCAGAGCAACAACTGATAATAGCAGAGTAAGTTGACCGGCCAGTCACTTCCTACTGTTGCAGGTACACACCTACCGATTCCTCCACATCTTAGGATAACATGATCAGACGGCCAATCCCCAGGCAGAGAAGGAGGAGTAAGTGTCAGCGGACAACAGACACCTGGCAGACGCAGTGAAGGGACTGCAGCACACTGCTGCAACTTTTTGATCCGAGGATTGAAAGCAATCTTTTACTTGGGAGATTTCCCTGACTGCGCCCTTCGAAATGTTGGTGCTCCGCCACTGGCCGCAAGGCCCCTGTAGGTGCGAGGCCTTAGGCGCCCGCTTAATTTGCATGGTGCCCTCCTGTTTTAAAACATGGTCAATGCATCTCATTGGTGTAAGTGCACTTCTATGTTCTGAATTGTAGGGGCATTGAGTATGGTGCTAGCATGATGAGAGGTTACTGCCTATTTGTGTCCATAAATAATATATAATGTTTTTCTTTTATTTTAGAAACCAGTGATCAGGATGTGGAGGCTCAGCCTTCTCAGGCCCACTGTAAGTAATGTGGATGTGCTGGTGTGTTGTGTATTAGGTCGAACTTGGAGGAATGATTGTTTGTTTTGTTTTCTTTTGTGGTTGATGTAACTTCAGCAAGAGAGGAGCCTCAGGCAGGGCCAAGTCGCCTGGATCCGGGCCAGGAAGACATTGTTGCCCAAGAAGAGGCCAATTGGTCTGACTCGGATGAGGACCTGGGCTCTCCTCAAATGGGAAGTAAGTATTCTACATGTGTTTGTGTGTTCAATGTGTCCTGGGAAATCTAAGGGCTGTAATATCTATATTTTGCCATTGGGGTTATGTAGCAGCTGACATTGAGGATGTTAGTTGTGGAGGACTGGGGAAGAGGGGCCGCTGCTTACCCAGTCCAAAGTAACTACTACCTTCAATGTTTCCCAACTACTTTCTGTGTGCCTTTATCAAATAGCTTTGGTTCAAGGATTGTATTTGTGTCTTTGTGTTTCTAGGAGATACGACGCCATCCCCCCATGAAGGGACACCATCCCCCCATGTAGGGTCTCCCCCATCCTCCCCCACTCCAGGCTCCCCTGAACTAGTCTGTAAGTACCTAAAATTAGATTCTCACATGAATTGTGTGTGCTAGGATGATGTGTATCTAGGATAATCTAAGTTGGAGTCTAAGCAAGTGTAGTTTTGCTATATGTGACAGGAAGGTTGGTCATGAAACACTCTTGCTTAACCTTCATGTTTGAAAGGTGGTTTTGGGGAGCTTTACAGGACATGTTATCTTTTGTAAGTTATCTCAAGCCACCCTACTCTAAATTGGTGTTAGTTTCTCTACATTGGAAATGGTGTGCTTTGTACTTGTAAATTTTTTGTGGACATTGTAATTTAATCATGTCCTGATTTAGTCAACACTGAAAATGTGTGTTTGTCAATCTTTCATAAATACTCTTCCTCGGTAATGTACCACATTCCAGTTCACAATTTGTGTTCTTTTTGTGCAGTTTCTCCAGAGCCAGCCACGCCATCCACTTCAGGGGCCCAAAAAAAACCCTGATGATGGTAAGTTGTGTGCTTTTCCAGTAATGTGTCTACTTAGTAAGTGGAGAAATGCTAACTGTGTATGTCCCCGCTCAGGCTTCAAGTTGTTCTAAAGGCAGCAGGTTCTTTATGTGAATGCATTCTATGCATTAGTATTCCAAGTGATAGGTGTGCATATTCCCCCTAAGACTTACTGGGACCATTTTTTACGGTCCAAATTTTTGCACTAATACTTGTCTGGAACAGACTCCCCCTCCTCCTTAACTGAGGTGACAGCATGCCAATATTGCCTCCTGATGCTGTCACTCCTAATCATTGAGACCATTGGAAGGGAGGGGGGCAAGGCTGGCTCACAGCCTAGTGCCTGAACAGGCACAGGGTGCTTGGCTTCATCTCATGTGCCTCCATAGCAAGCTGCCTGCTGTGGGGTCAAACAACAGGAGGGAGGTGCCTAGAGGTGTGTACAGGGGCCATGTAAAAAGGAGGATTGTTATTTCTCTTGTCCCCAAAAACCTAGAGAGTGTAAGTCTAACCTGATTAGTTTTCCGCAGCCCTCCCAAAATGATATGTTTCCAACACTTAGAACAGGCAGGGCTGAGGCACAAAAAACATCCGAAAAACACAATCAGCACCAAAGCAGGGAGTACGTATCCTTAACGCTACAAGCTTCACCCAGTAGAATGACGCTTGCACTGTACAAATCGGCATCACCACCATATCAAAGTCTAAATCTAACTGTCAGGGAAATGTGGAGGGGTAAGGAGTGGGTGTTAGAGCGTTTTCATGACTGCGTAACCTACAGTTAGCGTGATTCGATTTTTAGATACATTTTTTATTTTCTCTTAACACAGCTGGGATGGCGGAAAAACATAAAGGGGAGCAGACATATCTCCTCCGGCCAGAACTGGCCCTCCGAATTCCAAAGGGTAAGTCTCTACTATGTGTCAGGTTCAATCTATAGACAGTAAGAGGGAGAGAGAACGCTACACAAACTCCAATGGTGATAGAGATAAATGTGTGCACATGTATCGTGTTGACCAATTGAACCCAAAACACCTTACATTCTTCTAAATGATTGCTTGTGTTGACATGAAGAAAAGCCTTTTACTTAGCTTTGGTGGAACTGCTACTAACATTCCAAGCCATCTTATGTAACCTTTTGACCAATTTGCTGTGAAAGTTTGAGTTCAAGGTTTACAACAGCAATTTAGCATATTTGCTTCAGAGTGTTGATAAAAGCCAAACAATAGACTCCTAAGCATATTTGTTGAGGCACATTAATTACAATCATTGTTTGGATCATTTTGGCTAAAACTAATTGTTATGTCTTTTTCTACCCAGGGCACACCCACCTCACCTATGAGGACCTTTTGGAGTATGTGACATGGTGTATTGACCGTATTCTAGTTTTAGAAAACATTTCGGGGGTTGCTCCAGACCCAAAGGAGCCATTTGTGAGGAATGTCACCCCGTTAAAAAGATCATAGTTTTTTTCATTGGTTTTGTTATTGTACCCAGCAATGTGACATTTCTCCCTTAAAAAAAAAATTATAATTAAATAAAAAAAATTAAAAACCCTTTTTTTTGGGACCCAAAAAAAAAAAAAAAACGAAAAAAAGCCTTGTTTTTGGCAACCAAAAAAAATATAAAAATTAAAAAAAAAACCTTTTTTTGGGACCCAAAAAAAAAAAAAAAAAAAAGCCTTGTTTTTGGCAACCAAAAAAAATATAAAAATTAAAAAAAACCCCTTTTTTTGGGACCCAAAAAAAAAAACAAAAAAAGCCTTGTTTTTGGCAACCAAAAAAAATATAAAAATTAAAAAAAAACCCTTTTTTTGGGACCCAAAAAAACAAAAAAACAAAAAAAGCCTTGTTTTTGGCAACCAAAAAAAAATATAAAAATTAAAAAAAACCCCTTTTTTTGGGACCCAAAAAAAAAAAAAAAGCCTTGTTTTTGGCAACCAAAAAAAATATAAAAATTAAAAAAAAACCCTTTTTTTGGGACCCAAAAAAAAAAAAAAACAAAAAAAAGCCTTATTTTTGGCAACCAAAAAAAATATAAAAATTAAAAAAAACCCCTTTTTTTTGGGACCCAAAAAAAAAAAAAGCCTTGTTTTTGGCAACCAAAAAAAATATAAAAATTAAAAAAAAACCCTTTTTTTGAGACCCAAAAAAAAAAAAAAAAAAAAAAAAAGCCTTGTTTTTGGCAACCAAAAAATAAAAAAATGTTTACAAAAAAGCCTTGTTGTTTTTGGTAACAAACTAAACCAAAAATGTTTACAAAAAAGCCTTGTTGTTTTTGGTAACAAACTAAACCAAAAATGTTTACAAAAAAGCCTTGTTGTTTTTGGTAACAAACAAAACCAAAAATGTTTACAAAAAAGCCTTGTTGTTTTTGGTAACAAACTAAACCAAAAATGTTTACAAAAAAGCTTTGTTGTTTTTGGTAACAAACTAAACCAAAAATGTTTACAAAAAAGACTTGTTGTTTTTGGTAACAAACTAAACCAAAAATGTTTACAAAAAAGACTTGTTGTTTTTGGTAACAAACAAAACCAAAAATGTTTACAAAAAAGACTTGTTGTTTTTGGTAACAAACAAAACCAAAAATGTTTACAAAAAAGCCTTGTTGTTTTTGGTAACAAACTAAACCAAAAATGTTTACAAAAAAGACTTGTTGTTTTTGGCAACGGAAAAAACCAAAAATGTTTACAAAAAAGACTTGTTTTAGTGAAAACCTCAAAAAAAACTTTTAAACACATAAAATATGTTTATCTAAATAAAATTAAAGTATGTTGCTCTTTGCAACACAAATGTTACATTGGCAATTTAGTTCATTCTATTATATATTGTAATATATTTTTTGTACGCTACAGTTGGTAGACACCCACATGTGTTATTAAAACATTTATTTTATTACCCAAGTTTTCTTTTTGGTGTACACATCGAATGTCTTTTGTGTTGTATTTGTTTAGTCGAGTGGTGTGGTCTGTAATTGTTAGTATGTTGGCTTTGGTTTATGTTAGCCTTGAGACTTGTTTTGAAGCTACATTTGAAGGGAGACCTTTTCTTGGGTCGTTATGTGAACATTGAGTTATCTAAATTTACATGAAATCATATGTTTGGAGATCGAGAAGCACGTGTGTATAAATGCCTACATTAACCAGGGCCATTACTTGGCCACCAACACTCCTAAAAAACCAAAGAGCAAACACAAACTAATCATTTTGCATAAAATTTTATTTCATCCCCAAAAAAAGCACTATAATAAATCATATTGTGCCACCCTCAAATTAAACAAAAAAATGGCCCAACAAATTGGCCAATGTAACAATCATTAACAAAACTAAACCAAATTAAACAAAAAAACAAAAAATTAAGTCGGTGGTGGTGCCTGAAGCAGTGTGGTGAGCACTGTTAAGGTTCCTGCCATCAAATGGTGGGCCAATAGTTCCATCTGGTCTGGGGTTAGCTGTAGAGTTGTGGTCAAGTGGCCCATTAGGATCATATCTTGTGTCTGAGGCTGCTGATGATGCAGGGTGTTGAACCTTGGAAATGTCCCAGACAGAAGATGTTGTGCCAATAGTCTCATCTGCTCTTGGGTCAGCCTAAGAATTTGGGCAACGTGTGCCATTAACATGAGATGGGATAGTTGCTGCTCCGAGGCTATTTGATGCTGCTGGTGGTGCAAGGGTTGTGAAGATGTGTGGGGAGTGGTGGTTGATTGGTTGTTGTGGTCCACGGTGCGGGGGCAAACGGCATGTCGCATTGGTGACAAAAAAGAAGAACGGCCTGGGGAGGAGTGAAGTGATAAAGGTGTGGAGGGAATGTAGTCAGGTGGAAGGGGTACTGTGGAACCAGTGCGCATTGAGGTTGTGCAGGAGGATTGCTCATTGAGGGGTGTGGGAGTCCGAACGGAGTGTGAAGTGCTAGGAGTGGCTACAGGAGGAATTGTCCCATCCCCAGCTGCCTGACAAGTGGCCAACACTGGCATTACCCTCCCACTACCACAACCTGCAGTGGCAGGTGAGTGAGATGTTTGGGAGGGCTCTGCCAATGGGGCATCTTCAGATCCAAACAGGCATTGGCGTGTGGCCAGCACCTGAGTGTCAACACTTTGCCGATCCCGTTGATGCTGGTCTGCTAAACTTACCAAGCTGTTACGCATATCCTGTTGAACCTGTACCATATCCTGGTGAACCTGTACCATTGTTGCTACAGATTCCTGTATGAGCCCGAGCAGACGTACTGCCTCAGTAGATTGCTGAGTACGCCTCCTTAACTCATTTTGGATCCGAAACTCATCAAGCAGCCTCTCGGCTACATCCAGCATAGATGGACGAAGTTGGGTAGGTGACAATCCCTCTGCATCTAAGGCTACCTGAAAGCAGAATAAATAGACCAAATCATTATCAAACATCATGACTAAATATTTCAGATTAGTTTGACAACTTAACACCCCAAGCAGAACGTTGAAAAGTTTGATGTGCTTCTAATGAGTACTTGTTCATTGTAAGATTATCCAAGCTAGCAACACTTCTGATAATGGGTACATATTATATTGGTAGGACTAATATGACAAAGGCAAAAAAGATTCAACATGAAGGTGTTCCCAATTAACCCTGGTGTGGTAGGTTGTTTATGCTTTTGGTAAATCTGTTACTACACCAATGACTTTATACATCTACGTATGTTGTCTAAAATCTTGCCATCAATCGGCTACAGGACAACCCAACCAAACGATACCCATGAATTTGGACCTGGAAAATCAAAGACTGGCCGGACTTTAAAGATCCTGGATGTTTTTGGAACATTAGTGGCACACCAAATTATAACATAATTCCCTGATGTTCAAGATAGAACTCTTGTTGTGCTGGTGCATCGTCAGAATGTCATAGCACTAATTTAACACACACAATGTAAGCCACATCTAGTCCAAAATCAATGCTACCATTGAAATGTTACATGTGCACCTTGTTCCCTTATATCACATACCACAGCACTGGATGCAGAATCGTCGCCAGCTCCTGATCCAACTCCAGCTGCAACGTCAAGAGGGGCCTGATGTTCTTTTAAAAACAAAAAAAAAACATGTTTAGTACATAACCTTAGTCAGTAATGATTATGGCCAGATTGCCCTCCTAGCTTCATGAATGAAGCATTGAGGCCAAACATTCAAAAGTGCTTTCCTGGGCTCATAGGACACTTGCTAAACCCTCCCAAAGGTTAAGAAGGCTTGGTCTGCCTACTAATGACGGCACCCATTAATGCTGTCAACTGTGTTTTGCAGGGTAAACATCTAAAAGGCAACACTCTTTCATAAGAAAAAACATGTGTGTTAATGGGGTTAATAAGATTCCAAAAAACATTATTTGGCTAGACATACCAACACCTTCCTCCAGGCCTAGCTGCACTGGGTGTGTTCCCTGCTGCGGATCTTCTGTAAAGGACATAGCAATATGAGCTATCTTGGAAAAAAAAAAACATCTACATTGTTTGGCACAGTATGATATTGGACCTACCAGGAGGAGGGTCAGCACTGATGTCAACACCTGTGAGTCCGTCTGGTTCGCCAAGCTGCATGGGCTGTGGAGGGGCTGAGATCCGTGCTACAGATGAACAAATTGCAGGTTGGGGAAAACAAAAAAAGGACAATTGGCAGGGCAAGTATCACATTCTATTAATGTCACACATAGGATAGTAGTTAATCTTTTCCAAACAACTCACACAATTGACATCCAAGATAATATCCTACCTCGGTGCAAAGCATCCGAATCTAAGTCCTCTCTGGTAAAGATGGTATCAGGTCCTATGATGTTCAAGAAAGGTAATTGATAATCCCAGAGAGAACTTCGTGCACGTTCATCCAGCTGACCTTGTCGGTCATAAAGACCCTTCGCAGCCCATGCAATTAGCTTCTTCCGAACGGACCCACAGATGTCGTTGACCTTCTTCCGCACACTGTCACGGTGGCGAGGTGCTTCACCCAGTGCATTTACAGCATCCCGGATTTCATCCCACAATCTGTTCTTCTCTGTTACTGAGTAAGACACGGCCCTGGTCCCATGTATCGCCTGATATCTGGCCATATAGGCGTGGACCAGGGCACAGCACTGATTGTGGGTGAAACGGGGAAGCCGGGATAATGTGGACAAGCTGACTCTGGTGGACGGACTACTGTCAGAAGAGCCAGCTTGTCCACTTGGTGTGTTACCACCTCCCCTGGCTTCCTCCTCCGGGATGGGGATGGTGGACTCCCTCATAGATACAGCTGGAGCCTCCCTCACACCAGAGCCAGACGATCTGCCCACCCTGCCCCCCTGCCCCCCCTGCCCCCCCTGGCCACCCTGCCCCCCCTGGCCACCCTGGCCACCCTGCCCCTTCTCATCCTTCCAGTGGGTGGGGCCATGGGAGCACGAGGTGGGCAGAGAATCTGGCTCTCCAGCAGCAGCAAAGAGCCCCAAACTCCTAAATCTGAAATGACAAAAGAGAAAACAGAAAAAACAGGATTTGCAGATTGCTCTTCATATACAGTATAATTAGTGAACAGTTACAGAACACACTTACCTAATGGCACAAACAGACTTGGTGGTGGTGGTGGTGGTAGTAGTGGGCAAAGAGCAGAAGAGGCTGCAAAGAAATGGAAAAAAAAAACACATAAGAAAACGCATATGGGTACAAATCACACGAGGCCCTCCAAACACTTACCTAATGGCACAAACACGGTGGTGGTGGTGGTGGTGGCAAAAAAAGCAGAAGAGGCTGCAAAGAAATGGAAAAAAAAACACATAAGAAAACGCATATGGGTACAAATCACACGAGGCCCTCCAAACACTTACCTAATGGCACAAACACGGTGGTGGTGGTGGTGGTGGCAAAAAAAGCAGAAGAGGCTGCAAAGAAATGGAAAAAAAAAACACATAAGAAAACGCAAATGGGTACAAATCACACGAGGCCCTCCAAACACTTACCTAATGGCACAAACACGGTGGTGGTGGTGGTGGTGGCAAAAAAAGCAGAAGAGGCTGCAAAGAAATGGAAAAAAAAAACACATAAGAAAACGCATATGGGTACAAATCACACGAGGCCCTCCAAACACTTACCTAATGGCACAAACACGGTGGTGGTGGTGGCAAAAAAAGCAGAAGAGGCTGCAAAGAAATGGAAAAAAAAAAACACATAAGAAAACGCATATGGGTACAAATCACACGAGGCCCTCCAAACACTTACCTAATGGCACAAACACGGTGGTGGTGGTGGTGGTGGCAAAAAAAGCAGAAGAGGCTGCAAAGAAATGGAAAAAAAAAACACATAAGAAAACGCATATGGGTACAAATCACACGAGGCCCTCCAAACACTTACCTAATGGCACAAACACGGTGGTGGTGGTGGTGGTGACAAAAAAAGCAGAAGAGGCTGCAAAGAAATGGAAAAAAAAAACACATAAGAAAACGCATATGGGTACAAATCACACGAGGCCCTCCAAACACTTACCTAATGGTACAAACACGGTGGTGGTGGTGGTGGGGGCAAAAAAAGCAGAAGAGGCTGCAAAGAAATGGAAAAAAAAAACACATAAGAAAACGCATATGGGTACAAATCACACGAGGCCCTCCAAACACTTACCTAATGGCACAAACACGGTGGTGGTGGTGGTGGTGGCAAAAAAAGCAGAAGAGGCTGCAAAGAAATGGAAAAAAAAAACACATAAGAAAACGCATATGGGTACAAATCACACGAGGCCCTCCAAACACTTACCTAATGGCACAAACACGGTGGTGGTGGTGGTGGTGGCAAAGAGCAGAAGAGGCTGCAAAGAAATGGAAAAAATACACATAAGAAAACGCATATGGGTACAAATCACACAAGGCCCTCCAAACACTTACCTAATGGCACAAACAGACTTGGTGGAGGGGGGGTGGTGTAATCCTTTATAGGCAAAAGGAGGCTGCAAACATTAAACATACATGAGAAATCGCATGACCTACATACGTGCATATAATAAATTACAGTTATCAGGAAAGCAAATATGGTGTCTTTGGAAGCTGGGAAGGTAAGGGGGCAGGTTTAGATGCCAAATCTAGACTGCACACCTTTAACAAACATGAGAAAACACATGTCCAAACCACATGCACATGGGGCCAACTGCCAATGATTAAAAGACACTTGAGGGGTTCCCAAGCTATTGTGGGTTGGAGGGGATTCACCATAGACAACTTAAGCACACCCAAGATAAGTACAAATTCTCTCCTTCCTTTTTTTTGGGAGAGAGAGATACAATTGTCTTACCTCCAGATAATGTAGGTTGTGGGTCACAGGGTCTTGCTAGCACATAAGAAACATCGATCTATAACATCCAGCAGCCATATTGGCCATGTGCTCCTTTTATAGCTGGCTCACAGGTGTGATAATTAGCGGCCGTTTCTATATATATCTGCGCATTCGCGAATTTGCGCGTTCAAAATGGAGGACGATATCCCAGACGCATTAGATGGTGCAATGCTGGCATTTATCGGTGCCTTGTTTGAGGAGGCCCTAGCACAGGAGGCAGCAGAAGGTGGGGAAGCTGCAGCAGAAGGTGGGGAAGCTGCAGCAGCAGCAGCAGCACCTCCAGCAGCAGCACCTCCAGTCCGTGTGCCCTTACCTCGCCAGCCACGCATTTTTGCTCCAAGGATCTATTTGGACAAGCTGCGGGATTCTGATGTCAGGAGGAAGTTCCGGCTCGAGCGAGGAACTATTCTACACCTCTACCAGCTCATAGCAGACAAAATTGACCCGGACACACAGCGCGGCCATGCAGTGCCCGGCATGGCCAGATTGCTGGCCACTTTGTATATTTTAGGGCGTGGCAGCTTCCAAGCCACTTCGGGAAGTATCATGGGCATTAGCCAGCCCACAGTTTCAAGGGTGTTCATGTTGGTCATTAATGCCATAGTCGATATAGTGCCCAATTTTATCCACTGGCCACAGAATGAAAATGAGTGGAATGAAGTCAAGTTGGGTTTCTACCTGCGGGCACACATGCCGCAAATCCTAGGGGCAATCGATGGCACCCACATAGCCATTAGGCCACCAAGGAGCCACGAAAGTGAGTACCGGAACCGCAAGCAGTACCACTCCGTGAACGTCCAATTAGTGTGTGACGCCAAACAGCGCATCATGAGTGTCAACACTGGTCACCCAGGGTCGTGCCATGATTCCAGTATGTTAAGAACCAGTACTCTGTACGAGGTGTTTGAAAGTGGACAAATGCCCCAAGGGTGGCTTATTGGTAAAGTATTTTGTCTTAACAACATAAACTGTAAGATTACATAGACATAGGAATAAGCTACATCGGTGTACACCCTGATTTAAGCAAAGCCTACCTAAAATGGATGTGTTAGGAGTTGTCAGGCTGTTCACACACAACCAGATCAGCAGCTTAGCAGCTCACAAAAGAAAGATTTGCAAAGTTGTCTTTGAGTCCAATGAAGGTGGTTAACCAATGTGTAAATGGTGTCCTCTAGCCACCCAAAGAAAACCTACAAATGATTCCAATGGTATTGCCATATCCCCAAAGTACTTTGCATAAGTGAGTCAATATTGGTTTCCTCACTCTAGTTGCAGATATATTCCAGAAGTAAGACCTAGGCTAATGTAATAGGAACAAAATAGGGGCCAAGTTGGAACTTGCAAGAGAAACCCACCACTTTGTGTGTCCTTTTTCCCATTTGTATTAGTGATTTAGGCAGTTAGACAGAGTTGAGATGTTTCATATGAGTTTTTGCAAACAGACGAGCAGGTTGTTTAGTAAAATGCCTAATTGTCTCCCATTTTGAGGAGTCATCTAAAGTCACATGATAGGAAGAACTAATGTATATTTTTCTTATTTTTCAGGGGATGCTGGTTACCCGCAGCTGACGTGGCTGATGGCTCCAATCAGGTACCCCCAGGGCCCAGCAGAGAGGAATTACAACAGGGCCTTGCGGAGAAGCCGGAGTATCATTGAGTTGACCAAAGGTCTTCACAAATCCCGGTTTCTCTGCTTGGCCCGGCCTGGGGGTGAACTCCTGTACTCTCCTACAAAGGCTTCCAAGATCATCCTGGCGTGCTGCGTGTTGCACAACATGTGCATTGCCCGGGATGAATCTTGGGAGCTGACGGAGGAGAGGGAGCCAGAGGTCCGTCAGCCGGCGGCCCCCAGGCGGCGGAGCACCGCTGCAGGTATGGCCACCCGGAATACCCTGGTTGCTAGCCACTTTACATGTAAGTACTGTAACCGGTCAAGATAGGGCATGTGTATTAATTAGCTAGTTAGCAGAGGTGCCACTCACAGGGAGACAGAGGGTCATTATCATCTGCCAATGACACTTGCCATTGTAGATAAAGTGTAGTCAACATTGGTAAAATTGTGTTACTTGAGCAAAAACATGCACCTCTAACCATAAACATGTTGGTATTGTGAATAGTGTAAAGGGCTGAGAAGAGCTGGCAGGTGTTTATTTGTGTCTATGCCACCTGTGTAGTTATTGATAACATGAACGGCTGCTTGGTATGGTGTTGTAATTTTCCAGAACATCAACATCTTGGAATCATGGCACGTACCATGGGAAGCCTGTGGTGATGGGCTGTCTGGCGTCACAGGTGTGTATTCAAATGTTTACATTAATGATTTCTGGTTTGTGTAAGTTGGCATAAAATGTGTTATTTCACTCGTGATGTCGAAATTAAATGAAGTTCAGAATGAAGCAAACAGGCATTAAGATGTGATTTTCATAATGAAATGTCTTATCCTTTGTTTTATTTTTCCAGGAGTGGTACTGCTTGCGGGTGTAGGTGGTAGAAACCCACCTTGATGGACTCCACTCATCTTCTTTTGTGGTCAGTGGATATTTGGTAAGGCACATGGCCAATGACCAACATGAACACCCTGGAACTTCGAAAGTGGCTTGGAAGCTGACCAGCAACCTTGCCATGCCTGTCCCCTATGAGCTGGTAGAGGTGCAGAATGGATTCTGAACTCTGCCTGAAGTTGTGGAAGACATCAGAATCCCGTAGCCATGGAGCAAAGATCGTGGTCTGGCGCTGTAAAGGCACACGGACTGGAGAGTGACAATATTATTTTGCTGCATCCCTCCTTCTGCTGTCATTCTCAAATAAATAAAGACTTTAGAATTGAACATGTGTTTTTTTGTTTTGTGTGGGTGCCTACAGACAAAAGGGCCATCCACACTGTAAGATTTAGAGAAGACTTTATCCTTCAGATTGACATTTTCTATGTAGTGCAAGGGCCTGCCTGATTGCATCCAAATTGAAAGTGTTGAGGTTTGAGCTTATATTATATGGTTTGGTTAAGTCTACAGGAAAAAGTCTAGACAAATTGTTAGTGTATGGCCCATTAAGCTGCCAAGGCCGGAGTTTTGCACTTTGCATGCTGCTTGTACTGGTGATGTGAGGGGTTGTAATGTAAAGTAGGGATGTGACAGTGTTGTGTTGAGGTGTGAGGCAAATGTAGTGTTGGACTATGAGGGTCTGTGTTGTTGAAATATGGAGAGAGTCCAATATCAGACACCTATGTTTATTGGTCAAGAAATTGTAAGAACCATGGTAAATATGTAAAGAATTGCATCTCGATAAAACTAGGACCACACTCATAAAATCAAAATTGTGTTGTTTCCATTGATGTGCTTGAAATTTGGGTAGGACACCCCCCCCCCCCCAAATTCAAGATAGTTAAAAAAAACAAGAGTGAAAAGAGATCACAAGTGTAGTGATGTGATTTGAACCCATGACGTTGTTAACTGCAGTGAAGTTGCAAAGCACTTAGCTATTGTGCAGAATAAAGCTGCTTGGTGGAAAAAAAGGAGTGTGTTAAGGCTAAAAAGCACATATAGCTAAAGAACTAAACATTGTATGGAATGTGGGAAGAAGACCATGGTAAAATTGTGAGGTTTCATCTTGCCCTGAAGTAGGGTAGGGGTTTGGTCACTTGCCTTTGGTACTTTCAATCATAAGATCGATTCGACACACAGACAAGATCAAAAAAACACTTAAAATGGTGTAAGCTTGCAAGCGCTTCTGAGTGTAACATTATTTAGCAATATATATGATGTAATCCGTTACATTTTAGCAATATAAACAAAAAAAGAAAATAAAAAAAGTAGGTGGAGATGGTAAGCCTCGAACCTACAGCAGAGGGAGATGAATTACAGACGTGTGATGTGTGCACTAATCCACTACCCCACATCGCTATGTGAAACTGCTATAAGCACGAAGACATAAGTTTGCGAATTGGCGAAGCCGCGATCGTAAGTGAATCCCGCTGACGGCGGAATTCATTATTGCTGTTTCACTAGCCAATTCGCCGCAGCGCCAGTTAATTGATTTGAACGCGGCGAAACTGAAACACGTCATAGATGTTTGAAGCTGCAGTTTCTTTAAATCCGGCCCTTAGTGTCTAGGGGGTCTAAAAAGTGTACCTGTGAAGAGTGTACCTGTGAAGTTTCAGCTCTGTAGCATGACCAGAACCAGAAAAAAAGATAATTTTTCAGTAGAGCAGGGATGGTGGGAACCCCTTTTACACCTATATGATCTTTTTTTTCTGGTTCTGGACATGCTACAGAGCTGAAACTTCACAGGTACGCTTTTTAGACCCCCCCAGACACTAATCCAAAAAAAGTCATGCCTGCCACCGTATATATCAGTGGTGGGTGGGCAGTGGCACTGCAGTGGGCACAGTACACTCTGTGGACCTGACAGACACTGGCACCCAGGCAACTGCAATTATAAAAAAAAAATATATATTTTTACTTTGCAAGCTGCTGTGCCACCGTATATATATCAGTGGTGGGTGGGCACGCAGTGGCACTACAGTGGGCACAGTACACTCTGTGGACCTGACAGTCACTGGCAGCCCAGGCAACTGCAATAATAAAAAATATTTATTTTTTTTCAATTTGCAACAAGATGCTGTGCCACCGTATATATATCAGTGGTGGGCAGTGCACTGCAGTGGGTACAGTGCACTCTGTGGACCTGACACAGCACTCACTGCAATTATGACAGAGGAAAAAAAAAATATTTTTTAAAATGCAAGGTACTGTGCCTGTGCCACCCAAAATGAGTGTGGTGTCTGTGGTGGGTCTGTGGCCTCTCACACACAGCGGGCAGGCAACTGCAGTGTACAATAGATATATATATATATATATATATATATATATAAAAAATACTCAATTACCAGCCCTAAAAAGGGCTTTTGGGGACACTAGATATATATATATATATATATATATATATATATATAAATACTCAATTACCAGCCCTTAAAAGGACTTTTGGGGACACTAGATATATATATATATATATATATATATATATATATATATATATATATATATATATATAAATTACACAAATACCAGCCCTTAGAAGGGCTTTTTGGGGTGCTGTCAGGATGCTGTCCTTACAGCAGTAGTGGACCAAGAACACTGACTAGCAAGACCAGGAACACTGACTAACAACTGTCCCTAGCTATTAACAGCAGCAGCAGCAGCAACACTCTCCCTGCTCTCACTAACACACTGCTTCAGAATGATCTAAGATGGATGCTGCCCTTGCTTATTTATAGGAGGTGGGAGGGTGTGGGAGGGAGGTATGCTGATTGGCTGGAAATGTGCCTGCTGACTGTGAAGTTCAGGGTCAAAGTTTGCCTCAATGATGTATTATAGGGGGCGGACCAAACATCGCATATGTTCGCCCGCAGCGGCGAACACGAACATGCTAAGTTCGCCGGGAACTGTCCGCCAGCAAACAGTTCGGTACATCTCTATTTATCACACCAGTTGTACAAAAAACTGGCCAGTAAGTTTGGCACTGTGTGTAGTAGAGTTAATGCAGCAAAAGAGGCAATAATGTTGCAGGACACAAATACACTTATAACGGTATACTCAGATAACACCCCACTTCAATATGTGGTATTGGAGGGCAACTGGTTTATCACACCAGTTGTACAGAAAATTGGCCAGTGAGTTTGGCACTGTGTGTAGCAGAGTAAACACAGCAAAAGAGGCAATATTGTTGCAGGACACAAATACACTTATACAAGTATACTCAAATAACACCCCACTTCAATATGTGGTTTTGGGGGGCCACTGGTCTATCACACCAGTTGTATAAAAAAATGGCCAGTGAGTTTGGCACTGTGTGTAGCAGATAAATGCAGCCAAAGAGGCAATATTGTTGCAGGACACAAATACACTTATAAAAGTATACTCAGATAACACCCCACTTCAATATGTGGTATTGGGGGGCCACTGGTTTATCACTCCAGTTGTACAAAAAATTGGCCAGTGAGTTTGGCACTGTGTGTAGCAGAGTAAATGCAGCAAAAGAGGCAATATTGTTGCAGGACACAAATACACTTATACAAGTATACTCAGATAACACCCCACTTCAATATGTGGTTTTGGGGGGCCACTGGTCTATCACACCAGTTGTACAAAAAATTGGCCAGTGAGTTTGGCACTGTGTGTAGCAGAGTAAGTGCAGCAAAAGAGGCAATATTGTTGCAGGACACAAATACACTTATACGAGTATACTCAGATAACACCCCACTTCAATATGTGGTTTTGGAGGGCCACAGGTCTATCACACCAGTTGTACAAAAAATTGGCCAGTGAGTTTGGCACTGTGTGTAGCAGAGTAAATGCAGCAAAAGAGGCAATATTGTTGCAGGACACAAATACACTTATAAAAGTATACTCAGATAACACCCCACTTCAATATGTGGTATTGGGGGGCCACTGGTCTATCACATCAGTTATAATACTTTAAAAGTGCTTTTGTCATGGTTTGTAGTATAGCTGCAGAAACGTTCAACACACCAGTCACAATGCTGCACGGTGCACAATACAAATCCACTATAATATGCTTTCTATAGATTTCTTATATATATTATAAGTGGATTACACCCCTATATAGTGCACTGCACACCTATAACAAATGCCAGTCCTTAAAATGACTTTTGTGGACCTTAACAGAGTGATTTGTGTCATTGACAATCTGTCCCTGGTGCACACAGCAGACCTCTCCCTACACTAACAAAAGAGACTGTAGACCTGTACCAAATACCAGCCCTTAACCACTTAAGCCCCGGAAGATTTGGCTGCTAAACGACCAGGGGGTATTTTGCGATTCGGCACTGCGTGACTTTAACGGAAAATTGCGCGGTCGTGCAACGCTGTACCTAAACGAATTTGACGTCCTTTTTTTCCCACAAACAGAGCTTTCTTTTGGTGGTATTTGATCACCTGTGGGCTTTTTACTTTTTGCGCTATAAACAAAAAAAGAGCGTAAATTTTGCAAAAATAACAATATTTTTCAAATTTTTTATATGAAATTCCCCCAAAAAAAATGTAAAAATCAAAATTTTTTAACATTTTCAGCCAATTTGTTTTATGCTACATATGTTTGGTAAAAAAAAATCGCAAAAAGCGTATTTTTATTGGTTTGCGCAAACGTTATCGCGTTTACTAACAAAGGGAAAGATTTTTGTCATTTTTGTTGTTTTTTTTAACGCGTAATGGCGGCGATCTGCGATTTGTTTTGCGGTACTGCGACATTGTGGCGGACAGATAGGACCCTTGACTGACATTTTTGACACTTTTGGGGTTACCAGTGACATTTTTACAGTAATCAGTGCTATACATATGCACTGTTACTGTAAAAATACACTGGTAGTGAAGGGGTTAACTTTATTTGAGAGGGAGGGGCTGTGTGTGTCCCTAGGGGCGTGATTCTTACTGTGATTGGCTGTGGCTTGAGGTGTAAGGACTCTGATCAACGGTTCTACATAGTAGAACTGTGTGATTAGTGTTTTTACACCGAGGAGAATGACAGGCAGCTTGTTTACACAAGCCGCCTGACTTTCTCCCTCTCCCCCGACGATCGCCGAGTGACCGGCGGACATCGGGTCCGCCGGTCACACGCGCGGGGGGGTTCGTGACCGCGCGGGAGCGGGAGCGCGCCTTCGCAGGCGCGCGCTCGCTCCCCAGACCCTCCCAGGCTAGTGACGTTAATTAACATCACTCTGCCTGGCCGGTGGTTGACCGCCGCAGTTAATTTACTTGCGGCGGTCGGCAAGCGGTTAAAAGGACTTTTGTGGATCTTAACAGAGCGATCTGTGTCACTGACTGTCCCTGGTGCACACAGCAGACCTCTCCCTACACTGACAAAAATCAGAATGTGAAATGGCCACCAGCTCAGGTCTATTTATAGGGTAGGGGGTATGTCCATGTGCTGCAATGTTTCAATTGGCTGTCCCGTTCCACCTGATGGCTTTGTCATGGGTCAAAGTTCTTCCAAATGTAAACTAATATGGCCGCCGCAACCAATGATAATGTTAGCTTGTTGACAGTGTCAACTGTTATGATGAGTGATTTATTCACGGATATCTAGAGCCACATTTTCTGGTTTCTGGAAATAATAATTACTGGTTTATCCATTTTTTTGATCCAGTTCATGACAATGTTACCCCGTGTTCTGAAAACTGTCATAAAGAATTCTGGAAAGTGGGTTTAAAAATGAATTGCAACGGAGTCAGTTTTGTTCATTTGTTCAATCTGCTGGCTCATTAATCTAAAGTGCTATTGGCTAATGCTTTTACACTGGACAGCCTTGCTGCTCTGTATATCCATTCATACACAAAGAGGCAGCTCGGCCCCCCCACCCCCCGCTCTCTTCTCATTGGCTCAGTGGCCATGATTGACAGAAGGCGGAGCCAATGGTTCCCGCTCCCATGCACATCATTGGATCGGTAGGGGGTGCTGCACACAGGTTTTTTTTTAACTACATGCATAGAATGCATTGAGGTAAAAAAAAAAAACTTGAGCCTTTACATCTACTTTAATATTATTTCCATTTAGCACCCTTTCAGTATCCTGCAAAAATACTTTGCTTTTAGTGATGATGCTGGGCTAATCTACGCCATGCTGTAGCCAGCCTGTCTCCGGGTCACTGCGGAGGGTAGGGTTCACTTTTTTGATACTGCCGCCGACGCGGCGAGTTGGCTCGACATACATGAGCCCTCCCTCCGTCAACGCCAACGTGCTGATCCTGGTGAGTGAGGGGCACCTTAATGTGGACCCTGCATTTTTACAAGCTTGGACCCTATGAAAGAATCCCCCGGCCGGGGCTCATATCCTTTTTGTACTGGAACAGATGTGCTCCACCCATCGTATGCCTCTTCTAATTCCGGTGTTCTAGCAAATGCACCATACCTGGATTACACAGTGCAGTATGCGCAGTTGCGCACAACAGGCTGGAGGGCCACCACTGGTTTGTGGGGTTGATGTCCCCGGTGGGCAGACTGGTTCTTCTTCCCGCCTCCTGTGTTCTGATGAGGCACCGTTGTGCCTTGTCCCGTTGGAACATGTTCTTTTTTTCTTTTTCTTTGTCTTTGAGGAATCGCACACACCATTGGCCTTGACAGTGTCTTGGCTGCGGACCTCCCGAGAGATTCGGCTCCATCCGATTCTGCTGCCATCCAATTCCCTGCCGTGGGCGTCAGTTTCTGTGGCTGGTGCCTGATTTGCACGATCTTTTACTCCATGGCTGGACTCCCTATAGTCTTGTGGAATGTGAGGGGTCTTGGTTGCCCTCAAAAGAGGGCCATGATAGCTGCTCAACTGCGCAAGTATCATCCATTGGACTGCAGGAGACTCACCTGCTAAAAGAATCTGTGGAGTGTTTAGGATACTCCTGGGTGGGTCAGGGTTACCACTCCACTCACTCTTCTTATTCCAGGGGGGTGAGTGTTTTGGTGCATAGGGCCCTTGCCTTCCAGGAGTTGGGGGTGAGGGTGGATTCTGAGGGCCGTTTTTTATTTCTGCATTGTAAACTATTTCAGGTCATATGTGCTTTAGCAGTGGTTTATATTCCTCCTCCATTCTCTTCCCAGGTGCTCCGTGAGTTTCTCCTGTTTACCGCTGATAAAGCCTTTTTGTGATTGGTGATTTTAATGGGATATTGGATCCTGCCAGTGATAGACTTCCACCTGCTCCCCAGACGGTTTCCGCCAGGGGTGCTGCCCTCTCGCGCTTTCTGGGGGAGTTTGGCTGGATGGATATATGGCGTTTACGACACCCTGACAAGGTCCAATTTTCCTGCTTTTATAACACCCATTCCTCTCTCTCCCGTATCGACCTGTGCGTGGGCACAGTAGCTGCACTTGCATTGGTGGACCAGGTGGAATATGCTTTGAGGGGGATCTCAGACCACTCCCCATTGGTGGTCTGGCTTACTGTGCAGCCTCAGACCAGTTTGCGTAGGGCCCCCTGGCACCTGAACCCTTTCTGGCTGAAGCTTTTTCCACCAGATGCTAATATTTCCACTGAATTCACTCATTATTTTTTGGATAATATCCTATTCCCCGATTCTCTTGCACAGTGGGATGCATTTAAGTGCTTCCTCTGGGGCATTTTGATTGCCAATATTAAAAAAGTGCAAAACACCTCTAAACATTTCGAGGAGCAATTGGCTCGGAGTACCCATGAGTTGGAGGAGGAGTATATTGCCAACCTCTCGGATGCTACGAGAGGAATGGGAGGAGGCCTTGGAGTCAGTTAGAATATGTTCACTCAATGTTTCCCATCAGGTGTCCCAGTTATATATCTTGCTACGAGTACATCATACCCCGGCAAAACTGCATGCTATGGGTATCCGCCCGGACAATATGTGCAATAGATGTGAGAGGGATGTGGGGGACCTAATACACTTATTATGGAGATGCCCGAAACTGCACCGGTACTGGACCTCAGTGACCTCCACTATAAACAGAGTTCTGGGCTTGGAGATTCCTTTGGATCCCAAGCACTGCCTCTTGGGTATACTGGATCACATTATAGATGATAGATATTTATGGGAGGCAGCAGCGCGAGCTCTGTTTCAAGCCCGACTGCTTATTCTTAGACGCTGGATTGATAGGGACCCTCCTACATATAGACTCTGGCTGGAGCAACTGGGCACCACTCTTCGCATGGAGAAATACATTTACTTGCATAGGGTTGCCCCGGCCAAATTCCAGAAAGTCTGGGGAGTCTGGTTGAGTTCTCCGAGGATGGCTCCTATGGATCTGATCATAGACCGTCTGTTACTTTAGTCGCTGGGGGTGGGGTGGGCCACTGGTGGTCTGATTAGGGGGAGTTACTTTGATCTTTGTTACATGACTGCTGCCTTGTGTTACGATTTTTGGTTCAGGCTGTTCTTTGATTCATGTTGTGTACTGGCTATGTGGCTGAGATCTGTACCTTATGTGCCTTACCCTGTAGTTGTGCTTTTGATTCATTCTTCTTGTTGCAATGTTTGTTTATGTGTGCGATTTCTCAATAAACTTTTCTCTTGATTCTCTTGTCAACACTGTTAGTGTTGATGAGGGAATGGAGACACTGGCCCAGTGCTTCTGTGCAGCACTGAAGGGGAGAAGACCCAACACCTCTTTGGCAATCTTTGCCTTGCCTGGACCTAATAGGAAGGTTGTTTGGCTACTCCTCTTGTGGGCGGGAGTCCTCCTCTAAATGCAAAGCCATGAGGGACTTAAGCGTTCCGGGGGAAGTCTCCTCTGTGGCCAACGGGATAGAGAGTGATGTCCTCCGGGTAGTGGTGGTGGAGGCGCTGTGTAGAGTGCAGCATCCTGCCTGGGGTCTGGTCGAAGTTTCCATTAGAAATGCGACGACTTCCTCTTCAGCTCTTCCTGGTGCTGGAACATCTTCCTCTCGCTCCAGACAACTCTGAAGCCATTTTCCGCCTGCCACCTTCTCGTGGACCCTCCAGACCGAGGTCTTCATGAACAGACACTACCGGCAAGCTCAAGTATTATAGCTCAGAGTTAGCTCACTAATTTGATGCCGGTCAACTGCGCCAGACCCAGGGATGGAGCCACCTTTTATATGGGTACAGACATTTCAATTTCATTTTTTTTTTCATTACATATAATGTCAAAGTAATATATATGTAATTTAGTGGACAATAAAGACTTTCTTTCTGAAATGTTGTCTTGCAAGAATTATTTTAATTTTTATACAATCTAAACACAAACAAACTCTACAAAATATAAAATAAATATATTTTTTCTCTAGATTTACCAGTGTTCGTTAAAAAACAATGGTTGTTACTGATAAAAAGGGCACATTTTATTATGTGATTTTTATAATTTATAATGGCAATAAAATTACGTTTTTGCTGCAAAGAATGGCAAAGTTATTTGAAAATTAAATTACTGCTTTTTTTTTTTATTAGGGGTATATTATCAAAGATTTCCTGGGAAATTTAAAGTGACTATTGGTCCCAAATTAATTGGGGTTAATTTACTAAAGGTAAATAGTCTGTGCACAACAAGTGCACCAGCAAGTGCACCTACAAGTTGCTCTAGATCTAAAGGTGAACATGTAAGGAAAAAAAAAAAATGAATTTTTGCTTGGATGATAGAAATCAGCAGAGCTCCCCCCCCCCCCCCCCAGATCTAGAGCAAGCACACTTGCAGTGCACTTCTACTGCACTGTATATTTTCCTTTAGTAAACAAACCCTATTGCAAGAATTATTCGGAATTGCCAATCAGTTTCTGTTTGTATTACCTTTATTTATTATGTAGGCAGTTATTAGATAAATATTGCAAAATTGAATTTTGCCAAGTTGAATATCATCTGAATGCTGAAAATGCAGTAGAAGTTATTTTCCTGTTCATTTTATTGTTTATTTTCTGGTTCTGTTTTGCAGAGACTATTTGGGCATTCCTTGCTAAATAAAGAGGGTATCTTTTCAATCGTTTGCAGACATGGTTTCCATGGTGCTAAAATTGCGTTAAGACACAGTGGGGGAGACTTAAGCTGGATACACACTATACAACTTTTGTTGTTTGATTTCCTTTAGATTTACCTTTAACTATGTAGTGCAAGGGCCTGCCTGATTGCATACAAATTAAAAGTGTTTAGGTTTGACCTCATATTATATGACTTTGGTAAATCCAAAGGAAAAACTCTATAGAAAATTGTATAGTGTGTATTCAGCTTTACCTAAACAGGTGCACACAGAATCTGGTGCTCCTGTGTATAGTACCCAATCAGCTAAGTTCTAGGTTTTATTTTCAAAGCTCAATTGAACATGCGGAAGGTAGAAGCTGATTATTATGCACATCTGCACAAGATTCTGTGTGCACCAGTTTTAATAAATAACCCCCAGTATACATTATTCCTAGCTGTGCACATGACTTTATATACTGTATGTGAGCTGACTGAAGCTCAAGGCTCTCTTGTTCTCTCTCTGCTGTGGGGGCCTACTACTGGGTGAAAAGTGCAGGACACTAATAAGCTACAAGTGCTGCCTGTTGGTTTTGGGGAACCTAGTAGAGAGCACCCAGTTAGTCAGGAGCTAAATTGAGTTTAGTTAGTGGTTTGGACAAACAAATGTTTTGTTTGTTTTATACCGTGGCAAAACCGTATATATACTTTATATTACCAAAAGTATTGGGACGCCTGCCTTAACAGCACATGCACTTTATTGGCATCCCAGTAATAGTCCGTAGGGTTCACTATAGAGTTGGCCCACCCTTTGCAGCTATAACAGCTTCAACTCTTCTGGGAAGGCTGTCCTCAAGGTTTAGGAGTGTGTCTATGAGAATGTTTGACCATTCTTCCAGAAGAGCATTTGTGAGGTCAGGCACTGATGTTGGATGAAAAGGCATGGCTCACAGTCTTCACTCTAATTTATCCCAAAGGTGTTCTATCAGGTTGAGGTCAGGACTCTGTGCAGGCCAGTCAAGTTTCTCCACCCCCAAACTCACTCATCCATGTCTTTACGAACCTTGCTTTGAGCAATATTCATGTTGGAACAGGAAGAGACCATCCCCAAACTGTTCCCACAAAGTTGGGAGCATGAAATTGTCCAAAATGTCTTGGTGTGCTGACACCTTAAGAGCTCACTTTACTGGAAATAAGGGGCCAAGCCAAGGCCCAACCCCAACCCCTGTAAAACAACCCCACACCATAATCCTCCCTCCACCAAATGATTTGGACCAGTGCACAAAGCAAAGTCTATAAAGACAGGGATGAGCTAATTTGGGGTGGTGGAACTTGACTGGCCTGTACCTGAGTCCTAACCTTGGCCAAAAGAATAACTTTAGTAAGAATTAGAGTGGAGACTGCGAGCTAAGCCTACTCGTCCACATCCGTGCCTGACCTCACATATGCACTCCTGGAAGAATGGTCAGAAATTCCCATAGACACACTCCTAAACCTTGTGGACAGCCTTCCCAGAAGATTTGAAGCTCTTATAGCTGCAAAGGGGGGGTCAACTCAATATTGAACCCTACAGACTAAGACTGGGATGTCATTAAAGCTCATGTGTGTATACAGGCAGGTGTCCCAATACTTTTGGTAATTTTAGTGTGTGTGTGTGTATATATATATATATATATATATATATATATATATATATATATATATATACACTGTAGGTTTGTAGGTCTGATTCATTGACAGACCACTACAGAGAGACTGCTGTTTCCACGCAGAGAGCAGCATCCCTTCTGTGCAGCAAAACACTGGGGAACAGTGCTTTAGATTAATTGCAGAGATAATTTAGCCACATAAATATACAAGTATAAATTTGGTGAACATTTTAGACCACGACACTATGTCAACTGTAGGACGAGAGGAGTCGTGTACCTTATGAGGTGCGAATGTGGGTCGTTTTATGTTGGCAAGACCAAACAGGAAATGGGCAAGAGAATCAATAAGCATATCCAACGTATGGAAATATGCAATTTCCATCTACCGCTTGGCAGACATGTCAAAAACATGCACAACAACAAAATGCCGAAAGTTACTTTCATCGCCCTAGAGAGAATGCACATACCGCAACGGGGGGGCGATTGGAATAAAAAACTCTTACAGATGGAGATGAGATGGATCAGGCGTCTAAATGCCACCACATACCCAGGACTTAACGAAACAGAAAGTTTCAGACCATTTCTGGAGGGTTTTGCATCTGGCAAAACAGACTAACATCATAGAAAAAATATAACCACCACCAATCAGACCATACATATATCATGGGATTTATCCCAAGATACTAGAACTCTGAGATCACACTCAATACCCTTCAAAAATTCCGGCCCAGACCCCCTTCTGGTGTGCCAGACCTGTGGATATTCCTTCAACACCCCCATTGGGGATATCCTCTCGGGCATCTAGATATAATTACTGCAGTTAAAACGAACCAAGAATGTTATATATAATATATAGAATTACCATTTATTTATTGTCCTTCTTTTCTGTACCACATGTAACAGCTTTATGTAATATTCATATGAAGATGTATATCTTGTTTTTTTATGAGCAAACCACTTTGTTTCCTTTCTTCCCCCCATCCTGCACCCGGCACGGTAAGCCCCTGCCACCTCCTTGTGACAGGGGTTACTAAACCTGCCGGCCACGGCTGAGTCGTTTCCTAGATCTCCCATACACTGTGTCGGCGGCCGAGCGGTCAGGACCGGCTTGTACTGCGCGCGCATCACCCAGGCGCTTGCGCAGTACGAAAGCCTGAGTCACTGACGGAAGAAGCCGATGACGTGCAGCGCACTATGCGCATGCGCGAACGGCTTTATAAGGCCGGGGAGCCGACGTCCACCCTCACTTCCCTCTTGAAGAGGGAACAGGACGGACGTGGACCAGCGGCGGTGAAGGATATCACCTCTACCTCTCTTCTTAACACCAATACCTCCCTGAAAAAATGTAAGTCTAGACGAATGTCCTTTTACTTGAAGTCACAAATAAAATACATTTTACCCACAAACTTGCAAATTGTAACAAAACACTTCATGGACATATGACCCTTTTCAGAACGGCTAACTGGCGGCAGCAATCTACTTATGACTGCGGCATCAGGAGAGATACCTTCCCCTCCCCTAAATCTGTATATAAATCTGCAAATGTAAGTGTTTATTTGGGCTTGGACACCCACACTAATTACTTACCTTGGGAAATATAATATAATATATACATATATATACCCCTTCCAGAACGATCCAGGACATTACTGGAACAACAATCCAATATCTTTATATGAACATCTCCAAACCTGGATGTGAGTAGCCAACATTGGCAGTATATGATCCTTATTTTTCATACGATAAAAAATACAACTAATATATCCTTTCAGACCATGGTACCACACGGCTCCTTGTTGCAGGTTTAGAGGGGACAGAGGCAATTTTGGTTTGCAGTAACAAGATTTTAAAATACAAGTATGTATTTATTATTATTATTTTTGTATATACTAATTTCACATATATTTCCAACAAATGGAAATATTGAATATTATCTATTATACATTACAGCTGGGTGACAGAAAAACTTTGAAAAAGGCTGATACAGCCGAAACGCGTCAGAAATTATGGATGAAACTCTGTGAACCTCCCACATACGGAATACACAGAGACAAGATCCATAAAACTGTCACAACTTATCACATGTGTCACGGATTCACTGAGAATCCTTCTTCTCTTATTCTTATCTTTATCACTTTGGGCCTGTACCCAACACCAATACTCACAACTGAGTTACAATATTTTCTTATTTTTTACTTCTATGTAAATTTGTTAATAAATTGAGATATAATTTTACTCATGTTTAATTGATACTTACTTGCCCACAAAGTCCCATCATCTTTGGCTTGAGACACCAAAAAAAAACCCTCTTTTTTCAAGACTTAGGGACGGAGGCAGCACCTACTCACACCACCTATAAGATCAAAACCCACACCCCCTCGTACAAGTATACATTTTTAGCTGCACATGGAATGCATTTAGCAGATTTATATGAAAACCTCAATTGGACTGTACTGAGAATATTGGTATCACATTGCTGAGAATGTTAAATCATTACCCAATCCAGAATCAGTGGTATACTATTTTACACAGAAATGTACAAGGCTACCAGGGTCATAATTAGAGCCATATTACCAGAACCATTACCATATCACCACATTTATCAAAAAGCAAGTGTCTTAGTCTTACACTGAAAAGGAAAAAAAGTAAAAAAATTGCCATTCCCAGCTATACTAAAGCAATTGCAAAATATTAAGCAGCCCTCTAGATATTATAAGCTTAATCATTATGATCTTAATGAATAATTTAAAAGATTTTTCTGAAAATGATTTTTTTAATGTAATGATATGCTGCAGGGATGTCATGAGTCTTTGTGACAACATCTACACTTTAAATACAAGTTATAAGCTCCAAGGATGTCATCATTTAAATGGGCAATCTGCATATTTATTGGAAAAAACACTATAGGGAAGGCATGAATCTTAAAATTTGCATGTAAAAATCTAAGTTTTTGATCTAAATGGACAAAAATTATCATTTTGCTCAGAACGAAGTATTCACATAATACCCTTTTGTACATGATATGCATCTTTTGGGAAATTTGTATTTTATTAACTGTTTCACCACCAGGCCCTGTGCTCCTGTTTTAACTCCAGGGGGTCAGACCATTTTGTGCAGTATATCACATTTTTTATTTTTCAGTTCCAACTTTCAGAGTTCACAACGATTTATACATACAAATACATTTTCTGAAAGAACTAAAGTTGAACTCCAGGCTAAAAAAATTATGTCTAAATGCATTTGTTTTGTGTATTCTTCTTTAAATCTTGGTTTGCTTTATGTATTTCTTCCAGATCTGTACAGTAATCGAGTGTGAAACTTTGCCTCTGTTCAGGAGCTTCTTGTAATAAGGACATGTCACTGCTGCTCTCTCTCTCTCCTTGTGCAGGGTGACTGGTCTTGTCTCAATCCCCTCCAGTAGTTTTCTGCATGCAGCCTGTAGTGGGCGGAGCCTCTTCTACATCTCTGTTATCTGCACAGTGATCTCACTGCTGCTTTTACAAGATAATAACTGGTCTTGTAAAGGCATTTGATATGCACAAAGTGGATTTATATCATCTGTGGCTCTTGATGGATTTATTGAATTGAAAGTTTTCATGCAAGGAGTTGAGCTTTAAACACTGCGCTGTGTTATAACAACACACTTCAGTACATGTGCACAATGTACACCAGTGTGTGTGCAGGCTAACCAGTTCTTACCAGTCACAGGTACAGTATATATGAGGTGGAAGGACGAGTGGGCCTTAACACTGAGTCCCCACACATGTGCAACCTTGAAAGACTGCTCTTTGCTGAGAGCATGCTCACTCAATGCTCCCAGCACCGTTTTCGAGCTCCTAGTCATTGTTTGCCGTCAGGGGCTTCCAATCATGTGACTACTGTGACAGCCTATTACAGAGATAACATGATTGGGAAGCTAGCCTCTTCCTCCTAACATCCAGAACCTCTTAAAGGGTGGTGGCAAGTTTCACATCAATGGTAGCAAGCTTCAAACCAATGCACATAGATATCATCAAAAAGGTGCATGTACCTTTTTTTTT
This sequence comes from Pelophylax lessonae, assembly GCF_965119305.1. NCBI lineage: Eukaryota > Metazoa > Chordata > Amphibia > Anura > Ranidae > Pelophylax > Pelophylax lessonae. Next base: position 525,034,380 of record NC_138770.1, read on the forward strand.
TTTTTTTTAAAGCAAATTAATGTGCATTTTGGTACACTGTAGTGCACTTGTGTTAGAAAGGTGTGTTGGGTGCAATTAACAATGAATGACACCACACTGCATCAAAAAAGAACAATATATATTTTTATGCACTGTGGTAACATGTGCAAAGTCACCATATTGCATTATTTCCATATTCCATATATCTTTTTTTATTTTACTACTTCTGGGTGGATGGGGCTTTTATGAAATATTCATTTTTTTAAATATAGAGAAAGAGATTTGAGCACACATAGTCATCAGTCTCTCCTCTGCAGATTCAGCTGCACTCTGTAAAACTGACCAGGAGTGTTCCCTCTTCATTTACTAAAGAAGAGCCATTCATGTTTACTATCTCTGCATTATTAATGAGCACAGGGTAATCAACACTTATCACCTTGGCGTTCATTCAGGATAGGCAAAAGATTGATGAATATGACATTTATATTTACCAATCATCTGCTCGGACACCCTGAAGAATCGATCCTCCCTGCTGAGTGCCAGCAGTCTTCTCTTCTGCAAAGCCCACTGTTTCCACTGCTACAGGTGGGGGAGAGCAGCAGGGACAGCAGGCTGTACAGCAGACACAGAATGGAAAAGGGGGCACAAAATTTGGGCCCATCCACATGGGACAGTGGACATGGGACAGTGGATGCCACCTCACTTTAAAAAATGTATTTATTTTTATTAAAAAAAGGGTTAAAACATTTTTTGTGTTAATGGCCCTTTAAGAAGTTGTTAACCTGCCGTTTGAATTGTGGGGGGAAGGCTAGAGTTTGCATGCCCCTTCTGGAAATTTTTGAACCCCTATAAAAGGAGGCTCCATCCCTGGGTCTGGCGCAGTTGCCCGGCATTGAATCGGTGAGCTCACTCTGAGCTATAATACTTGAGCTCTCTGATGGTGTTTGGTCCTGAAGACCTTGGTCTGAAGGGTCCTTGAGAAGGCGGCGGGCCCAGGTGATGAAAATGGCTTTGGAGGTGTCTGCAGCGGGAGGAAGATGTTCTGGCGCCAGGAAGAGCCGAAGAGGAGGTCATCGCGTCTCTAAGGGAAACTTCGACCGGACCTCAGGCAGGATTCTGCGCCAGTCACAGCGCTTCCTTTGCCGCTACCCAGAGGACAGCACGCTCAATACCGTCGGCCATAGGAACCTTTTCCTGGAACACTCAAGTCCATTGGTGGCTTTGCACCAAGAGGTGGACTCCCGCACACAAGAGGAGGAGCCAGATGACATCATTGTTAGGTTTCAGCTGAGCCAAAGATTCCCGAAGAAGCATCAGGGTCTTCTCCCCTTCATTGCTGCACAGAAGCACTGGGCTGGACAGCTCACAGCGCTCCTCCCAATGAAGATCAGCAGCTCCACCTGTGTCAGCGGTCATCACCAACAGGAGCAGCCGGCATCTAGGCAGCCTTTGCAAGATGTGACGGCATTTCCATCACAGATGATACCTCCTCCTCAGCATCAGTCCCCTGGGAATAGTGGAGCAGCAGCTCAGCCTGCAGTTAACCCTTCAGATAAAGCTCATAATCCTACACTGCTGACCTCTGTTGGTGAGTTAACACAGTTCAGTGTACTGAATTCTTTGATTGACACTTTGTCAAAATTTGCAAGTTCCTTTACTATTCCTAGTGTCTCTGTTCCTTTCAGTACTCCAATACATGTTTCTTCTCTTGTTAACATTTGGTCTTCTGTTAAAAGAGAAGTATGGGTTTGTTTGTTTCAGTCCGATGCTGCATCTGTTCCCCGCTGGCTCTAACACTGAGAACTGAGTGATCAAACACCGCTGATCGCTTGGTTCTCAGGGCTCCCTGAGCAGAGACCTGGTGACTGTCAGTCAGCAGCTCTCTGCTCTGCGTCCCCCCTCCACGCTCACTGGAGGGCTGGGCTGAGAGGCTAAGCTGGATGTTGGTCCAGGGTTCTGGGCGGATCCCGGCCCTATTGTTTGCAATCCTTCCAGAGCCTGGACCGGCTCTGTGATGTCAGCCAACAGCAGGCTTCAGCCCGCTGTCTGCTTAAAATGGGTCACAGGAGTGCAAAACGAACTGCACTCCTATGATTAAATGAGCTTTGCTAGTACTTCTCCTTTAATCCTCCTGCACAAACCACTATGGTGGTAAGTAAAGTTTCTCCTGGGGTTTCTATAATGCCTTTGTTTTATAAAATAATTTTGTATCTAATAATGTTCCCATTGTCAATTGTGTTCCCGAAAGTTGCTTAAAGGAAGTAATGTCATGTGAAGTTTCTCCTTTAGGATATCATTTGCCTACTGCTACTAAAGAAAAGATATGGAGAGGTGAATTTGTAGACGTACTTTCTCTTCTTCCGTCTTCTAAGGAATTTGCTTTTAAATATAATATACTTCTGAAAATAACAGGCGTCGCCTTGTTGCCAGGTCCTTCCACAATTGACTGCAGGCCTTTTGCATCTTTTAGCAGTCATGGGAGAGAAATTTCAAGAAATATGCTGGGGCCTTTTTCAGCATGTGGAACATATTTTAGAAGTCTACAAGAATTTAGGAGGATTAGGGTGAAGTCTTCTCTTGATTGTTGACTTTGACACACCTACACCTACTGTACCTCCTGGAGAGTGTTCTTGATCTGGCCAACTGTTGTGAAAGGTGTTTTCTTTACCAGGGAAATAATTATTCGGTCATCCACCACAGTTGTTTTCCGCGGTCTTTTGGTGTTGCTGAGCTCACCGGTGCGTTCTTTCTTTTTAGGATGTTCCAAACAGTTGATTTGGCCACACCTTATGTTTTTGCTCTTTCTCTGATGGATTTGTTTTGTTTTTTTCAGCCTAATGATGGCTTGCTTCACTGATAGTGAAAGCTCTTTTGATCTCATATTGAGAGTTGACAGCAACAGATTCCAAATGCAAACAGCACACTTGAAATTAACTCTGGACCTTTTATCTGCTCCTTGAAAATGGGATAATGAGGGAATAACACACACCTGGCCATGTAACAGCTGAGCAGCAAATTGTCCCATTACTTTTGGTCCCTTAAAAAGTGGGAGGCACATATACAAACTGTTGTAATTCCTACACCGTTCACCTGATTTGGATGTAAATACCCTCAAATTATAGCTGTTTCATTTAAAATCCATTGTGGTGGTGTATAGAGCTAAAAAGATTAGAATTGTGTCGATTTCCCAATATTTATGGACCTGACTGTATATAATAATAATAACTAAATAAATAAATAAATAGTATATGCCAAAATGCAATACATTAATTAAATATTAGTTCACAAACAATTCTGTAAAATTATTCATAAACAAAAAGCAATAAATACTTAATCATAAGGACATATATTAATATTTATTTTTATATTTAAAACCGCATTAAATATTGAATTGCCAATTTTAATAAAAATTCATTAGATACTAACTAAAAAATTATATTTTACTTAAAAAGTTTTTATTATTTTTAAATATGAATCCCATTTTTAGTATAAATGCTGCATTATCAATCTAATTATTTTTAAACTATATAAACTATACTATATAAACTATGTAAACTAAATATGCTAAGGATATCTGATTAGACCCAATAGAACGCCTCTGCGATCAAAGTACACTGGACAGGATATGATGAGCTGGTTGTCAATGCATATATAAATAGGAAGCAAATGCATATATAAATAGGAAGCAACAAACAAACCATCTGTGCGAAGCACCTATCTCCTGCGCACTGAGTGGTGTAATCCTCTATCCACCTCAGCCACAATCTTGCAGCTGTTGAGAACTGGTGACTCGGCAACACCGGACAGCTTCGGCCTTGCAGCCCCTTACCAGACCAGGGTAGTCTGAGACCACTAAAAATAACAAAACAAACACAAGGGTGAACACAAACACAAGAACCATTTATAATGCACTAGGCTGGTGCGCCCTTGTGTTTGTTTTGTTATATATAAATAAAAAACTGACGTAGGCGACCAGGTGACTCCCGATGATGTCAAACATTTGACAAAACGCGTAGAGTCTAGGGTACGCCGCTACGTCATTTCCGGACATTGGAACGTAGGTGGAATGCGAAAGTGCGTTCCGGTCCTTGCTCGCTATAATCCACTTTGCTGTTCTGAAATTATGACAATGTAAGTTACGGATTTTATAATAAATGAAGTATTAAGCCTACTACACTATATAGCCTCCTTCCTTTTCTCTGCATGTGATTGGGACAGGGGTCTCTTCCCCACAACCCTGGGCGGTGGTTGTGGGGGTCTGCAGGGGGAGGCTCATCGGAATCTGGAAGCCCCCTTTAACAAGTGGACCCCCAGATCCCCCCCCCTTTGTGAATGGATGTCAGGTACATGGTACCCCTACCCATTCACCAAAAAGTCTACAAAAATAATAATGACAAAAGCCAGTTTTGGAAAAGTCTTTTATTAAAAAAAAATAAAAAAAATACTGTCCCCCGATGATCAGTCGCCTGTCCGCCCGAAAAATAGAAAAAAAAAAGAAGCTCCTGCTTCTCCGGACGCTTCCTGTGGAATGAGCTGTTTTGATTTTGTCAGCTCCTATATAGTGACTTGACATCACAAGCCATCCCACAATGCACTGCTCAGGTGCAGTGAATAAATTACTGACGTCAATAATTTATTCAGTGAACCTAAGCAATGGATTATGGGGCGACGTCAGAGCCCTATAAAAGAGCTCAGATAAAAGGTAGTTAGCCAGAGAGAGTACAAGGTTGATCAGCAGGCTTGGTGGCTTAGCTGGTAGAGTAACAGGCTTGCAAACAGAAGGCTGTGGGTTTGAATCCCCAGGCCAGCAGGTGGTTAATTTTAATTATGGATTTTAATTAAAACCTATTAATTGTCCCTCCCCTTCTGAAGTGACTTCAGTAATTTATTCACCGCAACTGAGCAGTGGATTATGGGGCGCTGGTGATGTCAGAGCCCTATAAAACGGATCCGAAACTCGGACACACGATCCGAAAATCGGACGAAAAATAACGCTTGTGAAAAGATCGGATGATAATCTGATCGTTAGTACACAGCTTACGAGAGGCGATCACGACAGTTCGCCCGATATTATCTGGTCGTGCAAGCATAAAAATGTTGATCATATTATAACACATCGTACGATAATCGTATTATCAGTATGTTGTTCGTCCGAAAAAAATGGTGAGCAGTAGACAGCGCATGAGCAGTAGACATCATTTCCCCTCACACGCTACAGCGTGGTTACACATACCGGAAGCTTTTGAATCATTGTCCGAGAAAATTCGTATGGTAAGAAGCCTCTCCCATTTGCGAATATAATTGAGAGTTCCTAGCAACCAAACAAAAACAGACGGAACGTCGTCCGATTTTCGGATCGTGTGTACTGGGCATTAGGTTACTCAGCTGCCTCAGTCTCAGAATCCGCAAGCCTTAGGAACGAGGAGGTAATGGCTTTGAAGTGGAGGGATAGTAAGGATGTTTACATCATGTCCACCATCCACGATGACACCGCAGTGGAAATTCGAAGACGACGCGGTCCCGTTCGAAGTCCCTCTCGAAAGCCTGCTTGTATCCACGAGTACAATAAGTACATGGGGGGGGGGGTGGATTTAAATGATCAAATGCTGCAGCCCTATCTCCCGACACGGAAGACCCACTTTTGGTACAAAAAAGTACTTTTTCCATTTGGCCATGTACAATGCCTTTGTCACCTATAAAGAGTAAACAATAGCACCAATGCCCTTCCTCCATTTTATTGAAGAGATTGCCACTGCCCTGATTTTCCAGCAAGGATCCCCCCCTGAAATCATTCGTTCTGATTGTGTCAGCAGACTTCATGAGCGCCATTTCCCTTTCCATATCCCACCATCAGAAACCGGAAGAAGATGCCAAAAAAAGTGTTTGGTGTGTAGCAAAAGAGGAATTAGGAAAGACACCAGTTTCCATTGTACCGATTGTCCCTCCCAACCTGGCCTATGCATCGGAGAATGCTTCAAAATATATCACACTGCCCTAAACTTTTAGCCCATATTTCAATCAGACTGCCATTTTCCCTTTTTCAATATTTGTGCTGAATATTTTCCTGCTGCCTCAACCAACCATATCACTGCCTTCCTTGTGAACCGACCCTGGCCTGTATATCGACTATGCCTCTGCCTGCCGTCTGCATTGTTTATCCGCCATGTTTCTGCCTTTCAAGTGAACTGACCCTGGACTGTTTATCGACTATGCCTCTGCCTGCCGTCTGCATTGTTTTTCCGCCATGTTTCTGCCTTTCACGTGAACTGACCCTGGACTGTTTATAGATTATGCCTTAGCCTACCGTCTATCTCTGCCTTTTACCTGCACTGACCTCGGCCTGTTACGACCATGTTTTTTGCCTGCAACTTAGACTGATCCTTCGCCCTGCTACTGTAGTAGTGGGATTCAAAATGACACAGGGGTCTCACTTTTGTGAGGGGCTTCAGAGTATAGTGTTCTGATATGAGAAAAACAGTTTTTGGTTTTCTCTGGGTTTGTTATCTCGGAACAGGGTCTGGAGTCCGGAGGCTTCAAAGCGATTTGGGTGGGAGAAGCCTCTACCCCTGTCCCCATTCTTTCCCGACCAAGGCCCTGAGCTTGATGGTCCTGCCTGTTGCCTGGACCAATACTTAGGCTGTACTGACCATATCTCTGCCTTCTGCATGTACTAATTATGGGCAGTATTCCTGCCTGCTGCATGGACAATCCTTTTTCTGCTGCTGACCATATCCCTGCCTACTACCTGGACCAATGCTTTGGCTGTGCTGACAATGTCTTTGCCTGTACTGACTATGGATAGTATTCCTGCCTGCTGCCTGGACAATCCTTTCACTGTCGCTGTCTACGTTTCTGCCTGCTGCCTGGACCACTGCACTGCTAAAACCACAGGTAATTTTTTGTTTATTCTTTGCTCAGCAGAATGTATTTTGGTATGTATTATGCTATGTGTTAGGGGCCTTCAACAATGTGATAGGTTGTCAGGAATTTATGTGTGTGATTTATGTCCCTAGCCACTTGCCACCCGGCCAATGTATATATAGGTCCTCCTTTTAAACCTAAATACCAGTGTTATGGCAGCAGATAGCTGCCATAACCCTGGTATTTTTTTAAACGGTGGACGGTTGGCTTTCCGATAAGGGTGGTCCCAGCGGCGGATTCGCTGCGGGATCACCCTTCTGGGATGGTGGAAGAGGTGCCCCCCCCCCTCCCGCCGTGTCCCGGTCCTTTTCCCCGCTTACCAGACCCACCGGCAGCAGGTAAAACGATCCGGTCCCGGATCCTCACAGACAGGATGTCGAGTGAGGGCAAGCTTGCCCTCATTGAACTCTATGGTCTTGGAGGACCGGAGCTACGGCAAACTTCGTTGCCTAGCAACCGGTTTAAAGGTCCCTTTTTTTTTTCATTCTATTTAATTTTTTTTTTTTTATATTTTTTAGTGTACTTGTGAGATCTGAGGACTTTTTGACCCCAAATCTCACAAAAAAGAGGTCCTGTCGTGCCTATTTCTATTACAAGGAATGTTTACATTCCTTTTAATAGAAATAAAAATGATCAATTTTTTTTTTTTTTTTAAACGGTGTAAAAATAAAAAATAATAAATAAAATAAATAGTAAAAAAAAAAAAAAAATTAAAGCGCCCTGTCCCCGTTAGCTCGTGCGCAGAAGCGAACGCATACGGAAACCCCGCCCACATATGTAAACGGTGTTCAAACCACACATGTGAGGTATCGCCGCGATCGTTAGAGCAAGAGCAATAATTTGACCCCTAGACCTCCTCTGTAACTCTAAGATGGCAACCTGTAGAAATTTTTAAAATGTCGGCTATGGGGATTTTTAAGTACCAAAGTTTGTCGCCATTCCGTGAGCGTGCGCACTTTTGAAGCATGACATGTTGGGTATCTATTTACTCGGCGTAACATTATCTTTCACATTATGGAAAAAAATTGGGCTAACTTTACTGGTTTATTTTTTAATTCAAAAAAGTGATTTTTTTCCAAAAAAATTGTTTTTGGAAAACCGCTGCGCAAATACGGTGTGATAAAAAATATTGCAATAATCTCCATTTTATTCTCTAGGGTCTCTGCTAAAAAAAATATATAATGTTTGGGGGTTCTAAGTAGTTTTCTAGCAAAAACAACTGATTTTAGCTTGTAAACACCAAATGTCAAAAATAGGCCTAGGCAAGTGGCTAGGATGCATGATGGTGCTCCTTGGATGTTGGGCCCCTCTATATGGCTAGGCTGTGAAAAAGTCTCACACATTTGGTATTGCCATACTCAGGAGGAGTGGAAGAATTTATTTTGGGGTGTTATTTTTGTTGTGTACATGCTATGTGTTAGAAATATTCTATAAATTGACAACTTTGTGTAAAAAAAAAAAAGGTTTTAATTTTTTTCCCACATTTTCCAAAAACTTGTGGAAAAAAATGACACGTTCAAAAGACCCATAATGCCTCATAGAATATACGTTGGAGTGTTTGCTTTCCAAAATGGGGTCATTTCCATTGTCTTGGTGCTCTAGGGCCTTCAGAAGTGTGATAGGTAATCCGAAAATTATGTGTGTAATTTATGCTCCTAGAACGCCTGAAGGTTGTACTTGGATGTGGAGTCTATTTATTTGGCCAGGCTGTGTAAAAGTCTCACATGTGGTATCGCCATACTCGGGAGGAGTAGCAGAATGTATTTTGGGGTGTCATTTTTTCTATGTACATGCTGTGTGTTAGAAATAGCTTATAAATTGACAACTTTGTGGGAAAAAAAAAGAAAAAAAAAATGTTTTCTTCATTTTCCCAAGAATTGTGGGGAAAAATTATAACTTCAAAAAACTCACCATGCCTCTTACTAAATACCTTGGACTGTCTACTTTACAAAAAGGGGTCATTTTGGGGCTATTTGTACTGTCCTGACATTTCAGGGCCTCAAGAAAGGAGATAGGCTGTCAGTACATCTGGTGTGATCAATATTCAGTAATTGGTACCATAGCTTCTAGACTCAATAACTTTCACATAGACTAAATAATATACACTAATTTGGGTTAATTTTACCAGAGATATGTAGCAGTATAAATTTTGGCCCAAATGTATGAAGAAAAATTAATTTTTTGCAAAATTTTATAATAGAAACTAAAAAAAAGTGGGTTTTTTTTCAATTTTCTTTGCTCTTTTTTTGCTTATATCACGAAAAAAAACGATCATCCCTACTAGTCACCAGTATTGCCTGTAAGCTCAATGAAGCTGATGTTTCCTCCATTTATAACACACTATACCTTGATCTGCATTGTGTCATTGTGTTCCAGAAGATCCCTGGCAACAAACCTCCACAACCACAAGGTGCTTTGCCAGGGGAGTTCACTTTGACAAGGTACTCCTTATGTTGTTGGAATGTAGCCTGGTATGGTTCAGGAGGAAAGGGAAGGGGGGGTGCATGCACCCCTCTACTTTTAGAGCCAGCTTGGCTTGGCTTTTGGTATTACAAAGCACTGTAATAGATACATAGGGAGTTATTTAATAAAGCATTTATGTGTTATGCCATATTAGCAACTCATGCACCAAACACATGAAAGCTGTGTGACAGTTTTCTTGATTTTTCTGACAATGTAATGTAGTGTAACAAATTCAGATAGTTCCTATGTGCAACAATTTTTAAATTCTGGCATCATGGCAGCAACAAAAAATTAATAAAAACTATTACCATATTGATGATATTTAAGTTAAAGTGGTTGTAAAGGCTGAAGGTTTTTTCTTTGCTGCTCCCCCCACAGCTCCCCTAACACTCACCTGAGGCCCCTCTCGATCCAGTGATTTGCACAAGAGCATCAGCTGTCCTGGGACTCCCTCTTCTCATTGTTTGAGACATTGGCAGAGAGAGTGGGGGCTGGGCCGTGCCGCAGCTTAGTGTGTCTTATGGACGCATAGAGCGGGGCTCAGGAGCGTGTATGTGCCAGTGCCCCCAAAGCAAGCAGCTTGCTATTGGGGGCACTGGTAATGGGGGAGGAGCCAGCAGTGCCAGCAGGGGACCCGATAAGAAGAGGATTGGGGCTGCTCTGTGCAAAATCATTGCACAGAATATGTTTGTTATCTAAAAAAAAAAAATAAGCTGAATTAGTTTAAGGTAATTTCTATGGTGGAGTCAATATTGTTGCTTGTCCTAGACAAAGTTCTGTCTGGTGCAAATCTGCAACAGGTTCATGTACACTTTACAGACAGTTTCATGAATTTGTAGCAAGTGCACCATTTGTTACACATATGGGAAACAGATTTGTAATAAGTGACATGTTTTTGCTCTACAGGTAATGAATAATTGTCAGTAATAGACAGTAGTTACGAAAAATGTAAAAAAAAAAACTTTTTTTACTAAGTTTTCTGTAATTGCTTTTTAAGAGCTTAGAAGTAAAAAAGCCAATACTGAAATTCAGAAATGTAAGTTGTTTTATTTTAAAAAGGAGCTCATAGAAAAAGACTGCAACACCAGCATGAAATATATACAAAAATGTTAGAATTTTTATTTCAGATTCTTTGGTAAGAGTGCAGAAATAAGATGACACCAAGTTTATAGCCTACAGAGCTGTCATGTGAAAGAAGAAAGTTCATACTGAATCATCCAGAAAGGAAAGAGGTATATGACAGCTGTAGTAATTGATCAAGTAGAACTGAAGGCCATCAGACTTTTTTTCTTTGGCCGTAGTTTGGGTAACAGCATAAGCCTACTGTATGCTCTCAACCTGTATGCTCTCAACCTGTATGCTCTCAACCTAAATGGTCATGTTCTTGCTACAACAATATATACCGTAGTATATTTTCTATAATCTTTAATACATGTCCATTTATTTAATTTCAGCACAATCACTGGTAAACATATTGCCACATCCTTTGTATATCATTTTTTATTTCCCAAAACTGTCATTGCCATTCTGAGCTACATTTCAGAATCAAAAAGTTCCCCAACATATGTCAAAAGTACCCTAGGGTACCTATTTTTCAAGAAACAGTGGAATAAACATTATGTTTCACCTTCCCTGAAATTCCTTTCCTTATTATTTTCATAATAAATATTTATTTCCTGTAATATGCTGTCTTATATTTTTCAGATATCCACCAAATTACTGCAATTTCACGTACATGCTAGGTCATGGGTCAAATTCTGCAAACTGTTAAGTACATACATAGGAGAGCTCCACATTTAGCTTTATACAGATTTGTATTTCCTCAAGTGGAGAACACAGGAAACAGAAGAGAAAAATCCCTTTTATGCTTTTTTATTTATGCTAGCTAATGGAATGGGGGGGGGGGGGGGGTGTTTTCTAAAAAATAAAATGTAAAACCTTCTTAATCACTTTTTTTTTTTTAATTACCGAAAGCAATTGATAGAGGTCCAATTCACTGGGGCAGGGTTTAGCCAAACATCATGATGGTTAACTGCACATAGCTGTTCTGGGTATTCTGTGCTAAGATAATTTTCACCACATTCACTAAGTTAAAGGAAAGTTAATTTGCAAACAAAAAAAAAAACATCATTTTAAAATACCCAGCCTATTTGCTTTAGTAAATCAACCACAGTGTCTATAGGCAAATCAACTGTATGTCTAGTGTGAGCGGCTGGTTTAATTGAGAAGGGAATTCATTTTTAGGTCAAAAATAGAAAATAGTACATGCAAAACTGAATTTTCATGACTTCACTCTTCTTTTACTATTGATCTATATATTTTTGCAATGTCCTGCACACAAGGTGAAAATGACCATCTGCTGCTGGAGCTATAGAGATATTTTTCACTCCCTTTAGCTCTGTTTCTAAATTAAACCACAAGTGACTGCAGTCTCCCAGACAAGACAAAAATAAATTAAAGAAAGAGTTAAAAAAAAAAAACTTAAAAAACTTACAGTAGCATATTTTGTGCTTTAGTAATCACCATATACACACACACCTCACTGCTTAAGAGCATGAAGAGTGAAATATCATAGTTAGCTTGTTCATACCTGCTTGTGGGGAAAATCAAAGCAGCAAAGTCTTTAAGGACAAATATGTTTTTAGTCTGTTGTTTTATTGTTCAAGAGATGGCCTTTAAATATACTGTATATAGACATTTCTCATCTTTTCCTTTTGTGAAAATAGGGCCAAGTTTAATTTTCTTTTAACAAAAACTACACATTTTGAAGTTGGTACATGAAAAAGGATAGGAGTCATACTAAAGATATCTACCATTTGTTGGTTGCAGTTGAATGCGATACCTCATGATATTTTAGGGTATCCATTAAAGTGAAATAAAGAATTTACTATACATCTGAGCTTACTTTATTGTAAAACGATTGACTTATATATTTTTCCCTAAAAAATGGCAAGTAATTAATTTCTGTATGATTGCCTGCACAATATCAGTCACCATTCTGCATTGAAAATGTAACTTTTTTTTAACATACTTTCTTTAGACTATGGTTTCTCTCATAAAAGTGTCTAGGAGAATTAAATTCAAAGCTGTAAAGCTTTTCATAAACCTCTGGCATAGTACAGTTTGCAGTGCTCAGATAAGGTTTTGTCTTCACTTCAACAGTCTTTTTTAAAGCTGCTCAAAATGTTATGTTTGATTCTATTAAAATCTAATGTCAGTTTTTATATCTATAAAGTAGAACAAAAAAGGAACAGAAAAATATTTTGTATTAAGTAAAAAACACACCTTTCAATAATTTATTAAAAGGGAAAATATAGTACATATTTTGTGTTTACTTTGAAGTATTTTTATGTGACTTTCACAATGTTACATACATCTTTTGATATTTTTGATATTTTAATAGATACTAGGACATGTAGATCAGCCATTAGTGGGGACACTCTTAACCACTTGGGCTTCTGCACCTGCATTCTTCTTATGGTCCAGAGGAATATTTACACTTCAGCTATGGGCCTATTGATTTCTGTGTTTTTAATGCTATCTAAAGACAAACAAACTAAAAAAAAAAAAAAAAACAACAGAAACTGCTAATACAATTTTTATTTTCTCAATTTTAATGCCATAAATACATTTCTAACATACAATATGACAAAATAATTTACAGATTAAGAAAGACATTTTTTTTATGGCAATGTAAAGATAAATAAATAAACAAAATTGAATTAAACAAATTTAAGTTTGAACAGCAAAAAAAGATGAAAATAAAATCAATTTAAAAAAATTAGCAAAAAGTTATAGCCTATGGGAAAAAGCTAATTAAGGGTTAAACTTTTTATTGCCAGGCCCTGCGCTCCACTTTTAAATTCAGCTGGCTGGACCATTTTTGCAATTTTTCCTTTGCTTTTTTATTTTTCACCTTATATCTTTCAGAGTTTGTAAAAGACCCCCTAAACCCATGTATTTTCTGACAGCACAAGATCAGTAGAATAAAAAAAAGGTGCTACTGATTTTTAAGGCCCCGCAATTTTTGCACAAATGTTTATCAGATCACTATTTTCATAAAAAAACCCCACTAAAATCCCTTTTTGTACACATGAACATAATATAACTTACGTAATTCCTGCCTAATTCATATTAAGGCCTTGCTTGGTGGGTTGTGCTAAAGTGTACACCCATGGAGGGGTGTGTTTACCTGCAGGGGGATGCGCAGGTGTTCTGTGCATCCTTGTTCAGGCAGTCATATTCATGTCAATTGGGATGCAGCAGCTGAAAGGACAAATCTAACATCCATGTGGGTGCAGGTGCATGGACCCAAACGCAGACAGTATGAGTTTAGAGACATGCATCCACAGGGATGTCAAGTTAAGAGCATTGGCTGTATCCTTGCAGCTGCTGCACCTTAATTGACGTAAATGGGACTGCTTGCACAGGAATGCACAGAACACCTGTGCATTCCCATGCAGCTGCTGTGTCCCAATTGACATCAATGGGACTGTTTGCATGGGGATGCACTGAACACCTGTGCATTCCTCTGCAGCAAAACACAGCCCTGTGATAGTATGTTCCCCCTAAAAGTTAGCCATAGGCTCCTGCTGCTGTCAGTCAAATTCCTGTGAGGAGGGAGAGGAGGGATCAGGGTTGGGGGTTACCTGTTCTGTGTGTGTCTATGGATGCACGATGCATTATGGACTGTGCTTTGAGCATTGGTGCACAGTCATATTGGAACAGGAAGGGGCCATCCCCAAACTGTTCCCACAACGTTGGGGGCATGGAATTGTCTAAAATGTCTTGGTATGATGATGCCTTAAGATTTCCCTTCATTGGAACTAAGGGGCTAAGCCCAACCCCTGAAAAATAACCCCATACCATAATCTCCCCTCTACCAAATGATTTAGACCAGTGCACAAATCAAGGTACTTAAAAGCATGGATGAGCAATTTTGGGGTGGAAGAGCTTGACTGGCCTGCACAGAGTCCAGACCTCAACCCGACAGAACACCTTTGGGATTAATTAGTGGAGACTGCGAGCCAGACCTTCTTGTCCAACATCAGTGCCTTACCTCACAAATGCGCTTCTGCAATAATTGCCAAACATTCCCATAGACACACTTCTAAGCCTTGTGGACAGCCTTCCCAGAAGAGTTGAAGCTGTTATAGCTGCAAAGGGTGGGCCAATTTAATATTGAACCTTACCGACTAAGACTGGGATGCCATTAAAGTCTATGTGTGTGTAAAGGTAGGCATCCTGATACTTTTGACAATTTAGTGTATCTGGTATAGATTTTAGGGGACTTTATGCTTTTTTTTTTTTTTGCATGGGGTCCCTCTTAAAGTACATACAAAGTCTGAAGGACCTGATATGAATTGGGGCGATCCCCATGCTTTTTTTTTTGTGGTGATCCCCCATTAACATCTATGCCAGACCCTGATCTAGGATCAGGGTCTGCCATAGATGAAGGGAATTCCCTTCAACACACACTTTTTCCTTTGTAAATGTCAACATTGTTGTAGTATCTTGTATACATCACATAGATGCACTATTTCACAGGCAGAGTTAGGACATCTCATAGGCATGTTATTTAATAGAGTTTTGCATTTTTGATGTTTCACTTCAATTATTACTAAAATTGCTGCTTCCAGCCAAAAAAAAAATGTTTAAAAATCTTTTATTGCTTTGGTACGTGTTCCCATTGGCAGTGCCCAGCACGGAATGCCATTTGTTTGACAATCCCCTCTGTATTAGTCTAGAAAGTATCCAGAACTATGTTTTAACATTCAGCTCCCAACAACTTCAATAAACTTCAGATTTATTACCTGAACTTTAATCTTGTTCCCCGAACACTGCTCAAACTGAACCCAGGTTTGTTTGGCTCATCACTTCCTAATTTATAATGCTTTATTAGCCATAAATTCAAAATATTAATAGTAAATCTAAACCCAAAAACCGTTTGATAAATTGCAACTGACTATTTCTTAGATATGTTGGCTGAATTGGATTCTTTTTTTTTTGGGCTTTTTTTCTTTTCACCAGGTGATTCTGCCAACCACACAATATCTGACCTAAAGTGAAAATGTGCACCGTACTGTATCTATAAAGAAGCCGTATTTCCCTTCTTGAATGGACTACAAACACCCCCTGCATAGATGGGTACTATCTTGCAGTTCACAGAAAGTAGCAGAGGAACATGATAACATTGTTTCAGATTTCTGTTCAGTCCACAAGAAGCTTCAAGGATTCAAGATTTATCAAAGGATTAACAGGTATTTTTCTGTATTTACTTTTTAAAAAAAATGAATGCTGCAATCACATCTAAGAACTGATAAGCTATAGTTACATTCTTATTTTTTGGTTTAGATATACTGTGATATACTGTGAAACAGAATTAACTGCCAGGGCACAGATGAGCCTTTTCATACATAATAAATATAGGCTCATAGTTTATATTACCTCCAACAGTTCACTAATTTAGCACTTAGCTCTATACAAGTTCTTATCTGAATGTGCTCTTACAGAAATTATAATGAATCAGTATTGTGATATGAACATCTCAGGCAAATCATAATTCACTTCTCCAGGAATGTATACAATTAAATTTCCATCTGAATCTTTTCTTTCCTTGACATAAAGCATTCAATAAAGGCTAAAGAATCAAAGAAGAAGCACACCGCACATAGCATAAAACGGCATAATAGCTCAAATTTATTGTCAGCAAATATACTCACATATAACAATTAGCATTCATGCGTATTAGAATAGGCATTCAGTGCACATGCACATAACATAATTATGTCAGAATACATGCCCCACCCGACACATTTCATTAAAAATAGCATTAGTTAAACAAGGAAGAGGCCTCTTCTCCATGTCGCCTGAGGCTCGGTTCGCCTGGCGGCACCCATTCCAAACGCTACATATATTTGAAATAATTAATCAAGTAAAAATATAAAAAGATTCTAATAAATTCATCATATTAAAAATGTATAAAACAAATCTCATAATAGGAAGCACTTTGGTACCAAAACCAATCTTATACCAAAAAGAGCACCATTACGTGCAAATAAGAGGAACTACACATCTTCTATTAAAATTCCATATATTATTAATAACAAAAATATAAAATATAAAAAGTACTTTAATAAAAAATAAATACATAATATATTAACCGTATAGAGATTATTTTAATAATTACATGTCCTCCTCCAATGGAGAGGGGATAAGTGTTCCTTGCATACGGGGGCATGACTTCCGCATGGAGCTGTGGAGACGTGTGGGAACTGAGCTCCGCCGAAGGCTTCTTTAAGTGCCATTTTCTCCCTCACTCGACCCGCTCATCACCCCTGTAATTATGGGTAAACGCACTGGACGCTCCCTGCCCTCTAAAGGTATGGCTTCTGGATCTATTAAACAATTTCTGGCCCCAAAAATGGAGGACTCCCTGGACGCCGGTGATCTCGGCCACTCTCAACATGGTGGTGGCTCCGCCTCCATCCTCAGGCAGTCTTCCCGCCGTAGCTCTCCTGCTTCCTCTTGTGACACGGACGGTGCAGCATCTCTCCCAACCCTGCTTAAGTTGCTGCCTTAGTTAGCGGACTCCCCACTAAACAAGATCTGGCCTCCTTGTTGCACAGCCTTGAACGTACCATCCTCAAGGAGGTCTCGGCTGTCCGGACTGATATCTCTCAGGTGCTCACGAAAGTGGAAGAGACTGAACACTGGTTGGACAGTCACGCTGTGGCCATCAGGGACCTACAGATAAATCAAAAGCGGGTTGCCATAGCACACAGGATGGCCCTTTATAAGCTAGAGGACCAGGAAAACAGGAAGCTCCGCAACAACAACATGCCTGAGGCCACCAAGGATGAGGACCTCCCTGACACCATGCGGGGCATTTTTAATCGGCTTTTGGGCAGCCCAATTGATTACCCACTGATACTGGATCTTGTTTACAGGGCGCTGCGCCCTCGCAACTTAACGGCAGACAACCCACAGGACGTTATATACCGGGTTCATTATTATGGGGAAAAGGAGTTGATAATGAGAAGGGCCAACGCTGGAATTTGATGGGGTTACGTTGGCCCTCTACCTGGATTTGGCAGAGGAAACACTGGATCGCCGCCGTGCTTTAAAACCTTTAACGGACAAGTTCTGCCAGGCCAATATCCCATACAGATGGGGCTTTCCATCCTGCCTAATCGCCACGAGGGACGGCCGCTTTGCCACACTCCGCTTCCCAGAGGATCTGGAAAAATTCTGCCTAGACCTCAACATTGTCGTGCCCGAACTACCTGGCTGGCATGATGAGCTCCCCATCCTGGAACCCTCCGTGGAACCCCAGTGGCACAAACCATCTAAGAAGCACAAAGTTTCCACCCCTAAATGAGCAATCTCACTTGTTATCTCTTCATGAGAGCCTTTTTCTTCTACACGCATCGGTACAGTCCCTGCGACCATGTTTGCAAGTTTCGGTTTTCACAAGTAGTGATGGACGAACATCGGCCGGGGTGGTTCGCGAATGTCAGCTGCGAATTTTCTCAAGTGTCTGCGAACTGCAAGTTCGCGGCGGGCCCTATTGACTTTAATGGGAGGCAAACTTTAAAAACCTTTAGGTCATATTTGCAGCCACAAAAGACTTACTAGCTGTGCACAAATAGTCCCACACATGGACAATGTCATAACTGAAGTATTGCAAATGGAAAAGTTGCCCTAAATTTATTTTTATTTTTTTACAGCAACATTATTTTATTTTTTTTCATAAATCAGCCAGAACTGACAGCAGCTGGTAAATACATGTCAAATACATATAGGGTCCATTCACACATCTGTAAAATGGGTCCACATTCATTCCACAATTTGGCAGAACCTTTACACACTCATTGATTTCCAATTCTAGTCTGAAAAATTAGGCATTCACAGGATAAAGAAGTAAGTGTCAGCCAGTACAGGCCCCAAAGATTAGCCCACATGGGTTTACCTGACAGCTAAGAACGTAGTATTCTGTGGCTGAAGGTTCATTAGGCATTCACAGGATACAGAAGTAAGTGTTGGCCATAAAAGGCCCCAAAAATTAGCCCACATGGGTTTACCTGACAGCTAAGAACGTAGTATTCTGTGGCTGACGGTACATTAGGCATTCACAGGATAAATAAGTAAGTGTTGGCCATAATTAGCCCACATGGGTTTACCTGACAGCTAAGACCGTAGTATTTGGTGGCTGGAGGTACATTAGGCATTCACAGGATAAATAAGTAAGTGTCAGCTATAAAAGGCCACAAAAATTAGCCCACATGGGTTTACCTGACAGCTAAGAACTTTGTATTCTGTGGCTGAAGGTACATTAGGCATTCACAGGATCCAGAAGTAATTGTCGGCCAGTATAGGCCCCAAAACTTAGCCCACATGGGTTTACTTGACAGCTAAGAACGTAGTATTTGGTGGCTGGAGGTACATTAGGCTTTCACAGGATACAGAAGTAAGTGTCGGCCAGTATAGGCCCCAAAAATTAGCCCACATGTGTTTACCTGACAGCAAAGAATGTAGTATTCTGTGGCTGAAGATACATTAGGCATTCACAGGATAAATAAGTAAGTGTCAGCGATAAAAGGCCCCAAAAATTAGCCCACATGGGTTTACCTGAAAGCTAAGAACGTACTATTCCGTGGCTGAAGGTTCATTAGGCATGGACAGAAAAAATAATTGTCGGCCATGAAATTCTCAGAGATCCATGCCTCATTCATTTTTATAAATGTGAGGTAGTCTACACTGTCATGAGCTAGGCGAGTGCGCTTATCGTTCACAATCCCCCCTGCTGCACTGAACATCCTTTCGGACAGGACACTGGACGGGGGCAATCCAACAGTTCCATTGCAAATTGTGCAAGCTCTGGCCAGAGGTCAAGCCTGCCCACCCAGTAGTCCAGGGGTTCATCACTCCTCAGAGCATCCACATCGGTCGTCAACCCGATGTAGTCGGACACCTGTCGGTCTAGGCATCCCCTGATGCTGGATCCGGAGTACAGCTGTCGATGGTTCGGCTGAAAGAAGGATCTCATATCTGAAGTGACCAAGATATCTTCAAACCGCCCTCTTCTTGCAGGCGCTGTTGGATTGCTACCCGCAACTGTCTCTCTGTGACTGGAAATTCCTCTGCCGGCGCACGCAAAAGCAGAATGCAGCATTTCTCGCAGCAAGGCCTGGAAGTGCTGCATTCTGACCGCCCTTTGTGATGCTGGTAACATTTCCGCCATTTTTTGTTTGTACCGGGGGTCTAAGTACATTGCCACCCAATACTGGTCCTTGCCCTTTATGCTTTTTATACGGGGGTCCCCCTTAAAACACTGGAGCATGAAGGCCCCTATTCACACTAAACTGGAAGCGGTGTAGTGGCCTGGCTCAAGCTCATCATCCAGGATAATGTAGTCCTCGTTCTCCTCCCCCATCCACGGATAACACCAAGGATCCCAGAAAGGTTTAAAGCATGTTCTTCTTGCTCCTCCTCATTCGCCCCGGCACCATCCTCCTCTGACTCATCTTCAGACTTCTGTTGTTGACTTGTCTCAGATGGAGTAGCACCCACTGGGAATTCATCCAACAGTGTGACTTTCTCATCTTCCTGCTCCTCAGCGGATTGATCAATGACACGAAGCAATGCACGCTCCAGAACTAAGGCGTAAGGTACAATGTCACTGATGGCGCCCTGGCCGTGACTGACCAGTTTGGTGATCTCCTCAACTGACCGCAGACGTCTGCATGCGTTCTGCAAGCTCCCCAGAACCTGTCCTGCCACAGAGTTCGTACAGGTAGTCGTTAACTGCATGTTTCTGCTGGAGCAGCCTATCAAGCATATGCAACGTAGAGGTCCATCGTGTCGGGCAGTCACAAATAAGACGCCTGATGGGCAGGTTGTGTTGCCACTGAATGTCAGCAAGGCGAGCCATGGCTGTGTAAGATCTTCTGAAATGGCCTGAGATTTTCCTGGCCTGCCGCAAGACGTCCTGGACGCCAGGGTATTTGGCAACGGATCGCTGCACGACCAAGTTCTGGACGTGTGCCATGCATGGCGCGTGTGTTATTTTGCCCTGTTTCAGCGTGCTCAGCAGATTGGCACACCACTTTACCAACTGCCAAATTGAGTGGTGTCAGCCACTGATCTGCCTGTGAACGCAAAGCTGAAAAGAGTGCAAGACCAGTGTGCTCTTGGCTTCCAGGCACAACAGACGCAGCACAGCATGGCAACGTCTCACCTGGCATGTGGAATAGGTTCTGGGGATCATGGGCAGCGCAGCGGAAGAGACAGTGGCAGCGGAAAAGGTGGAGTCAGCCGAGGAGGAGAGGGAGGATGGAGGAGAAGAAGAGGCGGGCCTGCATGCAATCCATGGCGGTACAATCAAATCTACACGGGTGCCACGGGTTACATGATTGACGGCCATCATAAGGTTCACCCAGTGGGCAGTAAAAGTGATATACCTTCCCTGCCCATGTTTGCTAGACCATGTGTCTTTGGTCAGATGTATCTTGGCACCGACACTGTGTGCCAGAGATATATTCACTTGCCGCTAAACATGGCCATACCACTCTGGATTGCCCTTCTGCGAGAAATATTTCCTGCCTGGGACCTTCCATTGTTGTGTTCCAATGGCCACAATTTATGAAAGGCATATGAGTCCTCCAGTTGATATGGCAGTAGTTGGCGGGTTATCAGTTCTGACAAGCCACCAGTCAAACGTTGGGCAAGAGGGTTATTTGGCGTCATCATTTTTTTCCGCTTCAACATTTGGGCCACAGAAGCCTGCCTTTTTCCAGAACAACGTGATGACGGCATCATGGAAGGTGGAGTGGAGGACAATTGTGAGGAGAAGGAGAAGAGGCTGGATGGTGAGAGCCTGGAGTGTGGCTTTGTGGGTTCTGACGGTGTTGCTCCCACTGGGCTCGGTGATCGGATTTCAGGTGCCTTCTTAGGGCGGTCGTCCCTAGGTGAGTGTTGGGCTTACCGCGACTTATGCGTTGACTGCAAAGGCTGCAGATGGCAACACTGTTGTCAGCAATGGACACATTAAAACAAGCCCACACTGCAGAGCCATGTGCCAGCGTCCTGGGAGCGCCAGATGTGACTGTACATTGTTGATGGCTCGCTCCTGATACATTTGCAGTCTGCTTTGTACCTCTTGTGCAATGCAAGTTCCGCCTGCCACTCCTCCCTATCTGCTGGTCCGTCTCTCCCTCTGAACTCCCCTCCTTCTCCTCTTGTGGCCACCCATGTGACGTCCATAGACACGTCATCATCCACATCACCTTCCCTACCACTAACATTCGAGATCTCGGAGTAGGCAGTAACAGTGGGGACCAACCTCCTTGGGCTGATCTGGGTACTGTCGTCAGATGGCTGAGTGGCGGCTGTTGCTACCTCCTATTCCTGATCCGATGCCAAGAATGGCTGTGCATTGCAAATGTCTTGTGATGGATCGGAAAATAATTCCAGTGACTCAAGAGGAGGATAGGTGGTGGTGGTGTTTGTGGTGGTGTCTTTGGGGGTACACACATCAGAGAGTGAAGAGGGTGCAGATAGAGAGGAAGAGGAGGGTGCAGAAGAGGAAGGCTGAGTGAGCCACTCAACCAAGTCTTGTGCGTCTTTTGACATAATCGAACGCACCTTCGGAAACTTCACACTTTGGCTCTGGCCTACTGCTCCTGCCCTACCCCTACCACCCCTGCAGAAGGGCCTGCCTCTTCCTCTGCCTGTCATTTTTTAAATTACCCTGTGACAAAAGTCTCTAGAGAATCGCAGTATATCTGGAAAAAGGTATATAACACCCCGCTTCAATCTGTGGTATCAGAGTTAAAACAGCAAAAGAGGCAATATTGTTGCAGGACACAAATACACTTATGAAAGTATACTCAGATGACACCCCGTTTCAATATGTGGTATCAGGGGGCCACTGGTCTATCACACCAGTTGTTCAAAAAATTGGCCAGGGAGTTTGGCACTGTGTGTAGCAGAGTTAACACAGCAAAAAAGCCAATATTGTTGCAGGACACAAATACACTTATAAAATTATACTCAGATAACACCCCGCTTCAATATGTGGTATTGGGGGGCCACAGGTTTATCACGCCAGTTCTACAAATAATTGGCCAGTAACTGTTGTTACTGTGTGTAGCACAGTTAACACAGCAAAAGAGGCCAAATATTTGCAGGACTAAAATACACTATTAGAAAAGTATACTGTTAAATAACACCCCACTTCAATATGTGGTATTGGGGGGCCACTGGTTTCTCACACGAGTTGTTCAAAAAATTGGCCAGGGAGTTTGGCACTGTGTGTAGCAGAGTTAACACAGCAAAAGAGGCAATATTGTTGCAGGACACAAATACACTTATGAAAGTATACTCAGATGACACCTCACATCAATATGTGGTATTGGGGGACCACTGGTTTATCACACCAGTTGTTCAAAAAATTGGCCAGCGAGTTTGGCACTGTGTGTATCAGAGTTAACACAGCAAAAGAGGCAATATTGTTGCAGGACACAAATACACGTATGAAAGTATACTCAGATAACACCCCACTTCAATATGTGGTATTGGGGGGCCACAGTTTTATCACACCAGTCCTACAAATAATTAGCTAGCAACTGTTGTCACTGTGTAGCACGGTTAACGCAGTAAAAGAGGCCACATTTTTGCAGGACTACAATACACTCTTGGAAAAGTATACTGTTAAAATAACACCCCACTTCAATTTTTGGTATTGGGGGGCCACTGGTCTATCACACCAGTTGTACAAAAAATTGGCCAGTGAGTTTGGCACTGTGTGTATCAGAGTTAACACAGCAAAATAGGCAATATTGTTGCAGGACACAAATACACATATACACATATGTATGGGTTGGTACCTCACGCCAAGTTAGGTGGGACTTTTGAGGCAGGTAAAGTAGTAAACAAGTTATGTAAAATTGGATATTTTAATAAAAAACTTTAACAATGAACATGATGAATTTAGTTAATAATAAATGGTGGTGGGTTATAGACCCAGGTGAGTAGGTGTTAGCAGTTTATACGTTTTTTGACATATGTTTATAAGGTGACTTTTCATATGAGGGTAGGTCTCTGTCTTTCCATGCTGCGTGGCTTGGAAATGCTGATCAGAGAGTATTCCTGCGTTTCCTAAGCGTTTCGGCTACAAGTGAGCCTTTTTCAAGGATTGTGGTCACCAATTCTGTAACATTAGTATACAGGTAAAGTATTAGTAATCACTAAATATATACCACTGTTTTATTATAAGTGGTATTAAATGAGATATGCATACAGACGTTTTTTTGTTCCATGTGTGATTCCTATTGCTCCCTGTTGAACAGTGAGAACCTAGGCTGCATCCTGCAAAATATGACTTGATGTTATGTAGGGTAAAAGTGGAGGGGTTTTGAATTAGATGTTGCTTTCAATATGTGCTGGTGCACTTACGTTGCAGATTGGGTCATTGCTAGGTATGCATCTTCATAAATCCAACCGGATCTGTCAACAATTTTTGAAGTTGAGTATGGCAAGTGCTCTGCAAACAATTATGGATAGGGAAATAACCTAAAATAACATAAAAACATAAAAATAAAAAATAATAATCTTGAATGATGTAGGAGGAGGACGAGGCCCATATGGAGTAGGAGGTTGAGGTGGCGGTGGATATGGCGGTATAGGTGGAAGTGACGGTGGCAGTGGAGGAGGAGGATGAGGTAGCTAACACTGGTTTTGGTTTTTAATTACATTTTTTTTTAAAGTAGGGTACACCCCAAAAGAGTAAGAAAGATCAAATACAACAATGGCTGGGTAAGGCCGGTATACATGTCTATTCTGCACAAGGTAAGGACAAGTCCTGTGGGATCCATGCCTGGTTCATTTTAATGAACGAGAGCTTGTCCACATTGGCTCTGGATAGGCGGCTGCGCTTGTCTGTGATAACGCCTCCAGCAAAGCTAAATACACATTCAGATAATAGACTGGCTGCAGGGCAGGCCAGCACCTCCAAGGTGTAAAGGGCAAGCTCAGGCCATGTGCCCAACTTGGAGACTCAGAAGTTGAAGGGGGCAGACCCGTCATTCAGTACGTCTAGGCGTGTGCACACATACTGCTCCACCATGTTAGTAAAATGCTGCCTCCTGCTAAGACGTTCCATATCAGCTGGTGGTGCTGCTGCTTGTTGTGGCGTGCTGACAAAGCTTTTCCACATTTCGGCCATGCTAACCCTGCCTTCTGAGGTGCTGGCGGTGCCCTGGCTGCATTGGTGACCTCTTCCTCCTCCTCTGCCTTGGCCTTGTGCTTCCACTGTGCCCCCGCTGTCAGGTGGGAATGCCACCAGCAGCACGTCTACCAGTGTGCGCTTGTACTTGCGCATCTTCCGATCACGCTCCAGTGAGGGAATTAAGGACGGTACGTTGTCCTTGTAACAGGGATCCAGCAGGGTGGCCACCCAGTAATCAACACAAGTTACAATGTGGGAAACTCGGCAGGCGTTGCAGAGACACTGCAGCATGTAATTGCTCATGTGTGCCAGGCTGCCCAGAGGCAACGAAAAGCTGTCCTCTGTGGGAGGTGTGTCCTCCGTATCCCCTTAGCCATGCATTAGTGATGGCCATGAGCTGGCCTGGGTGCCACCCTGCTGTGAACATGGTTCCATATCCTCCTCCCTCTCCTCCTCCTCATCCTCGTCATCCTCCAGAACTGTGCCCCTGCTGGACAATTGAGTCCCTGGCGTTTGTGGGTGCAGGAACCCACCCTCGGAGCCACTTGCGAATGACTGCCCTGAAAGCCTTGGAGAAGATACCTCTTCCTCCTCCTCCTCCTCATCCTGTGCCACATCCTCTTCCATCATCACCCGAAGTGTTTTTTCAAGAAGGCATAGAAATGGGATAGCACGGCCCGGATGGAGGTGGTCAATTCTGCTAATTTTGATTTTAAACTATTTTTAATTTTAATTTTATATATTTGCTACCACTGGCCAATAGATAGGTTATGACTTGCGTCAGGTATAGTTGCATAACTGAGCATAACCAGGTCCGTGCTATGTGAATTGATGCAACATTAAGTATAACCAGATCCGTCCCTATACGGCTCGCATCTTGATTATATGGAGGGCCATTACTGGCAATATCCCTGATCAAATATGGCGCTCGCTGTATTTGGGTGCGGCTCAGATTGGGGCGGCAACGTTGTTGTTTGCTCGCTAATCGATGTGCATGTAAGTGGTGAGTCAGCACGCCGCCCCTGTCCCCAGGAAGATGTCTATGACGAAACGCGTCGGGAAGGCGTGCTGTCGTCACCACGTGAAGTCGGGCAGCTGCGTCCTGTGGATTCTGCCATTTACAAGCGCTGTTATTTATCGTACACATGTGAGTTTTATACTTTATTTTATAAACTTTTTTGCTACCTACTTCACTATTGTGGCCCTTATCTCTTTATGGTGATTGCGGGAGAGTTGACTGTCCATGCTGTTTCCATATACCATGGTTTATACCATCTGGCTTGGCTGGCAGGAGAGGTTCGAGAGAGATCCATTGGAGCTGATTGGATTCATAACCCCCTTTATACTGAAGGGCCTGATTATACCTTCCATCTGGTAAGCGCATTAGCGTGATTTTGGCACTTTGGCACTATGAAGGAAGAGTCACATAACTGTGGTGGAGGATTTCTGTTTCCTTGCACATTTGCACATACTGTTATGGACTTTTCATTTCTGTATTTTTATTTATCTTTATACGGGGGCTCACCTTACGGACACTGAGGCAGTGACCCTCTGGAGTTTGATTGCTCACTGATTGTTTATATATATTTTTCAATATTTATGTATATGTTGTAATAACATTCATCACTTTTAGCGCAGCTTTATTTTTGATATTGCTATTTGGTGTTTCCCTGACCAGATGAGGAAGCGGTAGAGGATGAGGAAGTGGAGTAGGAGGAGTTAGGAATAGGAGGCAAATTGAAGGGCCCTGCAATCCTCGGTGGTGGAAGGACATGCGCCAAACTGCTATCCGCCTCAGGCCCAGCCGTCGCTGCATTTACCCAGTGTGCTGTTGGGGAGATATAAACTCCCTGACCGTGCTTACTGGTCCACGTATCCGTAGTTAGGTGGACCTTGCCACAGATGGCTTTGCGCAGTGCACACCTGATTTTGTCACCTACTTGGTTGTGCAGGGAAGGGATGGCTTGCCTGGAAAAGTAGTGGTGGCTGGGCACGACATACTGTGGGACAGCCACTGCCATAAGGCTTTTAAAACTCTGCGTCTCCACCAGCCGGAATGACAGCATTTCAAAGGCCAGGAATTTTGAAATGCTGGCATTCAGGGCCAGGGATCGCGGGTGGGTAGGGGGGTAGTTCCTCTTCCGCTCCAGTGTTTGGGAGATAGAAAGCTGAACGCTTCTATGGGACATTGTGGGGATGGTTGTTGGGGACCCAGGTGGTGGTGTTGCTGGCAGATCCTCTGTTTGCGGGGTGGCAGGTGCCACTGTCACTACAGAGGTGGATGAAGAGGCCGAGACTGCAGCAGCAGAAGAGGAAGCAGGAGGAGCCAGAGACCTTTCTTGGTTTTTGAGGTGTCTACTCCACTGAAGCTCGTGCTTTGCACTTAGATGCCTGGTCATGCAGGTTGTGCTCAGGTTGAGAAGGTTTATGCCTCGCTTCAGGCTCTGATTGCACAGCATGCAAACCACTCGTGTCCTGTCATCATCACATTGTCTGAAGGACTGCCACGCTAGGGAAGTCCTTTGAGCTGGCTTTGGTGTGCTCGGTCCCTTGCTGCATTGGGCAGTAGCAGGCGTAGTGTCTAGGGCATGACCACTCCGCTTTTGCACGCTGCTCCCTCTTCTGCTGTGCTGGTAGCTCTGTGCGACCACCCCCTTGTTATATTCTCTGTGTTGTAAGAGACACAGGACTCTGATCTGGAACAACGGATCTTTATTCAGGACTCACTATACACTCCAACATGCATTACAGGACAGCTCTGTATATCAATGCATCTCTTACATGTCTCTAAGATGGCCACTCTGCCCCTTGACCCTTGTAATCACTCCTGGGTGGAGCCAGCCTTAAAGTAACAGTACATGTGAAACCCTTCAGGTATAACACCTTCCATCCATCCCTATTAAAAAAAAAAATACAAAAAAAAAAAACACAACAAAACGAGAACAGGCATAAAACAGTAACTAATATTTGTCCAATACAGTCCTCCAACTCAGGATATTTACATGGCTTCTTCCGCGTCCGGATGTGTGAACAACTTCCAGGGATGCTACAGGGAGAACATGGCAGCGGATTACTTTCGGCGGGCCCGTCGAAAGTCTCGTAACCGGTCTTGCAGCTGAAACCGGTCAGGAGGGCAGCAGCGTCCTTGAGGACGGGCACCCAGCGACTCGGGGCCGGAGGAAGGGCTGGCCAGAATGGACACCGGAGGGGCCAAGAGGGTATCCCCTAGCTCAGAGGGTGAACAGACCTCTGGACCAGGGTTGGAGGGCTCTGTTGGAGCTGAGTTCAAAAGTTCAGAGTCCCACCAAGCATCAGTCTCAATGCCTCCTGATCCGGTAGGAGCAGATCCTTGAGACACTGGAGGTGCAGCCGATGTAAGGGATTCGGGCAGCTGAGAACGAGGATTCGCAATTGGTCCGCATGCCGTCTGCAAATGGAACCATCTTCCAGGCAGACCCTATACATTTTGGGTCCCAAAGTCTCTGCGGCGATAGCAGGAAGCTATACCTTTTTCTGGGCTGTAAACCGGGGAATCTCGTCGTGTTCGACCCTCTTGTCTTGGGACTGCCGTACATGTTCCTGGACCGTTTGAGGGCGGAGTATGTCCAAAACAGTCCATGGCTGCCAACCCAAAAGAAGTTCAGCTGGAGTTTTCCCAGTGGTTGCATGTGGTGTGTTTCTGTAAGCAGAAAGGAAGGAGTCCAGCTGCTGGGGTGACAGGGACTGTTGTTTACTTGTAGCCACAGTAGCTTTGAAATGGCGTTTGACGGTCTGTACAAACCTTTCTGCTTGACCATTTGTAGCCGGGTGGTATGGTTCAGTCAACTTGTGTTTGATGTTGTGGGCAGTCAGGAAACTCTGAAACTCCTGGCTTGTGAATTGTGCACCTTTGTCTGTGACAATTTCTCTGGGGTATCCAAGTGTAGCAGCGAGATGTAACAGTATGGAAATCGTCGCCTTAGTCATCGGCTGGGTAACAGAAATGACCTCAGGCCACTTTGAATGGGCATCAATAATGATCAAAAAGGTGTGCCTGCAAAGTCCAAGTGTAGGCGAAACCAGGGAACCGTGGGCCAAGTCCAGGGCTGGACGCACCCTCGAGGAGGGTCTCTTGCAGTTTGTGCACATCCAGCACACGCATTCACATATGTCGTGATATCTGAGTCTAGGTTCGGCCACCACACATAGCCTCGGGCCTTTTGTTTCATACGTGTGCCCCCGGGATGACCAGTATGTAGCAAGTCCAGAATGTGTCTCCGGAGGGTCTGTGGAACGATCACTCGGTCTCCCCATAAAACACAGTTGCCAGCCACAGTTAATTCCAGACGCCTACAGAAGTAAGGTTTATAATCCTGTGTGACAGTTTCAGGCCAACCATACCGTACCCAGGAGAGTATTGTCTTAAGGAAGGCATCCTTGGCTGCAACCTCCCCAGAAGACAGAAAGGACAGGCTGGTGTAACGACAACTCTTGACTGGTGGAGAAGAGTCTGTTAATTTCCTTGTCAGACGGGACATGGCATCCGCATTAGCATTGGCATCATGGCTGCGATACTGGATTTTGTAGCTATATGCTCCCAAGAATAGGGCATATCGTTGAAGACGGGCCTGGGAGATGCCTTTGTCAGTGCTAAAGATCTGAAGGAGTGGTTTATGATCAGTCAGTATGGTGAATTCCCTACCATACAGGTAAAGATGAATCTTCTTAATTGACCATATGAGCGCTAGAGCCTCTTTGTCAATGTGAGAGTAATTGCTTTCTGCTTTTGTCAAGGACCTGGAGGCAAATGCCACTGGTTTCTCCGACCCATCTGGTAAAACATGAGATAGCACAGCCAATAGACCATAGGGTGAGGCATCACAAGCCAAGGTGAGAGGCCTTTGGAGGTCATAGTGCACAAGCATGCGTGACGCCAACAGCTTTCGCTTAGAAACTTCAAAAGCACGTTCAAAAGCAGCCGACCAGTTCCATCTGGAGTGTTTCTCCAAAAGCTTGTTCAACGGGAACAAAGTGTGTGCTAGATCTGGCAGGAATTTGTGGTAATAGTTCAGCAAGCCCAGGTATGATCGCAGCTGTTGGACGTTGGTTGGGGCTGGGGCTTTTACTAAAGCATCAACTTTGGCTTCCGTGGTGTGTATACCCTCTGCATCCACAAGGTGGCCACAAAACTCCAATTTAGGTACCATGAATTGGCATTTCGCCAAGTTAACTTTTAGACCCTGCTCTTGGAGTCTCGCCAACACAAGCTCCACGTTACACTTGTGTTCCTGGTCCGTCAGGCCCATGATGAGCATGTCATCTAACAGGCACTGTGTGAAAGGAATGTCCGCCAAAATCCCATCCATTTTGCGTTGCCAAATGGCGGGGGCAGAGGCTACACCAAACATCATCCGATTGTATTCATACAGTCCCTTGTGAGTGTTGATGGTTAGAAACTTGCGGGACGAAGGGTGGACCTCAAACTGTAAATAAGCTTGCCTGAGATCAAGCTTGGTGAACATTTGACCTCCTGCAAGAGAGGCAAAAATGTCATCTACTCTGGGCAGGGGATACTGGTCTATCTCCAGTGGAGAATTTAGGGCCATGCGGAATCCGCCACAAATGCGTAAGTCCCCATTCACTTTCTTTACTGGTACAACTGGTGATGCTGTACCTTTGAGATGACACCTTGTTCCTCCAGCCGGCTTAGTTCAGCTTCCACACCTGCTCAGAGTGCGAAAGGTACCGTCCGAGCTTTGAAGAACCTAGGCTGCGCGTTGGGTTTCAGCCTGAGTCTCACACAGTCATGCTTTATTTTCCCCAAATGGTTATCAAAGACTTGTGGGAATCGCTGTTTCAGAGATTCCACCCATCCCTCTTTATCTCCTGATGGGATGGTCACGGTGTTGCAGGGGTTTATGGCGATGTCTGGCATGCCAAAGTGAGCAATCCAGTCTCTCCCAAAGAGAGGGGGTCCCCCATGTTCTAGGACATATAATGGCATTCTCTTCATCTGACCCCTGTAGGATACCTGTACTTTCACGTACCCCAGTGGGTGGAGTATCTGCTTTGAGTATGTCTGCAGTTTTATTGGTGTTAGATGAACAGTTGTTCGGATCAGAAGTTTTCTCCATTGTTTCTGGGTGATAACTGAAACTGCTGCTCCTGTGTCTACATCCATCTTGAGTTTCTTTCCTTCCACGGTTACCTCTACAGTCATTGCTGAGGGTGCTGAATGCATATGATGTATGTCTAATCTGTGGAGCACTTCCTCATCCTCTGATTCAGATGACGATGTATATCTTCCCACCATAAATGCCTTTGTCCTGGTGTTCAGAGGTTGTTTATATTGCACCTTCTTACTGCGGCAGACTCATTTCAGATGGCCTGCCTTACCACAATTATGACAGAACTGATCCTTAAACCGGCAGACTTTGTGATCATGGTCTGTATTCCCACAATGGTAGCAAGCTGACTCCCGGCTTGGTGATGGTCTATATTTCCAGTTTGCTGCAGTTGGCTTGACTGCTGTCCTGAAAACTTCCTCTTTAACCTATTCCCTTCTGCTCTGGGGTTTCAATGCCTCTGTATCTTTCACAGCCATTTCCATCACTGAAGCTATCTCAATTGCCTTTGTAAGGGTAAGGTCTTTCTCTGTTAACAGTATCTTTTGGCTAGACTCACTATTTAGTCCCATGACAAACTTATCCCTCAGTGCAGTCGGTAAGTACTCCCCAAAATAACAGGTTGAGGCTAGTCTGCGAAGGGCGAGAACATAAGCCTTAATATCTTCACCCGCTGTTGCTGCCACTGATAGAACCTGAATCTCTCTGCAATCTCTAGTGGTTTAGGCTGGAAGTGATTCCCTAACAGTGTCAGGAGCTCTGCCAAAGTCTTAGTTGCTGGTTTTTCAGGGAAAAGGAGATCCCTAAGCGTGTCATATGTCCTAGCACCAACCAGTGTCAGAAATACTGCTACTTGCCTGTCGCCTGGAATGGCATTTGCACAAAAATACTGTTCCAGTCTCTCAATCCAGGAACTCCAGCATGTCTGTTCTCCATCAAATTCACTTAATGTCCCGATCAATGACATTTTCCTGCTGGGCTCTGTGGGTGTTTGTATCCAGGTGACAATCCAGATTTTTTTTTCTTTTTTCTTTTCTTTTCTCAAATGGATAGTAACCTTGTAAATCCCATCCTCATCGCCACTGTTATATTCTCCATGTTGTGAGAGACACAGGACTCTGATCTGGAACAACGGATGTTTATTCAGGACTCACTGTACACTCCAACATGCATTACAGGACAGCTCTGTATATCAATGCATCTCTTAAATGTCTCTAAGATGGCCACTCTGCCCCTTGACCCTTGTCATCACTCCTGGGTGGAGCCAGCCTTAAAGTAACAGTACATGTGAAACCCTTCAGGTATAACACCCCTCTTCTTCCAAACTACTCAGGTCACCTGCATGACATTCATTCCATGTAGGGTCCAGGACCTCATTGTCCTCCACATCATCTTCCACCCAGTCTTCACCCCAGCAACCCTTGTCGGTCTCCACAATTTGGCATTCCACAGCAGTTGGCACCTGTATTTCGTCACCATCCAAGACGTGCTGCGATGGTCCTCCCATGTACTCATCTTGAGACATAAGTGGTTGGGCATCGGTGCACTCAATCTCTTCCACTTCTGGGGCAGGGCTAGGTGGATGGTCCTGGGAAACCATGCTAACAGAGTCATCAAAAATAAAAAGAGACTGCTGCATGACTTGGGGCTCAGACTGCTTGGCTGATTTGCAAGGGGGTGAGGTGAAAGATTGATGGACATTGGCTGCAGGTGCCAACTCTAACCTTTCAGCAGTAGACTGGGTGGGAGACAATGTGAAGGAACTGGAGGCACTGTGTATCTCACAGTAAAATATTCAGACTAGGCCGTAATTAAATTGTTTTCCCCTAAATGGATTTTTATTGACAAGCGTAATATAACAGTATCCAATGGGTGTATCTCACTGTAACATATGCATACTAGGCCGAAATTTATTTTTTTTCCCCTAAATGGGTTTTTATTGAAAAGCAGAATACAACAACAGTATCCAATGGGTGTATCTCACTGTAACATATGCAGACTATGCCACAATTACATTTTTTCCCCTAAATGGGTTTTTATTGAAAAGCGGAATACAACAACAGTATCCAATAGGTGCATCTCACTGTAACATATGCAGACTATGCCGCAATTTAATTTTTTCCCCCTAAATGGGTTTTTATTGAAAAGCGGAATACAACAACGGTATCCAATGGGTGTATCTCACTGTAACATATGCAGACTAGGCCGCAATTTAATTTTTTTTCCCCTAAATGGGTTTTTATTGAAAAGTGGAATACAACAACAGTATCCAATGGGTGTATCTCACTGTAACATATGCAGACTAGGCCACAATTTAATTCTTTTCCCCTAAATGGGTTTTTATTGAAAAGTGGAATACAACAACAGTATCCAATAGGTGCATCTCACTGTAACATATGCAGACTATGCCGCAATTTAATTTTCTCCCACTAAATGAGTTTTTATTGAAAAGCGGAATACAACAACAGTATCCAATGGGTGTGTCTCACTGTAACATATGCATACTAGGCCGAAATTTTTTTTTTCCCCTAAATGGGTTTTATTGAAAAGCGGAATACAACAACAGTATCCAATGGGTGTATCTCAATGTAACATATGCAGACTAGGCCGCAATTTAACCGGTTGCCGACCGCCGCACGACTATATACTGCGGCGGTCAGCCCCGGCCAGGCAGAGTGACGTATCGGTACGTCACTCGCCTGTCACTGACTTGCGAGCCTATAGCGGGCGGGCGCGCGCCCGCCGCGGCTCGTTCACAGGCAAGTCAGTGCGTGTGACCGGCGGACTCGATGTCCGCCAGTCACACTGCGATCGCTCCTGTGAAGGGAGAAAGACAGAGCAGCTTGTGTAAACAAGCTGCCTGTCAGTTCTCCCTGTGTAAAAGTAAAGATCTGACCGTTCTACTATGTAGAACGGTTGATCTTTGCTTTTACACCAATAGCAATGTCCCTACACAGTAGAAAGCACGCCCCTAGGACACACTTAACCCCTCCCTGTCCAATAAAGTTAACCCCTTCCCTGCCAGTGTCATTTTTGCAGTAACAGTGCATATGTATAGCACTGATTACTGTAGAAATGTCACTGGTAACCCCAAAAGTGTCAAAAATGTCAGTCAAGGGTCCGATCTGTCCGCCGCAATGTCGCAGTACCGAAAAAAAAATCGCAGATCGCCGCCATTACGCGTTAAAAAAAAAAACACCAAAAATGACAAAAATCTTTCTCTTTGTTAGTAAACGCGATAACTTTTGCGCAAACCAATCAAAATACGCTTTTTGCGATTTTTTTTACCAAACATAGGTAGCATAAAACAAATTGGCCGAAAAATGTTAAAAAATTTTGATTTTTACTTTTTTTTTTGGGGAATTTCATATAAAAAAATGTGAAAAATATTGTTATTTTTGCAAAATTTACGCTCTTTTTTTGTTTATAGCGCGTGATCAAAAAATCGCACAGGTGATCAAATACCACCAAAAGAAAGCTCTGTTTGTGGGAAAAAACGGACGTCAAATTCGTTTAGGTACAGCGTCGCACGACCGCGCAATTGTCCGTTAAAGTCACGCAGTAAAAAATCGCAAAAAAACCCCTGGTCCTTTAGCAGCCAAATCCTCCGGGGCTTAAGTGGTTAATTATTTTCCCCTAAATGGGTTTTTATTGAAAAGCGGAATACAACAACAGTATCCAATGGGTGTATCTCACTGTAACATATGCAGACTAGGCCGCAATTTAATTTTTTTCCCCTAAATGGGTTTTTATTGAAAATCAGAATACAACAACAGTAGCCAATGGGTGTATCTCACTGTAACATATGCAGACTATGCCACAATTAAATTTTTTTCCCCTAAATGGGTTTTTATTGAAAAGTGGAATACAACAACAGTATCCAATGGGTGTATCTCACTGTAACATATGCAGACTAGGCCGCAATTTAATTTTTTTTCCCCCTAAATGGGTTTTATTGAAAAGCGGAATACAACAACAGTATCCAATGGGTGTATCTCACTGTAACATATGCAGACTAGGCCGCAATTTAATTTTTTTCCCCTAAATGGGTTTTTATTGAAAATCAGAATACAACAACAGTATCCAATAGGTGTATCTCACTGTAACATATGCAGACTATGCCACAATTACATTTTTTTCCCCTAAATGGGTTTTTATTGAAAAGTGGAATACAACAACAGTATCCAACGGGTGTATCTCACTGTAACATATGCAGACTAGGCCGCAATTTAATTTTTTTCCCCTAAATGGGTTTTTATTGAAAAGGGGAATACAACAACAATATCCAATGGGTGTATCTCACTGTAACATATGCAGACTAGGCCGCAATTTAATTTTTTTCCCCTAAATGGGTTTTTATTGAAAAGCGGAATACAACAACAATATCCAATGGGTGTATCTCACTGTAACATATGCAGACTAGGCTGCATTTTTTTTTTCCCCTAAATGGGTTTTTATTGAAAAGCGGAATACAACAACAATATCCAATGGGTGTATCTCACTTTAACATATGCAGACTATGCCGCAATTTAATTTTTTTCCCCTAAATGGGTTTTTATTGAAAAGCAGAATACAACAACAGTATCCAATGGGTGTATCTCACTGTAACATACGCAGACTATGCCACAATTAAATTTTTTTCCCCTAAATGGGTTTTTATTGAAAAGCGGAATACAACAACAGTATCCAATGGGTGTATCTCACTGTACCATATGCAGACTAGGCCGCAATTTAATTTTTTTCCTGTAAATGGGTTTTTATTGAAAAGCGGAATACAACAGTATCCAAAGGGTGTATCTCACTGTAACATATGCAGATTAGGCTGCAATTTAATTTTTTTCCCCTAAATGGGTTTTTTATTGACAAGCGGAATAGAACAGTATCCTACGGGTGAATCTCACAGTAACGTATGAATGAAAAATTTATATTTTTCCCTTTAATTGGTGCTTTTTGAATAGCAGATTAGAACTGCAGTGTCTAAATTCTTTATGACTGTGTCACAGTAAAATATGGATGAAAAACTGAAAAATTGTCCCCTTAAATCAGTGCTTTTTGAATAGCAGATCAGAACTGCAGTGTCTAAACGCTGTCTGACTGTGTCACAGTAAAGTATGAATGAAAAACTGAAAAATATTTGTCCCCTTAAATCGGTGCTTTTTGAATAGCAGATCAGAACTGCAGT
The DNA here is from genome assembly GCF_965119305.1 of Pelophylax lessonae. NCBI lineage: Eukaryota > Metazoa > Chordata > Amphibia > Anura > Ranidae > Pelophylax > Pelophylax lessonae. The sequence continues at coordinate 525,070,258 of NC_138770.1, forward strand.
GTCTAAATGCTGTCTGACTGTGTCACAGTAAAGTATGAATGAAAAACTGAAAAATAATTGTCCCCTTAAATCTGTGCTTTTTGAATAGCAGATTAGAACTGCATTGTCTAAACGCTGTATGACAGTGTCACAGTAAAGTATGAATGAAAAACTGAAAAATAATTGTTCCCTTAAATCGGTGCTTTTTGAATAGCAGATCAGAACTGCAGTGTCTAAACGCTGTAAGTCACAGTAAAGTACGAAGGAAAAAACTTTTTTTTTTTTAAATCCAGATCAAGCAGACACATATGCACTGAGCTTGCATTAAATGGCTGCTACACGCTGCACGCTGCCCACCTAACAGACTGATAAAAGTTTTTTTTTCCTTACTCCTCCTCACTGGGCTCAGGTCAGGGCAAAAAGATTGTGCACTGCACCCCCACACAATAAAATCAATTTAGATCGCTGTCTGATTAAAGAAGATTCTTCCTATTCTTTCCCTGAAAGCAATCTCCAGCCTGCCCCTACAATAATCTCCTATCTCTCCCTCAGCAGCAGCATCAGGAACCTCTCCCTAGTATAGTTATAGCAGAGTGACGCGCGGCACTATGTGACTCCAGCTTATATAGAGTCTGGGTTACATGCAGCACTGGCCAATCACAGCCATGCCATTAGTAGGCATGGCTGTGATGGCTTCTGAGGGCACACTAGTTAAACGCTTGTTGATTGGATGCCTTGCAGCTGTTGAAACCGCGCCATTAAAACTGTGCCAAAACATTAAATAAATTATTGAACAATGGACTGTATCCCGAACATACAGTGAAATTTTTGGGTCCGTGTCCATGTACCGAACACCCAAAAGTCCGTTACGATCCCGAACAATACAGTCCGGGTTCGATCAACCCTACTCTTGATGCTAACAAATACTGTGTTTGGATCCAACTGGGCTCATCGCCGGGATCACATCCCAATTGGCATGACAACAGAGAATGCTATGCAGCCTTACTAATGCTAGGTGACTGGTGGGGGGGGGGCTTAGCTGTCTACAACCAGTTGTGCCAGCCATCCTCTGCATGCACACATCAGCCCCATAATGTAACCAGCACTGGATCCTAACAGACTGCCGATGCTGCCATGGAGAAAGATACGTCAGACCAGTGCTATCAATAGCAGTGGCATGACATCAAGAAGAGGCTGGGGATGACCACGGTGGCAAAACGCCGGGGCCCGGTCACAAGTGTGACCTGGTAGCTCCGCTACTGCCTTGGCCCTTTATATGGAGTTCCCTGGTGTGCTGGTGACATATCTATTGCTTTCTGCCAGTGTGGGTGGGGCCTAAGATAGTAGGAAGGGGGTCCGCTACAGAACACGTGAAAGAGTCCCACTGTGGGACCATAATAAGGCACCCCGCAACAGGAGTAAAGGACCCTGGGATCAGTGGGGAGGGCCATCGGACCAGCGAAAAGGGCCCCGGGACAGATTAAATGAAGGGGGAGTTAGGAGAGCCTTGCAAGGTTTCTTTCTGAAGGTTCTAGTTATGCCTCCGGATGGAGGCAATTCCTGGAAAAGTAATTTTTTCTCTTTCAGAGATGCTGTTGTTGCTGATACTGCTAACTGACAAAATAAGCAAATAGTAATTTACCCAATGCTTTAAAAAAAAAAATAAACATTTTGAACAGATAACAGTAAAATGCTCATGGTTAGAAAAGTCAACAATTCCAAGAATATAAACTGTTATGCATTTATTGTTCCTGCTGAAAAATATCATAATTAAAAAATGTAGCCTAGCCAGCACAACATGCAATTAGGTAGGAAGATACTAAACCAATCCTCAGGAGAAGGCAAAATAGTCAACTAAATGACTTTAATTCTCAAAGGAAATAAATATTTTGTTGTAAATAATGAATCTGTTCTGTCTACAAAATGCATATTTAACTTTTTTTAAGCTTCAAAAATAAAAATATAAATTTATTCCAATAGTTAATAATGTTTTGCATATTTTGTAACTCTGATTTTAAAGCATATCAATGAAAAAAACTGTAATATTATTTTTTCCAAGTAAAGGTCAAATGAAAAGGGCAAAGGCAGGAAAATATAGCACTGACTTGTACAATGTTTCATTTATGTCTCTCTTTTCACACCCTCTTTCATCATTACAAATAGCATACAGTGGCCCAGTAGACAGCAGACCAGTATGATGCTTTGCATTATCTCTTGATACTCCAAATGGTATCCAATGCCATATTTACATTTTTTAGCCTAAGGTCAGCACAGATGTCTTGTCACTGCTGCCTACTATTCAGGGTCTGAAATCAAATGTCTGATTTTTCAAAACATGCCAATTATACTGCAATATTTATAGTATTCAGATTTGCTGAATTCTTAACATCTGGAAATACTTGCTGTGTTTTTCCTAATCACAATTAAGTGCTATCCATCATTTTGGTTTCCAGCTTCATATTGTGCATAGCCATTACATATTTACATTTACTGAAATACTCAGAAAGATTAAAAATATTGCAGTAATGCAAATAGTGAGAGTGCAATGGGAGTCTTCACATCACATCAAGCTAAAGTAGTCTTTAAATTAATGCGGTGGGTTGCTGTTCATTTTTAAGGATATATTTTGGGCTTGCTGAGATGAGGTTTGCAGTAAACTCTGCATATTCATTCATTTAGTGGCTATATTTATAAAACCACTAAATGATAACATCCCACTGTGTGGGCACCTAGCACCTTTGCTTGCTAAGATGCAAACAGCCACTGTGCAGACCACAAGCCTTCTTAATTGCATGGTCACCTGTGGTCAACCTAGCAAGCAAGGACACTGTGTACACTGGCTGCCTGAATTCTAGGTGCTGGGGTGGGGCTTATCAGAATCTAAAAGGCCCATTTAAAATAAGGGACCCCAGATATTTGCATCCCCCCCAGTTGCTCATTCACAAAAAAAAAGTAAATAAACACACAACACAAAGACTTTTATAAAAAAAAGAAAAAATGTCCCACAGTGTAAATCCATCATCAAACACATTGTCTATTGTTTTAGATCCCTCTCTACCATGATGAAAGATGCTGTATTACCCACAGAAACAAAATGTCAACCACTTCGATCATTGCCAACTGTGGACTCATTGCAAATTGCATCACCTAATTTAATAGCTGAGTGGAAACAAAAAGGGCATGAGTCATGGATAACATCACTGACCAAAATAGGTCATGTCCATGACCATATTTAGTCAGTGATATCACCAGGGATCCCCAGCTCTTTATTTGAATTAAGGTATCTGGCCCAGAAATGTCATTTTTGTCAAGAGTCTATTGGTAATGCATTGTCTTGGCGTTCTAATCTACTACCTTTAGTATGAATTTTCCTGGCCATGACAATGGTTGAGGAAGGAGGCATGGCTAGCCTCCGAAACACGTTTTAATTGGCTGTTCTCTAACCTGAGGTTTGGCAGGTGTTCACTGGCTCATGACAGCTCATTCTTTCAGCGTCATCTCTCACTCATCTACCGGAGCCTCCACAGTGGCGAAGTCTGATGTCAAAATCCCGTGCAGGATCACCCCAGAGGTCACCTGGGCAGAGACTTTTACACCTGGTTATACTTGTGAGTGGAACTTGTTATTGATTTTAAATTCTTCTTAAACTGTGCTAAACCATTGGTCGCCGGGTGCCTCTCTCCCCCTCCCTTTCTCTGTTTCAGTGCGGGTTCACAGACACAAGTGCTGGCAGCCTCATCTCCATTGGAGACCACAGCTTTTGTCATCCTTATTGATTTGATTTCATTCAGACTGAGCACCTGAGATACATACAGCTGCAAGAAAAAGTATGTGAACCCTTTGGAATGATATGGATTTCTGCACAAATTGGTCATAAAATGTGATCTGATCATCATCATCTAAGTCACAACAATAGACAATCACAGTCTGCTTAAACTAATAACACACAAAGAATGAAATGTTGCCATGTTTTTATTAAACACACCATGTAAACAGTGACAGTGCAGGTGGAAAAAGTATGTGAACCCTTGGATTTAATAACTGGTTGAACCTCCTTTGGCAGCAATAACTTCAACCAAATGTTTCCTGTAGTTGTATATCAGACGTGCACAATGGTCAGGAGTAATTCTTGACCATTCCTCTTTACAGAACTGTTTCAGTTCAGCAATATTCTTGGGATGTCTGGTGTGAATCGCTTTCTTGAGGTCATGCCACAGCATCTCAATCGGGTTGAGGTCAGGACTCTGACTGGGCCACTTCAAAAGGCGTATTTTCTTCTGTTTAAGCCATTCTGTTGTTGATTTACTTCTATGCTTTGGGTCATTGTCCTGTTGCAACATCCATCTTCTGTTGAGCTTCAGCTGGTAGACAGATGGCCTCAAGTTCTTCTGCAAAATGTCTTGATAAACTTGGGAATTCATTTTTCCTTCGATGATAGCAATCCGTCCAGGCCCTGACGCAGCAAAGCAGCCCCAAACCACGATGCCCCCACCACCATACTTCACAGTTGAGATGAGGTTTTGATGTTGGTGTGCTGTGCCTCTTTTTTGCCACACGGGTAGTGTTGTGTGTTTCTTCAAAACAACTCAACTTTGGTTTCATCTGTCCACAATATTTTGCCAGTACTGCTGTGGAACATCCAGGTGCTATTGTGCAAACTGTAAACGTGCAGCAATTTTTTGTTTGGACAGCAGGGGCTTCCTCTGTGGTATCATCCCATGAAATCTTTTCTTGTTTAGTGTTTTATGTATTCTAGATTCGCTAACAGGGATGTTAGCATTCGCCAGTGACTTTTGTAAGTCTTTAGCAGACACTCTAGGATTCTTCTTCACCTCATTGAGCAGTCTGCGCTGTGCTCTTGCAGTCATATTTACAGGACGTCCACTCCTAGGGAGTGCTGAACTTTGCTGAACATTTATAGACAATTTGTCTTACCGTGGACTGATGAACAGCAAGGCTTTTGGAGATACTTTTATAACCCTTTCCAGCTTTATGCAAGTCAACAATTCTTAATCGTAGGTCTTCTGAGAGCTCTTTTGTGTGAGGCATCATTCACATCAGGCAATGCTTCTTGTGAAATGCAAACCCAGACTGGTGTGTGTTTTTTTATTTATTTATAATTATTTATTAATTATTATTTATTCATTATTATTATTTTATTATTTTTTAGGGCAGGGCAGCTGTAACCAACACCTCCAATCTCATCTCATTGATTGGACTCCAGTTGGCTGACATCTCACTCCAATTAGCTCTTGGAGATGTCATTAGTAGTGTTGAGCGAACACGGACTGTATTATTCGTGTTCGTACCGAATAATTGGATTTTTTGTACCCGAACACGGACACGGACACTTTACTGTATGTTCGGGTAAAAATCCGTGTTCGGTCGTTTTATTTCCGGGTTTTGCATGCTTTGGCGCTCTTTTCATGGCGGGCTTTCAACAGCCAATCAACAATCGTTTAACTGGTGTGCCTTAAGCCATCCCAGCCATGCCTGCAAATGTCTCAGTAGCTGTGATTGGCCGTCTGAAGCATGTGACCAAGTCTTTATAAGTTCGAGGCAGCCGCAGCGGCGTCATTATGCTGCTTAGATTCAGGGACAGAGCACACATCAACGTGCTGGCTGCTGATTAGGGAAAGATAGGCAGGAAAAAACCATTTGTGTCCGGATAGAATTGAGGGACAGGTCGGAGTGTTTAGGCAGGGCGAGTTGTAGGCATTTTAGGGATAGAGTCTGCTGAATTATAGGGTCAGTGTCTTCTACAAACTACAATCGATATTGCTGTGTGGGGGGTGGGGTGAATCTGCACTCAATCCTGATCTACGATCTCTTCTCAATCCTGTTAGGGACAGAGTCTGCTGAATTTTAGGGAAACTGTGTTCTACAAACTACAATCGATATTGCTGTGTGGTGTGGGATTGGAGATAGGCAGGTGTCAGTGATCCACATCCATTTTTCTGTGTGTGAGCTGCAGTGAACACAATCTTTTTGGGCTGCAGTGAACACAATCTTTTTGGGCTGCAGTGAACACAATCTTTTTGGGCTGCAGTGAACACAATCTTTTTGGGCTGCAGTGAACACAATCTTTTTGGGCTGCAGTGAACACAATCTTTTTGGGGTGCAGTGAACAAAATCTTTTTGGGGTGCAGTGAACACAATCCTTTTTGGTGTGCAGTGAACACAATCTTTGTGGGGTGCAGTGAACAAAATCCTTTGTGGGGTGCAGTGAACACAATCTTTTTGGGGTGCAGTGAACAAAATCCTTTTTGGGGTGCAGTGAACAACATCCTTTTTGGGGTGCAGTGAACACAATCTTTTTGGGGTGCAGTGAACAAAATCCTTTGTGGGGTGCAGTGAACACAATCTTTTTGGGGTGGAGTGAACAACATCCTTTTTGGGGTGCAGTGAACAAAATCCTTTTTGGGGTGCAGTGAACAAAATCATTTTTGGGGTGCAGTGAACACAATCTTTTTGGGGTGCAGTGAACACAATCTTTGTGGGGTGCAGTGAACACAATCTTTTTGGGGTGGAGTGAACAACATCCTTTTTGGGGTGCAGTGAACAACATCCTTTTTGGGGTGCAGTGAACACAATCTTTTTGGGGTGCAGTGAACACAATCTTTGTGGGGTACAGTGAACAGAATCTTTGTGGGGTGCAGTGAACACAATCTTTGGGGGGTACAGTGAACACAATCTTTGTGAGGTGCAGTGAACACAATCATTGTGGGGTGCAGTGAACTCAATCTTTGTGGGGTACAGTGAACACAATCTCATACTTCTGAAGGTTTGAGGGTGCTGCCTGTTCCATACTCCCCCTACTCCTCATCTAGCCTTTTAGGGGTACAAACAATAGTAATTGGGGCCTAGTGTGGTTGTGTACGTGTGATATACATACACTTTTTTGGGATCATATTTTCTATTCCGCTATTTAATCAAAAACCTTTGGGGATCAGTTAAATTGGGGGATAGTCTGTGTTGGTACGTGTGAGAGAGATCCACCTTTCCAAGTTGTTGGGGTTCATCTCATACTTCTGAAGGTTTGAGGGTGCTGCCTGTTCCATACTCCCCCTACTCCTAGCCTTTTAGGGGTACAAACAATAGTAATTGGGGCCTAGTGTGGTTGTGTACGTGTGATATACATACACTTTTTTGGGATCATATTTTCTATTCCGCTATTTAATCAAAAACCTTTGGGGATCAGTTAAATTGGGGGATAGTCTGTGTTGGTACGTGTGAGAGAGATCCACCTTTCCAAGTTGTTGGGGTTCATCTCATACTTCTGAAGGTTTGAGGGTGCTGCCTGTTCCATACTCCCCCTACTCCTAGCCTTTTAGGGGTACAAACAATAGTAATTGGGGCCTAGTGTGGTTGTGTACGTGTGATATACATACACTTTTTTGGGATCATATTTTCTATTCCGCTATTTAATCAAAAACCTTTGGGGATCAGTTAAATTGGGGGAGAGTCTGTGTTGGTACGTGTGAGAGAGATCCACCTTTCCAAGTTGTTGGGGTTCATCTCATACTTCTGAAGGTTTGAGGGTGCTGCCTGTTCCATACTCCCCCTACTCCTAGCCTTTTAGGGGTACAAACAATAGTAATTGGGGCCTAGTGTGGTTGTGTACGTGTGATATACATACACTTTTTTGGGATCATATTTTCTATTCCGCTATTTAATCAAAAACCTTTGGGGATCAGTTAAATTGGGGGATAGTCTGTGTTGGTACGTGTGAGAGAGATCCACCTTTCCAAGTTGTTGGGGTTCATCTCATACTTCTGAAGGTTTGAGGGTGCTGCCTGTTCCATACTCCCCCTACTCCTAGCCTTTTAGGGGTACAAACAATAGTAATTGGGGCCTAGTGTGGTTGTGTACGTGTGATATACATACACTTTTTTGGGATCATATTTTCTATTCCGCTATTTAATCAAAAACCTTTGGGGATCAGTTAAATTGGGGGATAGTCTGTGTTGGTACGTGTGAGAGAGATCCACCTTTCCAAGTTGTTGGGGTTCATCTCATACTTCTGAAGGTTTGAGGGTGCTGCCTGTTCCATACCCCCCCTACTCCTCATCTAGCCTTTTAGGGGTACAAACAATAGTAATTGGGGCCTAGTGTGGTTGTGTACGTGCGAGATACATACACTTTTTTTGATCATATTTCCTATTCCGCTATTCAATAAAAACCTTTGAGGATCAATTGAATTGCGGGATAGTCTGTGTCGGTACGTGTGAGAGAGATCCACCTTTCCAAGTTGTTGGGGTTCATCTCATACTTCTGAAGGTTTGAGGGTGCTGCCTGTTCCATACTCCCCCTACTCCTCATCTAGCCTTTTAGGGGTACAAACAATAGTAATTGGGGCCTAGTGTGGTTGTGTACGTGTGATATACATACACTTTTTTTGGATCATATTTTCTATTCCGCTATTTAATCAAAAACCTTTGGGGATCAGTTAAATTGGGGGATAGTCTGTGTTGGTACGTGTGAGAGAGATCCACCTTTCCAAGTTGTTGGGGTTCATCTCATACTTCTGAAGGTTTGAGGGTGCTGCCTGTTCCATACTCCCCCTACTCCTCATCTAGCCTTTTAGGGGTACAAACAATAGTAATTGGGGCCCAGTGTGGTTGTGTACGTGTGATATACATACACTTTTTTGGGATCATATTTTCTATTCCGCTATTTAATCAAAAACCTTTGGGGATCAGTTAAATTGGGGGATAGTCTGTGTCGGTACGTGTGAGAGAGATCCACCTTTCCAAGTTGTTGGGGTTCATCTCATACTTCTGAAGGTTTGAGGGTGCTGCCTGTTCCATACCCCCCCTACTCCTCATCTAGCCTTTTAGGGGTACAAACAATAGTAATTGGGGCCTAGTGTGGTTGTGTACGTGCGAGATACATACACTTTTTTTGATCATATTTCCTATTCCGCTATTCAATAAAAACCTTTGAGGATCAATTGAATTGCGGGATAGTCTGTGTCGGTACGTGTGAGAGAGATCCACCTTTCCAAGTTGTTGGGGTTCATCTCATACTTCTGAAGGTTTGAGGGTGCTGCCTGTTCCATACTCCCCCTACTCCTCATCTAGCCTTTTAGGGGTACAAACAATAGTAATTGGGGCCCAGTGTGGTTGTGTACGTGTGATATACATACACTTTTTTTGGATCATATTTTCTATTCCGCTATTTAATTTAACTGGGCCTCCATGCGAGACCTGTGTGCCTTGTTGCGCTGTTTTGAGTACTCCACCAACATGGCCAGTGGCAATGACGCCGTTCTCAGCTTAACTATCCCACTTCTATGCCTCCTTGAAAAAACAATTCGGGCGATGATGGAAGAGGATGTGGCACAGGATGAGGAGGAGGAGGAGGATGAAGAGGTAACATTTCCAAGGCTTTCAGGGCAGTCATTCGCAAGGGGCTCCGAGGGTGGGTTCCTGCACACGCAAACGCCAGGGACGCAATTGTCCAGCAGGGGCACAGTTCTGGAGGATGAGGAGGATGAGGAGGAGGAGGAGCTGGAGGAGGAGATGGAACCATGTTCACAGCAGGGTGGCACCCAGGCCAGCTCATGGCCATCACTGGTGCGTGGCTGGGGGGATACAGAGGACACGGACGATACACCTCCCACAGAGGACAGCCTTTCGTCGCCTCTGGGCAGCCTGGCACACATGAGCGATTACATGCTGCAGTGTCTCCACAACGACCGCCGAGTTGCCCACATTCTAACTTGTGCTGATTACTGGGTGGCCACGCTGCTGGATCCCCGTTACAAGGACAACGTACCGTCCTTAATTCACTCACTGGAGCGCGATCGCAAGATGCGCGAGTACAAGCGCACGCTGGTAGACGCCATGCTGCTGGCATTCCCATCTGACAGCGGGGCCACAGTGGAAGCACAAGGCAGAGGAGGAGGAGGAGGAGGTCGCCAACGCAACCAGGGCACCGCCAGCACCTCAGAAGGCAGGGTTAGCATGGCCGAAATGTGGAAAAGCTTTGTCAGCACGCCACAACAAACAGCAGCACCAGCAGCTCAGATGGAACGTCTTAGCAGGAGGCAGCATTTTACCAACATGGTGGAGCAGTATGTGTGCACACGCCTACATGTAGTGAATGACGGGTCTGCCCCCTTCAACTTCTGGGTCTCCAAATTGGGCACATGGCTTGAGCTTGCCCTTTACGCCTTGGAGGTGCTGGCGTGCCCTGCAGCCAGTGTATTATCTGAACGGGTATTTAGCACGGCTGGGGGCGTTATAACAGACAAGCGCAGCCGCCTGTCCAGAGACAATGTGGACAAGCTCACGTTCATTAAAATGAACCAGGCATGGATCCCACGGGACTTTTCCGTACCTTATGCAGAATAGCAATGGATACCGACCTTACCCACCCATTGTTCCATTTTTGCTCTTTCTCACTCTTTTGGGGTGTACCCTCATTTAAAATTTTTGAAAAGAAGCAGTGTTGGCTACCTCGTCCTCCTCCTCAGGGCCAGATTAATGTAGGGGCTATTGGAGCTGCAGCTCCAGGCCCCTACCTTTTATATAGGCCCCGGGTTGGCCATATTCACTGTTACCGCTCTTCTGTCACTTGTAAACACAGAAGTCTGGCTTCTATGCTCGCTTCCCCAGGCAGCACCCTCAGAACCTCCCCACACAGCGTGAAGGCCGGACAAGGAGGGACAGTTGGCGATGCATGGATGTGTTTATGGGCTTCAGAGACAGCATCCCATGTTGAATTAGGCATGCATGGCTGCACCCTTCCTCCTCTGGGTGCATGGCAAGGCACGGCCCTTAAGGCCCTTCAAAATCCTCAGCACCAAGCCCATGATGCTGTTAATCCGGCCCTGGTCCTCCTCCACCGCCGCTTCCACCTACACCGCCCATAGGTGTGCGCAGCCTATTGCATTAAGGTGTGCACCCCAAAGTTGAAATACACATGCATGTGTTTGCCAGCAGGGAGAGTAATGTATCGGGGCCATGTACCTGTAGGCAAGGAGAAATAGAGCAGAGCAGGTCCCAGGGAGATCTTTCCCATCTCCTCACTGGCAATGCTATGTGCCCTAGGTGATTAGGGTGTGCCCAGGCACACCCAGCACACCCTGTGCGCACGCCTATGTCACCGCCACATCCACCACCACCTCAACCTCCCTCCTACTCCATATGGGCCTCGTCCTTCAGAGATGAAGAAGAACATTGTTTTATTTTTCTGTTTTTTTTTTGTTGTTTTAAGTTATTTCCCTATCCACATTTGTTTGCAGAGCACTTGCCATGCTCTTAATTACGTTTTGCTGCCATTTGCAGCACTCTAGCCCTTTCCTTTGGTGTTTTAGAGCCATTTTAGTGCCTTAAAGTTCGGGTCCCCATTGACTTCAATGGGGTTCGGTGTCCGGGAAAAGTTCGGTAAAAGTCCGGGACACGGACCCGGACTTTTTTTTAAAGTTCGGCCGAACCCGTCGAACACGGACATCTAGGTGTTCGCTCAACCCTAGTCATTAGTCTAGAGGTTCACATACTTTTTCCATCTGCACTGTGAATGTTTACATGGTGTGTTCAATAAAAACATGGCAGCAATTCCTTCTTTGTGTGTTATTAGTTTAGGCAAACTGTGATTGTCTATTGTTGAGACTTAGATGATGATCAGAATATATACTGTATATATATATATATATATATATATATATATATATATACAGTAAAACCTTGGTTTGAGAGTAACTTGGTTTGAGAGCGCTTTGCAAGACAAGCAAATTTTTAAAATAGATTTTGACTTGATATACAAGAGATGTCTTGATATACAAGTAGCGTCATGTATAAAAAAGAAAAGAGGAGCCTCTAAAGTGTAGCAATATGGTTACATTTAATGAAGGTTCAATATTTAGCAACTCACATGGTTGATGATTAAAACAGGCACATCTAAGTATGCAGGCATCTGGGGTAAAGCTGTCCACATAGACCATCTTCTGCACATCCATCTTCATCATCCCTTCCCCGCTGCACTCCATGAGTGATTCAAAGCCTCACTTTCAGATCACTCTACTGCAGGCTATTCTTCCCGGTCACGATTGCAGACTGACAGTGGTGAGAGCCGGTGGTTCAGAAGATGGTCTATGTGGACAGCTTTACCCCGGATGCCTGCATACTTAGGTGTGACTATTTTAATCATCAACCATGTGAGTTGCTAAATGTTGAACCTTCATTAAATGTAACCATATTGCTACACTTAGATGCGCCTCTCATCTCTCTTATATTCTGTAGCTCTGCTAGATTTTGCTTCTATTCCCCTTGAGAAGGCTGCATATTGTGGATGGACATTTTATGGTTACACAACCTATCACATTGCTATAAGCTTTGTATATAGACTATAAACTGAAGGACTTGTGGAACGAATCATCTGAGTTTCCATTATTTCTTATAGGGAAATTTGCTTTAACCTCCCTGGCGGTATGATTCTGTCAGGAATTCTGTTCCAAAAGCGGTACAATTCTTTTCATGGAAATTTGGCGTTATGTATTATAGGCCTACAATTCTTAGTAATTACTGACTTAAACCTGACCAAAATAAGACTCTAGTAGACATCCCAGATGTGATACATTTGAAACACAAACAAGTGAATTATAATTGAATCAATAATATTATTTTATTATTTAATATATAATATATATAATAAAATTATATTATTGATTAGATTATAATTAATGCGCTATATATTATATATATATATATGTGTGTATATAGATATATATATATATATATATATATGTGTGTGTGTATATATATATATATATATATATATATATATATGCATGAATTATAATCGAATCAATAATATAATTTTATATATATATATATATATATATATATATATATATATATATATGTGTGTGTGTGTGTATATATAGGTATATATATATATATATATATATATATATATATATATATATATATATATATATATATATATATATATATATATATACATATATATATATATATATATATATATATATATATGCATATATATATATATATATATATATATATATATGCATATATATATATGCATATATATAATATAAAATGTGTTATGTGTAACGTTTTTTTTTTTTTTTTTTGAATTTCCCTCCCTAGTTCCGCTCCCATGCAGCATTGCTGCTGCAGGGAACGGAACTAGGAAGTCCTCCTACCGACAGACGAGCGGCGGAGATCTCGGCTGGCGGTCACAGCAATGAGAGCTCATCGCTGGATCGCCAGGATAAGGTAAGAGAAGCTCCGCTGCGCTGTCTGCACGCTCTGCCCATTGACCCCGAGCGTGACTCGGGGATACCGCTAATAGCAGAAAATTCCTACCCCGAGTCACGCTCGGGTTTACCGCTAAGGCGGTTAATATAAGAGTGCTTTGGATTACAAGCATGTTTCCAGAACAAATTATGCTCACAATTAGAGTTGAGCGGACACCTGGATGTCCGTGTTCGGCGGGTTCGGCTGAACTTGAAAAAAAAGTCCGGGTCCGTGTCCCGGACTTTTTCCAAACTTTACCCAGACACCGAACCCCATTGAAGTCAATGGGGACCCGAACTTTCAGGCACTAAAATGGCTCTAAAACACCAATGGAAAGGGCTAGAGTGCTGCAAATGGCAGCAAAACATAGTTAAGAGCATGGCAAGTGCTCTGCAAACAAATGTGGATAGGGAAATAACTTAAAACAACAAAAAACAGAAAAATAAAACAATTTTCTTCATCTGTGAAGGACGAGGCCCATATGGAGTAGGAGGGAGGTTGAGGTGGTGGTGGATGTGGCGGGGTAGGTGGAAGCGGCGGTGGAGGAGGACGAGGTAGCCAACACTGCTTTTTTTCAGTCATTTTAAATGAGGGTACACCCCAAAAGAGTGAGAAAGATCAAAAATATAACAATGGCTGGGTAAGGTCGGTATCCATCTCTATTCTGCACAAGGTACGGAAAAGTCCTGTGAGATCCATGCCTGGTTCATTTTAATGAACGTGAGCTTGTCCACATTGTCTCTGGACAGGCGGCTGCGCTTGTCTGTGATAACGCCCCCAGCCGTGCTAAATACACGTTCAGATAATACACTGGCTGCAGGGCACGCCAGCACCTCCAAGGCGTAAAGGGCAAGCTCAGGCCATGTGCCCAATTTGGAGACTCAGAAGTTGAAGGGGGCAGACCCATCATTCACTACATGTAGGCGTGTGCACACATACTGCTCCACCATGTTGGTGAAATGCTGCCTCCTGCTAAGACGTTCCATATGAGCTGCTGGTGCTGCTGATTGTTGTGGCGTGCTGACAGAGCTTTTCCACATTTCGGCCATGCTAACCCTGCCTTCTGAGGTGCTGGCGGTGCCCTGCTTGCGTTGGCGACCTCTTCCTCCTCCTCTGCCTTGGCCTTGTGCTTCCACTGTGGCCCCGCTGTCAGGTGGGAATGCCAGCAGCATTGCGTCTACCAGCGTGCGCTTGTACTCGCGCATCTTGCGATCGCGCTCCAGTGAGTGAATTAAGGACGATACGTTGTCCTTGTAACGGGGATCCAGCAGCGTGGCCACCCAGTAATCAGCACAAGTTAGAATGTGGGCAACTCGGCGGTCGTTGTGGAGACACTGCAGCATGTAATCGCTCATGTGTGCCAGGCTGCCCAGAGGCAACGAAAGGCTGTCCTCTGTGGGAGGTGTATCGTCTGTGTCCTCTGTATCCCCCCAACCACGCACCAGTGATGGCCATGAGCTGGCCTGGGTGCCACCCTGCTGTGAACATGGTTCCATCTCCTCCTCCATCTCCTCCTCCTCATCATCCTCATCCTCCAGAACTGTGCCCCTGCTGGACAATTGTGTCCCTGGCGTTTGTGTGTGCAGGAACCCACCCTCGGAGCCCCTTGCGAATGACTGCCCTGAAAGCCTTGGAAATGTTACCTCTTCATCCTCCTCCTCCTCCTCCTCCTCCTCATCCTGTGCCACATCCTCTTCCATCATCGCCCGAATCGTTTTTTGAAGGAGGCATAGAAGTGGGATAGTTAAGCTGACAACGGCGTCATCGGCACTGGCCATGTTGGTGGAGTACTCAAAACAGCGCAACAAGGCACACAGGTCTCGCATTGAGGCCCAGTTATTGGTGGTGAAGTGGTGCTGTTCCGCAGAGCGACTCACGCGTGCGTGCTGCAGCTGAAACTGCACTATGGCCTGCTGCTGCTCGCATAGTCTTTCCAGCATGTGCAAGGCGGAGTTCCAAGGTGGAGGCGGTGAGCGGGAAGGCCGAAGTTACGCTGCAGCACTGACAGGCGAGCAGCAGCAGGGTGAGAACGCCGAAAGTGCGCACAGACGGCCCGCACTTTCTGCAGCAGCTCTGACATATCGGGTTAATTTTTAAGGAACCTCTGCACCACCAAATTCAGCACATGCGCCAGGCAAGGGATGTGCGTCAAACCGGCTAGGCCCAGAGCTGCTATGAGATTTCGCCCATTATCGCACACCACCAGGCCGGGCTTGAGGCTCGCTCATTTGTCTGCTGTTCCATGCTCCTCCACAACTCCTGAGCGGTGTGTGGTTTTTTCCCCCAAACAGGCAAGTTTTAAAACTGCCTGCTGTCGTTTACCCCTGGCTGTGCTGAAGTTGGTGGTGAAGGTGTTACGCTGACCGGATGAGGAGGCGGTAGAAGATGAGGAAGCGGAGTAGGAGGAGTTAGGAACAGGAGGCAAACTGAAGCGCCCTGCAATCCTCGGTAGTGGAAGGACATGCGCCAAATTGCTATCTGCCTCAGGCCCATCCGCCAATGCATTTACCCAGTGTGCCGTTAGGGAGATATAACGCCCCTGACCGTGCTTACTGGTCCACGTATCTGTAGTTAGGTGGACCTTGGCACAGATGGCGTTGCGCAGTGCACACCTGATTTTTTTCCCCCACTTGGTTGTGCAGGGAAGGGATGGCTTGCCTGGGAAAGTAGTGGCGGGTAGGCACGACGTACAGTGGGACAGACACCGACATAAGGCTTTTAAAACTGTGCGTCTCCACCAGACGGAATGACAGCATTTCAAAGGCCAAGCATTTTGAAATGCTGGCATTCAGGGCCAGGGATCGCGGGTGGGTAGGGGGGTCCTCTTCCTCTGAAGGGTTCGGGAGATGGAAAGCTGAACGCTTCCACGGGACATTGTGGAGATGGTTGGTGACCCAGGTTATGGTGTTGCTGACAGATCGTCTGTTTGCGGGGTGGCAGGTGCTGGTATCACTACCGAGGTGGATGGAGAGGCCGAGACTGCAGCAGAAGAGGAAGCAGGAGGAGCCAGAGACCTTTCTTGGTTTTGAAGGTGTCTACTCCACTGCAGCTCGTGCTTTGCACTTAGATGCCTGATCATGCAGGTTGTGCTCAGGTTGAGAAGGTTTATGCCTCGCTTCAGGCTCTGATTGCACAGGGTGCAAACCACTCGTGTCCTATCATTAGCACATTTTCTGAAGAACTTCCACGCTAGAGAACTCCTTTGAGCTGGCTTTGGTGCGCTCGGTCCCTTGCTGCGTTGGCCAGTAGCAGGCGTACTGTCTAGGGCACGGCCGCTCTGCTTCTGCACCCTGCTCCCTCTTCTGCTGTGCTGGTGGCTTTGTGCGACCACCGCCTCTTCCTCCAAACTACTCAGGTCACCTGCATGACCTTCATTCCATGTGGGGTCGAGGACCTCATCGTCCTCCACATCATCTTCCACCCAGTCTTCACCCCTGCCCTCCTTGTCGGTCTCCACAATTCTGAGTGCCGCAGCAGTTGGCACCTGCGTTTCGTCATCATCGGAGACGTGCTGCGATGGTCCTTCCATGTACTCATCTTGAGAAATAAGTGGTTGGGCATCACTGCACTCAATCTCTTCCACTTCTGGGGCAGGGCTAGGTGAATGGCCCTGGGAAACCCTGCTGGCAGAGTCATCAAAAAGAAGAAGAGACTGCTGCATGACTTGGGGCTCAGACTGCTTGCCTGATTTGCAAGGGGGTGAGGTGAAAGACGGTTGGACATCGGCTGCAGGTGCCAACTCTGACCTTTCTGCAGTAGACTGGGTGGGAGACAATGTGAAGGAACTGGAGGCACTGTCAGCAACCAAATCTACTATCGCCTGTACTTCTTCTGGCCTCATCACTTCTAGAGGCGCATGATGCCCTACCAAATACTGCTGCAGGTTCTGTCGCCTACTCACACTTGAGGAAGGTGTTTCACTTGTGCGTGTAGCTGGCACAGATCGACCACGTCCTCTCCTTGCAACAGGATCTCTACCAGCAGCACCACGACCCAGGCCACGGCCCCTATTTGACGGTCTCCTCATATTTCTGTAATTTATGATCTTGCCCTAGAAAGGTGTTTATTGAATAGCGGAACAAAACAACAACAGTATCGCACGGGTGTATCTCACAGTCAAATATGCAAACTATGCCGCAATTTAATTTTTTTTACCCCAAAAGGGTGTTTATTAAATAGCGGAATAGAAAAACAGTATACAAATACAACGTGTGTATCTCACAGTCAAATATGCAAACTATGCCGCAATTTAATTTTTTTCACCCCAAAAGGGTGCATATTGAATAGCGGAATAGAAAAAAATTTATAAAACGGTGTATCTCACACGTACAAACATAGACTAGGCCCTGATTACAATTTTTTGTACCCTAAAGGCAGGATGAGGATGAGGAGTAGGAGGAGTTCGGAACAGGAGGCAAACTGAAACACCCTGCAATCCTCGGCGGTGTAAGATGCGCCCCAAAAATTGGAAAGGTGTATCTCACACGTACTGATACAGACTATGCCGCAATTTAATTCTTTTTACCCCAAGGGTGTAGATTGAATAGTGGAATAGAAAATATGATATCAAAAGGTGTATCTATCTCACACGTACAGACCCAGACAAGGCCCCGATTACTATTTTTTGTACCCTAAAGGCAGGATGAGGAGTAGGAGGAGTTTGGAAAAACAGGCAGGAGGCAAACTGAAGCACTCTGCAATCCTCTGCGGTGTAAGATGCGCCCCAAAAATTGGAAAGGTGTATCTCACACGTACCGATACAGACTATGCCGCAATTTAATTCTTTTTACCACAAGGGTGTAGATTGAATAGCGGAATAGAAAATATGATATCAAAAGGTGTAACTATCTCACACGTACAGACCCAGACTAGGCCCCGATTACTATTTTTTGTACCCCAAAGGCAGGATGAGGAGTAGGAGGAGTTCGGAACAGGCAGGAGGCAAACTGAAACACCCTGCAATCCTCGGCGGTGTAAGATGCGCCCCAAAAATTGGAAAGGTGTATCTCACACATACCGATACAGACTATGCCGCAATTTAATTCTTTTTACCCCAAGGGTGTAGATTGAATAGCGGAATAGAAAATATGATATCAAAAGGTGTATCTATCTCACACGTACAGACCCAGACTAGGCCCCGATTACTATTTTTTGTACCCCAAAGGCAGGATGAGGAGTAGGAGGAGATTCGAAACAGGCAGGAGGCAAACTGAAACACCCTGCAATCCTCGGCGGTATAAGATGCGCCCCAAAAATTGGAAAGGTGTATCTCACACGTACCAATACTGACTATGCCGCAATTTAATTATTTTTACCCCAAAGGGTGTAGATTGAATAGCGGAATAAAAATATGATATAAAATTGGTGATTTTTCAATAGCACATGTGAACACAGCAGTGTCTTATGTCAGTCAGCTCTGCTGCAGGCTATGAAGGGAAAAAAAAGAAAATTCCCCTTTAAGTTTGTAATTTTTAAATAGATTAGTACAGACTATGCCACAATTTAATTTTTTTTTTAACCCAAAAGGGTGTATATTGAATAGTGGAATAGAAAAAAGTGTATAAAATTGAAAATCACTCAATAGCACATGTGAACACAGCAGTGTCTTATCACAGTCAGCACTGGAGCAAAAAGGCTATGAAGGGGGAAAAAAAAAAACCTTTTAACTTGTAGTAAAATAGATCTAAGATGAACGCTGCACACAACTGACTGATAAAAATAGATTTTTTTCTCCCTCCTCCTCCTCCTCAGTGGGCTCAAGTGAGGGCAAAAAGATTGTGTTCACTGCACCACCCCCCACACAGCAAAATCAATGTATACTGTCCCTGCCTAATCTCTGCAGCCTGGCCCTAATATGCTTGATGAGATCGTTCACTGCACCACCCCCCACACAGCAAAATCGATGTAGAACACTGACCCTGCCTAATCTCCAGCCTCGCCCTAATATGCTTGATAAGATCGTTCACTGCACAACCCTCCACACAGCAAAATCGATGTAGAACACTGACCCTGCTTAATCTCCAGCCTCGCCCAAATATGCTCACTAAGATCGTTCACTGCACAACCCCCCACACAGCAAAATTGATGTAGAACACTGACCCTGCATAATCTCCAGCCTAGCCCTAAAATGCTCTAATAACGCTCCCTGCCTGCACTCCGACCTGTCCCTGCATTCTTTTCGGACACAATTTTTCACAGAATCACTGTCTGTCCCTAATCAGCAGCCAGCACGTATGATGTGTGCTCTGTCCCTAAACTACAGCAGAATGACGCAGCACACTGGGGCTCTCGAACTTATAAAAACATGGTCACATGCTTCAGATGGCCAATCATATGTACTAATACATTAGTAGGCATGGCTGGGATGGCTTAAGGCACACCAGTTAAACGCTTGTTGATTGGCTGTTGAAAGCCCGCCATTAAAAGCGCGCCATTACATACAAAACAGGAAATAAAATGACCGAACACGGATTTTAAACCCAAACATACAGTAAAGTTTTCGGGTCCATGTTCGGGTAACAAAAATCCAATTCTTCGGTACGAACATGAATAATACAGTCTGTGTTCGCTCAACACTACTCGCAATCCAAGGTTTTACTGTATATATATATATATATATATATATATATATATATATATATATATATATATATTAACTCACTGTTACATTTAAGGGGTTAATCCTCTGCATTGTGTATAAAGGCTGTGTGATCCTGTCTCTCTGATCCTCCTATTCTTCCACTAACTCCAACCCATCTCCTGATAGAACAGAGTCTTTGGAGTCAGGGTGCACATGTTCAGTTTCATGTGTATTGCTAGAGAGTTTTTCTTTTTACTTAGGAGAGTGCATGTGATCAGCACAGGGCCAATTAGCACTATCCAAACAGAAGATCAGGGGAGAATGAAAACTCCTCCTACAAGCTTTACTAGGATCTGATACAATTTACAAGACTGCTATATACTGCTGATGAGAAAAGGTATTTAGCAGTTTACATTTAATAAAATATTTGAATTCCCATGTTCTGTGTACTGTTGGAGACCAGATATGGTGAAGTCAGGTTCTGGGTTTAGTAACACTTTAAGCTTCAGAGCTATGCTGTATAATTAGTGACCTTCAACAAAAATACTGTAGAACTAACACACTAAGACAAGCAGTGGCATCACCCATACTTTCCCATGACAAAATTATCTGGGACAGTTTGGGTTGGATGCCTTACTTTTTATGGACACATACCCATTCATAGGCAAAGTGGGGTGAGGTGTTCTGAAAAATATGTTTCAGGAGTGTGTAGTGCTCCTGTTCCTTGGCAGCTGCTGGTCTCTACCTGGAATCCTGGTTTTGGTTCAGCTGCATTCTCTCTCTGCCTGTCCACCAGCAGGCTGTTTGATGCAGACACAGCCTCCAGGTGAAGACCAAACCTGTTTTTAAGCCTGCCAAGCCCTGTCATGCTTGTAATAGTGTTTTCAATACAAGCTTTAAGCTCCCTTTTTTGCCTGCCTTATTTTGGCTTGCCTTTTCCAGTGAACATACAGTATATATAAAATAGTGTTGTGCTATAACCAAATAAGTTAAATAACAATGCGCTGTGACAGAATTAATATATTAAACAAAAGAAAAACTAGGTAAGAAGTATCTAGAAGAATATCATAAAATCCAAAAAAGTCACAATAATCACATCCAGTAAATCTGTGATGTAGAGCTCCTTAAATGAGTTCAACAACAAACAAGTGTCACCAGCAGCCACCGTCACCAAGAATGTGATAAGGTACCTGCTTACCAGATTTCAACGACTCTTTTTTTCATGAGAAGTCATATAATGCATATAAGATCACTCCAGAGCGGTTACTTTATTTTTCCCAATGTTCTCATATCATCTGGAATTTCACCCCTGAACAAACTAACCAAGACTCCACACAGGGGTAATCATGTAAAAAAAGAAGAGAAGCACCTCTCCATAGTGCAGTAAAAGAATGAGAGGAAAAGGGAAGGCTATAATAAGCCCCCTTTTCCTCATGGGAGAGTGGCTGGAAGATAAGTTAGGTTATTGAGGTATTATTTCCCTCCTTTTTTCCTCAGGTAAAAAAGGGAGGGAGATTTAGGATAGCCTGAGGGAGCAGCTGGAGTGGGCGTAGCTTTGCAGGGGTCAGAGCACCTATAGGAATAGGTTTAGTGTAGAAGCTTCTAGAGCCCTCTGAGGCCCCTATATAAAGGGGGGCTCGCCTTGCCTTCTGAGGCAAGAGGATGAGCTTGCTAAGACAGCTCATAGAGAGAGCAGGGGAGGAAGGTGGGGACGAATGGATAAGGAGGTGTTTAAACCTACCGAGACCTGCGAGTCAAGAAGCCGGCGGAGGAGCTGCCACAACAGTGCGAGCGAATACAGTACCGAGTTTGAATGTCCCGCCACTGGAGGAGGAAATGGAAGAGGTGAAAGATGCGGATCCGGGTCAAAGAAGAGGAAGCAGCGTCACTTCGGAGGGACGGACGAAGAGGAAGAGGCTTCCGTCAAGATGTCGTTCCCCATCACCAGCGAGACGTGCTCCTGTGAGAAGGCCCGAGACCGGGGCACTACGCAGGCGTGAAGCCCAAGAAGGAGCGGCAACGAGCAGGGCCGGGAGCAGCAGACAGGAGGATGCATAGGGCCGCGGAAGACAAGCTCCGGTGTCTGAAGAGGCTTCGCTGCAGCAGCAGGGAACACCGGGAGGAAGAAGAGCGGTGGAGCCAGTGTCAGAAGGTCAAGCTATCCCAGTGGTCGGGGAGGAGCTGGAGGAGAGGCAGCAAGTACAGCAAAGCAATGGGAATGGTGAGTGGACAACACTGCCAATTCTCTCAAACATAACTGAAATGTTATTTAAATTATCTAGGGATGTTAGCGAGTTACAGAGTAGGAGTAAAGTGGTTCAGGCTAGTCAGATAGAAGGGACAGTTCTGTCAGCAGTGGAGGTTTGGGCGCCATCTTGTGGCGGCTTAGCAAATGACAGGAGTCTGCAAGAAATAGAAGGGAAATTAGCTGCAACGGATAGTAGGCAGTTAGCTAAGTCCCAAAATATCCCTGAAACCAGTCTTAAAGAAGCTCTGACTTGTGAGGTTTCACCACTGGGCTTCCATTTATCGCCGGGGGTGAAAGAAAAAATCTGGAGAGGTGAGTTTGTAGATATGCTATCTCTTCCATCAGCTAGAGAGTTTGTTAACAAAACTGAAAAAAAGGATGATAAGTTAGAGGCAGATAGGAAGAGACCAATTAACAAATCTTTTAACAACTGGCTGCAGTCTTTTTTCATTTTTTCTGCAGTGCTATATGAAAGGTCTCCTGAAAAAAGTGTTGGGCTCTTCGAACACTTGGATATAATTTTAGAGGCATATAAGAGCTTCAGCGGTTTAGGATGGTTTAATTATGATGAGGCTTTCAGTAATACATGCCGATTTGGCATGAATGTGCATTTCGTGGGGGAGGTCACCCAGTGGCAAAATGCTTTAAAAAAATGTCAAACAGCAACCAGCAGAACATTCAGAAAGGCAGTATCCCCAGTGAAGCTGCAAAGAATGTTGCCTTACCTGCTGGTTTTTCCAGACAGGGAGAAAGCTCAGCTTCTATTTGAGGGCTTTGATGAGGGTTTTTTATTATCCCCCTTTTTAGGTTTAGGTTGTAGAATTTTTAACAATTTAAAGTCAGTAGATAGGTTCATTGATATAGTTCAGTTAAAATTAGATAAAGAAATTTCAGAAGGTAGGATGGAAGGCCCTTTTGATTCCCCTCCTTTCAATAATATTAGAGTTTCCCCTTTGGGTATTGTCCCTAAAAAGGAGAAAGGTTTGTTTAGATTAATACATCACCTGTCCTTCCCCAAAGGGGAACCCTTAAATGACCAAATAGATGTCAATTTGATTTTGGTTTCATATTCATCATTTGAGGATGCTCTTAAAAAATTGAGGGTCTTAGGCGAGGGAGCTTTAATGGCTAAAGCGGACATAAAATCCGCTTTCCGCTTACTCCCAATTAACCCAGCATGCTTTAAATCTTTAGGTATTTGTCTCAAAGAAAATTTTTACTTTGATAAGTGTCTACCGATGGGGTGTTCAGTGTCATGCAAATATTTTGAGAATTTTGCTTCCTTTTTAGAATGGGTAGTAGTAAAGGAATCTGGTTCAAGTTTTATGATCCACTATTTAGATGACTTTTTGTTCATGGAAAGTGCGGGAACTAGAGAATGTTTTAATTTGCTAGACACATTTTTCAGTGTATGCAGTAGGTTTGGAATCCCGCTGGCGGAGGAGAAAACAGTGCATCCCACAACATGTCTGCATTTTATGGGAATCACAATTGACACTACTTTGCTGGAGTTCAGATTGCCGGACGAGAAAATAATAAAGTTAAGAGGTATGTTAATTAATCTGGTAAGAAGAAAGAAAGTGTGTTTAAAAGAGATGCAATCTCTTTTGGGCTTACTGGCTTTTGCCTCTAGAGTTATTCCGGTAGGCAAGGCATTCTCCAGGAGAATGTATTTAGCTATCTCAGGGTTAAAGTCACCTTTTTCTCATATTAGGTTTACAAATTAGATTAAGGAAGACATGCTGGTTTGGCTTCAGTTTTTAGAACATTTCAATGGGAGGAGTTTACTGCAGAAGGAATTCATTTTGGATGAGGATTTTTTGTTATCCACTGATTCAGCTGGTTTGGTTGGTTTCGCAGCGATCTGGCGCAACCATTGGTGCAAGGATCGCTGCAGCCCAAACTGGAAAGCAAAGGGTTTCCTTAAAAATATAGTGCTGTTGGAACTTTTTCCCATCATAGTTGCTCTGGAAGTGTGGGGGAAAGAGTTTAGTAATAGAAGAATTTTGATCAGCACAGAGAACAAGGGAGTTATGTATGCTATTAATTGCCTAACATCTAAGTCCCCGCCAGTCATTGCTCTCCTAAGATACATGATCTATTTATGCTTAAAATACAATATCTGGCTTAAGGCTAGGCATGTGGCTGGTAAGAGCAATGACATGGCGGATGCGCTGTCTCGCCGACAGATGGGTCGGTTCTTTCAATTACTGCCAGAAGCGGATCCAGTGGGTACCAAATTCCCAAGGAAGTTATGGGAGTTGATATAAGTTTGGTGACAGAAAGCATTAAAAACTTCATAGCTCCTTCGACAATGGCGGGTTACCAGTCAGCTTGGCTGATGTGGACTTCCTTTCTGAAGGGTATGAAAGAAGATGAGGAAGCTTTATCAGAAGGCCTAGTTATGCTGTTTTTAAATCTTTTATTTAGAAAAAATTACTCCTGGGCACATGTGAATAAAATTCTGGCCGGAGTACCTTTTTTTAAAAAAATTAGAAATTTACCATCTTGTGTGTCATTTTTTCCAGTTAAGCAGGCGCTGAATGGATATAGAAAGAAGAAATTTAGCAGAGATAAACGCAGTCCAATTACACCAAGAATTATTTTGGACCTATGTTTGGTTACAGGTGAGGTTTGTTTCTCTGATGTGGAAGCTGCTCTGTTCAAAGCAGCTTTTTCTATGGCTTTTTTGCAGCTTTGCGGGTTTCAGAGTTGTTAGTAAGGATGATCAAACTTTTGAAAAGTTCGGTTCGGCCAGAACATCCGAACTTCCCGAAAGTTTGGCCCGGATTTCAGAACCCCATTGAAATCAATGGGACCCGAACTTCGGTAATCAAAAAACACAATTTTTTAGCCCTAAAACCCAATAAATGCCCCTAAAAAGTGCCTAGGGTTCTGGGTCATGCCCCATTAACTATTCATCACACAAAAAAAGTTCTTAAAAATTGTCATTTTTGATAAAAAAGCCAATTATTGAAAAAAATAAATAAAAGAGAGATTTTTTGATTTTGGATTTAGTATCTGGGGGGTCTAAAAGGTGTGCATGTGAAGTTTCAGCTCTGTAGCATGTCCAGAACCATGAAAAAAAAAGAAAATATATGCTTGCGCTAATGAAATCATTTACAGTAATATATTTCTGCTACTATCACACCTATATATGTCTAGGTGTGTATATAAATATACGTATGTGTGTATATATACCACTATACACAAGTTCAGATGTTTTGCCTGCCTCAAAAGAACCCCAAAAAATGCCAAAAAAAACGCTATAGTCAAAAAAAAATGCCCAGGTGTGTTTTTGCTGGCATTTTTGGGGGGGTTTTGGAGGCAGGCAAAACATCAGAACTTGTGCACAGTACCACTATACACAAGTTCAGATGTTTTTCCTGAC
This sequence comes from Pelophylax lessonae, assembly GCF_965119305.1. NCBI lineage: Eukaryota > Metazoa > Chordata > Amphibia > Anura > Ranidae > Pelophylax > Pelophylax lessonae. Next base: position 525,095,727 of record NC_138770.1, read on the forward strand.
TGCAAAGATCCCAAAAAAATGCCTTCTATTAAACCGGCAAGGTGTTACAGGAGCGGAGCCAACCCCCTGTCAGAAAGTTTTCTAATACAAACAATCCTTTTTTTTCTGGTTCTGGACATGCTACAGAGCTGAAACTTCACAGGTACACCTTTTAGACCCCCCAGACACAATAAAAACTTCTTAAAAATTTTCGTTTTTGATAAAAAAGCCAATTATTGAAAAAATTAAAAAAAAAAAGAGATTTTTTGATTTTTACTTTGGATTTCAGATCTGGGGGGTCTAAAAAGTGTACATGTGAAGTTTCAGCTCTGTAGCATGTCCAGAACCAGAAAAAAAAAAGATTGTTTGTATTAGAAAACTTTCTGACAGGGGGTTTGCTTCGCTCCTGTAACACCTTGCCGGTTTAATAGAAGGCATTTTTTTGGGATCTTTGCAGTCAGGAAAAACATCTGAACTTGTGTATAGTGGTACTGTGCACAAGTTCTGATGTTTTGCCTGCCTCCAAAAACCCCCAAAAAATGCCAGCAAAAACACACCTGGGCATTTTTTTTTTGACGCTAGTGTTTTTTTGGCATTTTTTGGGGTTCTTTTGAGGCAGGCAAAACATCTGAACTTGTGTATAGTGGTATATATACACACATACATATATTTATATACACACCTAGACATATATAGGTGTGATAGTAGCAGAAATATATTACTGTAAATGATTTCATTAGCGCAAGCATATATTTCTGCTACTATCACACCTATATATGTCTAGGTGTGTATATAAATATATGGATGTGTGTATATACACCCCTATACACAAGTTCAGATGTTTTGCCTGCCTCAAAAGAACCCCAAAAAATGCCCAAAAAAACGCTAGCGTCAAAAAAAAAAATTCCCAGGTGTGTTTTTGCTGGCATTTTTTGGGGGTTTTTGGAGGCAGGCAAAACATCAGAACTTGTGCACAGTACCACTATACACAAGTTCAGATGTTTTTCCTGACTGCAAAGATCCAAAAAAAATGCCTTCTATTAAACCGGCAAGGTGTTACAGGAGCGAAGCAAACCCCCTGTCAGAAATTTTTTCTAATACAAATGATCTTTTTTTTCTGGTTCTGGACATGCTACAGAGCTGAAACTTCACATGTACACCTTTTAGACCCCCCAGATCTGAAATCCAAAAAATCAAAAAATCTCTCTTTTTTTTTTTTTTTAATTTTTCAATAATTGGCTTTTTTATCAAAAATGACAATTTTTAAGAACTTTTTTTGTGTGATTTTGTGTCTGGGGGGGGGGGTCTAAAATGTGTACCTGTGAAGTTTCAGCTCTGTAGCAAGTCCAGAACCAGAAAAAAAGATCATATAGGTGTTAAAGTTAAAGGAGGGTCCCGACCCACATCCCTGTTCTACTGAAAAATTATCTTTTTTTTTTTCATGGTTCTGGACATGCTACAGAGCTGAAACTTCACATGTACACCTTTTAGACCCCCCAGATACTAAATCCAAAGTAAAAATCAAAAAATCTCTTTTTTTTTTTTCTAATTTTTCAATAATTGGCTTTTTTATCAAAAATGACAATTTTTAAGAACTTTTTTTGTGTGATTTTGTATCTGGGGGGTCTAAAAGGTGTACCTGTGAAGTTTCAGCTCTGTAGCATGTCCAGAACCAGAAAAAAAAAGGATTGGTTGTATTAGAAAACTTTCTGACAGGGGGTTGGCTCCGCTCCTGTAACACCTTGCCGGTTTAATAGAAGGCATTTTTTTTGGGATCTTTGCAGTCAGGAAAAACATCTGAACTTGTGTATAGTGGTACTGTGCACAAGTTCTGATGTTTTGCCTGACTCCAAAACCCCCCAAAAATGCCAGCAAAAACACACCTGGGCATTTTTTTTTGACACTAGCGTTTTCTTGGCATTTTTTTGGGTTCTTTTGAGGCAGGCAAAACATCTGAACATGTGTATAGGGGGTACATATAGACATATATGTCTGAATATATACCCCTAGACATATATAGGTGTGATAGTAGCAGAAATATATTACTGTAAATGATTTCATTAGCGCAAGCATTTATTTCTGCTACTATCACACCTATATATGTCTAGGGGTATATATTCAGACATATATGTCTATATATACCCCCTATACACATGTTCAGATGTCATGTCTGACATCAAACATGTCCTCAAAAAAGCACTGGCAGGGGCAGCCCCTGCAGCATAAAAAATGCTTGGCTGGTGAGAAGCCATATTCCAGTTCCGAAGCTATTCAGAGAAATGATCATTTCTCTATAGTGGTCACCCTGCTATGGAAGGGTTTTGTCACCCTGCCATAGCAGTCACTGCCAGTTAACCCTACACTACACTACGGTCCCCTGACACTTAACACTGTCCCTACAGAAACTAAATTTTTGAAGCTAACTAAAGTGTAAAGGAGCACTCTAACTACACTAGATATCCCTTTCCTCACACTAATAAATGCTAAATGACACTTTTAAAGTAAAATTAACAGAACTGCTTCCACTCTCTTCCATGTCCAGTATAACAATGCTAGGAATATGGCGGGGGCGATCTTATATACTGGGGGGCATATTCACTAATGATTGGTCTAGGGACCCCCTAGTCACTCCAATCACATTCCTAACATTCTCCTGCCCCCTCAATTGGCTTTTGCTAATGGTTCTGGTCCAATCACTGGCTTTTAAAGCCCATTTCCTGAAGCATTGCATTTTGGGCGGTTCTGGTTGCCGAATTCCGAACTTTTTGGGCAAAAAGTTCTAAATTCAGCCGAACCTCGAACACCCAATGTTCGGGCCGAACCGATGGTGGACCCGAACCGTTCGATCATCCCTAGTTGTTAGGCATTTTGAAGGAGGAGGTAAGTTTAGATGGGGATTTAGTTAGAATCAGAATCAGGCGGTCAAAAACAGATCAAGTTGGTAAAGGTAGTTTCATCTGTCTACATGCTCTCAGTGACTCCCCTATCTGTCCGGTGAAATTATTACAGCAGTATTTCGTTTTAAGACCATGTTATGGGTCAGAGGCATTTTTTATTCATGCTTCTGGTTTAGCTTTATCTAAATTCCAATTCAATAGTGTTTTCAGGAAATGTGTGGTCAAACTTAAATTAGTGGGGATGCACCTGACGTCGCACTCTTTCAGGATAGGGGCAACCACTAAGGCATCTAGGCTAGGGTTGGATGATGCTGTTATTAAGAAGGTTGGTAGGTGGAGGACGGATTGCTTCCAATTGTACATCTGACCTAATTTATCTATTTGATGATTATCGGGCATTCATATGTCTACTGGGCTTTCAAGAGAGCAAGACAGAGGGTTTACTCTGAAAATTTGGGTTTGGATCCGGAGAAATTCAAGGTTTACTGGTATGGTGGGAGGGGTATGGTATGGGCGGACCTCTTATTAGAAATCAGCAGGTAGCAGATGTTATTTCCTCCTCCTGATGACTTATAGTCCATCTAGGAGGAAATGATATTGGCCAGGTAAAAACTTTGGAGTTAGTTTTCAAGATTAGGAACGATTTATTTAGTTTTGGTTTATCTTTCACCAATACTGTCATAATCTTTTCAGAGATCATTCAGAGGCGTAGGTGGTTATCTTCCCCCTCTCTGAAGACTTTGGAAAAGATCAGAAGGAGAATTAACAGATCTTTGGCTAAGCTGCGGCCAAGGATAGGGGTAATGTCCTTCAGACATAAGGAGTTGGAAGGGGGTACGGAAGGAATTTATAGGGATGACGGAGTACATCTTTCAGAAATAGGATTGGATGTTTTTAATGCAGACCTGTCGGATTGTGTTGAAATGGCCGCGGTGCAGGGTTTTGGTGACAGAAGGGGTTAGTTTTCCCCCTTCTGTCTGTTGGAAGTTATGGTTTTACCTGTAATTTTATTTATCCAGCCTGAGCCTTGGTGGCTAGGCTGTTGAGAGTGTTGATGTTTTATTATATATTTATTTGAAAGTTTTAAAACCAATAATAAACGGCCGTGGCCAATATTTTTCCAAAAAAATACAGGCGTCTGCTTTTTTATTGTAGGTTAAGTTTTAAGCATAAGAAATCCTGCCTACTGTCCCATGAGAGGAAAATGGAAGGCTATAATAAGCCCACTTTTCCTCATGGGAGAGTGGCTGGAAGATAAGTTATTACGGTTATTGAGGTATTATTTCCCTCCTTTTTTCATCAGGTAAAAAAGGGAGGGAGATTTAGGATACCCTGAGGGAGCAGTTGGAGTGGGCGTAGCTTTGCAGGGGTCAGAGCACCTATAGGAATAGGTTTAGTGAAGAAGCTTCTTGAGCCCTCTGAGGCCCCTATATAAAGGGGGGCTCGCCTCAGAGGGGATCATTCGCCTCAGAAGTCTCAGCGGTGTGAGTTCCCCATCCCCCCTCCCTTGTCGGGGCTGTTAATATGTGGTGGGTCACCTTTGCTATAGCTATGTTTATGTTTAATGTTTTCTATGTTGAGAATGTGTGATTTAGTCTCGTTGACTTTGTACAGTGAAACCTCACCAAACCATTTCAGAGTCCTCTGGATTTCCGGCAGGGAGCTGGTCGGATTAGTAATCATAAGAATTACATCGTCTGCAAATAGACTAATTTTATGTTGGACTCCCGCTATATTGATCCCGGATATCTTATTGTTAGAGCGAATGTGTTCGGCTAGGGGCTTCATGACCATATTAAATATTATGGGGAAAAGTGGGCACCCTTGTCTAGTGCCATTCGTAATTGCGAAAGGCGTGGAGATTGCCTCCGGTGTACGGACCATTGCTGACGGGTTTGAGTACAAAGCCATAATTGCATTGTAAAGGAATCCCTGTAGACCAAATTTATGTAGAACTGCGGATAAAAAAACCCCAGTGGACTCTATCGAACACCTTCTCTGCATCCAGAGAAAGGAGCAGAGAAGGCGTTCCGGTTGACCCCACATGATGGATGGCATCAATGACTCTCCTAGTGGCATCCAACGCCTGGCGGCCCTTTGTGAAGCCTGATTGGTCTTTGTGGATAATTGTCAGGAGAACATGTAGTAAGCATAGAGCAATCAGTTTAGCATATAATTTCACGTCCAAATTCAGGAGCGAAATTGGTCTAAAATTTTGGGTTTGGTTTGGCTCTTTTCCTGGCTTTGGCAATGTTACAATCATGGCACTAAGCATTTCCTTTGGGAAGGATGAGGAGGTGGCAGCAGAGTTAAATACCCTAGTTAATAGCGGCATGAGAGAATGGGAAAACATTTTATAGTATTCCGCTGTGAATCCATCTGGTCCTGGGGATTTCAGATTAGGAAGGGAGGAGATGGCCTTAGTCATTTCTTGTTCTGAGAATGGTTGGTTAAGGGTGTCCAATGTAGATGGTGGTATGCTAGGCAGTTTGATGTGTTTAAGAAAGTTTTCAATTTCAATGGGCAGGGGTTGGTGTGTGTTTGGATCTGCGCGGATATTATAGAGAGATTCGTAGTAGGCGCTAAACGCGTTTGCGATAAGGGTCGGTTTTAGGAGTTTTTCATTGGTTTTAGGATGAAGTATATACGGTATCCTCACCTTAAGCCTTTGCCCCTTGATGCAAAGGGCCATTGCTTTAGTGGCTTTCTGACCTGTGGAGTAGGAATCCGCTTTCTAACGTTTAAGTGAGTCGCTATATTTTTCTAGAAGGATAGCCCTAAGGTCTTGTCTGAGTTAAAAAATTTGGTTGGTGAGAAACCTGGAGGGACTTTGTTGATTTTGGGATTCTAAAGTCGACAGTTGTTTTGTAATGCTATCTATCTGCTGCGACCTCCTTTTCTTTTCTCTAGTCCCTAATTGCATGAATACTCCCCGTAAAATGGCTTTGTGGGCATTCCATACGACCACTGGGTCCGAATCGCTTAATATGTGAACCATAGTGATGATCTCTTAGCGGGATGATTCAGTCCCCTTGCATTTAAGGAAAATATGGTGAAGGACATAGTGGATGTTAAAACAATGGGATGTAGTATTGGTAAATGCAAAGTACGTGTAGTGTGGAGATGGTGATCCCCAATGCGGTGGGAGTACCTCAAAGCACCAGTGCTTATGGAGAGACGGTCAGCAGGAGTGGGATGTAGTTGCTTACGGCTGTGAGAGTTCGGATTTGCAGGAGGTAAAACAGTAGATAGGCACGACAGGTGAGTGTTCAGGTGAAGATGTAGAAGGTCTCTGGTGATCATTCAAAGTCTTAAAAGCTGGAGATCTCCTGGTGTACTCTTTCGAGGTGTCAGGTAGTATGATAACCACTGCAGTAAAATGAGAAAAAAAAAAAACAGCAAAAGAACTTTGCTCAGGGAGCACTGGTAACGACAACTTGGATGTAGAGCAACTACGGGCACACCAAGTATTGTGGGATAGTCAGCAAGGTGTATCCTAGTATAGGCTTGTTGATACAAGATTGGGGGTAATCCACCACGGGTGGAAACAAGAGTGAGGTAATACAGTGAGCTAATATTAGTAGGCCAGCCGGACCATGTAATGCTCATTAGGGGAAGGATAAGAGATTCATGGTGTGAATCTTTGCTTGAAGTGGCCTAGGTGATGTCCCTGAGGAGGAGGGGGAGTCTTCCGTGGGATATCTTGGGGTCCCCTTGGCAGATTCAGGATGATGCCCCAGGAGTGTAGCAGTTTCATGCCACCTTCGATTGTGGAGATTGAGTGGGGAATCCCATTATAAGTGACCAGTAGGGTTGCGGGATGGTGCCATTTGTATATGATTTTATGGTTCGCTAAGGCCTTGGTTAGCGTTTTTAGTTGTCTCCTTTGCTGTAGTGTATGCTGGGAGAGATCGGCGAACAGTTGGATATGCGCATAGGGAGCAGGCAGATTAACCAATGTTCTGAACTTGTGTAGGAGTTTTTCCTTTGCGGGATAAAAATGAACGCGCAATAAGACATCCCTGGGGACTGAGGCTTCCAGGAACCTGGGCTTTGAGAGTCTGTGAATCCTATCAATGGTTAATTCAATAGGGGTTAATTCTGGCACCAAGGTGGAAAATAAGGTGGTTGCATAATTTTGTAACTCTGCAGGTTGCACATCTTCTGGTATGCCTCTTATTTTAATATTATTGCAGTGAGAGCGATCTTCTAAATCAGCCAATTTGTTTTTAATCAAGGAAGTGTCCTCTCTCTGCTCAGTGTATGCATCCACTAGATCATTAACTGTGTCAGTACATTCCTCCATCTTCTGTTCCATGTATACTCATTCTATTACCCATATGCTTCATTTCATGGGAGAATTTGTCCATAATAGAAGAAAGGTTAGCCATTAAGGAATATTGGAATGTTATTAGCATATTTTTCATTGTTGTGTCAAGCACAGGTTGTCCTGTTGTAGGGAAGGCTGAAATAGAGAATTGCAGGGATGTCATAGAGTGCATGGAGTAAAAGGGATTACATACCGTGGGATCTGCCTGCTTCTGGATCATCCATCCTCATCCTCGCTTTTGCAGGGCTGCTGGTAACTGGTGTTGTGGGTGCAGAGTCCAGGGGAGAGGCAGGTGAGGGTCTGCCATCTGAGGAACTGTGATCTGCATCAGGTAGGTCAGTATATGCCGCTGGATCGGTGCGGCCTGCTGGCGCGGCGGCACCATCTTGGCTTCCCCCTGACAGCAAGGCCGGTTTTGAAAAGAAGGCCGTAAGCTTCGTGGGGCCCCTTTCCTCTTTCCTTTTTCGGGACGACATCTCCTCTGGGTGCAGGACTGCAAGATGATGTGATCGGTGGTGGTGTGATGGCTGTTGCTTCCCGAAGCTGGGATAAATTCCGGCTGGTTACTAGGAGCTATCGGCTTATGCTGTCATTCAGCTCGTGCGCAAGCCATGCCCCCGATACATTCATTTATTTGACAGATGTTATATCTACTCATTAATGAATTGGGAAAAAGATGAGCTGCCGCTGCCACTCCCACTGCCGCTGCAACTGCCACTGCATTATTCTGCTGCTCTCTTTTAAGAATCAATTGTGAGGAACTGATGCAGAGGCTGCCCTGCAAAAGTAGAGCATGTCTGAGATGAAAAAGGTACAGAGACCTCCAATGTCCTGTGTATACTATAGCCTGGGTTTTAATTGACATTCTCAAAGGGGTTGCACTCTGTGTGCCACATGACCACTTAGTGTAGCACAGTATATTATAAACAAAATGAAACTCATAAAAGAACCAATCACAAAGGACATAGGTTTATAAGCAGTCATATACCTGTGAGAGCTCTGGAAGAAGTCCAACAAATGGCTGAACTGTGAGTTCGCACCGCCACCATGGCTTCAGTGCTTGGGATGGTGTGTAACGCCGGTGGATGGTGGAGAGTGAGCTTTCAAATCCAGGAGAAAACCCACAGAGATGAATGGCCAATCAGAATGCATTTCGGAAGCAAGCCATGCCTCCTTTCTCAGGCGTGGCTTGTCTCTGAAATGCATTCCAATTGGCCATTTGACTTTTTCATATCTTGGACAATCATCCTAACAGTGCATCATATAATTTTTAGACATTTATTCCAGCAATTATTGTTTTTTTACTGCAGAGTATGGTATCTCTAAAGACACTTTTCTCTCCTGTTTTGGTTGTACTTGGTGTTCCTTTCTTGTTAATATTATACTTTTTTATTTTATTTTAAAAGCTCTACTATAGGTAGTTATTTCTACCAAGCAATTTTGGTATCATTGCTGGGGTCCTATTTTGCAGGTAGGGATTTACTTTTGAGGTAGAGGATTATCGTTGCTGGCTGCTGGGAGATTTGTTGTTCTGTTATTGCTGCTAAGGGGTCTAATGTTGCTGGGGTTGATCCTTTGTTGCTGGGTGTGGTATTTTGTTGTGGGTGGTCCATTGTTTTTGGGAAATGTATTGTTGCTGGGATGGGAACTATTGTTGCTGAGGTGGGATCTATCGTTGCTTGGGTGGGATCTGTTGTTACTGTGGGTGTCTATTGTTGCTAGGGTGGAGTCCATTGTTGCTGTAGGGGTCTATTGTTGTGTGGGGGATCTATTGTTCCTGGAGGAGGGTCTATTGCTAGCTGCAGGGGATCTATTTTACTACTTTATTGTTACCATCAACACATTTCATACATATTATTTAGCACCACAAAATTATACTTGGTTCTGTATTCTCTAAAAGGGGTGGTACTGGGGTGGGTAGGGGGTGGAACCAAGGGACAGTATTCAGAGGGGGGTAGGGGGCAGAGACAAAGAGGGACTTACTAGGGGGGAGTTCTCTGGGAAAAGAAGCCCTGATAGAGAGTGAGTAGAATCTACAAAAATAACTAAGGCTGTCAGCACTGGGTGGTAAGTCCCACTGTATATTAAACAGTTAATATATAGAAACAGAAGTGGTCACTGTCATTAACATTATAAATGTTTAAAAAAAAACAAGTACACATTTTGGTAAATTACACCTTAAGCTGTTGTGGGTGCCAGAACATACATACTGTCAAACTGACCTGCTTGTCAGATAAAGTAAAGGTGATCTCTAAATGATTCATCCCATCTTATGGAAAGGTCTTATGTTTAGATTTCCTAACATGTCCACATTTCCCTTATTTCATACACAGGTATTAGTATCCTTCAAGGGTTACTGTGATCACAGGAAATGGTTTTACATGAACATATTTTTACCACATAACAAATTTTCAAAAATGCCATATAAATATGATATTACTTTTTAAAAAAGGTCAATAAATAACTTAGTCATAAATAGAGATCAGGCTGTACATCATTTAAGTGAGATGAAATGTATTATGAATTATAAATCCTCTACTTCAACTGATTGAATTTATGAAACTCCTGTCTACCTCTGCAGATCATCAATTTTTACAAGGCTGAGGTTTTCAGCAAAGGAAGATTTTTCGCATTTAAAGCACTGAATACTAGCTACTTGAAAATATTAATACCTTCTGCATTTTCTTTAAAATAAAGACATTGTTAATACTAGACAAAAATATGATGGTAAATGATAGTCTTATCAAGACTACAGTATAATTTTTCTAAATCTATAGGATTTTGTAATTTATATATTTTCTGTTCTAAATTTATATTTATTAAAAACATGTTACATTTTCTCTAGACTTTCGGGTAGTTTAAATCAGTAACTCATTTTAAAATTAAAAATGCATTTACCAACAAAACTCTGTTTGTTTTATTGATGCATGAATGTGTTTATTAATGTTTCTATTATTGCCAGAGGTAAATTAAGTTTTAAGCTGGGTTTCTATCAAAAACACAAAAATGCATGCATTGTCCAGTGTCCTATGGTGTGGTATGTGTGTTTCAATTGACAGCATTTTTTGGTTTGTTCATGTACAATTCATGTACAATAAGGTCATTGAAGTCCATGCATCGTTATTGACTTTAGAGGAGCAAAAAAATTATTCTTATAATTAACATTTAGAACTTTTTCAACACATTTCATTATGAATAGGCTGTACTACACAGATTTACAATCCTCGTGTGCATATATTTTGCCTCTGTTAATTAATGCAGAAAACCTAATGATGATGCAGCTAGTATAAAAAGGGTCTTAATGGGATGTAATATATTTTAGAGTTTGTTTAAATAATTTTACAAGCAAATTTAACCACTTGAAGACCAATCCTTTTCTGGCACTTTTTGTTTAATTCAGTATTATTTTGGTAGAAAATTATTTATAACCCCCAAATATAATTTTTTAGCAGACCCCCAGGGAATAAAATGGCGATTGTTGCAATTTTTTATGTCACACTGTATTTGTGCAGCGGTTTTTCAAATACAATTTTTTGGGAAAAATGAATGTAAAAGAAACAAAACACAACATATACCCTGATTTTTTTGTAAAATATGAAAGATGATGTTGCACGGAGTAAATAGATACATTACATATCATGCTTTAAAATTGCACACGCTCATGGAATGGCGACAAACTACAGTATTTAGTTCCATGGTCTCCATTGGCGATGCTTTAAAATGTTTTACAGGTTATCTGTTTAGAGTTATGGGGAGGTATAGCACTAGAATGATTGCTCTCACTCTAACATTCACGGTGATACCTCACATGTGTGGTGCAAACATGTTTACATATACGTGCACAATCTATGTAGGAGTTCACTTCTGTGCGTGAGTAGGGAGGATCGAACTTTTGAAAAGTTCGGTTCGACCAGAACACCCAAACTTCCCAAAAGTTCAGCCCGGATTTCAGAACCCCTTTGAAATCAATGGGACCCGAACTTCGGTAATGAAAAAACACAATTTTGAAGACCTAAAACCCAATAAATGCCCCTAAAAAGTGCCTAGGGTTCTGGGTCATGCCCCAGGGACTCTGAATCACACAAAAAAAATTCTTAAAAATTTTAATTTTTCAATTATTGAAAAAAAAATAGATTTTTTTTTTATTTTGACTTTGGATTTGGTGTCTGGGGGGTCTAAAAAGTGTACCTGTGAAGTTTCAGCTCTGTAGCATGTCCAGAACCATAAAAAAAAGATTGTTTGTATTAGGTCACTTATAGAACAGGGATATGGCTTCGCTATTTTCACACCTTGCCGGTTTTGTAGCAAGTGTTTTTTTGGGCATTTTTTGGGGGTTATTGGAGGCAGGCATAACATCAGAACTTCTGTGTAGGGGTATATATACACACACACTTATATGTGTATATATACCCATACACAAATATAGGTGTGAAAGTAGCAGAACACTATACTTGCGCTAATGAAATAATTAACACCAATATGGTTACGCTCCTATCACACCTATATATGTGTATGTGTAAAATACATATAAGTGTGTGTGTATATATACCCCTATACAGAAGTTCAGATGTTTTGCCTGCCTCCAAAGAACCCAAAAAAATGCCCAAAAAAATGCCAGCGGCAAAAAAAAACGCCCAGGTGTGTTTTTGCAGCAGGCGTTTTTTTGGGCATTTTATTGGGGTCTTTGGAGGCAGGCAAAACATCTGAACTTCTGTTTTGGTGGTATATATACACACACACTTATATGTATTTTACACATACACATATATAGGTGTGATAGGAGCGTAACCATATTGGTGTTAATTATTTCATTAGCACAAGTATAGTGTTCTGCTACTTTCACACCTATATATGTGTATGGGTAAATATACATATAAGTGTGTGTGTATATATACCCCTATACAGAAGTTCAGATGTTTTGCCTGCCTCCAAAAAAATGCCCAAAAAAACTCCTGCGCCAAAAAAAAAATGCCCAGGTGTGTTATTGCAGGGTTTTTTTGGGCATTTTTTTGGGTTCTTTGGAGGCAGGCATGACATCTCAACTTCTGTATAGGGGTATATATACACACACACACTTATATGTATATATACCCATACACATATATAGGTGTGAAAGTAACAGAACACTATACTTGCGCTAATTAAATAATTAACACCAATATGGTTACGCTCCTATCACACCTATATATGTGTATGTGTAAAATACATATAAGTGTGTGTGTATATATACCCCTATACAGAAGTTCAGATGTTTTGCCTGCCTCCAAAGACCCCAAAAAAATGCTCAAAAAAATGCCTGCTGCAAAAAACACCTGGGCATTTTTTTTTGGCGCTGGCGTTTTTTTTGGGCATTTTTTGGGTTCTTTGGAGGCAGGCAAAACATCTGAACTTCTGTATAGGGGTATATATATATACACACACACTTATTACATATGTATTTTACACATACACATATATAGGTGTAATAGGAGCGTAACCATATTGGTGTTAATTATTTAATTAGCGCAAGTATAGTTTTCTGCTCCTTTCACACCTATATATGTGTAGTGTATATACAGACATGTGTGTGTATATATACCCCAATACACAAGTTTAGATGTCATGCCTGACTCCAAACTTGTCCTCAAAAAATCCCTATAAACGCCTGCAGCCAAAAAGCAGGCTGACAGGCGAGAAGCCATATCGCTGCTCTGAAAGTGACCTAAGAGAAACAATGTTTTCTCTATAGCGGTCACCCTGATATGGAAGGGTTTGGTCACCCTGCCATAGCAGTCGGTGTCAGTTCACCCTACACTACATTACGGTCACCCTGGCACTTAACACTTTCCCTACAGAAACTAAATTTTTGCATCTAACTAAAGTGGAAAATAGCACCCTAACTACACTAGATATCCCTTTCCTCACACTAATAAATGCTAAATGACACTTTTGAAGCAAAATTAACAGAACTGCTTCCACTCTCTTCCATGTCCCTGTATTACAATGCTAGGAATTTGGATGGGCTATCTTATATACTGGGGGGCGTATTCACTAATGATTGGCCTAGGGATCCCCTAGTCACTCCAATCACATTCCTAGCATTATCCTGCCCCCTCAATTGGCTTTTACTAATGGTTCTGGTCCAATCACTGGCTTTTAAAGCCCAGTTCCTGTCCCATTGCATTTTGGTCGGTTCTGGTTGCCGAATTACGAACTTTTTCAGCAAAAATTTCTAAATTCGGCCGAACCTCGAACAGTCAATGTTCAGGTCGAACCGATGGTCGACCCAAACCGTTCGATCATCCCTATGCGTGAGCATGGAGAGGGGTGCTTTACATTTTTTTCTTTATTTTATTTTTTATTTTTACACTGCCCTTTATTTATTTTTTTAACACTTTTTTCCTATTAAAAGGAATATAAATACTCCCTTGTCATAGAAATATGGATTACAGGTCCTCTTTATGGAGAGATCTGGGGTAAAAAAGACCCAAAATCTCTCATTTACCTTTAAAAAGAAAAGATCAAAAAACATTTTGATCTTTTGCTTTAAAAAAAAAAAATGATTTACTTCTACACTGGACCCAAAGTGATGCAATGAAATTTCCAGGCCACAACATCAGATAATTTCTAAGGCACAAGGGTGGAATTGGTAAGCCTAAGAAACACTGGCAAGCAGCGGGAGAGTGGGATGTCCCAGGAGGGTGGGACGTCCCCTCCTGCCGCTTCTGAAAGTGATCCAGCAGCTCATGAGCAACTGGAAAAAGATACCTGGGTTATGGCTGATAGCTGTAATGTTGCACTTTAGGCCTTGTGAAAAGACCCTTCGCCTGCTTATGTTCTTTTCATTTTAATTTTTTTTTTTTTTTTTTTGCATTGATACATGTCCCCGTGTCAGTGCTTATTTTCTTTGAAGAAGGATAGAAAAAATAACTCGGTTCACCTTCAATAAATTTCAGTGAGCTTTGTTGCTAAGTTCAGGGTTTGAGAACTTCCAACTAGGATTTCCAGGCATTTTGCAATATGTGCTCTTCAATAGAAAAAGGACTTTACTGTAGCATTTACCCTATTTAAGAAAGTTTACTGAAATCTTCCTTGAAAATTAATTTCCATAACCAGTTTTCAAAACAACTTTGCCTGTTTGAGTTGAGAAATGATTGCATGTGCTATTAAAATTACAGTTGTCTATTGAGTGCTTAGAACCCGTATTTTCAATATAGGTTTAGCACTTCTAGGGTTAACTCTTTGGCTATTATTTTTTTAAATAAAGTAAGAAAAAACAGCCTGTACTTCCTGTTTCAAGAACTAACCAACTCGTCAATGTAAACATGCAGGCCAATATTCCCAGAGCAAAGGGGCAGGGAGTGTGCAAAGCCCCTACTATGTTGATACCATCTCATATTTCCACAAGAATCAAGAAGCTTTGAAAGAAGTCCCCAAAAAAACACATATTACCTCTTTAAAGGCAACTCTGCCCATTACAGACAGTCATTAGTGCATTGTCCATATTTGGACAAATACTTAACATAGGCAGTTATATCACAAGTAACTCCAGAGAGACACTTCCAGAGTTTCCTGCTAACCTAAAACCCTTGCTGTTAAACCCGGAGGTTGAAAAGTCAGGAAGAGGGGACTGTGCTCTCTACTCTGGGATCCTGGTTACATAGTTACATAGTTACATTGTTAGTGAGGTTGAAAAAAGACATCAGTCCATCCAGTTCAACCTATGATGTGCGTGTGTGTTTGCTGTTAACCGTACATTGTATACCCCCGTATGTTGTGGTCTCTAAGGTGTCCATCTAATAGTTTTTTGAAACTATCAATGCTTCCAAAAAACAAAAAAAACTCACTAACCATGTAACTATGTAACCAGGATCCCAGAGTAGAGAGCACAGTCCCCTCTTCCTGACCTTTCAACCTCCGGGTTTAACAGCAAGGGTTTTAGGTTAGCAGGAAACTCTGGAAGTGTCTCTCTGGAGTTACTTGTTATATAACTGGCTATGTTAAGTATTTGTCCAAATATGGACAATGCACTAATGACTGTCTGTAATGGGCAGAGTTGCCTTTAAAGAGGTAATATGTGAAGAAGAAAATTAATAATATTTAAATTACAAGTGACAAACTATGTTAAAATTGTGTTGTTTGAATATTTATTTACAGATATTAGGGGCCTTAAAACCAAATCACCAGGGAGGGTAATTTTTTCCATAATGTGTGAAACAGCTGGCAAATAGGCCCCTGTCCTTGCAGGAACACTCCTAGGCACCAGAGCTTTTGAAGGTGAATTGGGGGGAATTCCTCTCAAAGCATCCCACTATGCTGAAGGACACGTGGGCTGGAATCAAGATAGATGGAGAATTGCATGCTTTCTTCTCTCTTGCAATAAGGATATCAGCATGTCAACTTGTATGACTGGTGTGTCAGGCTGGGTAGCTCTGTAAGTGGGCGAATTCCCTATTCATAACTTTTGATTTAGGACAAATTCACAATTGTTTCTTGTATCTAGTTGTTTTGTGATGTTTTAAGATCACCCTAGGGTAAAATTAAATTTTATTAATTTGGCTTATAAAGTTATATAAAGCTATATAAAGTTCTGTACTGTGTTGACCATCAACCAATGTAGTAGTTAAAATTTACGGTGATACCGTTTATTGCCTAACTAAATCGATTGTAGTGCAAGATTTGGAGACACACTGGCCTATAATTCAGGCTAAATATAATATAATATAGATATTAAACCAATAAATGGTAAAACCCCAAGTCCCAACATCTACTTGATGTTTATCACATAGTAGATACAACTTTGAAAGGTTTTTCTCATAGCAGTCTGAACCATTGTAGTTCGTTAGATCATTTAATTATTCAAGGTGCTGGCTAGTATAAATACAAAATGCTTGTTTTTTAGTTTTATGATATTCTGGATTATCACCAGTTACTAAGGAATGTAGAAAACACTAATAGAATAGTTGATATCTTGTCTTTCTTTTTTTTCTAACCATAAGTATTTTTCATCCACAAAATTCCCTTACATTATACTTGGCCATCTTTATTTTGTGGACCCAGTGGTTATTAAATAGTATGTACTATTGATTTCAGAAAATAGTAAAAGGCATCTTTGTCTGTAAAAAAACAAGAACCTGCTGCCCTTCTTGTGCCTGTTCTTTTGACACTAGAGATCCCCAGACATTAACCAGCCACTACTACAGAAAAATCCCTCTATCTCTGTTGATCAGCAAAGAGTATTATCGTCGGGTGGGTCCTATTGGTGGATGACCTGACACTCGCGTGGTTGAGGAGGATGGCGGCCATCATTGCGGTTTGACACAGGACACCACACCAGCATCGCATCCGAATACATGCTGCTGACACTCTGCCTTCTTGTAAGTGGCTTTCTTTTATCACAATAAAATGTTGGGAATTTCTGCACTATGAGAGGCCTCTTTGTTCTTTCTATTCCCTTGTGAGCTATATGCAGAGTGGACGACTGGTGTGAACACCACTACCAATGATGCAGTGACTATTATGACTACTACCACCAATGATGCAGTGATCTAGATCGTGGATTCTAATTTTGTTATCCCCTGCTGTTTTTGACCTGTTGGTCTAATATTCTGGTAAGGGCATCTGAGTGATCTTTCCTTTGGTGGTGGACCTATAGGACTCTTTAGTTTCAAGATTGTTGGTGTGGATTCACAGTGATATTGGAGAAAATATATGGACTTTTTTTTTGACTATCTGTTTAGGATTTCTCCTGTCATGTGTCATGTATGAACTCTTTTAACTATTAAGCGCTACACCCTTACTTCTACATTGATTTACTGAGTATTCCAAATCTTTAGTGTAGCAGCTTTTTTATCTGTTTAATAATTTTATTTACTATTTTAGATAATTGACACATAGCGCAGCAATCTTTGTACACAATATACAGACATTATTTGTATAAGATTCCTTTATACTCCTTATCTGTAATAGCAAAAACAACTTGATCGTATTGTATCCATCATTCATTTTCATTAGAGCACATTGAGATTATACTCATTTATTTAACAGAAGAATTGGCATTTAGGTGATGTCTTTATTGATTAAGCAGAGCTTAAACTACAGGATCTTAGTACCACAGTGTTCAATCAATTTTTCATTTATGTTTTTCAATGTATTCTGAATGCAATCCTGCCATTGGATTAAAACATCATTCATTAGACCTTTTTTTTGCTCTGTATGACAGATATAGTTTATTAGTATCTTTTCAAGTATTTTGTTTACAACCTAAACAGAAAGCTAGTATAACATCGACCAGTGATCAACTTGGAAAAGTTTGCACAGTTGGAGAGTACTTCAGATGTATTCTTCTTTTACATTCTGCAAAGAAGGATTAAATCCTGTAAGAAATTAGTACTGAGTGCCGGTTCACACTATTGCGATGCGGGAACACTGCAAATATACTGCGTGTTCCCACATCGCATCCGCACCCCCGGTAGTTCACACTGCCATATGTGATACGCTGGGGGTGTCAATTCAAAGTTAACGACACCCCCAGATCAGATTGCATATCGCAGTGCGATCTGACAGTTCGCACAGGAATCGGATCGCACTGGCGTGAACCACCATGCAATCCGATTCTGCTGCGGACGAAAAAAAGGGTCCTGTGCGTGTTCACTGTGATTGCGGTGCGAATTCAGCGATACAAACTGTATGGCTGAACTCGCACCGCACAGACATCACATGTAATTTTAGGAGCAGTGCGCTCCGAATCATATGCGATGTCCGTGATCGCATTAGTGTGAACCAGCACTGAATGTTTATGATTTTCCGTGTATAAATATTGTACATAAACATACAGCTCACAACAGGAACAATTTGGAAAATTTAAATATAATGAGCTAATAAAACTGCTTTTTCCCCCTTTCTGTATCCTTTAATTATCTTTGATCATTTTCTTATTGTGCTAAGCTCAAATCATCCATTTGTGTTGCTCAAAAGCCTTCTCTCACTTTACTCTTAAAGTCTATTTTCACTTTTGCAGTAAAATTGGGATAATACCTATTTTATATTTGTTACAGGTTCCCATTCACATAGCATAACTTAAAAAATATTTTAAAATTGCAGCTTATCTTTTTTATGCTCTTTTCTGAAAACTCCAGCAAAGAACAAAGTTATTTCTGTTTCTGAGGGGGTTGGGAAGTAGTGTTTGCCATAATTAACTTTGTTTGTACTATTCCAAAATGGCACCCATCTGCACACTGCCACAGCATATAGTGAGCTCCTCTTATTAAAAAATGTCTGTAGCTTGGTCTCCTACCCATGGGTTTACCTACTCTAAGCAATTGGGACTGTGCGCACCCCATTAAACTGAACTACAAACATTCAGGCTTGGTGAAGGGCAGTCTGTGGGTTGTAAGGGACCAGTCCACTGCTGGTGCGGATGCTGACATGCATGGGTTCACTCTGGGCTGTGCCTGGATTACTTGTTTGTGGATTATCAGATGTGGGTAGATATAGGATATGGGGGTATGAGGTGGAAACAGTCCCAATTGTTTATGGGGTTAAATGGGGTTCTCCCATAGGTAGGGAAACAAGCTGAAGTATTTTTTTTACTAAGAGGGGCTCACTATATGCCGTGGCACTGTGCAAACAGGCTCCATTTTGTTGTAGTCCTAGAGGTTTCTGACAAGTTAGTATTCAACCTAAACAGCACCTGCAAACACTGTGGCCAGTTGGCTGGGATAACAGATTGTAGCATTCAAGCAGTATCAATTTTGTTTGCCTTTTGATCTGTCTGTACTCTGTTAGCAGATCTAATCTAATTGGTTGTAAACAAAAAACGTTGCTGTGTTAATGGTAACACACAAAAACATGATGGAGTTTTCAAAAGTGCACAAGTGGAATTACACTTTAACTTCTTTGTATCAGCAAGGGCTCATTAGTCAGGAAGTACACAAGGTTGTATTAACCATTTTGTGTCCAGTGGAATTTTTAATATTTCACACACATGAAAATTAGTCAGAAACCTTAACCATTATATATTTTATGAAAACAGAGGCCCTAGAATATAAAATGGTGACAGTTGCAATTTTTCATGTTGCACAATATTTGCGCAGCTGTATATCAAACAGTGGCGGCTGGTGCTCAAAATTTTTGGGGGGGCGCAAACAGAAAAATGAGTGACCAGCGTGCCCCCAATTAATCCAGAGTGCCACAGCATGCCCCCAATCAATGCAGAGCGCCACAGCGTGCCCCCAATCAATGCAAAGTGCCACAGCATGCCCCCAATCAATGCAGAATGCCACAGCGTGCCCCCAATCAATGCAGAGTGCCACAGCGTGCCCCCAATCAATGCAGAGTGCCACAGCAAGCCCCCATCAATGCAGAGTGCCACAGCATGCCCCCATCAATGCAGAATGCCACAGCATGCCCCCATCAATGCAGAATACCACAGCATGCCCCCCAATCAGTGCAGAATGCCACAGCGTGCCCCCCAATCGATGCAGAGTGCCACAGCATGCCCCCAATCAATGCAGAGTGCCACAGCGTGCCCCCCAATCAATGAAGAGTGCCACAGCATGCCCCCCAATCATTGCAGAGTGCCACAACATGCCTTGTCAATGCAGAGTGCTACAGCGTGCCCCCAATCAATGCAGAGTGCCACATCATGCCCCCAATCAATGCAGAGTGCCACAGCGTGCCCCCCAATCAATGCAGAGTGCCACAGCGTTCCCCCCAATCAATGCAGAGCGCCACAGCGTGCCCCCAATCATTGCAGAGTGCCACAGCATGCCCCCATCAATGCAGAGACCAGCGTGCGTGCCCCCTTCAATGCAGTGTGGGCTCCCCCCCCCTGAGACCAATGCACTTACCTGGCGGTGGCTTCTCTTCAGTCCTGGCGGCGGCGGCTTCTCCTTACTCTGTCCCCTGACGCATCTCCTGCAGTCCTCCCGCTCCCGCCTCCTCCTCGGCCAATGGCATGGGGTTTGCCTTGCAGCCAATCAGGAAGCGCGTATCGGACGTGCTTCCTGATTGGCCAGGAGGAGGATCGGTGTGGCAATAGGGAATTTTCATTCGCTATTGTCACACAATGGATGGGCTCGGGACGCACTGCTCTGCGCCCCGAGCCCACCCTTTGCATCGCCCTATTAGAGCCTCTGGCTCTAATCAGGTGATGTAAAAAAAAACCCATTAAGCTCCATGCGTCCGGCGCCCTGCATGCATATTAGGGGGCCGATGCATAGATGGGGGGTGGCGCCCCTGCGTCCCCAACACACCGGCCGCCACTGATATCAAACACATACAAACACAATAAAATACCCCATTTTTAGCAAAATGTTATGGATGTGGTTGTGTCAAGTAAATAGATATCAGACATGGCAATACTGTTAATTGCATGCACCAGTAAAATGGCAAAAAAACTATGATACCTACATTTTTTTTTACAGGTGATGCTTTAAGCAACCTAACAGAGGTAATTATTAATTATTGCTTAAGAATTATTGCTCTTACTCTGATGCTTACAGTGATACCTCACATATGTGGCACACATACGAGGTCTACGCACGTGTTTGTATTTGCCTGTGTGTGCGTGGGAGATTGGGGGGGCTTTTAAGTTCTCTTTTGTTATTTTTATTCATTTTATTACAATTTAATTTTTTACACATTTTCTTTTTTATTTAACTTTATTGCTATCACAAGAGAGCCAACAAGCCCCTTTTCTGACAACATGGACAGGTGATAAGTACTCTTTTTGGAGACATCAGTGGCCTATTAGACCCCCACTGTCTCCATTGTCCACCACTGCAGCTACTCAAGCACAAATCATACTTGATTAGCTGTTTTTCCGGCTACTGTAGCCAGAAAATAATAGCTGTGAAACCAGTAAAGACATAATATCTTGGTCACCACGAGAAAATAAATTATGCTGTAAGCCTAGGAAATTTTTAGGTGTGGCCAAATTGTGGTATCAGTGGGCACGGATTAAGGGGAAAACATAGAGCTTTAATAATACATAGAGCTCAGGGGTCAGGAAAAGTAACTACCAGAGTTCAATGGTCAGGAATCAGGATTAAATAATGTTCAAAGTTCTGGGATCAGCGTTAAATAAAGTACAGAGTGGAAGGGTCAAATATCAAATATCTCACATAATGCAGCTGGTGTCTCCCATGTCCAGTGTCTGGCTTATTAGCCTTCTACTTTCTTTATCCCAATAACCCATTTGTCCACAAAAGCTGGACACTGTAGAGTAACCATTGCAGTATGAAGGCTCCAATTAAAGTCACACTATGCAAGCATAAATCCTAAATGTCTCAGCTGAGCTGCCTGAGTGTTCAGGGCAGTGGATTGCTGCGCATGTGGAGGCCACAGTAGCGGCACCATTTTGTATTAAGCTTGGGCAGTGCTAACCCCCCCCCCCAAAAAAAAAAATGAATAAAGGGACAGTGGGACAGTGGGACAGTGTAAAAATAAAAAATAAAATAAATGAGATAAATAAGTATTAACAGTGCCCCCATCCCTCCATGCTCGTGCACAGAAGTGAACTCATATGTAAGTCGCACACGCATATGTAAACAATGTTCACACCACCCATGTGAGGTATCACCACAAATGTTAGTGCAAGAGGAATAATTTTAGTGCTAGACCTCCACTGTAACTCTAAACAAGTAACCTGTAAAGGCGTTTTAAGCGTTTGGCGCCATTCCACGATTGAGCACAATTTTAAAGCGTGATATTTTATTTCCTAGCGTCTCTGCTAAAAACAAATATACAGTGACGGAAAAAAAATATTTGATCCCCTGATGATTTTGTACATTTGCCCACTGGCAAAGAAATGATCAGTCTATAATTTTAATGGTAGGTTTGTTTTAACAGTGAGAGACAAAAAAAAATCCAGAAAAACACACTTCTAAAAAGTTAAAAAAATTGTTTTACATTTTAATGAGTAGAATAAGTATTTGATCCCCTTTCAATCAGCAAGATTTCTGACTCCCAGGTTTCTTCTACCCAGGTAACGAGCTGAGATTAGGAGCACTCACTTAAAGGGAATGCTCATAATCTCAGCTTGTTACCTGTATAAAAGACATCTGTCCACAGAAGCAATCAATCAATCAGATTCCAATCTCTTCACCATGACTAAGACCAAAGAGCTGTCCAAGGATGTCAGGGACAAGATTGTAGACCTACACAAGGCTGGAATGGGCTACAAGACAATCGCCATGCAGCTTGGTGAGAGGGGGACAACAGCAACACAAAATAACTGTAAATTTCTGTTGGTCTGGGGTTCCATGCAAGATCTCACCTCGTGGAGTTTATATGATCATGAGAATGGTGAGGAATCAGCCCAGAACTACACGGGAGAATCTTGTCAAAGATCTCAAGGCAGCTGGGACCACAGTCACCAAGAAAATAATTGGTAACACACTCCAGCAATGTCCCCCTGCTCAAGAAAGCACACGTACAAGCCCATTTGAAGTTTACTAGTGAACATCTGAATGATTCAGAGGAGAACTGGGCGAAAGTGTTGTGGGAAAATAAGACCAAAATCAAGCTCTTTTGAATCAACTCAACTCGCTGTGTTTGGAGGAAGAGGAATGCTGCCTATGACCCCAAGAACACCATCCCCACCGTCAAACATGGAGGGCGAAACATAATGCTTTGGGGTGTTTTTCTGCTAAGCCAACAGGACAACTTCAGCGCTACAAAGGGACGATAGGCAGGGGAGGGTATTGTCAAATCTTGGGTGAGAACCTCTTTCTCTCAGCCAGGGCATTGAAGGGGTCGTGGATGGGTATTTCAGTATGACAATGACCCAAAACACATGGCCAAGGCAACAAATGGGTGTTTTAAGAAGAACCACATTAAGGTCCTGGAGTTGCCTAGCCAGTCTCCTGACCTTAATTCCGAAGAAAATATGTAGAGGGAGGTGAAGGTTAGAGTTACCAAATCTTAGCCTCAAAACCTTAATGACTTGAAGAGGATCTGCAAAGAGGAGTGGGACAAAATCCCTCCTGAGATGCGTGCAAACCTGGTGGCCAACTACAAGAAATG
Organism: Pelophylax lessonae; assembly: GCF_965119305.1. Lineage (NCBI taxonomy): Eukaryota > Metazoa > Chordata > Amphibia > Anura > Ranidae > Pelophylax > Pelophylax lessonae. Next base: position 525,118,941 of record NC_138770.1, read on the forward strand.
TTTGACCACTGTGGTTGCCAACAATGGTTTTGCCGCCAAGTACTAAGTCATGTTTTGCAAAGGGATCAAACACTTATTTCACTGATTAAAATGCAAATTAATTTATAACTTTTTTTAAGTGCGCTTTTCTGGATATTTTTGTTGTTGTTCTGTCTCTTACTGTTAAAATAAACGTACCATTCAAATTAAAGACTTATCATTAAATTTTGTTAGTTGGCAAGTATACAAAATCAGAAGGGGATCAAATACTTTTTTTTCCCTCATTATATAATATTTGCGAATTATAGGTAATTTTCTAGTGAAACAAATACTGATTTAAACTTGTAAACAAAAAGTGCCATAAAAGGCTTGGTCTTCAAGTTATTAAACCACCTCCTGCCTGGCCATTTTATATAAATGGCCAGATAGGAGCTGCCTTGTTCCAGAAGAACAGTACTAGTATGTCATCTCATTCTTGATACTCATGCACAGCCTTTGGGCCTTGCAGCTGCATGATCTGTCAGACTCAGCAGACTACAGATTGGGGTACAGGGCCGCTATGATTGGCCCTGTACCATGTGACTGCTTTGACCAATCACAGTGATCAGACATATAAACACAGGCTGCAATGCTGTAACCTGTGAAGTCTCTCATATTGCAGTGATTGGCTGTGAGAGGAGAGAGAGTGTGTAGTAAAGTGATGGGCACTGAAAAAGTATTTAAAAAATAAAACATAAAAGCACCTATCACTGATCACTGTCACTAGAGCAATGTATAGTCATTATGGTGAAATTATACTGCTCTAGTCAGTGACCAGAGACACTGTACAGTGTCTCTGATCATTGATCAGAGCAGGAAAATATCATCATAAAATCAGTGCACTGCTCTGGTGACAGTATTTTTTTTTGTTTAATGTAAAAAAAATAAAACATAAAATTGTAAAAAATAATTTACAAAATAATTAAGGGCTCATTTAAACTTGTAGTGCCCTCTGAAGAGTGATACACATTTATATTGCTCTTCAGAGAAAAGTAAACAGTTTTATCCTTTAATGCTGAACTACCACACTGCAACCACATGCGTTGTGCATGGTTGCTGGGCAGTTACAGTAAGGCCCCATTCACTAGAATGGGTTGCATTCAACAGGCTGTAATTCCCAATGAGCATACCAACCCCTACCTTCCAAGCAAAAAAGGAAGCAGTTGAGGGGGTGGTAAACATGTGGCTCAACCATGAGGTTTTACTGCCCCCCGCTACAAGTGTAAATGAGCCCTTGATTACTCACCACACCAGTGCAGCCAGTCACAGTGTCCCTGAACACTGCCACACCAGTCCTAGTGTCACCATAAGGTATCAATCACATGTGGTATGTCAATGTGAACCTCGTGCGAGGGCCATGTTTACCCATGCAGGGATGCACAGGTTTTCCATGCATCCCCACGCAGGCAGTTCCATTCATGTTTATTGGGACACAGTGATGGCATGGACACAGTCGTTGATACAAATCTGACATTCGTGCATGTGCAATGGCCGAACACAGACAGTGCGTTTGTTCAGGGACATACAACTGCACAGATGTCACACCACTAACATTGTCACCAAACCAGTGCAGCCAGCAACAGTGTGCCTGATCTCCACCACATCAGTATAGTCTCACCAGTGCCAGTGCAGACAGGAAAAGCATTCTTCATCACTGCCACACCAATGCAGTGTTGCCTCTGCCTGCCAACTATGCTGACCCTGGTCTTTTAATTGTTTTTGTCCTTTTTTATTTTTGACCATGTCGCTGAATGCCGTCTGAAACTACCCATCTACACACTGACTACGTTCCTATGAGACACCAATCCCAGTCATTCCCTGTAGACAACTGCACTCTTTGGAACCACAGGAACATGTTTTTCTTCCTTTCTTCAGTCTCTTTGTTTGACTTATAGGAATGGGGACTGCTATGAGTGATGCTACACTAAGCCTATATTCCCTGACCACTCATACAGAGGCAACCATTACAGGACATTGTTTTCTATGCAGTGTTGGTTGATGTTTGTGATAAATAGGATGCAATGTTCAGTACATAATCAGTCCAAACATTGAATTTCTCACAGTTGTGGTATCCCCATACTTAGGAGGAGTAGCAGAATGTGTCATGGGGTAAAATTTTAGGTATGTCTATGCTGTGTGTGAAAAATATCTTCCAAAACTGCCAACTAAGTAAAAAAAAAAAAAAAATGTATTTTATGTACGCATTTTACAAAACTTGTGGCAAAATAATTAAGTCTTCAAAGGGCTCATCATGCCTCTTAAAAAAAAAAAAAAACCTTGGGGGTGTTTACTCTCCAAAAAGTGGTAATTTTGTGAGTGTTTCTACTGTATTGGTGCTCAAAGGCCTCTAAAAATGTGATAGGCAGTCTTGAAATTAAATGCGTAGTTTATGCTCCTAGAATGCCTAAAGGTGCTGCTTGAATTTTGGGCCCCTCTATGCAGTTAGGCTGTGAAAAGGTCTTGCATATGTTGTATACCCATACTCAAGGGAAGCAGAATTGTGTCTATGTTGTGTGTGAGAACTAACTTAAAAGTTAGTTACAAATTACAACTTTACCTAATTTCTTAATTTTCCCAAAAAATGCGACAAAGAATTTTAAGTTACAAATTCTTCATGCCTCTTAGTAAATACCTTTTCCTGTCTACTTTTCAAAATGGATAATTGTGGGGGTATTTGTACTGTTCTGCCATTTTTGGCTCTACATAGACAAAATAATATATGCTGATTTTATTTTTTTTTTACAAAAGAAATCTAACAGAATACATTATGGCCTAAATTTATAAGGAAATGTTATTTATTTGCAAAAAACTTTAACAGAAACTAAGAACAATGTATTGTTTTTGTCTTTTTTTCCCTTTACATAGAAAAAACATAAAAACTCAATGGTGATTAAATACCAACCAGAGAAAGCTCTATCTGTCTAAAAAAAGAAAAAAAAAAAAAAAAGGATCTCATATTAATTTGCTTACAGTATTGCATGACTAATGGGCCATACACACTATAAGATTTTCTGAAGACTTTTTCCTTTAGACTTACCAAAACCATATAATATGGGGTCAAACCTAAACACTTTCAATTTGTATGCAATCTGGCAGGCCCTTGCACTACATAGAGAAGGTAAATCTGAAGGAAATCTAACCACAAAAGTTGGATAGTGTGTATGCAGCTTAAGTAATTGTCATTCAAAATGTGATAGCACAGAAAAACCAACATAATCTTAAAGCCTGCCTAAAAATCTTCCTAAAGGGCCAAGGGTTAGGGTTAGGGTTACATTAAGATTTTTTTTTGGCCAGTCACTGGTCCTCTTCTTCATCTTCTTCATCTAAAGGTTGGCAGGTTCTAAATGTTTCAGGAAAGCAGCAAAATGAAGCAGCACTCCCTACAGCATTCTTGTGTGAGTCTAGGGAAGTCTAATGATGCAAGTCCTTGATGCTCTAGGTTCACAGGAAGTTGGTTGATTGACACTGAGTGCCGTTTAATACAGAAGACGATTAGTGCTTGGTTCCAGAGGACAGATGCAGCCAGAGATGCTTTTTTCTTTTATCGAAAACTGGGAAATCAATTTTTGTGCCTTTCATCTAGGGTCCTGCATTTTCCTTACATTTATTTCAAGTTGTCTTAAAGTTGTACACTAGCCTACAAATAGCTTGTAGATTTGAGTTGGGGTGGGCTTAAATTAAAGCATGAGATACCATGCTGTAATTGCTTTTTCTCTACAATTTTCATTTTGTACACATGCTGCCTGGCAGTATATTGTGGATATGTGGTTGTATAAACTACCATTTTATGACTTTAAAATTGAAAGAAACTAGCTATTGTAAAACCTTATGATACTTTCCTTGCCATACATGCCTGTGCATAATATGATTGAGAGATAATATATACATGCATGTAATTCTTGAATGTTGTTTGTCCCCATGGGCTCAATTTGATGCATATCATTTACACAGCAATATCTTTTCTAATTCACATAAGGTTTTTCAGCATTTCTGTTTATATTCCCTTTACAATTCGTTTATTTTTAATTGAGTGACCTTTTAGAAAGGATTTGGTGTTTCTCTCCTTTATGTGAGCTTTTCTGTAAATTTGCTTGCCTAGAACCCCCAGGACATTCCTATATTCTTTTTTCATAGGTTGCTAATTGCTTTCCCATGTTTGGAATAAGAATCAAGATAACATTTCATCTTTACTTTTCATGGAGGTGCTCTTATTCTGTAAACCAAATAATATTTCATGTATACCATATGGTTATTTATTGTATATCTCAGTTGTGGTGCAACCATTTTTAAGCCTAAGAAGATTATTATTTTTAAATATTTAAACTGTTGAGGTTTAAGTAAATATTAAACACTACATTAAACTTTATTTAAGAAGGGAAACATTCCACAGCAGTTTTTAAGTATTATATTTGCCCAACTTTTACTATTTACAGTGATTACATGTACCAGCTCCAAAGTGCTCTGTGCTGTTTCCTGAACTTCCAATAAGGGAAGCACTTACATTAAGCATGTGACAAACTCCACTGGGATAGAGGCTTTTGCAGGGGACCAGGGGCAAGCCTCCTACCCACTAATTAAGGCCCATGGAGGAGATCAGGGATTTTGTCTGCCTCTTCCAGTTAGAGCATTGAAAAGAGCTCAGTTCAGCCTCTGATCCCATAGAGAGAGCAAATAATTCTCTAATGATGGACAATAATGTGATGAACACTGAGAGCGAGGCCTGGATTAGTTCTCATAATAAAGACAATAAAACTTCTCTTCTTGAGTGGCTGGAAATGTGTAATAATAATCTTGTACAGGTTAATGGTTAGAGGGAATACGGGTGCATTCCTTCAGATTGGGTTAGAGAAGCTTCCCCACAGACAGAAATATTTATCAACAATATCCTTCAAGAAATCTATGAAGAACGTTGTATGAGCTTTGTCTTATGATGACTTTTCTAGTTGATAGATTACACACGTCAAATCTGGTTAATGAGATTTGGACAGCCCTGGGTCTTCTTTCTGGGGAACTGGTGCAGAACTGTCTGGGTGTGCACTGACTTGAGTCCCCTAGGCTTGTCTTGGTGACAAGTTGTTAATTAGCTTACTGTTATTTAGATTACTGTTAGCTGTTAGTTGCCAGCTGTTTATTAGCTTACTTTTTATGTTAGCTGTTCATTAGATGTACTGTTAGATTTAAAGATGATATTATTGTTTACAGTTTGAATTGTTTAGGATCATGTGATCAAGCTCTTACCTGATTTTGTGTAGTATATATATTCTGTGTGAATTTACAATAAAGTCAGTTCCAGTTTGCACCTAAGCTAGTGTCGTCTAATTCTTGGGTGCAATGCTCAGTTATAATACCTTGGTCTTGGTTCCAGAGTGGGGGAAGCTGTGTCTTGGCAGCAGTACCCATTTGGTGGCAGCCGTGGAATCGGCTTCCTCCCTACAGTCAGTCCGAACCACCACTGAGACACACTATTGGTGATATCGAAGAAAAGTTCCAGGAGTTGGTCGTCATGGAAGCAGAATTCCAAGGGCGAATGCAAGAGACGTTCGCCCAGTACGGAGAGCCTAGTTCTGGCTGAGACATGCTGGAATTGTGAAATGCAATCTGTCAGGAACTCTGGATGGATGCTCTCTAAATGGAGCAAGACTATTATGAAAAGGTCCTCCCTATGTCCATGGAACTATACTGGCTGCAGTTGGACTTGCGTATACCATTCCTAGGAGAGCATCCTCTGAGAACATGGCTGACAGAGCTGAATAGGTTAGTCCAGATGGAAATGGTGCTGGACAATGGTATGGGGCGCTGCAATGGTGTGATACCCAAGTGTGTCTGTGGCTGAAGAACATATTGAAGGCCATGACTATGGCAGCCTGGGATTGATATGTGAAACACTTTAAGAAGATCCACATATTGGTAGCGCAGCAGAGTGGAGAAGGGAGGACATCTGAGATTTTAGGAAGTTGGAGATTTTTATTTATTTTAAAATCTTACAAACCGCAACATTTTTTTTACAGAAGTGAAAAACTCATAAATTTAACAAATAATGTAACATATTGGTCTACACTGGCCTAAACCTAAGACTCAATTCATTTAATTTTTCAATTTTACTGTGTTTTTGCTGCAATTTTACAGCGATTTGCGTTTTGCGTCTTTTGTGGGGTGTTTGTGGAAAATTTGTTGTTGGGCAGATTTAAAAATGCAAAGCTCAAGCCGGCAAAATCTCAGTAAAATTGCAGTAGAAACGCAATACGTTTTGTATGCAGGTCCATTGAAGTCAATTACATGCAAAACGCAGCATTTTGCAGGAAAAAAAAAGTCCCCGACCCTTTCCAAGAATGCAGAGGCACAAATGTGAGCATATTCCATAGGAACCCATGTTAAAATAACAAACCAAAATGCATTTCTGCAAAAAGCAAAATGCATGAAAAAAGCTCATTAGTTTGAATCCAGCCTAAGAAAGCTGAATTCAGCATTAATAAAAGATTTAAACTTATACACATAAAGCAACTCAAAAATAAAAACAATTACACTAAAATAGGTTTTTAGAGGCCTTATAAAGCCTAACACTATATTTATTCACTAGAACAACATTCCCTTACTTATACTTAGATTAAGAAACATAGGCCATCATCTGTACGTGACCTTTCTACAAAAAATTGTTATGACTCAAAAGCTAATGGTGTGAAAAAACAGAAAGAAACCAGAGAAAGAAACGACCACCAAGAGATAAACAGTTGAAAGCCACAGGCTTGATATTCCTCCACACTTTCATCCAGGTCCTCTGATGCCCCCTGTCTCTCTCAAGACCCTGAATTTTCCCCACCCCACCAAGAATGTCATGCACCCCCACTTGGACAGGAAGAACTTTCTGCCGAAGGGATACCTGACATCATGCATTCCAGGTGAAATAGCAGGCCACTAAACTGACGAAGAAAAGAGTGTCTAAATCAAAACTCTTGCAAGTCTGGAATGCTCCATACACCCACTCTGCATAAGACATGCATGAGAGAAAGGGAAGACCCAGAGCCCTCCCCACCTCTTTATACACCGCCACATAGAAAGGGCACTGAAACAAGAAATGGTCCATACTTTCCACTTCATGCTGACACTTCACTCTCAGACAACCATGGTCATCCAGAGGGCAGTGCTTCAAGTTCCCCTTCAAGTAGATGCCATGGAATGCAAGCCAAGCCTGGTCCCTAAACTTCAAGGGAATCCACCCAGAGTTTATTAAACGGAATCCCTCCCTCATAATATGACTTGGGCAATATCTTAAGCCAATGACGCATAAAAGGCAGAACCTATGATCCTTTCACTCAAAAGTCTCCTAGGGAGGGACCCGATATTTTCCGCCGTCACGTGCCACCGCCTAAGCATTTTCACACAGGGCAACATAAGCCGGAAGCTTACCATGCTTCAACCCTCAGGCTTTTCACTGGCACGTCACTCTCCCAGCACTGCAGAAAAGCCTAAACCAGCTGCAGAAAATACCTACCCACACAGGCAGTCTCTCTGCTAGCATATTACCAAAGTTGAAAGAAGAAGACAATTGGATTGACACTACCTAAGCCACCCTCCCGCCTGGAGAGATAAGTCACATTACGTTTAACAGGGTTCAGCCTACTTTTCTTCAATAACTAAAAGAAGCAGCTATAGATCCTGGTGTAGAGAGATTCCAACAAGATGTAGACAAAGTTAACATATAAAAAGACTGGACCCAGGTAGGTCTTGATCAGGTCCACCCTATCCCTCATAGAGAGCCACCATCCCTTACAGCATGCCACCTTGTCTTCGGTAGCCTTCAGCCAGCTTTCCTAATTTGTTTTGCCATAATCACCAGGGCCAAATTCGATGCCTAACACGTTTATTTTCTGCTGGTGCTGTAGGAAGGTTACATACTGTAGTTACATAGTTACATAGTAGGTGAGGTTGAATAAAGACAATAGTCCATCCAGTTCAACCTGTGTAGGTGTGTGTGGCTGTAATCATCTCACATAGCCCTGAATGTCCTGATCCTTGAGATGTACGTCTAAGAGTCTTTTGAAAGCCACCATACTTCCTGCAGAAACCACCTCTTGTGGTAGAGAATTCCACAATCTTGTAGCCCTAACAGTAAAGAACCCCCCACGTTGCCTAAGGTTAAAACGCTTCTCCTCTAATCGCATTGTACGCCCTCTTGTCCTCATGCAATCCCTTCGACTGAACAGCTTTTTTTCTAAGCTGAGATCCCCATTGAGATATTTATAAATTGCTATCATGTCCCCCCATCAGGTGTCTCTTCTCCAGGGAGAATAAATTGAGCGATTGCAGATGCTCTTCAAAATTAAGGTCCTCCAATCCCCTAATCAGTTTAGTTGCCCTTCTCTGGACTCTCTCCAGCTCCAACACATCCCTCCTGAGGACTGGCGACCAGAACTGGACAGAATACTCCAGATGCGGTCGGACCAGAGTTTTATAAAGTGGAAGGATTATAGTCTTATCTCTGGAATACATCCCTTTCTTTATGCATGCTAATATTCTGCTGGCTTTGGCAGCTGCCGCTTGACATTGCATGCTGTTGTCTAATCTATCATTAACCAAGACTCCCAGATCCTTCTCCATTTTTGATTCCCCCAAGGGTTCCCCTCCTAACGTGTATTGTGTTTTTATGTTTTTAGTCCCCAAGTGCAAAACCTTACACTTCTCCACATTAAACCTCATTTGCCATGTCGTTGCCCACTCCGTTATTTTGTCCAGGTCATTCTGTAGGATATCTGCTTCATGCTGTGCAGTTATTGCCCTGGCCAATTTTGTGTCATCTGCAAAAACTGATAACGAACTACTGATCCCGACCTCAATGCTGTTTATGAATAAATTGAACAAGGTTGGTCCCAGGACTGAGCCCTGGGGCACCCCGCTTACTACCTCAGACCAGTCTGAGTATGCGCTGTTTATTACCACCCTTTGGACACGCCCTTTTAGCCAGTTCCGTATCCAAGAGCAAACCCTGCTGTCGATACCTGCAGACCTTATTTTATAAATTAAGCGCTTGTGGGGAACTGTATCAAACGCCTTAGCAAAATCCAAGTACACCACATCTACTGGTCTGCCCCTATCTAGCTCACAGCTCACCTCCTCGTAGAATGTTAGGAGATTGGTTTGACAAGAACGCCCATTTGTAAACCCATGCTGATTACTGCTGATGATGTTGTTGTCTTTAGCAAACTCTATGATATAGTCCCTTATCATCCCCTCCAGAAGTTTACATACTATTGATGTCAAACTGACAGGCCTATAATTTCCCGGGATATGCCTCTGCCCCTTTTTGAATATTGGAATCACGTTAGCTTTCCTCCAATCCCCTGGTACATTTCCTGTCCTAATACTGTCAGCAAAGATCAGGAACAGTGGTCTAGATATAACCTTACTGAGTTCCTTGAGTACTCTCGGATGTACGCCATCCGGGCCTGGTGATTTGTTTGTGTTAAGTTTATCCAGCCTTTCCCTGATTTCACCCTCTGTTAGCCATAGTGGCAAGTCCTGTGTATCACTACTAACCATACAGTCATGGTCAGTGTACCCCTCCATTTCCTGTGTAAAGACTGACGAGAAAAGCATTCAGCACGGTTGCTTTTTCAGTGTCCTCTGTAACCATCCTCCTATCATTGTTAATTATGTGTGCAATATGCTCAGCCCTAGTTTTTTTGCTGTTTATATATTTAAAGAATTTCTTTGTTTTTTTTTAATATCCTCCGCTATTTGTCTCTCAAAGTTGATTTTAGCCATCTTGATTTCGTGTTTACTTTTCTTATTTGCCTCCTTGTATTGCTCGAAAGCCGATACTGTGCCCTCTGATTTATATTTCTTGAAGGCCAATTTTTTTCCCCTAATAAGTTTTTTTAACGCTATGGTTTAGCCAGCCAGGTTTGGCTTTGTCTCTTCTGAATTTATTTCCCATAGGAATGCACTGCAAGATGCATTTGCTTGATATGTTCCTAAAGCATTCCCATTTTTCCTCTGTGGTCAGTGATCCCAGGGTTTGGTCCCAGTTTACCCTTTCCATCAATGAGTACATCCTGTAAGGTTTCCGTGAATAGACAGGCCTTCTGTGAGTGTGTAGTCCCCTGTTCCCTGTCAATGTCGGGATAATTGAAGTCCCCCAATATGATGACTGATCCCAGTTTTGCCACTTTACCCAGTAGTGCTAAAAATTCCAGCTCTACCTCCTCCCCTTGTTTTGGTGGCCTATAGCAAACCCCCACAATTACTTTTCCCTTTTCTCCTTCCCTATGGAGTTCAACCCACACAGATTCTAAATCCATGCTCATCCCTTCCATAATGTCACTCCTCTCTATCACCTTTACATTGTTCCTGACATAGAGACATACCCCTCCCCCTCTTTTTCCTACACTGTCCTTCCGGTACACCGAATACCCTTGGATATTGGCCAGCCAGTCGTGTGAGGGGTCGAACCAAGTCTCCGTTATTCCCACAAGGTCTATGTCATCCTCATGTACTAACATTTCCAGCTCATACATTTTATTAGCTAGGCTCCTGGCATTAGCATATACCCTTTTTAGTTTTACGGAAGTTAAACATGATTGGTGATTATGGTTATTCCTGTTTGGTCTGAGGTTTTCCCGCACAGACCTGCCAATTGACGTTATGGACCTACTGTCGCTGCTGACCCTACAACTGCCTTCAGTCCTTCAGTGTCTCGAAGAACAAAGCTCTCACCCTCCTCTTCCATCCAGAAAACTTCACACTTGTCATGGTTGACTTTAGAGCCTGATGCCTCAGAATACTGCTCTATCACTGAGACCACCATCTGCACCTCTTCTATCCCAGAGACAAAAACAGAAACGTCATTGGCATAGGCCACAACCTTCAAAGGCGGCTCATCAGGAATGCCCACTGGTACACCGCACAACAGTTTGCTCTCTGCACCCCAGAGCCAACCCTGAAAGTCTGTCCAACCCAACCATTCACCAGCATAAACTTTCAGTCCCTTTATACAATATTTTAAGCCATCCAATAACCCCCTTTCCAGGCCGTATTTGCCATGGAGAAGCCAGAGGTACTCATGGTTTACCCGATCAAAGACCTTTGCCTGATCCAATGCCAGCAAGTACTTTCCCCAGCCCTCAGCCCTACACCACTCCAGGACCTCCCAGCTAACACCGCTGTAAAAGTGCTCCTGCCTTTGATCGAGCAGTGCTGATGACATGAAAGCAACTTATCTGCCACTGGCGACAAATGCCAAAAAAGTTTCTTTGCCAGAATCTTTCTATCAACATTAAAAAGGCTAATGGGGTACCAGTTCTCAATCTTTAAAGGATCTATACCCTTATACAGAAGGATCACAGCAGACTGCCTCATGGAGGGAAGGAGCGAACCTTCTTTCAGACAGCCGTTTAATACCTCTGCAAGAAAAGAGGCTAGGGTGGACTTGAAACACTTGTAGAACTCGGCTGTCAGTCCATCTGGCCCAGGCAGTTTCTTGATGGCCAGCTTATCAATAGCCATGGTCACCTCTTCTGCTGTAATCTCTCCTGTCAAACTTGTCAAAGTAATGTTTTTCCAGACCTGGAGTAGCATCCAGAAAGCTTGACATCCCTGCCCGATTGAGGTTCTTCTCCCCCAGAAGATCTGCATAAAGGGACCTTGAGACCCCCAAGATCCCTGACCTGGATTTCATCAAGGAACCCATACTGTTTCTTAGCCCAGTGACCTTTTTATCTGCTTTACGACCGCCCTCCGCAGTTATACTGCGGCAGGCAGCCGGTCCCAGGGAAATCGCTGTACATGTATGGCGCGTGTTCTCGGGGGGCTGGGGGGCGAGCGCGTGCCACCGGTGGTGCGCTTCCACCCCATCCCTGTTTGTCAGCGGGGAAGCCAATGCAGCGGGCAGGTGGCTCTGATTGCCGCCTGACACCCGCGATCGTTCCCTGCTGAGAGAGAAGTCCGGTCAGCTGTTGTAAACACAGCTGACCGTTCTTCTCCCTGGAATGATCATAGAGCCCACGTGATCCTTCTATATAGTAACTATTTTAGAAACTCCTAGGGGAGTTAGAATCACTCCCCTAGGATCACATTTAACCCCTTGATCACCCATAATGTTAACCCCTTCCCTGTCATTATTACAGTAACAGTGCATATTTTTAGCACTGATTTCTGTAGTAATGTCACTGGTCCCCCCCCAAAAGTGTCAAAAATGTCAGTCAGGGGTCCGATCTGTCCACGGCAATGTCGCAGTCCCGCCAAAAACCCATTACTAGTTAAAAAAAACAATAAAAATTACATAAATCTGTCTCATAGTTAGTAGACGCGATAACTTTTGCGCAAACCAATCAAAATACGCTTATTGTGATTTTTTTTACCAAAAATGTGTAGCAGAAAACAAATTGGCCTAAAATGTTAAAACATTTAGATTTTTTAATTTTGTTTTTGAGAATGTCATATAGCAGAATGTGAGAAAATAATGTTTTTTTTTTTTTTTTTTCAAAATTGTCGCTCTTTTTTTGTTTATAGCGCAAAAAATAAAAACTGCACAGGTCATCAAATACCACCAAAAGAAAGCTCTATTTGTAGGGAAAAAAAGAATATCTTTTATTTGAGTACAGCATTGCACAACTGCGCAATTGTCCGTTAAAGTAACACAGTGCCAAATCGCAAAATAGGGCCTGGTCAGGAAGGGGGCAAATCCTTCCGGTCTTAAAGTGGTTAACTGCTACACCTTGTTTACAGTTCTGGTAAGGGTCAGATGAGTAGTTTTTCCCTTTCCAGAACCCAAGAGGCATGCCAGTCACATTGATACTTCCTAAGGAGAAGCTTATCCTCAGAGATTGTCTCTGAATCTCCGCCATTCGAGACAAGGCGATCCAGCTTCCTCTGTAGATGCTGGTAGGCAATGTGCTTACCAAGTTGCTTCTTTTTACCTATGACCTTAAAAAACCCAATGATCCTTTACTTTATAAGCTCCCACTTTTCTGACTTACTGTTGCAGAAATCCAGGATGGTTACCTGCACCTGAAAGAAATCCTCAAAAGATTGTATTACTTTCTCATCATCCAGTAGAGCCAAATTCAACTTCTAGATACCCCTCCCTCTAGGTGGCGGATCTGAAGCATTCAAAGTCCCAGATAGCATATGCCTCTCTAGGTGAACCCCATGTCATCTGGGCAATGCTTACCATGAGCATCTACCAGACCTGCTTCCCTCACTATCGATTTAAGAAAAACTCTGTTATAGCCCAGTCTGGCAGTGGAGCCTTTCCTGTCTTTGGGCCTAATGATGGTGTTGAAATCACCTCCAAAGGCAACCTGCTGGACCGTAAAAAGAAAAGGTTTAATCTTCCCGAAAAGGCGTTTTTACTGTCCCATTTGGACTGCGGTCCATAAATATTACTTAGGCACAGATCCTGCCCCCTCAGGGAGTTGTCTAAGACCGTACACCTTCCAACCTCAACCTCAATAATCCTCCGGCATGTTACCATATTGGTAAAAGAACCGCAACTCCACTGTAAGACTCAGCTGCAAGAGACCAGAAGGAAGGACCACGTCTCCATTCCCTCTTTACTTGATGAAAATTCACCAAACTGCAAAGCCTGGTCTGCAAAAATAAAACATCAGCATTCATTTCACTGAGCAAAAATAAGACCATAATGTATTCCCTACATTAACCACTTGCCGACTGCCTAACGCCGATCTACGTCGGCAGTCAGCCCCTCACAGGCAAAGTGACGTAGGGCTACGTCACTAGCTTGTGAGGGTCTAGGGAGCGAGCGCGCGCCCCCGGAGGCGCGCTCCCGCTCCCGCGTGGTCACGGACCCCCCCGCGCGTGTGACCGGCGGACCCGATGTCCGCCGGTCACTCGGCGATCGGCGGGGGAGAGGGAGAATGTCAGGCAGCTTGTGTAAACAAGCCACCTGTCATTCTCCTTGCTGTTAGGATACTGATCACTCGGATCTAGTATGTAGATCCGTTGATCAGTGTCCATACAGCTCAAGCCCCAGCCAATCACAGTAGAAAGCACGCCCCTAGGGATACACACAGCCCCTCCCTCCCAAATAAAGTTAACCCCTTCACTACCAGTGTATTTTTACAGTAACAGTGCATATATATAGCACTGATTACTGTAGAAATGTCACTGGTAACCCCAAAAGTGTCAAAAATGTCAGTCAAGGGTCTGATCTGTCCGCCCCAATGTCGCAGTACCGCAAAAAAAATCGCAGATCGCCGCCATTACACGTTAAAAAAAAAAACAACAAAAATTACAGAAATCTTTCCCTTTGTTAGTAAACGCGATAACTTTTGCGCAAACCAATAAAAATACGCTTTTTGCGATTTTTTTTACCAAACATAGGTAGCATAAAACAAATTGGCCGAAAAAGTAAAAAAATTTTGATTTTTTAATTTTTTTGGGGGGAATTTCATATCAAAAAATGTGAAAAATATTGCTATTTTTGCAAAATTGACGCTCTTTTTTTGTTTATAGCGCGTGATCAAAAAATCGCACAGGTGATCAAATACCACCAAAAGAAAGCTCTGTTTGTGGGAAAAAAAGTACGCCAAATTCGTTTAGGTACAGCGTCGCACGACCGCGCAATTGTCCGTTAAAGTCACGCAGTGCCGAATCGCAAAATACCCCCTGGTCGGAATGGGGGTAAAATCTTCCGGGGCTTAAGTGGTTAAGGTACAAAATGTCCAAGCATTTGTATGCCCCCCAACCTACTAAATACTTACCTGAGTCTTCCTCGCTTGATTCAGTGCTATGCCCATCTGTAGGGGCTCTCTCATCTCTAAATGCATTTACAGGACAGAGTAAAGTAAGCAAGGTAAAGTAAAGTAATTAAAGATATTTCAAATAATCACACATATAATTATATGCAAATAAAACTAGTATTGTTTAGAACCATTGAAATGTGCAAAGTGTCCTGCATAAAATAAAAAAAAAGTTTTGCAAGTGATCTTCTTAGCACAAACATCTCCAGTGCCACCAATATTGCTCTCCCTTCACCTTCTGAGGAAGTACAGATGGACATAATACAGAAAGGTTGTCCCTGCTGACATTATCCCACCAGGATCTAGCTGGAACCTTCTTACTGACAATTTCTGCAGAGTTAAGGGCTGACTTATGAACTCTGAATGAATGAG
The DNA here is from genome assembly GCF_965119305.1 of Pelophylax lessonae. NCBI lineage: Eukaryota > Metazoa > Chordata > Amphibia > Anura > Ranidae > Pelophylax > Pelophylax lessonae. The sequence goes on from NC_138770.1 coordinate 525,134,087, forward strand.
TAAACATTTATTTTTCCCATTGATGGATGTAGTCCCTGTATACATGCTGCTTGTCTGAGTACTCTGTAATTGTGTTATATGTTGCTACAGTGATTTAATAATTTTCAACAGTAATCACTATTTTTTACAGTTTTATGCTTTCTTTCAAGTCTAACCTGTGCTGTGGAGAGACATTTCCCTAACCCATTGTTTTAAGTATGCTACATTGCCTCTAAAGGTCATTGTGGAATATTTTAACCCTTATTTTTCACCATGCTTTATCAGAACTCCTATAACACAATAGGCCTAATTTGGTAAGTATTTTGGTTGTCACAAGGTGGCGAAGGGAGTACTATTTGTGGCGCTGACCCACTTGTTTTTCTGTTTAAACTCCCTGCTACAGTATTCTTTGTTAGTGTATACTTTAAATGGATATCGTAATATATTTTTGTATGTCGAACACAATATGTTATGTATATATATTCACCACATATGTTCCCATACCTTTCCCTTTTACCTATTCTATACAATTGCGGAAACAATTACCAATAAATAGTAAGGAGCTAATACATGTAGATCTACTAATAAAACTCAAAATTATATAGATGTGGATGGTCCATATAAATGTACTTGTGAAAAGGAGAAAAGTCCACTATACAGGGCTGGCCTTCAGAAGAGGGGGAGTAGAAGCTGCTTCCCCAAACATATAAGCAAAAACAAAGAAAAGAGGTGCCTCTGAGTGTAGACTGTAAATAAAGAGTGAAACTCACATGGAAGTGCACAAATCGAGCATTTCGGGTGTTGTACCCAAAGGACGTCCGGAGGAATGGGGGCTGTGATGCCCGTGCTGGTTCTGTGTCTCCGCAGGTCACGCTGGATCCGGCCGATGATACAGTTGGTTGGAAGAGCAGCTGAGACGCACGATGGAGTGCAGCATTGATCCTCTGACCTCACAAGTCCGTGACACGTTTCGGAGCATGCGCAGTAGGTGTAAAGTAACAATGCACGCTTCTTCGTCAAGCTAATGAGGGGGGAAATCCTGTTCGTATTTATATGCACTGACAATGCCACCTAGTGACAGTATCATATTCTTGCCACTAGTTGGCATTGTATTTCCCCCCTCATTAGCTTGACAAATGAGCGCATATTGTTACTTTACACCCACTGCGCATGCTCCGAAACGAGTCGTAGACTTGTGACGTCAGAGGATCGATGCTGCACTCCATCGTGCGTCTCAGCTGCTCTTTCATCCAACTTGATCGCCGGCTGGATCCAGCGTGACCTGCAGAGACACATCACCAGCACAGGCATCATAGCCCCTATTCCTCCGGACATGCTTTGGGTACAACAAACAAAATGCTTGTTTTGTGCACTTTCATGTGAGTTTCACTCTTTATCTGGAATAACTTTTTGCCACATTGCACACATACAGCACACTGGAAACATATACTACTGCATGCTAAAATAATGTGTAAAATATTATCAACTATTATCAACTGTAGCATATGGCTATATCATTTGTAATTAATAATTTTATTAGTGTTTTTATTTTTATTAGTGTTTAAAAATTCCATTTTTTATCAAGCATACATACATTTTTTTTTACCTTGACATTTCTATTTGATACTTATTTTTTTTTACCTTGACTTTTTACTTCCCTATCGCTGATTTATTTTCAATAGCATACCTGTTACTTTCCAGCTTTTCTACTATTCAAAAATATCAATTATGCAAATCATTTTAAACATGTTACATGGTCATAAGGCCTGAACAATTGTTCCATCTTCCTGATTATGTATACAAAATGCTGAATGCAAGAAGATGTTTGTCTTGTATTATGACTTTAGTATCCAAGCGAAGAAATTGAATGAAAGCGATTGTTACCTCCTAGTAATCTGAATACAATTATGAGTTACTGCTGAAAAGAAGTGAGGTTATAGGAATAAAGGAATAAACACAATAGACATTCATGAAAGTTATAATTGAAAACTGTGTCACCTCGTGAAATTGAAGAAAATATACAATTTAGCATGAATTAATTTAGCAATAAATAAACCTGTAAATATGGTAAAATGTGATACAGTTTATATAGTTATAGTTAGCTCTAACATACATACATAATACACAGATATTTCCTATCTCCTATGCATATACAGTGGATCACAGATTGGGAAATAGTGCCACTGTGATTGGTCCCCCTAACATTGGTTGAACAGATGTAACAACTGTCAAAAGGGTGGACTTTAAAGGCACATCACGAGACAGATATAACCATATATTTTTATAAAAGAAGAAAAATGTATTAATTCCATTTTAATAGAACACATATATAATAGGTGATAAAGCTGGCCCAAATTGGGTGTCAGCTTAACACAGGAGAACAAGTCTCCTATAAGTACAAATAGTGTACATCAAGCATCTAAACAATGTAATTCATATTTTGAAGGTTGTATAGATGTGAAGATACATCTGTTCATAGTTCGACGCGTTTCACATCAAGGTTCTTCAGGACCATAGACGCACAAACATTATATTTAGGAAGTGACCTCCTCTGACCACCAAAATAAGGCCTCACCAGGAGCAGACATAGGGGTAGTATGGACCAAGATGTCAAAATGTGCACGTATATAAGTTGAAGAATCTTGTAAATATATCCAATCGTATAGCTTCAGATCACATAAGTAGTTTACTGTGCTGTGAAGGTGTAATTTTAAGATGAAAAGTACCTGTGAATATAATAATATCTAGCATAGGGGACCATGAATGTAAAGTTCCCATAAGATATAGGCCATATCTCTTTTCAGTCCATGAGAGGCACAGAGAGAGCACAAAAGTGCTGATCCCTTGCCCCAGCCAGGGACAGGGAGAAAATAAAGAACAGCTATGTCCCAGCGACTTGTTACAGCCAGCGGGTTGGAACCTGTATTGTGATCTGATACATGGATTCTTAATGTGACAAAACACCCAGGGTGCGTCTATGGTCCTTAAGAAGCCTGATGCAAAACGCATCGACCTATGAACAGATGTATCTTCACATCTATATAACCTTCATTATATGTATCATATTGTTTAGATGCTTGATGTGCACTATTTGTACTTATAGGAGGCTTGCTCTCCTGTGTTAAGCTGACACCCAATTTGGGGCAGTTTTATCACCTTTTATATATGTGTTCTTTTAAAACGGAATTATTAAATATTTCTTCTTTTATAAAAAAATATATGGTTATATCTGTCTCATGATGTGTCTTTAAAGTCCACTCTTTTGACAGTTGTTATTACATCTGTTCAACTAAACTTTTTTGATATGACCAGATTATGGAAGGCTCTTGATAGCTCCTTTTTGTATTTTCTCCATACAACGTATTCACTGCGGCCACAGCGATCACAGTAATACATAGCAAACGGTGTCTGTCATTCATGTCATTCATTCATATCATTCATGACACCATTTGAAAAATAGAAAAGGGTGCGCTGATAAATAAACGTGAAGCTGCTACCAAAGGTCCAAACACCTGATTTGGAAAATAGTGTTAAAAATGTGGTGGTCTGGTGCGCTAAACAAATTATATTATTTCAAACAATGATCACAAATATATCTGATACTAATGTTGTAACAATCATACAAAATATGTGAATAAACAAATCCCACAAAATCATCAACTTCAAATGTGAGATACCCTTAATGAGGGTGTGAAATTCAACAAATTAAAGTCCACAGTGCAATGTCCATGCTTCAAAACATAAATAAAAATTCCATGTGATGACTCCAGTGGTAAGTAAATCCAAAAATAAAGGTCCAATAGGGTGTTAAGTGACACACATTAAATTCCCACCACCTTCAGGATTGGCTTCTTACCAGCAGATAGAGATTTTTTGGCAGAATGTAATTACACCTTGAAGTGACAGCACCTGATGCCGTGGAGGAAAAGGCTACACACCTATACACCCCTGGTGCTGGAGACAGATTAAGTGGCCTCTTACCAGATAATGGATTTATTCCAGCATGTATATACCCATGTTACAGGGTCTTCCCCACCACAGTTATAAGGGATGCCGGGATCTCTCCCTGATGTTTCTTGTGGCCTCTCTCTTCTTCTCAACCTCCCCCGCAGGTATATTCATGCAGATGTTAGGATGGAAAAAAATAGCCGATAGTGCATTATTCTTTAGATTAAGTGCGGACCGCGGCTGTTAGTTGTGACGGTGCGGCGCCTCCTCTATGACGCGTTTCCCCCGACAGGGCATCGACTGAGATAGGAGGGGGAAACGCGTCATACAGGAGGCGCCGCACCACTTCCGGTTCGGCGGCCATCGGAGCGGGACGCAGTAGGTGAGAGCTCTGCCAGTGCCATCTGCAATTCATGGCCATCCTCCCTCATTAAGCTCCCTACACCACTGCCACCTACATAGCTGGGCTCCTCTAATCACCAGCTTTCATTTTTTTTGATTATAAACTTTTATTGAAAAATATATTCAATACAAACAGTATAGTAAATGTAAAATTTACATAAAGGTGTTTCATCAATAAAATATTTTAAGTAATAGGCATGTGAAAAAAAACATACAAACGATAAAAAAGAAACAATAATTAAACAAAATATAAAATGTATATCCGTTCTTGATGGTAATATAGCGTTGTAAGAATGATAAAATATCCAAGAGTAGAGTGAGCAAGTTAACAGAATACGTGGGAAATCGTCAATATGTAGATTACCTCTTTCGCCTCAGTGAGAGGCGTCCAACTAACATAAACCATGGGCATGGTGTGGTGGAAAACAGAGACATCAAGTAATTGTACAGACAACATATGTTGATTGGTTAAGTTGATGTGATATTCATGTGGTTAGGGAACATTTGTATATGTACCAAGGAGTCCATTTTTGATCAAATTTGATCTTAGTGTTTGTGATGGTGTGATGGTATTGTTCCATTAGTCTTATATCTTCTATTCTACTGATGACCTGATCAAAGGGTATGAAAGTTTCTTTCCAGTGTTTGGAGATAACCCATAGCATTGCGATGCAAATGGTATGTGTTAGGCGTGTGAGGTCTGTGGTAATTTCTGGAATATTTTTGAAAAGTAGACATTGCAGGTGCAAGAGTGGAAATTTACATCCTGTAACTCTCTCTATTAGATTGAATACTTCCTGCCAGACATTTTTAATTTTGGGGCATTCCCAGAAAATATGTATCAGAGAGCCCACTTCATTACAACCTCTGAAACAATTTGGGGAGATCTCGGGGTAGAATTTATTCAATTTTTTGGGGGTATAATACCATCTCGTGAATATTTTAATAGCCGTTTCCCTCACTCCTAGGGATTTGGTTGTCTTACACATATTTATCCACATGTCTCGCCAGTCGGCTATTGATATAGCAGTCTGTAGTTCCGACTCCCATTTAACCATGTAACCAAGTTTTGTATCTGGATCACAATTGTTAAGTGAGGAATATATTGTAGAGATATGTCCCCTACTTGAGAGATCTTTTAGACAAATATGTTCATATGTGCTGAGAGGAGATCCTGAAGGCTTAGGGTAGTGTGATTCAAAGAAGTTTTTGATAAGGTCATAATTGAGCTTTTCCGATAGTGGGATATTTTTGGTGTGTAGTAACGACTCAAAAGAGAGGAAAGTCCCACCATCATATAAGTCTAGTAATGAAGTCAAATTATTACCGGACCACCATGCGAATCTCTCAGGGGTAATAAATGCTTCAGAAAATCTGGGGTTTCCCAAAAAGGAGGTGCCGAGAGGGGGATGAGATGCGAAGGACCATTTTTTGATGACAAGTCTCCACATCCTGAGAGCGTCAGAAACGATTTTATTACGGGAGGAGATTTTGCGTATAGGGACTATGTGGTCCCATAGTAGCCCTGCTAAGTGGTATGGAGCGACTGAGTTTTCCTCAAAGTTAATCCAAGGTAGATCTGAGGAACGATCGTGCCAATGGGCCATTTGGGCCAATCTACTACTAATATAGTAAAACCATATATTAGGAAGGCCCAGACCTCCAGTACGTTGGTGATGATATAGTATGCTCGCTGCATACCTGGGTTTTTTGTTGCCCCAAACGAATTTATTGATTATAGATTGTAACTTGGTGATGTATGCTTTGGTAAGGTAAATGGGAAGCGCACGGAACAGGTATATAAATTTAGGAAGAATGGTCATTTTGATCGCTGTGATCTTACCTAGAAAAGATAGTTGGTATGAGGACCACATTTGGAGCATACCTCGTATCTTGGCAAGCAACGGAGGATAGTTGGATTGAAAAATAGAATTGTAATGTTTATTAAGTTGTATTCCCAGATATGAAATCTTCTCGGAGGCCCAGACAAACGGGAAAAGGGTCTTCAGATGTAGGGTGTCGGACTCTGAGAAGTTAATTGGTAGGGCTACCGATTTGGATAAATTGATGCTAAGACCTGAGATTCCTGCAAAGCTTTCTAAAGTATTCAATAGATTGGGTAATGTGGTGAAAGGGTCTGGTATGTACATGAGAGCGTCATCAGCATATAAGTTTAGTTTGAATGTCTCGGAGTTCTTTTTATATCCTGAAATTCCAGTATGTCTTTTAATCGCAATCGAGAGCGGTTCGATGGCAAGGGCAAATAGAAGTGGTGATAAGGGGCAGCCCTGTCTTGTGCCCCTGCCCAAAGGGAAGAAAGATGAGTTACAGCCCGGGATCTTAATTCTCGTTTTAGGATTTTTATATAGAGCAGAAAAGCCATTTAGAAACTCGTTAGAGAAGCCGAATCTGGGTAGTAATTTTCCAAGATAGCTCCAAGTGACACTGTCAAAAGCTTTGTGTATGTCCAGTCCTAATAGTACCAATTGTTTTTTAGATAAATTTGCGTCTTGTATAATGTTGCATGCAAGTCGAATGTTATCCGTAATTTGACGGTTGGGGATAAATCCTGACTGCGATGATGAGATGAGTTTTGGGATAATTTGGGATAATCTAGAAGCGAGGATTTTACTGAATAATTTAAGGTCGTTATTAATAATCGAAATTGGCCTAAAGTTTTGGGGGCTAGAAAGATCCTTGTTCGGTTTGGGGAGAAGAGTCATGTTTGCTAGGGACATTTCTTCTGGGAAGTCGTTGCCCTTAAGTATGTGATTAAAGAGTATTGTAAGTTTAGGGGATAGAATAGGAGTAAACTTTTTATAGTATGAAGCACTGAAGCCATCTGGGCCCGGTGCAGATGAATTACGAAGGGATTTAATCATATTAGTTACTTCAGTTTCTGTAATGGGGGCATTTAACTGCTCTATATCCAAGGGAGAGAGTGATGGGATAGGGATTTCATCAAACCAGATTTGAGAGTGTATTGGTGTGGCGTCAGAGGGGGAGGAAAGTAGTGTAGAATAAAATTTTTCAAAAATGCTCAAAACCTCCTTGGGATGAGAAGTGGTCATTCCTGATGATGTATTTAATTTATATACGTGTGGAGGTTTTAACGTTTGGTTCAATTTCCTTGCCAGCATTGTGGAAGCGGTGTTACCATATAGTAGGAATTTGGATCTTGAGTGTCTGAGGGATTTCTCTGCATTATCTGAGAGAATGTTATTTAATTCTATTCTCTTTTGGTCAATTAATAGCCTGGTGGATTGATCATGTAATGTAATATGATTTCTATACAATAATTGTAATTCCTTGGTGAGATCTTGAATCTTAGCGGTACGTGCACGGTTTTTTCTAACTGCTAACGAGATTAATTTACCTCTTATATAGGCCTTGTGAGTGACCCATGTGTTTGGGATTGAGGTGTCCACAGTAGGGTTTAATCTAAAAAATTCGGATATGGAATCGGAGAGTTCCTGAGAGTCTATCGGATTGGCTAATAGGGAGTCATTAAGTCTCCATGAGAAGGGAGTAGGAGAGAGACCTATTCCTGATGTGTCATATAGCACCATATGGTGGTCCGACCACACGCATGGAACAATGCTAGCAGAGATCGAATTGGCTAAGACCACTTGTGAGCAATAAATGTAGTCAATCCTAGCTGAAGAATTGTGCGGGTTAGAGTAGAACGTAAACTCTTTGGAGCCCATATTAAGACACCTCCATGTATCTACTAACTGTAAGTTATTGAGTCTACGCTCCAAGGATCTGGGGAACGTCTTGGAAGTCGAGTTTGGGTTGCTCCTATCCATGGTGGGATGAGAGACCATATTGAAGTCACCGCCTAGGATAATGTGGGAAGAGTGATGTTTTTCCAATATGTTAAAAAAATCTGAGAAAAATTTAACTGTGGCTCCATTAGGGGCATATATATTAGCTATTGTTAATTCCTTTCCCATAATGCGTCCCTTAATTATTATAAAGCGACTTTCTGTGTCTCTATATACCTCTTGGACATCCAGCGGGAAAGAATTATGAACGAATATTGCTACACCTCTACTTTTAGAGGAGTGTGTGGTATAAAAGGCCTGGTTATATGTCTTATGGAAGTATTTGGGGTGATTGTGTTCAGCAAAATGCGTCTCTTGGAGCAACAGGATTTTGGCGTCCAAACGCTTGAACTGGTGAAAAGCTTTCCTGCGTTTATTAGGGGAATTAAATCCCTGCACGTTATGTGAGACTATTCTAATGGTCATTTTGAGGCGAGAAAGTGGAATTTGCTATGGTGGGGTTTTAGGGTGATCGAGGTGTCTAAGAACCCATCCGTGGAGTTCAAAATTTGGAAGGGCCGTGGAGTAAGTGAGGGCGGACCCGGGGGATGAAGGTCTAGGTTGTGTAACTCAGGGACATCCTGTGTCCGGAAAAGGTTAACCCAAGCACATGTTAATAAAAGGCATTCTGGATAACTGTAGGTATTGAAATGTCTGTGGATATACATTAATAAATATGAAAAACTCAAAAAAGCAAAACTATAAAGGTCAAAGTTTAACAAGTAAGATATACCATGGATCAGTAAACCGTTAAGGTACTGATAAAAGAGTAACATAAATGAAGGATAAACTCCTTCTAAACAGGCGACCGAGAGCCAGCAGCAGAGCAGAAGGAGAATCGGCCCATAACCGGGAATCAGAAAGGGCCTGACCTCCCCGCGACCACCAGTGGCCACCGGTCGACTGAGTGGGTACAACATGTACAAGCACGGGACCTCATTTAGGCCTCTTGAAGGATCCCTTCGAGGAGAGAAGGGAACAAAATTAGTGCAATGTCTGGTTATAGGTGGTTCTAAAAGAACCTAAAGGGAACAACATCGAGAAAAATCCAACAAAGATAGGGAGAATAAGAGGGTTGGGGGGGGAGGGATGCGGGTGTGGAAGGGAGGGGGGGAGGGGGAGGGAAGGAGGGAAAAGGATCAAAAAGCATACATTTTGGTAGTATATAAATCCATAACAATTATATTTCCTTCATATGAATTCAAGATCGTGTGGAAAAATATAAGGAGTATTAAAAAAAAGAAGGAAAAAAAAATGGAAAAAATAACTTGCGGATTAGGATGAGAACACCAAAAGATCTTGATAGATGTTAGGAGCAAAGATTGATTGGAGTCAATGATCTTCAGATGAGGATTCCTTGCAGTTCAGGATTTGACCATTAGGTGTCTCCCTTTGTCCACTGAACAGTGAATAGTGCTGTGGAGTATATTGGTACTGCATGGGAAAAAATTAAAAGGAAATGGGGAAAAGAGGACGGGGAAGAAAAGAGAAAATATGAGGGATTAAAATAAAGAAAGTACGTCAGATAAATCTCATGCTTAATGTTTTTTTGAGGAATCTCCAAGTATAATTCCGCAAAATTCTTGATTCCTAAGAATCAGATGATGTGAAAAATAGCAGAAAGCCTCAGATCCTGTCATTACGTGGTCTTCTGTTTCCTCTTCTAGAAGCCGGGGTTTGCCAAAGCGGTGAAGGTCTAGGAGCAGGGGGGGGTGAGGGGTTAGAAGAGGGATCCATCAGTCCTAGCTTAATAAGGACTTCACGACCCTCTGGGATATTAGTAGCCACGTACGTGGAACCATTGTGAGGGATTACAAGCTTAAACGGGAAACCCCATTTATAACGTATACGTGCAACTTGTAGGATTGTCGTGATTTCTTTTAGATTGCGTCTTCTCTCCAGTGTAGCCTGTGAGATATCCGGGAAAATCTGAATTTTATTGCCGTCGATAAGGATATTTGGGGTGTTCCTCGCAGCCCTGAGGATTTCCTCCTTGGTCAGGAAGTCCTTCATACATAAGATAATATCCCTTGGTGGTTTATCAGCAGGAGGTTTTGGACGGAGGGCACGGTGGATTCTATCACAAGAGAACTGGGACTCCATTACTTCAGGCAAAAGCGATTTAAACAGGCGATTTACTGTGGGTATGAGATCGGTATAGGTTTCAGGGATCCCCCTTAACCTCAAATTATTACGCCTGTTGCGATTGTCCAAATCCTCAACATGTGCCTGCAGCTGGTTAAATTCTGAGCTTAACAGCTCATGATCTCTGCTCAGCTCTCTGTAAGCTAGGGACAACTCATCATGCTTTGCCTCCAGCCTGTCTGTTCTTCCTCCAAGGGCAGAGATCTCCTGTGTAAGGGTGGTCTCTGTCTTGTGGAGCTCAGCCTGGAACTTTGCCATCAGCTTAGTGCACATAATTTCCAGGCTATTATCAAGGTCTTGTTTTGTGAGGGGAGCAGGGTACTCACAGTTTGCAGGGGTCAAGGAAGTCTTAGGAGCTGAGGTCTGTATGTTGCTGCCGACATGCACAGGAGGAGGAGGAGGGGTGGCGCCATCTTGCTCCATGTTAAACTTCTCCCGGGCTCTTAGGAGGTAGTGGGTGAGGGACTTCTGAGGAGTCTTGCGTTTTTTCCTCTTGCAGGAAGACATGCACAGGAACTGTGGCTGCCAGGGGGTGATCTTTGAAGGAGTTTCGGCGGTGGTATATGGCCCCTGTAGCCGGGATCACGGCCAGAGTGAGTGGAGCAGCAAGTTCAAGCCGCCATCCGTCCCGCGCCGCGCATGCGCACATCACCAGCTTTCATTTGAGCCATAAATTGGCCAGTTTGGAGGATTTTTCGTATTGCGGCCTAGTGCGTGCTCCGAAGCCAGGGACTTTCCTGCCGGGCGGCGCGATTGCGGCCACGGGACCGGATCTCGGCACGGCCATATGCACTCGGGGGGCTCCACATACCCATCTGGACTCAGCATCTGCTAAATTGAAGCCCGTGGGACCCGCCGCTTACCCCTGACACACCGAGGCCTACCCGCCGGCTGAAGCCGCGGTCTTTCCTGCGGGGGACCGCGATCCACACGTTGGAGACCCGGTAAGAACTCTCCACATCCCGCACCGAGCCATCCTCACTGGGCCTCCTGCAGCTCCACAAGAGGTCCTGTGGACCATAAGCAGGGTAGGCAGGGCGGATTGATGAAAGACGGGACCCACGGCCTAACCGCGCACCGCAGCCACTGTATCCCCGGGCTCGCGTAGGCCGCATCTTACGGAAGGGTATGCCATCCAGCCCTCGGCCATTCTGACTTGATCCAGTGAGACTGCCACAACACCTCCCCATCGCTAACACAGTGCTGTGCAGCCAATTCCAGCACTTTCAAATCGGGCCTATTGCGGCCGGCCGCCATCTTTCCTAGGCCCCAATTCCACCAACTACACCAGGGTTCCCCTGAGGACTCATCGCTCCTGGTACAGCCTCTAACCCCCTACTCAGTCAGCATCTGGTACAGCAATTTTCCCCTACTCAGTCAGCATCAACTACCTTCTCACTGCTGCCACTCTGCATAACTGGTCCATCGGTTTTGGGCCCTATAAATGATGAACTAACACTTGTACTAATACGCTGAGTAGCTCCATTACCGCTATCCCTAGAAGGGGCGCATGTGCGGGTCTCGGTGAGATAGACATGTCTGACTGAGCTCCGCTCTGACGCGTGACACCCCGCTGCCTGAATCGGTGACCAGCCACATCGCACCTAGCCCGAAACCCCCTCTCAGCTTGCCTCAAACACCCTCCAACCCACCATGGTGTCAGGGGGCGCCAAATCCAGGCTTAAAAGTTGCTTTAAAGGACGCAATGTCCTGGTGAGAGCCTCCTCCAAAATGACTCCGCAGTTAGCCTCCTGCTCGAAATCCAGCACCTCCAAGACCCCTCGGTTTGCTCGACCTCACCCTGACGAGGGTGAGTCTGATACTGACATTCCGCTTACACAGGGGGTCAAAACCTATGATCCCTCGCAGTCTGAACTCCTCCAACACTTTGAGCACATTCTACAGAAGGCCCTGAAACACACCTCAGAACAGATCACAGATAAGCTCACAAGGGAGATCAGGGAGCTAGGCCAGCGCACCTCAGATTTGGAAATTAAGGCAGACGAACTTGAAGTTTGCATCTCTAATCACTCTGAAGACCTTGAGGCCCTAAGGGAAGGAAATCAGGCCCTGCAGGACCAATTGGAGGATCAAGAAAATAGGGCCAGATCCTCCAAGATTAGGATCCGTGGGATACCCGAATCTGTGGTAGATTTACAGTCCACCATCACAGCACTCTTTCAGGAGCTCTTACCCTCTATCCCCATTGAACGCCTGGAAATGGATCGCGTTCACAGAGCCCTGGCCCCACGCAAACCTGAGGGTCCACCCAGGGACATTATAGCAAAATTACACTATTGTAGAACCAAGGAACAGCTCCTGCAGCCCGCCAGGCACAAAGACTCCCTCCACTTTCAAGGCTATGACTACCAACTTTTCACGGATCTCTGCAAAGCCACGATCACTAAACGCAGAGAATTTAAACCCCTGCTACAAATCCTCCAGCAAAATCACATCATCTATTCTTGGGGTTTCTCTTTGTCAGTACGAGTTACCCTTCAGGATCGCAAGCATACCTGCAAAACAACTGCTGAGCTCCAGCATCTTCTTCAGGAGCTGCACCTGCTCTCACCACCATCCACTCCTGCACCCCTTCCGCAGCACAGACGCTCTGCATCACGCTCTCCACGGAAACCTGCCACCTCCACTTCAACCACCCCCAAGAGGAGCCGATTTATCTCCCCGCTGCCACCTTCTGCTGATTCCATGGACTGAAAGTCCCACGCTGTGATGCATCCTGAGCCCTCTTCTCCACCTGCCAGGTTCGGGTTTTTCTATCCTTCGCCTCCCATGATGCCTATGATAGATTGTTACTTCCTCACTGTTTGTCTCCTACTACGGCTTGACTGTCCCTTAGCATGGGAACTTGAATCTTCAACCTGGACGGCTTCTGGATATGCTGGACTCCATCTACGGATGAATCTATTCCACGTTTCTGCTCAGTCATCTAAGTGGGTAGTATACCGCAGCCAAGTGTGCATCGCATTTTTGAATAACATTATTATTATTATTTTTTTTTTCTCTCCTTTTTTTTTTTTTGTGTTTTGCGGGCACTTGCCCCACCTGAGGCTCCTCCTCCTACTTGCCGAACTTATCTGACTTATTTTGAGTTAAGCATTTTCTACTGCTACCTGCATACTATTCAATGTCTCCCCTGGTCACCACCATGCATCTTGTCTACTACCAATACTTATAGGCGGCAGTGTCACTTGTCGGTTGCCACTGCAGCCACCTTCTCACCTACGGAACCCTCCTTTTTCCCCTTCCCTCCCCCTGCCTTAGCACGTATCTCTGTCTACTCCAATGTCTCTTTGTCCTCTTCCCTCCCCTCTCTGTGCTTCTCCGCCTTCCTCTTTGCGCTGCCTTCCCCTCCCCTTCCCTTAGCTCGCCAGGGGGATCCGGCCCCCCTATCCATGCTTTCTAAGTTTGGAAAGTCTCTCCCTAATGACCCATGGCCGCCCTGAACATTTTGACCCTTAATGTACAGGGTCTTAATTCCCCACAGAAGCGCCGCAAGGCCTTCCGCTCGCTTGCCTCGCTAGATTTGCATGTTGCCTGTTTGCAGGAAACTCACTTTTCTGCCTCACATACCCCTAACTACCTAACTGCCGCTTTCCCTCAGTTTTTTATAGCCTCTGCCACTGTCAAGAAAAGAGTGGTTTTGATAGCGTTTCATCGGACTGCTCCATTCACGCTTCATACATCTATTGCGGACCCTGAGGGTAGGTACCTTATACTTGTTGGCACTCTACTGGACACAGACGTGACCCTGGCATCGTACTATGCACCCAACTCCAAACCAAACTCCTTTCTCTCTCATTTTCTTCAAATTGTTGAACATCATACGAAAGGTATGACTATCCTATGTGGGGACTCTAACCAGGTCCTCTATCCTTTTCTGGACCGATCTCCTGTGGCACCTTCTCAATCCCCACATCGTGTCACTTTTCAGCATCTACTCCAAACTCATTCCCTAGTCGACACTTGGCGCGAACACAACCCATCCAAGAGACAATACACTTTTTATTCTAATCCTCACAAAACCTCCTCACGTATAGACCATATCCTCACTTCCGTGGCGACTTCTCCCTCTCTCTTGGCATCTTCTATTTTACCAATTCCCTGGTCTGACCACCAGGCAGTCGTTTCTTCTTTCGATTCCCTTATCCCTAAACAACATACTTTCTCCTGGTCTTTGAACAATACCCTTCTTACTCACCCTGCCCATAGACTTGAAGTAGCAGCGGCAATAAAAGACTATATCACTCACAATGACACCACCGACATTGCTCCACTCACGATTTGGGAAGCCCACAAATCTGTACTCAGAGGCACCCTCATCAGCTTAGCATCCTGACGTAAGAAGGAACGCCACCGCATCTATCAAGCCTTAGATTCCTCTTTTACCCGGGCCCATGACTGCTTCTAAGCTCACCCCACCCCTGAAAATAAGAAAATTCTTGACAAGGCCAGCCTGCAACTATACCTCTTCCTGACTGATTCAGCCGAAAAACAGATCCGATGCTCCCAACATAAGTTTTATACTAAAGCGAATAAACCTGACACTTTCCTTGCCCTTTCTCTTCGCAACGCCACTGTCACCTGAAAACCGATCCGATTGAAAACTTCCCCCACAACCTACACTAGCAACCCCGTCAAAATTCTTGAAACCTTTCGCCGACATCTCACCAAACTATACTCCCAGTCTCAACCCCCGACTGACTCCCAAGTCTCCGAATTTTTCTCTGACTTTACTCAGCCCACTCTATCTGATTCTCAACGCTATGCCCTGGAACGGCCTATCACGGATCTGGAAATTAGTAATACGCTCAAAGGCCTTAGGCTTAACAAATGACCTGGCCGCGATGGTTTCACCGCATCCTACTACACACATTTTTCTGACCTCCTAACCCCCATGCTCTCTAAGGCTTACAATTCTATACTTAAAGGCCACTCCTTTGGTCTGGATTCCCTCAAAGCAGCCATCTCTATGATACCTAAACCATAAGCTGATGACTCCTCCTGGTCCAATTACCGCCCAATCTCTCTTCTCAACATCAACATAAAAGTGATGACCAAAATACTGTCTACACGCCTTAACCCAATCATAGGATCACTGATCCATAAAGACCAAACAGGCTTCATCCCTTGCCGGCAAGCTGGAGACAATGTACATAGGGCCATACATCTTACCTATCTTGCCTGTCGTCGTAACATCCCTGCTTGCTTTGTCTCCCTCGATATCAGAAAGGCATTTGACAATCTGTCTTGGTCTTACTTACAAACTGTACTGCACAGATGGGGTTTTGGTCCTCACTTTCTTTCCTGGATATCCTCGCTATATTCTTCCCCGTCAGCGTTTGTCCGTTATGCTGGTTTTCAATCTTCTCCTTTCCCTATCAAATCTGGTACCAGACAAGGCTGCCCCCTATCCCCTCTCCTCTTTGCACTCGCGATTGAACCATTAGCCCTCAAAATCCGTGCCAATCCTGATATCAAAGGCCTCGAATTGGGGGGTCATCACCACAAACTATGTCTATTTGCAGATGATATCCTCTTGTTCCTCACGTCCCCTCTCACCTCAGCCCCTAATCTTCTTCTTACCCTGACTCAGTTCGCGAACATCTCAGGCCTCGTTGTTAACCACACAAAATCGAAAGCACTCAATGTCTCCTTACCCCCCCTCCTCTCCCACTTACGAACGGTACTCCCCTTTTCCTGGACGACACACTACCTACCCTATCTAGGAATTAAGTTGACAGCAGACCCCCGGGAGCTTTTTACAGCCAACTATCCCCCCATGCTACTTCACCTAACGAAGCTGATGAACTCCTGGTCTTCCTTGCCTCTTGCCTGGATGGGGCGCATCACCGTTACCAAAATGGCTATCCTGCCTAAAATCTTGTACCTATTTCGAGTACTACCTATTTGTGTCCCCTCTTACTACCTCCGTCAAATCCAACGACGTACTTTCTCCTATGTCTGGGGTAAGACCAGACCTAGAGTTTCACGCCGAATCCTCCATCTTCACAAACTCCAAGGCGGTTTGGGTCTCCCACAATACGCCAAGTATTATCAGGCGGCCCAATTAGCCCAGCTGACCAAATGGCATGCCTCTCATGAAATCCCCCTCTGGGTGTCCCCCGAAGCGGTCAAATGCGATCCCCTCTCTGTTGTTTATTATGGCTGTCACCGTCGGACCGTCGGTCTCTTTCGAATCTTATCCTATGTCATTACCTGCGTCTTTGGAATACCCTTAAATTTAAATATCAGCTCCAATCCCCCCACAACCCCCTGTTTTCATTTCTACACAGCCGATCCTTCCCCCCAGCCTGGGAAGCCCCATCGGCATTCCGTACTTGGGCGACGGCTGGCCTTCTCAGAGCACATTCCTTGATCACAGGAGGCGCCGCACCGTCACAACTAACAGCTGAGGTCCGCACTGCAGGCGGCCGCGAGCATCTGAGTGATACAAGCCAATTTCTTGCTGTCAAATGTAAGTTCAACTCTGTTTTTACCAATAAAAGTTTGTGGGATAATGCACTATCGCCTATTTTTTTCCATCCTAGCATCTGCATGAATATACCTGCGGGGGAGATTGAGAAGAAGAGAGAGGCCACAAGAAACATCAGGGAGAGATCCCGGCATCCCTTATAACTGTGGTGGGGAAGACCCTGTAACAAGGGTATATACATGCTGGAATACATCCATTATCTGGTAAGAAGCCAATTAATCTGTCTCCAGCACCAGGGGTGTATAGGTGTGTAGCCTTTGCCTCCACGGTATCAGGTGCTGTCACTTCAAGGTGTAATTACATTCTGCCAAAAAATCTCTATCTGCTGGTAAGAAGCCAATCCTGAAGGTGGTGGGAATTTAATGTGTGTCACTGAACACCCTATTGGACCTTTATTTTTGGATTTACTTACCACTGGAGTCTTCACATGTAATTTTTATTTATGTTTTGAAGCATGGACATTGCACTGTGGACTTTAATTTGTTGAATTTCACACCATGGTTAAGGGTATCTCACATTTGAAGTTGATGATTTTGTGGGATTTGTTTATTCATATATTTTGTATGATTGTTACAAAACTAGTATCACATATATTTGTGATCATAGACATGTTGTTTGAAATAATATAATTTGTTTAGTGCCCCAGACCACCACATTTTTAATTCATGACACCATTGTTTACTACTGTGATCCCTGTGATTGGTCACAACTATCACATGGTACAGGGCCAATCACAGCAGTACTGTACCATGTGATAGCTGTGTCCAATCACATCTATCACAGTAGTTCCCAGCCAAACACTGTCAGAAATGATTGCTTATACATCCCTCTCTGGTCACTGTCACAACAGAACAATGACACTAGTGCTGCCAGTCCCTAATCACTGCTGCACCAGCCAAAGTGTCCCTGATCACTGCCACACTAGTTATATTGTCCTGATCACTGCCACACCAGTTACAGTGGGGCTGATTAACTTAAACTAGAGAGTGCAACATTTTATGCAGCTGTGGGTGCTAGCCAATCAGCTTCTAACTTCAGCTTGTTCAATTAAGCTTTGACAAAAAACTTGGAAGCTAATTGGGTTCTATAAAGATCTGATTTTGCACTCTCCAGTTTTGGTATATCAACCCCTCTGTCTCTGATCACTGTCACACCAGTCCCCGTGTCTCTGATCATCGCCTCACCAGTCACAGTGTCCCTTATCACTGTGACAAGAGTTACAGTGTCCCTGATAACAGGCACACCATACTCATAGTGTCACCAAAATGAGTTATTCTCATGTCCAAAGAGTCATCTGTGTTTGCTCTTCAGAGAGCATTTGACAGGCAATGCTAAGATATTGTATCGCTTCCTCACCACCTCATTCACTTGATCATAATTAGCAGGCGTACAGGGGTTATACTGTATTTCCTGCCACAGATGCAAAACAAAGCATTGCAGCCACAGCATGTGAATGCCCTGGCTACTCCCTCTGCAGCTTCTTCCGCCCCCCCCCCCCAACCTCACATTCAAATAAGCACTAATAGTGCAGCAGATCACCACCAAACCAATCATAGTGTTGCCAAACCAGTGTAGCTAGAATAAATGTTCCTGATTGCCACCACATCTGATGATTGCAGCAAACAGTTTTCATGATCGTTACCACACCAGTCCCAATGAATGATAGCAACAGTTTTCCTTATCACATCCACACCAGTTGCAGTGTCACCACACCAGTGTGAAACAGCAAACCGTGTCTCTGATTATCACCACACTAGTCCCAGTGTCACCAGACCAGTGTAAGTCAACAGCAAACCGTGTCTCTGATTATCACCACACTAGTCCCAGTGTCACCAGACCACTGTAAGTCAACAGCAGTGTTCCTGATCTCTGCTACTCAAGTCCCACTCTTGTCACACTAGTGTAGCCAGCAACAATGTTCCTGATCTTGCCCCACCAGTGCAGTGTTGTCTCTGTCTGCTGCCTGTAATAACCCCATCCGATCTATTGACTCTGTCTCTTCTGGCTATCTGGACCGATCGTTTGCCTGTTTGCTGACCATGTCTCTGCCTGCTTCCTGAACTGACTGTAAAAAAAAGCTGGGATTGCTTAGAAGGAGTAGTAGAATGTGGTATTGGGTATAATTCTAAGTATTCCTGTGCTGTGTGTTAGAAATATCTTATTAATTGACACATTTTTTTTTTTTTAAATATGCATTTTCCGAAAAAAATGAATTCTTCAAAAGACTGATTATGGCTTTTGGGATGTTTGGTTTCAAAATGTGGTCATTTAGTTGGTGTTTCCACTGTCCTTGTGCTCCAGTGCTCCAGGGCCTACAAAAGTATGATAATAGCCACTTGCAGATCGTAATATGTATATATATGTTGCAGATTGCAAGTGGTTTTCTGAGGTTATGTTTTTTTTTTTTTTAGCCAGCAGCTGGCGTTCTCATGAAAGTGGCTCGAGCAGATCATGAGCCGCTGGATTGCTTTCAGAAATGGCAATAAGGGATGTCCCCCCTCCCAATGCTCACCAGTTTTTCTCAGACTTCCCATTTTCACCGGCGAGCCCATAAAATGATCTGATGGTGCAGTTGGCTGGTCACAGAGGCAAAAAGATACTTGAACATTCTTAATTGCCTCTAGGGCCTTTGAGGACCAGAGCAATGTCATGACGTCACTTAAGGTCTTAGGTGAAAGTAAACAGTGTAAAAAATAAATAGGAAAAAAAAGTGCCCCCATCCCTCTGAGCTCATGTGCAGAAGCGAAAGCATACCTAAGTGGCACACGCATATGTAAACGGTGTTCGCACCACACATGTGAGGTATTGCCACAAATTTTAGAGTGGAAGAAATAATTCTAGTTCTAGACCTCCTCTGTAACTTTAAACAGGTAAGCTGTAAAAAAATGTTAAAGCTTCATTAATGGAGATTTTTAAGTACTGTAGTTTGTCGCCATTCCACAAGTGTGCACAATTTTAAAGCGTGACATGTTAGGTATCTATTTACTTGACGGAATATCATCTTCATACTTTACAAAAAAAATTGGAGCATATATAGTGTTTTATTTCGTTTTTTTATTCGTTAAATTGTTTTTGTTTTTTTGAAAATTGCGTTTAAAAACCTCTGAGAAAATACCCTGTGATATAAAAAATTGCAACAATTGCAACAATGGCCATTTACTAGGGGTCTCTGCTGCTGAAAATTAATAAATAAATATATATATATATATATATATATATATATATATATATATATATATATATATATATATATATATAGTTCCCATTTAGAAGGCTTATATGCAAGTAATTGGTCATAAGGGGTATGGGGGTCTGGGTACTGCCCTGGGAGACATATATCAGTAATGAAAAAAAAGACAATTGTTTTTTTCAGGAGCAGTGATTTTAATTATGCTTAAAGTGCAAAAATAAAAATGAAAAATTCCTTTAAATACAGTGCCTGGGGATGGGGGTGTCCCCTTAATGTGCCTGCAAAGTGGCACATCTGTAGCATGTATAAAGAAAAAAAAGAGTCAAATCCCATTTAAAATGACCAGATATTGAAAAAAATAAAGAAAAAAAAAATGGTGTAGAGTTGACAAGGGATTTATGGGGGGGGGGGGACACTATTTTTTTTTTTTATTAAAGGATTTGTCAAAAAATGTTTTGTGTGGTTATTACTTTTGTACACTTTTTTTGGTGAATGTGTAGGGGTACTATGTACCCTATACCCATTTACATAGGGGGGGGCTGGGATCTGGGGGCCCCCTTTAACAAGGGGACTTCCAGATTCTAATAAGCTCCTTGCCCGCAGACCCCAACAACCACAGTCCAGGTTTGTCTGGAATGGGATATTGTCCCCATCAACATGGGGACAAGGTGCTTTGAGGTGGGGGGCAGCACCAGCCTGCCAGGCTACATGCCCTGATAAGGATCTGGTATGGATTTTGGGGGACTCCACACTTTTTTTTTTAATTTTAGAGTGGGGTTTCCCTCCAAATCCACTGTGTTTTTTTCCTTATTTTTTAATCTACACTTTATCGGGAATCCAATTGACAGCTGATGACTCATCAGTTGTTAGGGATGCCGCAGACGGCTTCCCAGCCCCGTTTCTTAACAATCAGCTTACACTACGCTCTAATTGGGCAAAGCTTTGCCCAATCATGGTACAGAATGCACCATGCAGCGCTTAGTGTAGTGCAGGATGTTTGTCTGGGCGAACACCCTGCAAATTTAGGTGTTCGGCAAACAACCGAACGGCCTTAACTCATGCTCGGACTGAACCATTCACCCATCCCAAGTAATTTTCTAGCAAATAATACTACTTTAAATTTTTAAACAAAAAGTGCCAGTTGGATTGTAATCGTTAGATGTGTAATTTTTGGCACTCAAAAGCCTGAAGGTGCTCCTTGGATTTTGGGGCCCTCTTTTTGGCTAGACTGAGAAAAAGTCTTACGCATATGGTATCCACTTACTTGGGAGGAGTATTAAAATGTGTTTTAATGTGTCATTTTAAGTATGCCTATAATGGTAGTTAGAAATAGCTTATCAATTGAAAAATTTGTGTAAAAAAATATATTATTTCATTTTCTTTCCTGCATTTTCTAAAAACTTGTGGCAAAAAAAAGTACATTTTTAAAAGACAAACTATGCCTTTAAGATAATAAATTGTAGTGTTTCCTTTCCAAAATGGAGTCATTTTGTGGTTGTTTCTCTTGTCCTGGGACTTCAGATACTCAAAAAATAGGATAGATAATCAGGAAATTAGATGCATAATTTATGC
Source organism: Pelophylax lessonae (assembly GCF_965119305.1). Taxonomy (NCBI): domain Eukaryota; kingdom Metazoa; phylum Chordata; class Amphibia; order Anura; family Ranidae; genus Pelophylax; species Pelophylax lessonae. Next base: position 525,155,664 of record NC_138770.1, read on the forward strand.
TCCTAGAAACCCAAAGCTGTTTGTTTTGAAATGTGGGCTCCTCTATGCATCTAGGCTGTGAAAAATCTCACAACTGTGTTTTTCCATACTTAATAGGCATAGCAGAATGTGTTTTGGGAATGTAAGTATGCATATGCTGTGTGTGAAAAACAAATTGTTAAAATTACAATTTTGTAAAAAAATGTATTTAACTTAATTTTTTTTTTTTGCTCAGGTCTTTTTTCTTTATATAGTAAAAGAAGAAAAAACTCAGTGTTGATTAAATACCACTAAAATAAAACTCTACCTATCTTAAAACGTGATAAGAAATGGTTTTGGGTACAGTGTTGCATGACATAGTAACCGCCATTCAGGTGTGAGAGCTGAAAAATGGCCTGGACTGGAAGGAAGTGAAGGAAGTGAAAAGGTCCAGACATGAAGTGGTTAAAGAGGAACTCCACATTTGTTGAGATAAAAAACAATCCCCTCTGGGTGATCAATGAGCATTGCAGGCATTTTAACAAATATTGTAGCAGATTCCTACCCTTTGTTGCTCTGAAGAAAGAGCTGTTTGTTCCACTGTGTCCTTTAGCTAATGATTCTGAATGGGATGGACTGGTTCATTATTAGCAGATGGTGCACTCTCAGTATTCAGAAAAACTGTAGAGTCTGTCATACAGTATTTACCACTGGAGATTATCTCACCAAAACAAACGTTCTGTGATTTCAGTGATGCTTGATGAATTAAATCTTGGGGCAGACTTCTGATAAAATTAGGGAACCAATCATACAAGCAGGAAATAACATTTGGGTGGGGGGCAGGTTACCATATTGCATTAAATTTTTCAGAATATTGCAGCTGCGGAAGATTGAAAAGGAAATCAAATTTTTAATAACATAAAATTACAACATGGCTTGTGTAGCAATTGTATAATCTTTCTATTTGCTACATATATATTTTCCACAACATTGGAGTTATCTTGATGGCTGGTAAATTACAGTGTATTTTTTCAGTCGGGCGCCCTTTATAAAGTATTTTCAGTCTTGAGGCAGCCCTGTCCAAGGGTTGGTTCACGTTACTGTGTGTCGCGGAACAAGCCCAAAATCACGCTCGTTCCTAACACACAAACAAATGCTCTGCTCTTTAGGGGTGCCTTTTATTCCTAATGGTACCCCACAAATTGGAAAACAAGGGGGGGTTTTGGTGTGACCCAATTTAAAAAAAGAGTCAGGGACTTCTTTTCCTGCATTTCTGCTGGTAGGGAAGCCCATTGAAATGAATGGGCTACCCTACATGTAGCAAGCAGCCACAAAGATGTGGACCAAGGGCTTGTTCACATGTCAGGTTGGAGGGAAGGTAAAACCACATGGATGGGCTGTTTTTACCACCCCCAACTTCTTCCCCTTTAGCTGCAAAGGCAGCAGCTGGGGTGTACACATGCTGTGGCTGCAGCTGGAAGTATACCCAGGTTAAATGGGGCTGCACTGAAACCACCCCGCAACTGTGTACATTGCATGGTTGTGGTGTGGTAATGCTGCATTTACAGGCTTAAAACAGGTGGTGAGGAGGCAAAGTCTTTACCACCTGTTAAATGCTTCTGAAAAGCAATCTGAGCATGGAATGCTTTTCAGGGTAGCAGCGATCCTTGCTGCTGTCACAAAGAAGCCCTACAAAAGCAGTTCTGATGGTACAGGAATAGGGGGGTCTGGATTAAACATACATACACACACACACACACACACACACACACAAACACACACACATACAGAGACAAACACATGTACAAACACTGACACACATACAGACCTATGTACACATATATACAGACACACATGTACACATACACACACGTACATACGTACACATGCACACATGTACACGCACACACATATACATATGTACAAACATACAAATGTACAAACACATGTACACACACATACACATATACACACACATGTACACACACACACATATAAAGCCATTTGAAATATTCTAGCACAGTACATTTTTCATTTAGCTGGGTACTGCACTGTAGGGGGAAGCAGAGAGCACAGCACACTTCCCCTCCCTTTACTTTCACTTTTGAGGCTGACTGAGTTCTCTATCAGTGCCGATGTACAGTTCAGCAGGGGATCGGGAGATCGGGCTCATCTGACAGCCCTTCTCTCCCAGGATCCCGCGGCACACCTGAGGACCTCTGGCAAACTGGTTGGGAAAGGCTGGTCTACTGCAATGTGACATGTAATTTAGGATCAGCATAATGTCCACTTAAATTACTGCTCTGTTATATATGCTGTGCATCAGATAGTTGACCATCACCAGTTCTTCTGTCTACTTACTGATAGAAAATGTGCTATGTGTCAACTTTTATAACTTCATCAGTTTTTTAAGTTAATATACTTCTCTGTTTCCAAAATCAATTTTGGAATACAAAGTTTCTAATACTATTTGTCTATTTTCATCAAAGTCAAGTTTCTAGTAAACCTTCTTTTGCATATAAGCTTTCCTTATCTTTGCAATAATGACATTTTAATTATGTAATATTTGACACATTTAACTGATGTAATGATATATATCTTTAGGAGTTTAGGTGGAATCTCCCTTACCATGTTGTGATGGTGAGGAGTTAGGTATAAATCTCCATCAGTAATTGTAATATTAATGTATATATATACATGTACGAGATATTGAGTTTTGATTTTACATTTAGTTGAGATATGATTGTCACTTATATGAAGTTGTGTGACTTTCAGTCGGCAGTCAGTCCTAGGAACCTGATGAACAAGTACATTTAAAATGCATGCCTGAGCTACCAGGGGGCAACTGCTATTTACATGTAAACACATACTGATAGTATCATCCTGTAACTACATCTCTGTAAGCTAGACTTTCTGGGGCCAATGAATCTAGAAGGAATAGACTGACATGCCCGCCCTGATTTGTATCCTCCATATCAAATAACTCTCATTAAGATATGAAATGAGGATAAGCCATCTGTTGAGGGGTGGGCCACAGGCCTCAAGGATAAATCTTGCATATCTTAAGTAGCAATTTCAGAGCTACTCCACAGTTATGAATAAATTCCCCCCCCCCCCAACAGAGAGGAGTGGTTAGAAAGAGGCTTAATTAGGGGAGGGAGAATTGTCCTATCCTGAACGAGATATGCCCACAGGGAGGAATAGGGCATGATAGCTGAACCAATGAGAATAGCCCTATACAAGGCTATGGGATATGGGTCTATATTAACAAAGGTGTAGAGAGAGGGACTTCCTGTTTGGCATGGGAGAGCAAGAGGAAGCACTAAGGGTAATTATGAAGGAGTAAGGGTTACATTGTATATTCTCTTTGTGTCGGTCATAGTGTGTTTGTATATGAGTATATACTCTATACATTGTATTTGTTCAGTTAAACTAGGAATATTTTACATTTTGTAGTATGTACAATAGTTAGATTGTTGTAAATTAAGTAGGCTTTTCAAACTATATACCAATAAATAATTGCTGTGTTAAAACTTTCATTCAAAGTCATTGAACTCTCATTTTTAACCCAAATATTGTCTGAGATAAATTAACTCTCATATCTTTCGGGTAACATATACATGCACAAAAGATGAATGTACTCATAAAACATGTTAGCTCTTTTAACCAGTTAAGCCCATAGAAGACTTTGCAAAATACAGTGTCCGGATATTAGTTAGACCCCTGCACCCCATGTAGAAATCCCACATAAAAACAGAAAAAACACACATGAGTGGAAAACATTGAAAATATTCTTACTTTACAACGTGATTTTAAAAAATAAGGCAAATAAGTTAGTTCTCTAAAAATGATTGGGAAAATTATAATTTCAGATGGTTAACATAATTGCTGAAGATACGTTGAACACAGGTGTGAACTGAGTATTACATTAAACAATAAAAAAAAAAAAATAGAGGAAACAACATATTCACCTGCTTAGTAACCGGCCTGTAAACATTTTGTGTGAAAACAAAAAATATTTTTTCTAAATCATGTGCCAGCTCAAAGAAAATGAGCAGCTTGCAGGTACAGTGACCACTTGCATCATTCACTGTATAGCAAGTTATGCCCCGTGTCTAAGCCAACAAGTACATTTTTCTTCTACACATATGGGGGTTCATTTACTAAAACTGCAGAGTGCAAAATCTGGTGCAGCGGTGCATGGTAGCCAATCAGCTTCTAACTTCAGCATATTCAATTTAATCTTTTACAAAAAAACTGGATGCTGATTGGTTTCTATGCAGAGCTGCACCAGCTTTTGCACTCTACAGTTTTAGTAAATACACCCCACTGAGACAACTAGCTAAAGAGACAGTGAGGTTGATGTACTAAAACTGGAGAGTGCAAAATCTGGTGAAGCTCTACATAGAAAACAATCAAATTCCAGTTTTATTGCCAAAGCTTAATTAAACAAGCTGAAGTTGGAAGCTGGTTAGCAACCATGCACAGCTGCACCAGATTTTGCACTCTCCAGTTTTAGTAAATCAACCCCAGTATAATAGTTTGAGGGCAATTTATTTTTAAGTAAATTTTTAATATCTATGCAATTATTATTTTACAAACAAGCATAGAACGCTGGACAAAAATGAATATGGAATTAGGGTCTCTTATAGGGTCTCTCTAAATAAAAAATATGATCCCAAATAAAATATGACCGCGAATATTTCTACTTTGTCCACAGCGCCAAGACAAGGGTGACTTTGCCATCTTTCCAGTGATATCCTGGTAAATGCTGAGTGCTTCAACTGTTGTGAGAGAATGCCCCTGAACCTGTCTGAAGGACCTTTTCTTGAGATATGAGATACTCACATTCTTCTGGATCTCACTAGAAGAATCATACTGAGAAACTATAGGGTAAATCTGGTATTGCTCTCAGTCTTCAGATTTTTTTTTTGTCAAAGCTTAACTAAACAAAAAAGGAAGGAAACCACGCTTGTGCATAAAAAAAAAAAAAAAAACGATACATAGAGACAGCTGCAAGCACACTATGAGATATTATCATAGTAAAATAGCATTTATAAATAAAGTTTTGCGCTATACCAACTCGAAAGCATTCCAACAAACACAACATGAATGTAAAACCATAAAAAAATGGCCTTTTGTGAATATATACTACATGTTGTGAAAAGCTTCCAGGTGAAGATATCAAAACTCCTCCTTTAAACAGGTAAGTGACAGAGAGTCATCACAATCACCTCTTGAAAAGAACCACTACCTACAAATTCAGATTTCCGCTTACCAGAGGTAGATGACCTTCTAACTAAAGAAAGGCCAAGCAGGCTATTTGATGTGCAATCTTCCAAAAGGTTCAACTCCCACTGGTGATCCTTACAGGTCTCCACATCCAATGTCACTTCTCATCTCACCACCAATCAATACTCTGGGAAGTTGTCAGATCTTGGCTTTTGTTGAATGTTGAAACAGGATATATAGTGAACACTGTTTTTTTTTTTTTAACTTTGGTTCCCTAGCGAATAAAAGTTGTGCATCTTCTCCTATATTTTGTGCTAGTAAATCAACCTCTATGCAGACTTGAAGCCAGGAGTAAGGTAAGTAATGTATATTTACTACATTTTTATTACCGATTTTTTTACTTTCATGCTGCTACTTATTATGGGTTAGAGGACCCTCATATATTAAGCAGACCTTGTATTTAATGCAAGGTTCACTATAAAGAATAATTCCAGGCATCAGCATGTTTTACATAGTTACATTGGTCCAGCTTGCACCAATGTAACTATTTATAGATGTTCTAATGTGGATCCACTTCTATCATCGGCCAACACAAGAAACTTGGGTACCCTACTTGCTCTTTATATGGATTTGCAGCTCTCCCAACTTACGCTTCAATTGCTCAGAAAGATTAACACCATTACCAAAGCACTTTGAAACCATAAGTTTCCTTACAGATTGAGTAAACAAACAAAGTATTTTGTGCACAGGAATGGCAAATTGCATGCCATTACAACCCGAAAGAAGGTATGTACCTTCTAAACTTAGATCCTTTGAACAATCAAGAGCAGGTTGAACAATAGGATGACACCCTATATGCAGTTGTCAGGTCCTTCTTGCCACAGGTGTCTTGTAGACTTTGCATACCACTTTCTGCATTTACATCTCTATACCATGGGTCCTACATTTCTGTCACTCATTGCTAAGGGCCTGAATCATCTGGCCAAATTGTCTTCCTTATGGATAATGGCCCAAGGCTCTCACTGTGACATTCTCTGTGTCCATGAAAAACACTTAAATCAAGCTTCAGCTTTTACCTGTATGCACAAAGATTTCCCACACATTTATAAATCTAGCATATCGTCCACAAAGAGAGGTGTATTGGTGGAAATCAAAAATACAGTCTCTTTTTAATGCACCAATGTATTATAGCCTCTGATGATCGCTACATCATCCTAGCATACACTCACAATAACGTCCACTATGCATTAGTTAATCTTTTCTCGCCAAACACCCACCAAGTGAGATTCTGGAACTATATTTAAAAAAGTTTAAAAAAGTTCAAAACAATCTCTCCTACTCTGTTGTGACTTTATTATTGTTGCTGACAATCAAATCAAATGAACACTTCAGTCCCATCCAAATGATATGTCTCACCCATGCAGTATTTCCTCCATTCTCCAGACTTATAATTCTTACTCTAACTTAGATTTCTTCTTGGCCACATCAGATTTACATACCATAACCTAGTCAAACCATGCTCCCATCAGCACAAAGATACTGGATGCGCCACACTCAAAACCCACTTACATGCTTTGTTCAAAATTCATTCTGGTTCTGTCACTAATCCCTTCACTTTATAGTCTGCAAATAAAGCATACATTTGTGGAAGGTTTATAAAATTAGGTGCAGGGACTAAAAAGAAGAGGACACAGTATTTAGATACTCTTACTTCCAAGATTCACAATATAGTATCCCATAACAAAGTACAGGCCTGCCCCAAGCACAGAGCTACTCTAAAATGCCTTAGGCATGAACTCAGATTATTAATTTTGGAGGCATTCGAAAAACCACAAAAACAAATAAAAATGTCCTAATATGCCATTGGCAATAAAGTTAGAAAACTCCTGGAATGCCAGCTGAAGAGATACTATAGCAAAATGAAGATTCCATATCTTCTTCACCCTGTCACTACAGCCAAATTAAGCAACCCCCAAGACATAGCTGATGCATTTAGAACTTATTGTAGTTCCCTTTATAAGCATAAAGATTATGCTTTCACTGCCCAACCCCTTTCACCTAATACACAAAACCTCTTACACTACCCTACATATCCTTTTAATAATTGCAGGAACTGAACACCTGTTTTATTTTTATAGAAATTTGTAATAATTTAAAAAATGTAAACCTATTCTATCAAATTATAAAACCACATATGTAAAGCACTATCCCCAGTGTTCACAAAGGTTAAATATAGGTATTGTCCATTTAAACACACTGAAAATTATGTTTGAAATAAAGCCCCAAAAAAGTCATTTTTATAATAATAGGGTGATAAAAAGTCCACAAAAGTGCTTGTGAAAACAGAAGATCCAGATTCTCTTGTGCCAGGATGTGAGCAAACCAATCCAACGATCACCACTTTTCCACGTTCCTTCCTACTCCAGACCATGTTGTTCCCAGGATCTCTCAGTCAACCACAGGACCCACACCCAGGGTTTACATCCAATACCTCAGGACTGTGGGACTGCAGTTATTCAGCCACTCAAACCGCTACACCTTTTCCCCCATGGACCATGTAATTATTGCCATTGGTTCCGCCTCATCAGTGCCCACCAGTGCAGTCTCATCAATGCACATCAGTGAAAAATAAAAATTACATTAAAAAAAAGGTAACTAATGAAGATAAGTTGCTAGCAGCTCTGTGTTTACACTCTAAAAATATATATACATTCTAAGAAAATAAATTCATAAAAATCAATCCATATATGCAAATATATTTGTGCTAGTCAAATAATAGTAAAGTCCTCAAAACATGATAGTCCAACAAACATCAAAAGGTCAAATGTAAATCAAGATATCTTCTTCCACCACACCAATAGTGATAGCTCTGTCCTTATCTTAATTAAAGTGGAGTTCCACCCATTTTAATAAGTTTAGATGTATGTAATCCCTTTTAAAAATACTTTTACCAATGGAAACTATTTATTTATTTATTTTTTTGAAAGGAAATACCTTTTTTTCTTCTTTATTCATCCGCACTTCTGGGTCCGGCCGCCTATAGGCGATTACGTCACTCGGCGATTCGCAAGGGCTATTGGGATACATCCCTAGTGACGAAATCTCGCATTATTACACCGTCACCAGCTGTACTCGGATGCATTGCATTGAGTCCGTGCTCCACCTCGCCTCCACCCAGTCAGCTCTTCGGGATGTATTTCTTTGAGTCCGCACTCCGCCCCGCCTCCTCTCAGTGAGCGCTAACTGAAAGCATTACATCCCGTAGAGCTCACTGAGAGGAGGCAGTAGTGGGAAAATTTAACTAGCTATTGAAGAAGATTTTCCAAATTGCCTCAGAGGTACTAGCCTGTTCCCTAGTGCCCTCTCTATGAGTTCATTTATTAAACCTTGGTATTGATACTATTCTTTACCCTTTTATACAGCTATTGTTATCTTTTTGACAGCAAGATTAACAATTATGAGGCATGGAAGTCCAATAAGTTGCCATCTTTCACAGAGACAGGCAATATTATTCGGACTCACTATGATTATGAGCTTATGCTAGTTAGCTTATGTTAGCCTCTAGTAAGAGAAGACTAGCAACAGTTTCATCTCACTGATAGCCCTGGGTATGAGATACAATCAAACCTGGGACTGGGAACACACTGTCTGAAAAGCAGCTTTCAGCATGAACCAGCCAACTTTTTGGACAGTGTGTACAACAGTCTGTCTGACAGAAGATGACCTAATGACCAGCTTTTGTCAAAGGGACATACTGGAAAACCAGCATCCAATCAGTACTTGCAGTCAATGGCTGTGAGGGCTGATTAGTGTATTCTGGCAGGGGAGGCCCTCCCTGTCAGAATACAATAGCACAGCGGGGGTGATTGACACACCAACATCACTGTGTTAGAGATCTGTCAGTTTTTTTTTATTCAACCTGCTTGGTTAAACAAAAGGAAAACTTGCAGTGTGTACACAGCTTTAGATACTCATTATTAGAAGTAAGGTAGTTATGAGCGTTTGCTAATTTGAGACATATTTCTTTTACTCTTGGTAATTGAAGGCCTTCCTATCCATAGCATTCGCATGTACTTTTTTATTTCTAAAATATCATTACTGTTCTGATACCAAACCCTAACATTCTCGATGTTTGTATTCCTCATGGTAATTTTTATCTTTTTCAAGATGAAGTGCATAATTTGTTAATTCTTTCTATGGTTATTCCATCTACTGTTACTATTCAAACTTCAGTAAAAACATTTTGAACTAACAATAATAAGTTTAGCCCTGCCTTGAATATAATAAAGATAGATAATATATCCAAAAACACAATACATTCCCTGATTTGGTAAACACTTATGCAACAGCATAAATGGCAGGATGACATTGTTGAAAAGATAGATCTTTCATTTTCAAACTTGCATTTAGTCACCCTTACTTACTACTAGTCCACATTGTCAGTCTTCACTACCTAAAAATATCAAAGTTTCTAGTTTAAAGAAAAACCTGTCAGAACAGATATACAGGGGCATGCACTGTATTTTTGACTTACTAAGTAAACCACTGATCCCCCAAAAAATGTAAGCATGGATTTGGAAATTGGGATTCCTGACCTCTATTCTTGTTTCAGGTGACTTGCAAATGGTATCGCAAAGTTAGGAATGACAGACTTCGACCCAAGCTGAATTTGGAAAACACAGCTCACAAATATCTTTACTGACAGGTTAGCTTGGTGAACATGGTAGGACATTAAATACAATATACAGTAAACAAGGTATAGGGGGCTCTGTGAAGATATCTAATGTAAAAATATGATGAGGAATTTTCTAAGCATAAGCATTAAAAATGTAATCATTGTCATTGTTGTTGCTAGGGGGATGGTGACAAATTAGAGATGAAGGTGGATACCTAATTCCACAAGTGCATCAAATGATGGGTCTGATTAGTATATATTGGCAAACAGAACATAGAAACCAATTCAGTGTGACAAGGTAGAGAAATAATAATTGCAGTATAAAGAATAGTTTTCCATCCCTGTTTTGGGCAACTGTGGAAAGATAAATATCAGAAATATTCTGTGGCATTGGGCCCAAAGCAGGGTTCCTAAGGTCTACAGTCTGTTTTCTCATTTTTATTTTTTACCTTAGTAGTGCCTCAGCATATACTATCATGTAGTGGTCCTACTATCGGAGACCTATTTAGGCACTTGATGTTATAAAGTGACAACTCTCTGACCCTGTCTCCCACTTGTTCTGCTACATTATCAAAGGCTCTCCCAATGGAGAATACAAGTTGCTCTATTCTCACCTTTCCATGACTTCCATAGTGCAGTGGTTGATGCCATCCTGCTTACAAGATCTCTGGGAATGCTGTGTAGCTCAAGATATGTACTGCAGCACAGTCCAGGATCATCTTTCCTTGATATTTGGACTACTCAACATTCCCCAAGATCTGGCCAGAGAGAAGATGATGCCACCATCTCCTAGTCCCTTAAGGAGGAAGCCATAGAAAGGTAAGTATATTATCTAACTTTCCCTCATCCCATAGGCTTTTGTTAAGCAATAATTTGTTTCAGTATTTTATGGAGGAGGGCACATTGAAAAGGCGGACCTTGTTGTTGAGGTGGAAGGTCCGCTTTAACTGTTGGCATACCTTAATTTTCTATTTTGGTGTCAGAGTACAACAGTGCATTTCACAATTTGTCACACAAATTGTCACGCAGGGCTCAGACAGCAGAAATCTTTCTGCTACAAAAAAAATCCATATTATCTTTGATAGGTGATCATCAACAAAAAGTAAAGATTTACTGTCACATTAAGCTTGAGAGGTTTTTTGTTAACCTAATCCTGCAAAACAAAACCAAACCACCTGCTTCCTGAACCTAGTTCCCTCAGACTACTTTTCTCATGCTCTTGCTATATTCTATGGTAACTCACATTTTAAATCTCTCCCTCTACTCCCTACTACTCTAAAACATTAACTGATCACCTACCATATATAAAAAAAATCTCTCCTTTCTGAACAACTCAAGACCCATCTCCTTGCTCTTATTTTATCCAATTCATACATTTTTAAATACTAAACACAGCATACAGCACAGCTCTGCCATAAGCTACATCACCAGCCTCATTTCAAAATATCATCCAAACTGTTGTCTTTGCTCCTTCAAAGATCACCTGCTCCCTAGCTCCCTAGTCTCCTACTCTCATGTATGGTTTTAGGCTTTCTCCAGAGTCTCCCTCTTTCTATGGAATGCCTGACCTTAATCCATTTGGCAATCTCTTACTCTGTCTACCTTCATTCATTACCTTTTACCTCTTTTGTCTCTCCCTTCATTTTGTAAGCAGGGCCATTTTAATTCTCCTGTGTTGGATGATATTGTAACTGTACTGCCTTTTCTATTTTGCAAAGCACTGCACAAACTGTCCTGCATAATAATAGATAATGAAGTATATTAAAAAAAGTGAAGTGTTACTAAACCCACAACAGTAAAATCAGTCTGTATATGCAGTAAAGCATGCTTGTTATACTCACTGTGGAACCTAAAGAGTTAATCCTCTGCATTGTGTAAAAAGGCTATTTGATCCTGTCTTCTCTAAATTCTCCCCTTCTTCCAAAGTATCCAATCCATATCCTGATAAGACAGAACTTTTGGAGTCACTCTGCAATACTCAGTTTAGTGTGTGAGAAAGATTTTTTTTTTGTTTTGTTTTTTGGGAGAATGCATGTGATCTCCACAGGGCCAATCAGCACTGTCCAGACAGAGGGTCAGGGGTACTGAAGCATCATAGGACAGTCAGAGTAGAATGAAAATCTCTCCTACAAGCTTTAACCAGACACTGAAATAAGTCACAAGACTGTTGTATACTGCTGATGAAAAAAGGTATTAAGCTGTTTATAGTTACTAAAATAATTGCATTTCCATGTTCTGTGTACTGTGGGAGACCAGATAAAGTGCATGCAGGGACCAGAGTTTAGTAAAAAATTAAGACAACAAAATTCCATGGACATCAGTGAAGCACATACTGAACTATGTCACCTCCTGAAAGTAAATGTTTAGCACAGGAGTGCCTAGACATATAACAACATTATACAGAAGTATTTCTCCCCTTTCTAACCAGTTCAGAAGACATGTCCAATTTATCTGCACTCAGCCCCCACCAACTGTTCTGTGAGGACACAACTGATCAGATTATTTTGAAATGCTATATAACTTTTACAAGAAACCCCTCTGATCATTCGGAAAGGCTATTTCAAAAAAATATATATTTTTTTAATTTTTAGATTGACATACAATGCAAGAAGCCCAGCTATTAAACCTTTAACCATAAAAGCAAACAGAGGGCATACCAGCCTAGTGAATTATCCTAAGATATCCTTGATTAATAATTACAGTTTTAAGTGATATACTCACAAACCAACATATGTAAAAGCTTGTCAGAATAATCCAAGCTCCAGACTGTCAGCATATCTCATCACAGAGAGGAATGGCATAGGTCGGCGTTTCAAAGGACTTGCTCTCTTCCTCAGGGCCAAATAAATGCAATTTTAAACCATGTGTGTTGACAAAATATTCTCATAAGTGTATACTGTATCCTTGGGTGAAAGCTCTCTTAGAATATATCATTTACAGTATAAGCTTCTATACACTGTGAAAACTACCTTGTATCACCGTATTCTGCAGGACTGTCACTCAGCTTCTATATATGACCTAAACTAATGTATATTTGCTAGGTGAAATGAGCTTGTTCAATTCCTGGGTAAATATTTGCCAAATCTTTGCCATTTTACACTTTCCAGGGCACATTCTACCATGAATCAGAAAAATTAAACAGAGAGGCCTATACTGTAAAACCACAGTACATTTACTAAGTAAATATGCAAATACAATATAAAAATTGTAAATATCAAAACTGACCTACAAATAAAGTGTGCCTGAATATAGCACTCAATCAATAAAATCCCTGTCCAATCACCACTACCAGACCAGTCAGACACTGTCTTTAAAAAAAGCAGCTGGTCCTAGCTGTGGCGTCACTTCCTGTTTGTCCTTCAAGATTCTCTGACCTAAGCATTATGTCACACGGCCTTTGTTAGGGACTGTGCATCACATAAACAACTGATTCCTTTATCAATCATAACAGCTCAGATGGGGGAATCTCTACTGCTGGCTATTGTATTTAGGCAGCTATGGCATCAACAGCTTCCTAAACACAATGGCGCTGTTGAACAGGGACTGCCTCTGATTAGAAGCAGTAACTGTCTATTCAATAACTTTCTTCCTGTGAATTTTTAAATAAAGCCAGGCAGTGTTAGCGGGGCCAACCATGACTCAAATTTCAGCTTATTTAGCATGAATCAGCACAAATTCCAGCTGTCAGTGGCCAGCTGCAAACTCTGAACAGCCTAAATTAATCCATGGCTATTGGCTAACATGGTACCAGCACCACTTTAGGTGAGCAGATAATTTTTCTTTGGAAATGACTAATGAGTTAATATAAGTAAAAACAGTTACTTACTTACTACACAGAAGACAAAAAAAGGGCTAAGTTCAGATATGGATATTTTCATAATTCAGTGCCAAAACATAATTTTTGTTGCAGTCTTGCTTACCTTGACTTTTCACTTTTTGGTATTTCATTTTCAATAGCATACTTATTACATTCCAGCATTTTCTTTTCTTCTATTAGAAAATATCAATTATGCAAATTATTTTAAAAGTGTCACATGGTCATCAAGTCTGAACAATTGTTTCCACTTACCACCATGGTATTCAAAATGCTGAATGCAAAGAGGATCATTGTCTTACATTCTCACTTTAACACCCACACCAAGAAATTCATCATTCAAAAGGTGCTTGTTAAATTGCTTCCCAGTAATTTGAATACAATTATGATTTACTTGTTGAAATGAAGTGAGGGTATAGAAAAAAAAAAGGAATAAAGCACAAGTAATAGACTTCAATTAAAATTATAATGTGGGATTTTGATGTTCTGGCCAAAAATTAGAAAAATAGGAGATTTAACAAAAAAGAACTGAAATATTGTGTGCTTTTGGTATGAATGTCTCAGATTATTTTTACAGTGTAAGTAAACTTTAACATACATATGTGGTATATTACCTGCCTAAAGAATAATTATATTTTATATTAGTTATCCTTTAAGTTAGTGTATGTAAGTTAAAACTTTTTTTTTTTGTTCAGTGGAAGAATGGAAAAAGATTAGAACCCTTGTTTTTACCTTTATCAGGGATTTTGTTAGAGAGGTTTCTTCATGTCTAAATGTAAAATAGCAACAGTAAATCCAGCCAACAAGTTGAAAAAATCTACAAAGGCAGAAAAAAAATAGTACATTATGGGAAGGCATAAGCCCCTGCCCCTATGTCCCTGTTGCAAATGTTCTCTCACTTCCTGTCTGGTGAAATTGTTTCCACCATAACAGTTTCTATCATGGGGCAAACAAAGCCCAAGATGATGGTAAAAAAAAAAAAAAACTGACAATGGTTCCATTCTTTTTCTCTTTTTTCAAAACCTAAAAAGGTTTTGGTTGGACTTACAATTTAAGCTTATTGGTGTCATAGAGAGATACTCTAATGCTCAGAGGGATCCTCCCAACAAATGGCATTAGTGCCTTTGGACACACACAACAAACATTTTCTCATGATTTGTTCACCTCTGAGAGACCCAGGTTCCCTAAAATTACAACATCATCCCAACCTCTATTCCCTTATCAGGCCAATCATAATGATCATACATGAAAAAGGTTTACCTGGAGAGTAACCCAAAGGCACCACATCCCAAAAATAAAGAGTGAGAGGAATCAACCCCCAAATGGGGAAAAAAAGATTGGGGGTTTTTTAGATGCCAATAATTTCAACATCAACACATCATTTAAAATATACAAAATGTATTTTTTTCAAATTTTTCAAAAAATTCAAACAAAAATTGGAGGTAGAAAAACATACACCATAGTTAAAATCATTTTGTTGGCTGTGTACATATTAAGTTCATATACATATATTTGCAGTAATATCGTGGAGTAGCAATTCCGACATGTTTCACCAAAACGGTTTCCTCAGGGGATAGATTTTAAGCTACTTCTAAGGTGATGCAAACAGAAATTTTAAATGCAATATTAACAGAGTATAGGATTGGTTATTGTCAAATCAAGATGTGCATCAGGGGATAGATTGGTCAACTGAGTGCTTTGGGTATACATACAAATTTCCTAGGGAACACAGGGTTATCTTCCAATCCAAAGTGTAAATTTGAATCCAGTTACTAGGTAGAGTATAAGTATAAAAACTCCAAACTGGGCACAACGTGAATTGTCTCACAGCGGAATTGTGTCACAGCCAGAACAACCTGGTGCAGCGATACATTTAACTATGGTGTATGTTTGTCTACCACCAATTTTTGTTTGACTTTTTTAAAAATTTGAAAATAATACATTTTGTATATTTTAAATGATGTGTTGATGTTGAAATTACTAGCACCTAAAAAATCTTCAATCTTTTCTTCCCCATTTGGGGGTTGATTCCTCTTGAATGATCATACATGTTTGTTTAAAATGCTGCATGTTGCGACCATAACTCTTTTACCTCTTTCATTGATTGGCCGTGAAAATGTTTCCTCAATGATTGGTGTTTTTTTTTAGTTGGTACAGTATTACCAGAGCAGCCAGTGTCCCTGATCACTAGCCACACCAGTACAGTGCCACCATACCAGTGCAGCCAGCAACAGTTTCTATGATCGCTAGCCGTCACAGTACAATGTTGCCAGACCACTGCAGCCAGAAACAGTGGCCCTTATTAAATTAATAATAATATAATGTTAGTGCAGCACTATAACATAAATGTGCAACAACCATGCTATTTGTCTTTGCAATAACAAATGAAAAATATACAATGCTTGCATTCCATAAATGGTGTTCAGTGATCAATTCAATATAAACAGTGCTATAGTGCACTTGTGCATGTTCATAACACAAGGGGTGAAGAGTCCAAAGAATACACTTCACAGTATGCCCATCCTGTGTGAGAAACCTTTTATTGAATTGACAACTTTTCTATACACATTTTCCAAAACCTTGCCAAGAAAATGAAATATTCAATGGATTTATCATGCCTCCTAAAAATACCTTTGAGTGTTTTTTTCTCTCCAAAATGTGTTCATTTTGTGGGTTTCTTATGGTCCTGGTGCTCCAGAGCCTCCAAAATATGATAGGTAGTCAGGAACTCAGATGCATAATTTATGCCCATTGAAGGTGCTCCTTGACTTTCAGGCTCCTCTATGCAGAAGGCTGCAAAAAAGTCTCAAGTTTGTGGTATCGCCATACTTGAGAGGAGTAGCAGAATGTGTTTCGGTGTGTAATTCCAAGTATGCTCATGCTATATGTTAGTAACATGTTATTCATTGAAATTTTATCTAAAAATAATATATAAATATTTTTTTATTCATTTTCCAACAACTCATGGGAAGGAATTAAATACTCAAAAGACTGACCGTACCTCTTAAAAATACTTTTGGGTGTTTGGTTTCCAGAATGTGATTGTTTTGTGGGTCTTTTTACCATCCCAGGAACGCCAGGGCTTCCAAATGTGATAAGAAATGAAATGCCTAGTTTATGCCCCATGGAAGTTTGAACATGTTCCTTGGACTCTGGGCCCCTTCATGCAGCTAGGCTGCAAACAAAAGTCACTCAAAAAAGAAGTTCTGGCGCTACTCCAAAGTTGTAATATCCTGAAATGTCCTTATACAGAGAATGCACAGTTGCATGTAAAGAAGAATGTCTATAGCAACACTGTTCGCCCAATCCTAAACAAAGGATGACATGTAGGTAAATAGAAAAAATAAAGGATGGCGCTCAGATATGCATAATACTGATGAATAACCCCAATGGAGACTCAAATGGACAGTCTAATAAAGATTTATTAAGTTGGTCCACAATGGTTAAAACAATGTAGTAAAATAAATCGTCCTACCGATCCTTGAAGCCTCTGTGCCTCCTGGCTGCTTGTTACAGGGATCCCTGGTGTTAGTCCTGGGGGCCTGGCAGCTGATAGAAAAGAGTGGGGCTGGCAGATGAAAAAACGGAGTAGGTCAAAGCGGGGTATGTCGCTTTGAAACATGTCATTGTGGCAATCGGGAGGCTCCATAGAAGTGAGCGTATCCAGTCCTCCGCTCCCCTCGGCTTCCAGTGACTCCTCGGCCGGCCACTCACGGACTTCCGGCCTATTGCGGTGACGTCATCTGCGTGCGCCTCCCGGTGCTCACGGCGGGCACTGAGGGAGCACAACGCAGAGGCTCCGGTCTAGGAACGCGGCCGCACACCGGACCGCGCAAGCCCCCCCCGCTTTGACCTACTCCGTTTTTTCATCTGCCAGCCCCACTCTTTTCCATCAGCTGCCAGGCCCCCAGGACAAACACCAGGGATCCCTGTAACAAGCAGCCAGGAGGCACAGAGGCTTCAAGGATTGGTAGGACGATTTATTTTACTACATTGTTTTAACCATTGTGGACCAACTTAATAAATCTTTATTAGACTGTCCATTTGAGTCTCCATTGGGGTTATTCATCAGTATTATGCATATCTGAGCGCCATCCTTTATTTTTTCTATTTGCAAAAAAAGTCCCACACATGTGGTATCCCAATATTTAAGAGGAGTTGTAGAATGTGTTTTTGGGTATATGAAAGAAGTGAATCCTTGCTATCACATCTCTTGGCACCGATTCAGGAATGTGTGCTGGTTTGGGCAGTCTATGAGCCCTATCGATAATCACATCTGCCTTAGAGAGATCCGGGATAGTTTTAAGCATCAACTGCTGCAAATATGGGGTGAGATCCGCTGGTTTCACAGACTCAGAGACCCCCCTGAATTTTATATTGTTTCTGCGGGACCTGTCTTCAATATCTGCCACCTTCAGTCTCAGCTGCCTCAGCTCTTCTTCCAGCTCAAAGTGCTCATCTACCAGCTCATTGTGGGCCCCAGTAAATTCGTCCATCTTTGTTTCAACATAGTCCACCCTCTCCTCCATATCAGATAGTTTCCTGTTAGTAACTTTCATATATGATTCCATATCCTTTTGCAGGGCTCCCCTCAGTGTTTGTATTAGGTCTTTCATAGCACTGTCAGTAATGGGCTGCCCTGTGGTGGGGAATGCATCCAGCTTCAGGCCGCATTCATTTACATCCTCCTTCTCCCCCCCAGCTGCAGTGTCCATATCCTCCGCTGTATGTGTCCCTGTATATCTCATTTTCTGCTTAGCAGGGCTAGCAGCAGGGGAGGGGGTTCATAGAGGCCGAAAATCAGCCGACTCACCCTGGTCCTGGTCGTGTGGGGATGGATGAGCGCTCCCTTGGCCTCGTGGAGACCTGCTGCGGTGTCTCATGGTGGCGCCATCTTGCCTAGAGCGGCCCGGCGCTGGGGTGAAGAAGTCAGATAGTTTCCGTGGCTTCTCCCTCTCCTTTCTCTTCCCCCCCGATGCCATCTTATGCTCCGGGCGTTTGGGGTGCTGTGGGGTGATTTGTGGCCGAAAATCCCTGCTGTGGATGCCGCTGTGGATAGCTGTGTGGGACCCGAGGATCAGAGCAGAAGGCTCACACGTCCATCAGCTCCGGCTGCCGGCTCCGCCCCCCGTGTTTTTGGGTATAATTAGATGGAAGTTTTTATTCCTTTACAGCTTTGTGCAAACATTGCATTCTCATTTTGTTTATTTTTCAATAATTTGTGGCAAAAAATGGGATCTTCAAAAGACTCACCATGCTCATTTGCAATATGAGATAATTTCTTGTGGCATTTCTCCTGTTCTGACTCTTCAGGACACTCAAGAAATGTGACAGGTAGTCAGAAAATCAGATGCATTATTTATGTTCCTTGAAAGCCTGAAGGTGCTCTTTTGGTTTTGATCCCCTCTGTGCATCTAGGCCAGCCTTTCTCAACCTTTTCACCACAGAGGAACCCTTGAAAGAAATTCCTGGTCTCGGGGAACCCTTGCTAAAAATTAAAAATCTACAACTCATGACACATTAGTGTGACAGACAGTGGGAAGAATTCTCCTTACTCTTGTCATCATAGGGAATAATTACCCCATTACAGATAGCTAAAAGGAATAATGGTGTCCTTGGAGACTTATCTGAGAGAGGCAGAAATTGCCCATTGTTGAACCCCTAGCAACCTCAGGAGCAACCCTAGGGTTCCACAGAACCCTTGTTGAGAAACCCTGTTCTAGGCAGTGAAAAGGTCTCACAAATATGGTATTCTCATATTTAGGAGGAGAAGAAGAATGTGTTTTGGAGTGTAAATGTAAGTATGTCCATGCCGTGAGTCAGAAACAACTTTTCTCAGTAACAGAGAACCCCTATATCCAGGCAGGGTTTGATTGATTCCTTCTTTATAGAGCACCAAACAGGCCAAGGAGAAGCAGCCAAGCTATACTTGGACATGACAGAAGCATTGCTTTCCCTACTCACAGATTCACCTATACCATATCCACGGCTGGGCTGGTGAGTTATTTGTTTCCCATTGCATCACCCCATTCCACTGCCTCTCAAAATCGGAGGTCTAATGTATCCATTATTCTGGGGGACAGAAACTTAAAAAAACATATTTGATCTGTTCCTATTATGGGAAATTTCAAGGGCTTTGGCTGCAAGGTTGAGAAAGCATTTAAAGCACTTAAATACTGGAGCAGAGGCTTGAAACTCAGAAATTTGAGGAGGCTATCACTTCCATTTTATTACTTATATAGAAATGTGTGGCACAACATAAATTGATTGAATTCCTGCTTTTTAAGCTGGATGACTATGAATATTGCAGGAGGAGGGCAAATAAATGTATTAGGGGAATTGCCTGAGTTGACTGTTCGCAATGCTTTATTCCAAAATTGCAAGGGATCTTTTGAGAAATATTGGGTCTCTCACTCTCAGATCCTATACCATCAAAAAGTGCATAATGCAATAGATGCATAACAAGCCGTACTTTGACTTTGATGAAGTCCACTTCTCATTTTACATGGACTTGTCCGGGTGCACCCTTTTTTAGCCCCAGGAGCTTCACCCCTTTCTGGATGCCCTTTGTGTTGCAGGCCTCACCTACAGATGGAGGTTCCCTTTCAGCCTTCGAGTCTAAAAAAATTGTCAGCTTGTCACGCTTAGGAATGAAGATGACCTTCCTCAGTTTCTCTCCCAGTTGGAGCTTGAACCTGTGGACTTCACAGATTGGTAATACACTACAGACATTCCTGTGCCCGCCACATCTCAACAATGGCTGCCTGCATGACCAAGAGGCCATTCCCATGGATGCAAAAGAACATCATCAAGCACTTCTCTGCAGACTTTTTTCATGAGACACTAATTAAAAACCTATGATGCACACCCTCTCTCCTCTGGGTGTCCAGTCTTGTCCTAACCTGGTAGATTTAGTTAAATGGTTTTGACTGTCTTAGGGTAATATAATTCTGATATGTATGAACACCTTAACACAGCATGCCATCCCTCCAAATTACTGGTAAAGCTCATTGGCTCTATAACTTTCATTGCACCTGCCATGTTTTGTACAGTGGTGATATTTCTTAAGTGCCCATGTGCTGCCTCAGTGCCATACTTTTTTGAGTGGATCCATAGTCAAGCCAATGTCTTTTATGTGAAAATGGAAAAAACACTTGCACCAATCTCTATACTAGATGTGGTATTGAATTGCTGCTGTGATTAACCCCTGGGGGTGATGACTGGAAACTTTGTGCAATATTTGGATATTACATCAACAGCGCCTGGAGCAGGATGGTATAGGAAGATGGAATAGTGTGTGGATTGGTGATACCGGGTGTGTTGGTATTGACACCAATAAGTCTACCTGTGACTTGGGGGTTGCTGCTGCAAACAGCCCTGAGGGTGTTTATATGAAACTAGATAGTATAGCAAATATCACCTACAGCACATACCCAAATATAGGGGTTGTGTAATTCCACCTATACACTATTCTCGTGTGCTAAATAAATCACAAACAATATTGTGCATATACTGTGCCAGATTTGACTTTGCAGTCATAAATGGAAATAGTGCACACACTAATCACGTGTGCTTAATTAACCAGAAAACAGTAAAGTGCATAGACTGTGCTAATTGTTGTGCAAACAAAATGATATACACACTTATAAAACAATTTATATAACAGTGATGACCTAAAAGTTCATATAAAAGTCCAATGGTCAGAAAAAAGTGCTTGGTGCATAGAAATAGTGTCCATATACTCCAAAATTAAATGGTAATGCCCAGTGACTGTTCAAACTTCAGTATTCATATGTTAAATCAATAGCGCAGTGATGGTGTCACCCTCCGTGCTCCTGTGTACATGGGGTAGGCAATGCCAACTCACCAGATGTTGTTGACCCCCAATGTCTTATGACAAGTGGGTCAAATGAGCTTGTGTGGTAAGTGTCCAGCGGGGTCTCAGCCGTCCGTGCTCGGGTGGTCCTGGATCCTAGTAGTTGGTATATTGAGACAAAAATATCGCACTCCTCATGGTGTAGTAAAAAAATCCATGTTTATTTTAAAAGTGCAATAGTAAATGAAAAAGCTTGTATAGACGTTGGCGGTACAGTATTAAAAAGACAGTGGAATGCTGCATAAAAACCGTGTGTTTGGAAGCCTTGCCGGACGCCGGTTTGGGTCCGCCCGCTCTTTACACGGAGCTTCCAGGTATGGATTGGCTTGCGTTCCACGTACCACAATGGAAACGAGACTACGTGCGTTTCAACTTGACGCATTTCGTCATCAATGTGTGACGTCATTGCCTCTACTCAGGTGACAGCTGATGTCCCTCACTAATAGTAAAATTACAATGCTATCTCACTGCTGAATGCAGATTTAAAGATTTTACGGAATGGCATGCAACAGGGGTGTCCATTGTCTCTGCTGCTGCTCGCCTTCACCCTGGAAATCCTGCTCTGCAAAATCAGGGCCAATCGAAACATCAGGGGTATAACTGTGGGCACTGTCGGACATAAGCTCTTCGCTTATGCTGATGATGTCTTGTTCCATAATATTGACCCTCTTGTCTCTTTGCCAAACCTTCTTGTGGAACTGCAGGAATTTGGTTCGGTCTCTAACTTTAAAATCGACTACACTAAATCAGAGATTTTGCCAATCACAGTGCCTCCTGACCTTATCTTTAACCTGAGAATCACTTTAAACTTTATCTGGACTTTACCTTCTTTGAAATACTTAAGGATTCAGCTTACTTTTTGGATAGATTTACTCTGTGTCAAAAATGATGCCCCTCTTCACCGTATGGTGATCTTCAATCCTGCAAAAGAACTTCTGTCATTTGGCTAGAATGTACCAATATAATCAAGATGACTATACTGCCTAGAACTTTGTTTTTCCTGCAAAATATGCCTGTGTCCCTACCCAAACAATTCTTCACACAGCTTAGAAGCATGTTTATTTTGTTTGTATGTAATGGAAAGAAACCACAAAGAACTTTGACTGTACTTAAACAATGCAAGCATTCCAGAGGACTTGGAATATCAGATATATTGCAATTATATAACACTGTTGCTTTTCAGAAAATTATTAAGTGGAAGTTTGAAGCCTCATCTAAACTTTGAGTCCTACTGAAAAAATCTATGACTAGGCAAAGCTTGTCACATGCTCCCTGGATACCCAGCTGTCTCAGGAGTCTCTCAGAGAACGCAACCTCACTGATAGCTATATTTCGACGTTTAAAACCTAAATTCTAAAACTGCAAAATCCTACCATACAATAAAGTGCATATGTGACTGATATAAAATAATTTCTCCTGTGCGTTTTAAAGTGCTATAGTAAAAAATGAGGGGTCACCCCCTTATGTGAACCATATATACAATACTCAAAAACAATGCTGTGCAATCCTCAAATATTAAGACATCTTAGTGACATACCAATCCTTACAGATATAAATATGAATAAATAATCATGCAATATATATAAATTGATAAGGTGCAAAAAAAATATAAATCAATAAAGTGCTTCTGTGCTCTGTGCAATTATCCACTCAGGTTATCCACTCAAAGTCCAACCATAGTGCATGTACAACCTATAATGTCCCAGTCAAGTAATCACAACCATGCAGGGGAGCAGGGATGGTGGATATCTCCTAGACACTCATGCAGGGATGGCCAGAGTCAGAGCTTACCAGATGCAGTAAAACATTCCTGTGAGCGAGGAGGGGCGCTGTGAGCTAGACGTGTGGGGGAGGCGCTGAGAGGAGGACCAGAAGCCGGAAGCTGTGTGTGTGTGTGTGGCAGCGTGTACAGCGCTGTGAGTGTGTGTGAGTGATACGTGGGGGAGACGTGTGGGGGACCACCTGTGACCACCGAACGGTGGCAGCGGAAGAGGACTGCCAGGGGGGCTGAGGGACTGGGAGTGAGCTGGTGACCCGGAACAGGAGCACGTGAGTAGGTGACCGATCGGCTGTTTGGCAGCTGGTGGGGGGAACCAAAGGGGAATAGCTAGGGACTGTAGGCAACTGTCTGTGCTCTGCGACTGACTGCTCTGTGACTGACTACTCTGCGAATTACTGCTCTGCGACTGACCGGGCTGTGCGACTGACCGGGCTGTGCGACTGTGAGTGTTGTGCGACTGTGCTCTATGACTGCGACTGACCGGGCGGTGCGACTGACCGGGCTGTGGGACTGACCGGGCTGTGCGACTGAGAGTGTTGTGTGACTGAGAGTGTTGTGCGTCTGACCGGGCTGTGCATCTGAGAGTGTTGTGTGACTGAGAGTGTTGTGCGACTGAGAGTGTTGTGCATCTGACCGGGCTGTGCGTCTGACCGGGCTGTGCATCTGACCGGGCTGTGTGACTGAGAGTGTTGTGCGACTGAGAGTGTTGTGCGTCTGACAGGGCTGTGCGTCTGAGAGTGTTGTGCGATTGAGAGTGCTGTGCGACTGTGGGCACATCACAGATCGGGTGGACAGATTATTGGGTGGGGCTGGGGAAGACCCAGCTGTCATGGTACACGTGGGTACCAATGACATAGGCAGAGGAAGATGGAGAGTCCTAAACGATTTCAGGGACTTAGGAGCTAAGTTGAGGACTAGAACCTCCAAGGTAGTATTTTCAGAAATACTACCTGTACCTCGAGCCACACCAGAGAGGCAGTGGGAGATTAGGGAAGTTAACAAGTGGCTGAGGAGCTGGTGTAGTAAGGAGGGTTTTGGGTTCCTGGAGAACTGGGCCGACTTCTCAGTCGGCCACCGGCTCTTTGGTAGGGACGGATTGCACCTAAATGGGGAGGGTGCAAACGTACTGGGTGAGAGGATGACCATAAAGTTAGAGGGGCTTATAACTAGGTGATGGGGGGAGGGTACAGATGTAGAATTAACCAGTGGAAAGCAAGATTCAGAGGGCAGAAATGGGGACATTAGTGGTAGGGTGTAATATTATAACAGAGGGCAAAACAAAACATCAAATTTGTGTAAATTTAAAAAAAAAGGCCCCGGCCATTCATACCAAATGCAAGTCTGTGAGTCCTAGTAAATTATTTATAATTTAGAGTAATAAGGTAAATTGTTGTAGTTCTTCCTATGGCACCATGCACTGTGCGTTCCTGTGCAATTCACATGCAGGTCTGTGCAGTCCAACTTCAAGCTCATTCATTTTGAATGAGCTAAAAATGCACGCACCGAAAGAAGTGTATGCACTACTTTTTAAAACGCACTGCAACCAGATCACATGGTGAAAAAGTACCATACGATCCAGTGCTGGCAGGTGCAGGGGAAACACGCTTAGTTTAAGACCTGCATTTGGGGTGTCATTAACTTTTTATTAATGAAAAGAAATGGCTGCACTCAGATGTGGTCAAAATCCAGATTTATTGGACATCCCAATGTGGCAAAAAAGTGGCAAGGTAGACGCGTTTCACATACTAATATTAATGATTAAGCACATATATTAGTGTGTGAAACGCTTCTACCTTGCCGCTTTTTTACCACATTGGGATGTCCAATAAATCTGGATTTTGACCACATCTGAGTGCAGCCATTTCTTTTCATTATTGACTGTCCACGGAGGCGAGCCGCTGTTGGTCATCAAGCTTCCCATCAAGCTTCCCATTGCCTTGAGCAGTGTGTCCCTTTCCTTTGTAATTAACTTTTTATTGACACCCACTGCAGATTGAAAAAGCAGTGCATTTTGCATGCAGTTTGAATTGTATAGGAATGCAGAGTGCATTCCTTTATAATTCAGATGCGGACATGGTGTGAACTGGCCCTTAGATATAATATTACTTATCCCTAAATGTTTAGATAGAAGTAATAAAAGTGGGGTTAACTGACATAGATAGCATCTCCTTTTTTATGTAGTACTGTTTGACTGTGAGAAATTGGGCAGTACAGTTTTAAACCCTGCACAGTGTCATATCTATATCATCTGTATCTTGCACACAGTCATCTCAGACTCTATTTAATCACACCTCCTTAAGCCACACCTTTCACCGTGCGCAAGTCAAATTTTTACTTCTCTTGCTTTTTGTTGAACCACACCCATAACACATGAATGCCTCTCTCCTAATTAACATGATGCTCCGTCTACTGTAGCTTTCTGGACACACAAGAAAAAAGGTGTCCCTAAATACTTTTCTGAAAACAATATCAAGGTCTTCGTCATGTCCATAAAAGATCTTTAGGAAAGCAAAATATGATAGAGTTATTGTCAAGGTGAATGGCACATGCTGATCCTTTCAAGCCTAAAATATTGGAGAGGTAGTTTCTGAATTAGCCTTAATAGTGAAAGTAACCCTCCCAATCAATTTCTAATTTAAAAAGTTGTGCAATAATCCTTGCGGTGCTGCTCACACTGACATGTGTTCTCACACCACCAATCAAATAAATATGTTATAAAGTACAGCACACCCCATAGAACGTTATGTATCAACATACAGTATATAATCCATACACCATATGTACTTAGAATTAAATAACACGTCAACTGCAAATAAAAAAAAAAAAACCCCTCTATATTCAAGTACAATTTAATATCTATTTATAATCTACTCGTTTTAGTAAATGTCCCTATTATACCATCTATAGTGTATAAATACAACAATAAATACATTTCCCCTTTTTATGTGTGACTAAATAAATCTCCACCTATGTGTTTGTGAATACTTTACATTCACTGTATGCCAAGTAAACTCCACCATCTTTCACTCTGTGCTCTCACCTGAAGATCTTGACCTACATGTATAATTAGGTCATAATGCGGTTTCCCCTTTAAGGGGCTTCAAACACCTCCTTAGGATATCTCCACATTTGCCACAGAGACACTGGGGTTGATTTTAAAAAACTGGAGAGTACAAAAACTGGTGCAGCTCTGCAGAGAAACCAATAGGCTTCCAGGTTTTTTTTTTTAACAAAGCTTAAGTGAACAAGTTGAAGATAGAAGCTGATTGGCTACCATCCACAGCTGCGCAGATTTTGCACTCTTCAATTTTAGTAACCCCACTGTCTTTATGCATCCTCCAGTTTGGTGCAGCAGAAAAAATGTATACCTTTTTCCCAAATTATAATCTCCCCTACTAATAAAAATGGGGAAAAAGTGTGCTTTCCTTAATTAAAACCAATGCTGTGCACAAGAGTGTGACCACTTTAAAATATGTGCAGCATTGAGGATTTTGAAATGGCATCACCTCACAAAAATGCCACTCATCTGCTTCTGGGTTTGGGGATGACATCACAGGCATCATCCCAACGTGTTTTATAACATTGTCACATGACTTCCTCAAGGGTATACAGGGCTATTCAAGGCCAAATCACAACTCCAAGGGCTGTCATTTGGTATAAAAAGGAAAAAACAGGGATAATGGGTGCATTATTGCCTAAGTATGGCCATGTAACCAGGGGTTTCATGGCTATGTACAGTAAGTAAATGGGCCTGGTGATATTACTAGTTGGTAGAGGGTGCTACCTTGGCAACCAATGACAGCTGGAAGCTGTCACATTTATCCACACCAATGCCCTAAATGTTTGGCTTTTGGATGAATGTCCAAGAAGCCGGTGTTTATTCTGAACATACAAATCGATGTAACACTGAGGTCATCCCTGGTCAGGGTAAGCATATCCAGTCCTTCAAGGAAGGCTTACATGCTTTCTGAAGATGTGGGTGATGTTGGATTATGTATAGTTGAGAAGAATGTATAGAATTCGCCCACAATACCTAATGGGTTTTGTGTATACTTCCCTAGGGACAACAAATGTTATAAATTGCAAAGCACGCAGTTTTAGAAGATAGTTTGGTAGACAATAAAGTAAATTCATTCAGGTGAATTCTCTTGTTGGAATTTAGTGGCCAGTGCTAATTTTTAAAAACAGTATAGTATATTATAATTTCTGTAATTTTCCGGCAGGGCATTGTTTTTTTTTTTTCTTGAGTGAGTGTTACAAATGATCAGATATAATTATGTGGGCTTGCACCTGCTATTTTAGCCATCAAGATATTGAACTGAGTTGCCATGTGTATGGAAAATATCAAGGTTATTCTTAAAGTAGTCTGAGATGGAATTCTTGCTGAAGAGGGATTAATTCAACCGCCATTGAAAAAATGTGATTAGCAAGTGTGGGTGTGGTCTGACCAAGAGATCTCGCTAATACTGGACTTGTGGATGGAAGGAGCTAGATTGGAGGAGTTAAAGAGATGATCTATCCTTGATTAGGTTAAGTGAGGGTAAGAGTAGTACATACAGTCATAAGTGGTAGGGTTATCATATCTCAAATCCAAGGAATGTATAGATTTATCTATCTTGGTGCCCACTTTAGGAGGTTGCTGGGTTTTGGCAAGGTTTGACCTAGAAGCACTCAAACCCAAATCTATAGAAGATCCCCCCCCCCCCCACACATCCTAGCTTGTATATGTGTCAAAATAAGCTTAAACATCTGGAAAAATAATAGTATGGATAGTATCGGGGGGCATATTAGGAAATCAAATTATACAAGTGTTCCCCAATATGCATAGCCTTTCAGCAGTAGAAAATCGCCTTTTGGATCCCTAACTTCTTAGATTTTAGAAACAGAAGTATGCTTTTGTTTTAAATGTAGCAAATGCATTTGCCATGAATAGACTGGTTAGTGTTTGTGAATAAAGAAGGGCTGGTACCTGAGTCTTTTGAGATAGGTGCATTCTAGGATTGTTAAAATTATTCAGGGATTTGAGGTTCTTTTGTATTATCCCTGATTCTTACCAGCATTTAGGTTTAATTTAAACACAATTCTTGGCATTTTTGCACCCATAAATAGAAGAAACAACAATTTGTGAACCCCTGCTATTGTTTTTTGGGTGGTTAAAAGTATATCAGTACTGGATTAGCTAAACTTTATTTAAATTGCTTGTGAAAAGCTCATTCACTCTCACCATTATAAATGCTTGGTCCTCATCTGACATACTTGCATGGCAAGTCTTTTTACTTTTTATAACATTTTAAATAAAACGCACATTGTACAACTGACAGAAAGATCCTATCTTTATTTAAAGCTCATGATGAACCACTGATTTTCTTCCTACTCCCAAAAGAAAGCAGCCTTCAAAAACTGACAACTGAAAGGGTAGATGGATGACAGATAGTTCAAATTTAAATGCTTAGTCATTAAAGAAGGGAAATCGAGGTTTTCCTCCAACACATCAATTAATGGGGGTTATTTTTTAAATTCTTTGTTAAGATAAACATTGAGACACAGCAGTTGACACTCTACTAAATACTTTCATTAATTTATTTTAGAATTGCTTATTGTATGCCTTTGTGTAAATACATAATAAACAGATAGTCTTGTTTTTTTTTTTATCAAATCATTGCAAAATATACATTCCCGATTTAATAATATGTTGTACTCCCTATCATTTCTTAAAACACCTGACTGCTCTTCCGAAATAAATGCAGGAAAACAGGGTCTTTGGAGCTTTTTTTTTTTTTTTTCTTACAAGTTTACTGTTATAAGGCCCTCTGTTATAATATTACAACATCAATTTTAACTCTACTAAAATTACCCAGCATTTTATTTTCGACTAAAGACCAAATTTACATAATTAGTAGGTCTTATTGTTCAGCCTAGCACTAATATTGGATGGTAAAATGTGTAAATAGGCTTGTTTACCTGGACAGGAAGTCAGTCAACCTGACAACTTGCCTTGAAGCACACACCTGGACTTGATAAAGGAAGATTAAAGAAAATAAACTGCCTGAAATGTTTTTTCTGTGAATAATAACATGTCTATATCATGCATATATCAAGGTACTTTTGAATGCATTGATAATACTAGATTTGAGCTTGTTTTGTCTTTGTTGTAATTTTACAATGTTGGGTTAAAGGAGTAGCAGAATTTGCCCACGCACCTTGCAGTTTTCACCTGTTCCATGTGGTAAAAAAAGCCATATAAATACTGTTTTTGATCATTTACAATACCTTTGTCATTGATGCCATCCAAAATGGCGACAGTGACTTCGAGATGGACTCAGAGGAAACTGATATTAGTGATGAAGAAGAATGTGAAATTGCCTGTGAACTGGAAAAATAAATAAATAAATAAATAAATAAATGTTTGCCCAACTGATGATTTTGTGGACATCACATCAACAAAACAAAACCAGTCCAGCACACAGACCATGCCCTGTGACAGATATTGCTGGATGAAAAAGGGTTTTATCAGTCCAAACACTGAAATTTCTGGTCAAGGTATCACTAATGATGCTGTCTCCCTCAATATACAGTATTGGAGTACTTATGAAGGTTTGTGTCAGAAGACATGATCCAGGTTCTGACTAGAGTTGAGCGGACACCTGGATTTCCGTGTTCGGCGGGTTCGGACGAACTTGAAAAAAAAGTCCGGGTCCGTGTCCCAGACTTTTTCCAAACTTTACCCGGACACCGAACCCCATTGAAGTCAATGGGGACCCGAACTTTCAGGCACTAAAATGGCTCTAAAACACCAATGGAAAGGGCTAGAGTGCTGCAAATGGCAGCAAAATGTAGTTAAGAGCATGGCAAGTGCTCTGCAAACAACTGTGGATAGGGAAATAACTTAAAACAACAAAAAAAAAAACAGAAAAATAAAACAATTTTCTTCATCTGTGAAGGACGAGGCCCATATGGAGTAGGAGGGAGGTTGAGGTGGCGGTGGATGTGGCGGTGTAGGTGGAAGCGGCGGTGGAGGGGGACGAGGTAGCCAACACTGCTTTTTTTCAGTCATTTTAAATTAGGGTACACCCCAAAAGAGTGAGAAAGATCAAAAATATAACATTGGCTGGGTAAGGTCGGTATCCATCTCTATTCTGCACAAGGTACGGAAAAGTCCTGTGGGATCCATGGTTCATTTTAATGAACGTGAGCTTGTCCACATTGTCTCTGGACAGGCGGCTGCGCTTGTCTGTGATAATGCCCCCAGCCGTGCTAAATACACGTTGAGATAATACACTGGCTGCAGGGCATGCCAGCACCTCCAAGGCGTAAAGGGCAAGCTCAGGCCATGTGCCCAATTTGGAGACCCAGAAGTTGAAGGGGGCAGACCCGTCATTCACTACATGTAGGCGTGTGCACACATACTGCTCCACCATGTTGGTGAAATGCTGCCTCCTGCTAAGACGTTCCATATGAGCTGCTGGTGCTGCTGTTTGTTGTGGCATGCTGACAAAGCTTTTCCACATTTCGGCCATGCTAACCCTGCCTTCTGAGGTGCTGGCGGTGCCCTGGTTGCGTTGGCGACCTCTTCCTCCTCCTCCTCTGCCTTGGCCGTGTGCTTCCACTGTGGCCCCGCTGTCAGGTGGGAATGCCAGCAGCATCGCGTCTACCAGCGTGCGCTTGTACTCGCGCATCTTGCGATCGCGCTCCAGTGAGTGAATTAAGGACGGTACGTTGTCCTTGTAATGGGGATCCAGCAGCATGGCCACCCAGTAATCAGCACAAGTTAGAATGTGGGCAACTAGGCGGTCGTTGTGGAGACACTGCAGCATGTGTGCCAGGCTGCCCAGAGGCAACTAAAGGCTGTCCTCTGTGGGAGGTGTATCGCCTGTGTCCTCTGTATCCCCCCAGCCACGCACCAGTGATGGCCATGAGCTGGCCTGGGTGCCACCCTGCTGTGAACATGGTTCCATCTCCTCCTCCATCTCCTCCTCCTCATCCTCCTCATCCTGCAGAACTGTGCCCCTGCTGGACAATTGTGTACCTGGCGTTTGTGCGTGCAGGAACCCACCCTCGGAGCCACTTGCGAATGACTGCCCTGAAAGCCTTGGAAATGTTACCTCTTCATCCTCCTCCTCCTCATCCTGTGCCACATCCTCTTCCATCATCGCCCGAATCGTTTTTTGAAGGAGGCATAGAAGTGGGATAGTTAAGCTGACAACGGCGTCATCGGCACTGGCCATGTTGGTGGAGTACTCAAAACAGTGCAACAAGGCACACAGGTCTCGCATGGAGGCCCAGTTATTGGTGGTGAAGTGGTGCTGTTCCGCAGAGCGACTCACGCGTGCGTGCTGCAGCTGAAACTCCACTATGGCCTGCTGCTGCTTGCACAGTCTTTCCAGCATGTGCAAGGTGGAGTTCCACCTTGTGGGCACGTCACATATGAGGCGGTGAGCAGGAAGGCCGAAGTTACGCTGCAGCACTGACAGGCGAGCAGCAGCAGGGTGAGAACGCCGAAAGTGCGCACATACGGCCCGCACTTTCTGCAGCAGCTCTGACATATCGGAGTAATTTTTAAGGAACCTCTGCAGCATCAAATTCAGCACATGCGCCAGGCAAGGGATGTACGTCAAACCGGCTAGGCCCAGAGCTGCTATGAGATTTCTGTGTATGTGAAAAAGTGCGCAGGATGTGAAATCAAATAAAGCTGCAACCTTAGAACCAATTGGGGATAAATATATATATAAAGAAGCAGGTGCGCTAAACTGATAAGTGTCAACCTGCACCTTAAAGTTGCAGTGGATACCTCACCTGGATATCTTCACAATCCAATTAAGAATATTATTTTGGACTGTATGCACCTTTATTTCAATTTTCACTTTCACTTGAGTGTGATTTTGTTGTTCACATTGCTGATATAGGAACTATATTGTTATATTTGATGCTTATCAGTTTATCATTTACTACTTATACCAGAGATGTGTGACAATTTGTTCATCCTATTGGTGTTTTGGTTTACTTTAACCTGATTGGTTGACACTTATCAGTTTAGCGCACCTACTGCTATGAGATTTCGCCCGTTATCACACACCACCAGGCCGGGCTTGAGGCTCGCTGGCAGCAACCACTCATTTCTCTGCTGTTCCATGCTCCTCCACAACTCCTGCGCGGTGTGTGTTTTTTTTTCCCCCAAACAGGCAAGTTTTAAAACTGCCTGCTGTCGTTTCCCCCTGGCTGTGCTGAAGTTGGTGGTGAAGGTGTTACGCTGACCGGATGAGGAGGCGGTAGAGGATGATGAAGCGGAGTAGGAGGAGTTAGGAACAGGAGGCAAACTGAAGCGCCCTGCAATCCTCGGTAGTGGAAGGACATGCGCCAAATTGCTATCCACCTCAGGCCCATCCGCCACTGCATTTACCCAGTGTGCCGTTAGGGAGATATAACGCCCCTGACCGTGCTTACTGGTCCACGTATCGGTAGTTAGGTGGACCTTGGCACAGATGGCGTTGCGCAGTGCACACCTGATTTTTTCCCCAACTTGGTTGTGCAGGGAAGGGATGGCTTGCCTGGAAAAGTAGTGGCGGCTGGGCACGACGTACTGTGGGACAGCCACCGACATAAGGCTTTTAAAACTGTGCGTCTCCACCAGACGGAATGACAGCATTTCAAAGGCCAAGAATTTTGAAATGCTGGAATTCAGGGCCAGGGATCGCGGGTGGGTAGGGGAGTACTTCCTCTTCCTCTGAAGTGTTTGGGAGATGGAAAGCTGA
This sequence comes from Pelophylax lessonae, assembly GCF_965119305.1. Taxonomy (NCBI): domain Eukaryota; kingdom Metazoa; phylum Chordata; class Amphibia; order Anura; family Ranidae; genus Pelophylax; species Pelophylax lessonae. Next base: position 525,188,748 of record NC_138770.1, read on the forward strand.
ACGCTTCCACGGGACATTGTGGAGATGGTTGGTGACCCAGGTCGTGGTGTTGCTGACAGATCGTCTGTTTGCGGGGTGGCAGGTGCCGGTATCACTACAGAGGTGGATGAAGAGGCTGAGACTGCAGCAGAAGAGGAAGCAGGAGGAGCCAGAGACCTTTCTTGGTTTTGAAGGTGTCTACTCCACTGCAGCTCGTGCTTTGCACTTAGATGCCTGATCATGCAGGTTGTGCTCAGGTTGAGAAGGTTTATGCCTCGCTTCAGGCTCTGATTGCACAGGGTACAAACCACTCGTGTCCTGTCATCAGCACATTTTCTGAAGAACTTCCACGCTAGAGAACTCCTTTGAGCTGGCTTTGGTGCGCTCGGTCCCTTGCTGCGTTGGGCAGTAGCAGGCGTAGTGTCTAGGGCACGGCCGCTCCGCTTCTGCACCCTGCTCCCTCTTCTGCTGTGCTGGTGGCTCTGTGCGACCACCGCCTCTTCCTCCAAACTACTCAGGTCCCCTGCATGACCTTCATTCCATGTGGGGTCGAGAACCTCATCGTCCTCCACATCATCTTCCACCCAGTCTTCACCCCTGCCCTCCTTGTCGGTCTCCACAATTCTGACTGCCGCAGCAGTTGGCACCTGAGTTTCGTCATCATCGGAGACGTGCTGCGCTGGTCCTTCCATGTACTCATCTTGAGAAATAAGTGGTTTGGCATCGCTGCACTCAATCTCTTCCACTTCAGGGGCAGGGCTAGGTGGATGGCCCTGGGAAACCCTGCTGACAGAGTCTTTAAAAAGAAGAAGAGACTGCTGCATGACTTGGGGCTCAGACTGCTTGCCTGATTTGCAAGGGGGTGAGGTGAAAGACGGTTGGACTTTGGCTGCAGGTGCCAACTCTGACCTTTCTGCAGTAGACTGGGTGGGAGACAATGTGAAGGAACTGGAGGCACTGTCAGCAACCCAATCTACTATCGCCTGTACTTCTTCTGGCCTCATCACTTCTAGAGGCGCATGATGCCCTACCAAATACTGCTGCAGGTTCTGTCGCCTACTCACACTTGAGGAAGGTGTTTCACTTGTGCGTGTATCTGGCACAGATCGACCACGTCCTCTCCTTGCAACAGGAGCTCTACCAGCAGCACCACGACCCAGGCCACGGCCCCTATTTGACGGTCTCCTCATATTTCTGTAATTTATGATCTTGCCCTAGAAAGGTGTTTATTGAACAGCGGAACAAAACAACAACAGTATCGCACGGGTGTATCTGACAGTCAAATATGGAAACTATGCCGCAATTTAATTTTTTTTACCCCAAAAGGGTGTATATTGAATAGCGGAATAGAAAAAAGGATAAAAATGGTGTATCTCACACGTACAAACACAGACTAGGCCCCGATTACAAATTTTTGTACCCTAAAGGGAGGATGAGGAAGAGGAGTAGGAGGAGTTCGGAACAGGAGGCAAGATGAAGCGTCCTGCAATCCTTGGCGGTGGAAGAAGCGCCCCAAAAGATTGGAAGGTGTATCTCACACGTACCGATACAGACTATGCTGCAATTTAATTATTTTTACCCCAAAGGGTGTAGATTGAATAGCTAAATAGAAAATATGATATCAAAAGGTCTATCTGACACGTACAAACCCAGACTAGGCCCCGATTACTATTTTTTGTACCCTAAAGGCAGGATGAGGAGTCGGAGGAGTTCGGAACAGGAGGTAAACTTAAGCACCCTGCAATCCTCGGCGGTGTAAGATGCGCCCCAAAAATTTGGAAGGTGTATCTCACACGTACCGATACAGACGATGCCACAATTTAATTATTTTTATCCCAAAGGGTGTAGATTGAATAGCGGAATAGAAAATATGATATCAAAAGGTGTATCTCACACGTACAGACCCAGACTAGGCCCCGATTACTATTTTTTGTACCCTAAAGGCAGGATGAGGAGTAGGAGGAGTTAGGAACAGGAGGCAAACTGAAGCACCCTGCAATCCTCGGCGGTGGAAGATGCGCCCCAAAAATTTGGAAGGTGTATCTCACACGTACCGATACAGACTATGCCGCAATTTAATTATTTTTACCCCAAAGGGTGTAGATTGAATAGCGGAATAGAAAATATGATATCAAAAGGTGTATCTCACACGTACAGACCCAGACTAGGCCCCGATTACTATTTTTTGTACCCTAAAGGCAGGATGAGGAGTAGGAGGATTTCGGAACAGGAGGCAAACTGAAGCACCCTGCAATCCTCGGTGGTGGAAGATGCGCCCCAAAAATTTGAAAGGTGTATCTCACATGTACCGATACAGACTATGCCGCAATTTAATTATTTTTACCCCAAAGGGTGTAGAGTGAATAGTGGAATAGAAAATATGATATCAAAAGGTGTATCTCACACGTACAGACCCAAACTAGGCCCCGATTACTATTTTTTGTACCCTAAAGGCAGGATGAGGAGTAGGAGGAGTTTGGAACAGGAGGCAAACTGAAGCACCCTGCAATCCTCGGCGGTGGAAGATGCGCCCCAAAAATTTGGAAGGTGTATCTCACACGTTCCGATACAGACTATGCCGCAATTTAATTATTTTTACCCCAAAGGGTGTAGATTGAATAGCGGAATAGAAAATATGATATCAAAAGGTGTATCTCACAAGTACAGACCCAGACTAGGCCAGCTTTCTATTTTTTGTGCCATAAAGGCAGGATGAGGAGTAGGAGGAGTTCGGAACAGGAGGCAAACTGAAGCACCCTGCAATCCTCGGCGGTGGAAGATGCGCCCCAAAAATTTGGAAGGTGTATCTCACACGTACCGATACAGACTATGCCGCAATTTAATTATTTTTACCCCAAAGGGTGTAGATTGAATAGCGGAATAGAAAATATGATATCAAAAGGTGTATCTCACACGTACAGACCCAGACTAGGCCCCGATTACTATTTTTTGTACCCTAAAGGCAGGATGAGGAGTAGGAGGAGTTCGGAATAGGAGGCAAACTGAAGCACCCTGCAATCCTCGGCAGTGGAAGATGCGCCCCAAAAATTTGGAAGGTGTATCTCACACGTACCGATACAGACTATGCCGCAATTTAATTCTTTTTACCCCAAAGGGTGTAGATTGAATAGCGGAATAGAAAATATGATATCAAAAGGTGTATCTCACACGTACAGACCCAGACTAGGCCCCGATTACTATTTTTTGTACCCTAAAGGCAGGATGAGGAGTAGGAGGAGTTCGGAATAGGAGGCAAACTGAAGCACCCTGCAATCCTCGGCAGTGGAAGATGCGCCCCAAAAATTTGGAAGGTGTATCTCACACGTACCGATACAGACTATGCCGCAATTTAATTCTTTTTACCCCAAAGGGTGTAGATTGAATAGCGGAATAGAAAATATGATATCAAAAGGTGTATCTCACACGTACAGACCCAGACTAGGCCCCGATTACTATTTTTTGTACCCTAAAGGACGGATGAGGAGTAGGAGGAGTTCGGAACAGGAGGCAAACTGAAGCACCCTGCAATCCTCGGTGGTGGAAGATGCGCCCCAAAAATTTGAAAGGTGTATCTCACATGTACCGATACAGACTATGCCGCAATTTCATTCTTTTTACCCCAAAGGGTGTAGAGTGAATAGCGGAATAGAAAATATGATATCAAAAGGTGTATCTCACACGTACAGACCCAAACTAGGCCCCGATTACTATTTTTTGTACCATAAAGGCAGGATGAGGAGTAGGAGGAGTTCGGAACAGGAGGCAAACTGAAGCACCCTGCAATCCTCGGTGGTGGAAGATGTGCCCCAAAAATTTGGAAGGTGTATATCACACGTACCGATACAGACTATGCCGGAATTTAATAATTTTTACCCAAAAGAGTGTAGATTGAATAGCGGAATAGAAAATATGATATCAAAAGGTGTATCTCACACGTACAGACCCAGACTAGGCCCTGATTACTATTTTTTGTACCCTAAAGGCAGGATGAGGAGCAGGAGGAGTTCGGAACAGGAGGCAAACTGAAGCACCCTGCAATCCTCGGCGGTGTAAGATGCACCCAAAAAATTGGAAAGGTGTATCTCACACGTACCGATACAGACTATGCCACAATTGAATTATTTTTACCCCAAAGGGTGTAGATTGAATAGTGAAATAGAAAATATGATATCAAAAGGTGTATCTCACACGTACAGACCCAAACTAGGCCCCGATTACTATTTTTTGTACCCTAAAGGCAGGATGAGGAGTAGGAGGAGTTCGGAACAGGAGGCAAACTGAAGCACCCTGCAATCCTCGGCAGTGGAAGATGCGTCCCAAAAATTTGGAAGGTGTATCTCACACGTACCGATACAGACTATGCCGCAAATTAATTCTTTTTACCCCAAAGGGTGTAGATTGAATAGCGGAATAGAAAATATGATATCAAAAGGTGTATCTCACAAGTACAGACCCAGACTAGGCCAGCTTTCTATTTTTTGTGCCATAAAGGCAGGATGAGGAGTAGGAGGAGTTCGGAACAGGAGGCAAACTGAAGCACCCTGCAATCCTCGGCGGTGGAAGATGCGCCCCAAAAATTTGGAAGGTGTATCTCACCCGTACCGATACAGACTATGCCGCAATTTAATTATTTTTACCCCAAAGGGTGTAGATTGAATAGCGGAATAGAAAATATGATATCAAAAGGTGTATCTCACACGTACAGACCCAAACTAGGCCCCGATTACTATTTTTTGTACCCTAAAGGCAGGATGAGGAGTAGGAGGAGTTCGGAACAGGAGGCAAACTGAAGCACCCTGCAATCCTCGGCGGTGTAAGATGCACCCAAAAAATTGGCAAGGTGTATCTCACACGTACCGATACAGACTATGCCGCAATTTAATTATTTTTACCCCAAAGGGTGTAGATTGAATAGTGAAATAGAAAATATGATATCAAAAGGTGTATCTCACACGTACAGACCCAAACTAGGCCCCGATTACTATTTTTTGTACCCTAAAGGCAGGATGAGGAGTAGGAGGAGTTCGGAACAGGAGGCAAACTGAAGCACCCTGCAATCCTCGGCAGTGGAAGATGCGTCCCAAAAATTTGGAAGGTGTATCTCACACGTACCGATACAGACTATGCCGCAATTTAATTCTTTTTACCCCAAAGGGTGTAGAGTGAATAGCGTAATATAAAATATGATATCAAAAGGTGTATCTCACACGTACAGACCCAGACTAGGCCCCGATTACTATTTTTTGTACCCTAAAGGCAGGATGAGGAGTAGGAGGAGTTCGGAACAGGAGGCAAACTGAAGCACCCTGCAATCCTCGGTGGTGGAAGATGCGCCCCAAAAATTTGAAAGGTGTATCTCACATGTACCGATACAGACTATGCCGCAATTTAATTATTTTTACCCCAAAGGGTGTAGAGTAAATAGTGGAATAGAAAATATGATATCAAAAGGTGTATCTCACACGTACAGACCCAAACTAGGCCCCGATTACTATTTTTTGTACCCTAAAGGCAGGATGAGGAGTAGGAGGAGTTAGGAACAGGAGGCAAACTGAAGCACCCTGCAATCCTCGGCGGTGGAAGATGCGCCCCAAAAATTTGGAAGGTGTATCTCACAAGTACCGATACAGACTATGCCGCAATTTAATTATTTTTACCCCAAAGGGTGTAGATTGAATAGCGGAATAGAAAATATGATATCAAAAGGTGTATCTCACACGTACAGACCCAGACTAGGCCCCGATTACTATTTTTTGTACCCTAAAGGCAGGATGAGGAGTAGGAGGAGTTCGGAACAGGAGGCAAACTGAAGCACCCTGCAATCCTCGGTGGTGGAAGATGCGCCCCAAAAATTTGGAAGGTGTATCTCACACGTACCGATACAGACTATGCCGCAATTTAATTCTTTTTACCCCAAAGGGTGTAGATTGAATAGCGGAATAGAAAATATGATATCAAAAGGTGTATCTCACACGTACAGACCCAGACTAGGCCCCGATTACTATTTTTTGTACCCTAAAGGACGGATGAGGAGTAGGAGGAGTTCGGAACAGGAGGCAAACTGAAGCACCCTGCAATCCTCGGTGGTGGAAGATGCGCCCCAAAAATTTGAAAGGTGTATCTCACATGTACCGATACAGACTATGCCGCAATTTCATTCTTTTTACCCCAAAGGGTGTAGAGTGAATAGCGGAATAGAAAATATGATATCAAAAGGTGTATCTCACACGTACAGACCCAAACTAGGCCCCGATTACTATTTTTTGTACCATAAAGGCAGGATGAGGAGTAGGAGGAGTTCGGAACAGGAGGCAAACTGAAGCACCCTGCAATCCTCGGCGGTGGAAGATGTGCCCCAAAAATTTGGAAGGTGTATCTCACACGTACCGATACAGACTATGCCGGAATTTAATAATTTTTACCCAAAAGAGTGTAGATTGAATAGCGGAATAGAAAATATGATATCAAAAGGTGTATCTCACACGTACAGACCCAGACTAGGCCCTGATTACTATTTTTTGTACCCTAAAGGCAGGATGAGGAGCAGGAGGAGTTCGGAACAGGAGGCAAACTGAAGCACCCTGCAATCCTCGGCGGTGTAAGATGCACCCAAAAAATTGGAAAGGTGTATCTCACACGTACCGATACAGACTATGCCACAATTTAATTATTTTTACCCCAAAGGGTGTAGATTGAATAGTGAAATAGAAAATATGATATCAAAAGGTGTATCTCACACGTACAGACCCAAACTAGGCCCCGATTACTATTTTTTGTACCCTAAAGGCAGGATGAGGAGTAGGAGGAGTTCGGAACAGGAGGCAAACTGAAGCACCCTGCAATCCTCGGCAGTGGAAGATGCGTCCCAAAAATTTGGAAGGTGTATCTCACACGTACCGATACAGACTATGCCGCAATTTAATTATTTTTACCCCAAAGGGTGTAGATTGAATAGCGGAATAGAAAATATGATATCAAAAGGTGTATCTCACACGTACAGACCCAAACTAGGCCCCGATTACTATTTTTTGTACCCTAAAGGCAGGATGAGGAGTAGGAGGAGTTCGGAACAGGAGGCAAACTGAAGCACCCTGCAATCCTCGGCGGTGTAAGATGCACCCAAAAAATTGGAAAGGTGTATCTCACACGTACCGATACAGACTATGCCGCAATTTAATTATTTTTACCCCAAAGGGTGTAGATTGAATAGTGAAATAGAAAATATGATATCAAAAGGTGTATCTCACACGTACAGACCCAAACTAGGCCCCGATTACTATTTTTTGTACCCTAAAGGCAGGATGAGGAGTAGGAGGAGTTCGGAACAGGAGGCAAACTGAAGCACCCTGCAATCCTCGGCAGTGGAAGATGCGTCCCAAAAATTTGGAAGGTGTATCTCACACGTACCGATACAGACTATGCCGCAATTTAATTCTTTTTACCCCAAAGGGTGTAGAGTGAATAGCGGAATAGAAAATATGATATCAAAAGGTGTATCTCACACGTACAGACCCAGACTAGGCCCCGATTACTATTTTTTGTACCCTAAAGGCAGGATGAGGAGTAGGAGGAGTTCGGAACAGGAGGCAAACTGAAGCACCCTGCAATCCTCGGTGGTGGAAGATGTGCCCCAAAAATTTGAAAGGTGTATCTCACATGTACCGATACAGACTATGCCGCAATTTAATTATTTTTACCCCAAAGGGTGTAGAGTGAATAGTGGAATAGAACATATGATATCAAAAGGTGTATCTCACACGTACAGACCCAAACTAGGCCCCGATTACTATTTTTTGTACCCTAAAGGCAGGATGAGGAGTAGGAGGAGTTAGGAACAGGAGGCAAACTGAAGCACCCTGCAATCCTCGGCGGTGGAAGATGCGCCCCAAAAATTTGGAAGGTGTATCTCACACGTACCGATACAGACTATGCCGCAATTTAATTATTTTTACCCCAAAGGGTGTAGATTGAATAGCGGAATAGAAAATATGATATCAAAAGGTGTATCTCACACGTACAGACCCAGACTAGGCCCCGATTACTATTTTTTGTACCCTAAAGGCAGGATGAGGAGTAGGAGGAGTTCAGAATAGGAGGCAAACTGAAGCACCCTGCAATCCTCGGCAGTGGAAGATGCGCCCCAAAAATTTGGAAGGTGTATCTCACACGTACCGATACAGACTATGCCGCAATTTAATTCTTTTTACCCCAAAGGGTGTAGATTGAATAGCGGAATAGAAAATATGATATCAAAAGGTGTATCTCACACGTACAGACCCAGACTAGGCCCCGATTACTATTTTTTGTACCCTAAAGGCAGGATGAGGAGTAGGAGGAGTTCGGAATAGGAGGCAAACTGAAGCACCCTGCAATCCTCGGCAGTGGAAGATGCGCCCCAAAAATTTGGAAGGTGTATCTCACACGTACCAATGCAGACTATGCCGCAATTTAATTCTTTTTACCCCAAAGGGTGTAGATTGAATAGCGGAATAGAAAATATGATATCAAAAGGTGTATCTCACACGTACAGACCCAGACTAGGCCCCGATTACTATTTTTTGTACCCTAAAGGACGGATGAGGAGTAGGAGGAGTTCGGAACAGGAGGCAAACTGAAGCACCCTGCAATCCTCGGTGGTGGAAGATGCGCCCCAAAAATTTGAAAGGTATATCTCACATGTACCGATACAGACTATGCCGCAATTTAATTCTTTTTACCCCAAAGGGTGTAGAGTGAATAGCGGAATAGAAAATATGATATCAAAAGGTGTATCTCACACGTACAGACCCAAACTAGGCCCCGATTACTATTTTTTGTACCATAAAGGCAGGATGAGGAGTAGGAGGAGTTCCGAACAGGAGGCAAACTGAAGCACCCTGCAATCCTCGGCGGTGGAAGATGTGCCCCAAAAATTTGGAAGGTGTATCTCACACGTACCGATACAGACAATGCCGGAATTTAATAATTTTTACCCAAAAGAGTGTAGATTGAATAGCGGAATAGAAAATATGATATCAAAAGGTGTATCTCACACGTACAGACCCAGACTAGGCCCTGATTACTATTTTTTGTACCCTAAAGGCAGGATGAGGAGCAGGAGGAGTTCGGAACAGGAGGCAAACTGAAGCACCCTGCAATCCTCGGCGGTGTAAGATGCACCCAAAAAATTGGAAAGGTGTATCTCACACGTACCGATACAGACTATGCCGCAAATTAATTCTTTTTACCCCAAAGGGTGTAGATTGAATAGCGGAATAGAAAATATGATATCAAAAGGTGTATCTCACAAGTACAGACCCAGACTAGGCCAGCTTTCTATTTTTGGGGCCATAAAGGCAGGATGAGGAGTAGGAGGAGTTCGGAACAGGAGGCAAACTGAAGCACCCTGCAATCCTCGGCGGTGGAAGATGCGCCCCAAAAATTTGGAAGGTGTATCTCACCCGTACCGATACAGACTATGCCGCAATTTAATTATTTTTACCCCAAAGGGTGTAGATTGAATAGCGGAATAGAAAATATGATATCAAAAGGTGTATCTCACACGTACAGACCCAAACTAGGCCCCGATTACTATTTTTTGTACCCTAAAGGCAGGATGAGGAGTAGGAGGAGTTCGGAACAGGAGGCAAACTGAAGCACCCTGCAATCCTCGGCGGTGTAAGATGCACCCAAAAAATTGGAAAGGTGTATCTCACACGTACCGATACAGACTATGCCGCAATTTAATTATTTTTACCCCAAAGGGTGTAGATTGAATAGTGAAATAGAAAATATGATATCAAAAGGTGTATCTCACACGTACAGACCCAAACTAGGCCCCGATTACTATTTTTTGTACCCTAAAGGCAGGATGAGGAGTAGGAGGAGTTCGGAACAGGAGGCAAACTGAAGCACCCTGCAATCCTCGGCAGTGGAAGATGCGTCCCAAAAATTTGGAAGGTGTATCTCACACGTTCCGATACAGACTATGCCGCAATTTAATTATTTTTACCCCAAAGGGTGTAGATTGAATAGCGGAATAGAAAATATGATATCAAAAGGTGTATCTCACAAGTACAGACCCAGACTAGGCCAGCTTTCTATTTTTTGTGCCATAAAGGCAGGTTGAGGAGTAGGAGGAGTTCGGAACAGGAGGCAAACTGAAGCACCCTGCAATCCTCGGCGGTGGAAGATGCGCCCCAAAAATTTGGAAGGTGTATCTCACACGTACCGATACAGACTATGCCGCAATTTAATTATTTTTACCCCAAAGGGTGTAGATTGAATAGTGAAATAGAAAATATGATATCAAAAGGTGTATCTCACACGTACAGACCCAAACAAGGCCCCGATTACTATTTTTTGTACCCTAAAGGCAGGATGAGGAGTAGGAGGAGTTCGGAACAGGAGGCAAACTGAAGCACCCTGCAATCCTCGGCGGTGGAAGATGCGCCCCAAAAATTTGGAAGGTGTATCTCACACGTTCCGATACAGACTATGCCGCAATTTAATTATTTTTACCCCAAAGGGTGTAGATTGAATAGCGGAATAGAAAATATGATATCAAAAGGTGTATCTCACAAGTACAGACCCAGACTAGGCCAGCTTTCTATTTTTTGTGCCATAAAGGCAGGATGAGGAGTAGGAGGAGTTCGGAACAGGAGGCAAACTGAAGCACCCTGCAATCCTCGGCGGTGGAAGATGCGCCCCAAAAATTTGGAAGGTGTATCTCACACGTACCGATACAGACTATGCCGCAATTTAATTATTTTTACCCCAAAGGGTGTAGATTGAATAGCGGAATAGAAAATATGATATCAAAAGGTGTATCTCACACGTACAGACCCAGACTAGGCCCCGATTACTATTTTTTGTACCCTAAAGGCAGGATGAGGAGTAGGAGGAGTTCGAAATAGGAGGCAAACTGAAGCACCCTGCAATCCTCGGCAGTGGAAGATGCGCCCCAAAAATTTGGAAGGTGTATCTCACACGTATCGATACAGACTATGCCGCAATTTAATTCTTTTTACCCCAAAGGGTGTAGATTGAATAGCGGAATAGAAAATATGATATCAAAAGGTGTATCTCACACGTACAGACCCAGACTAGGCCCCGATTACTATTTTTTGTACCCTAAAGGACGGATGAGGAGTAGGAGGAGTTCGGAACAGGAGGCAAACTGAAGCACCCTGCAATCCTCGGTGGTGGAAGATGCGCCCCAAAAATTTGGAAGGGGTATCTCACATGTACCGATACAAACTATGCCGCAATTTAATTCTTTTTACCCCAAAGGGTGTAGAGTGAATAGCGGAATAGAAAATATGATATCAAAAGGTGTATCTCACACGTACAGACCCAAACTAGGCCCCGATTACTATTTTTTGTACCATAAAGGCAGGATGAGGAGTAGGAGGAGTTCGGAACAGGAGGCAAACTGAAGCACCCTGCAATCCTCGGCGGTGGAAGATGTGCCCCAAAAATTTGGAAGGTGTATCTCACACGTACCGATACAGACTATGCCGGAATTTAATCATTTTTACCCAAAAGAGTGTAGATTGAATAGCGGAAAAGAAAATATGATATCAAAAGGTGTATCTCACACGTACAGACCCAGACTAGGCCCTGATTACTATTTTTTGTACCCTAAAGGCAGGATGAGGAGCAGGAGGAGTTCGGAACAGGAGGCAAACTGAAGCACCCTGCAATCCTCGGCGGTGTAAGATGCACCCAAAAAATTGGAAAGGTGTATCTCACACGTACCGATACAGACTATGCCACAATTTAATTATTTTTACCCCAAAGGGTGTAGATTGAATAGTGAAATAGAAAATATGACTTCTCCACTTCTTCAGAGTCGATGCATGATCCATGTCTATAAAAGATAATATAGGCGCATATAGGCATTGCACAAAATGATGATGGTAAATGAAAATGGAGAGGGGAAGGGGGGGGGGAAGGGGAACAAGTCCCCACATTCCCAGAACTTACATAATAGCTGAAGCAGTAACCATTGCTGGGGGTGGGGGCCTGGACCCAAAAACGCCTCCCACGGGAGCTGAGGGCGCATGAGGCGCAGCGGGCAGGGCGAAAGATGTACTTATATCTATTCATACTATTATTGTCCTTGTAATGTTGGTTCTTTGCAATCTGGTTTGGGGATGTATTGCCTCATTTTATTATCCAAGTTACACCATCTATTTTTATGTTTGGAGTACACATCATTTGTAATCCTTTGTTGCATGTATATTAAATGTGATTTTTTATTATATTAACCCTGTCATGTCATGTCTCTCATATAAAGTCCCGAACCCTTTCTATTTTTGAATTGAATTTAGGGATGGAGACGCACGGCAAATCCCACCGGACGTCTCATTTAAAGTCTTGCCCTCCCCCCCTCTTTGTAGCCGAATTTAGGGATGGAGAGACATGACTCAAAATGACAGGGCTATTTTAGATTTTTTCAACCTGTATTGACTGCATGCGATGGCTTACACCCCCTTAGCCCAACATGCTATGTCAATCTAGATGCCCTCCGGACCAGTTGGGGGCTCTATGGTATTTATTTACATCTATCTAGCCTGATCTATATTTATTATGTTACCATATATACTTGCATCCATTGGATAAAATCCTAACGGACAGTCATCTGTTCACTAATTATCAGTCTTATTAGCAATACTGTATAGCTTGCTCTGCCACTGTTGGGTGGTTGTTTGTGGCGGTTCCCTACCCTCTCGGGGAGCTGCGATGTGTTACGGGTGCCCTCCCCTTCTCCCTACGCTCCTTTGAGCACGGGGGATCGGGTGGGCGGCGCCGCTACACATCGGCGTCACGTTCCGCATTGACGTGTGACGTCATTTTGGCGCCAGCACGCCGACGGCGGCTTGTCCATCATGTGCATAAGAGGGCGACCGCTGGACGGCTTGGCAGTATACCTGCCGTCCTCGCGGGCCCCATATATGCAAATACGTGACGTTGGGCGTTTCAGGGTCGGCGGACCTTGGCGAATCTGGAGCACACTCGCATTTCCATCGGGTATTCACTTCTGGTCTATATGCAATTTCTTGCATCACTTTTTCATTTTGCACTTTTCTATTTCCCTTCAGCTAACACTGCGGTGGTTACCTTTGAGGCATTATGGTCATTGGTCATACCTGACCTCATCCATTCACCTTTATCACATTCATTGCCTGTCCACTTCATTATTTCACCTGCATTTTTCCTTTTTAGCCTGGGGACAATGCTTCATTCCCTATTTCACAATTCACTTCTTAAATCTGGTTCTTTCACCTCTCATTTTATCCTTTCCACCCCTTTACTATGCAAGTAGCATGATGTATCTCTTATACTCTATATCATATTATTATACTCCAATATCCAATTTCATGCAAGTAGCATGATGTATCTCTTATACTCTATATCATATTATTATACTCAAATATCCAATTTTTTACTTATCATTTATAGATATTCCTATGTGGCTACTCAGCATTATCTTTATCACCCCTTCTCACATTCCTTGGTGTGTGACATCTTTCGCCCTGCCCGCTGCGCCTCATGCGCCCTCAGCTCCCGTGGGAGGCGTTTTTGGGTCCAGGCCCCCACCCCCAGCAATGGTTACTGCTTCAGCTATTATGTAAGTTCTGGGAATGTGGGGACTTGTTCCCCTTTCCCCCCCTTCCCCTCTCCATTTTCATTTACCATCATCATTTTGTGCAATGCCTATATACGCCTATATTATCTTTTATAGACATGGATCATGCATCGACTCTGAAGAAGTGGAGAAGTCCACGAAACGCGTCAGTCATCAAATGTCATGATATCCATTTATACTTATATCTATTCATACTATTATTGTCCTTGTAATGTTGGTTATTTGCAATCTGGTTTGGGGATGTATTGCCTCATTTTATTATCCAAGTTACACCATCTATTTTTATGTTTGGAGTACACATCTTTTGTAATCCTTTGTTGCATGTATAATAAATGTGATTTTTTATTATATTAACCCTGTCATGTCATGTCTCTCATATAAAGTCCCGAACCCTTTCTATTTTTGAATTGAATTTAGGGATGGAGACGCACGGCAAATCCCACCGGACGTCTCATTTAAAGTCCCGCCCTCCCCCCCTCTTTTTTACCCCAAAGGGTGTAGATTGAATAGCGGAATAGAAAATATGATATCAAAAGGTGTATCTCACAAGTACAGACCCAGACTAGGCCAGCTTTCTATTTTTTGTGCCATAAAGGCAGGATGAGGAGTAGGAGGAGTTCGGAACAGGAGGCAAACTGAAGCACCCTGCAATCCTCGGCGGTGGAAGATGCGCCCCAAAAATTTGGAAGGTGTATCTCACACGTACCGATACAGACTATTCCGCAATTTAATTATTTTTACCCCAAAGGGTGTAGATTAAATAGCAGAATAGAAAATATGATATCAAAAGGTGTATCTCACACGTACAGACCCAGACTAGGCCCCGATTACTATTTTTTGTACCCTAAAGGCAGGATGAGGAGCAGGAGGAGTTTGGAACAGGAGGCAAACTAAAGCACCCTGCAATCCTCGGCGGTGTAAGATGCGCCCAAAAAATTGGAAAGGTGTATCTCACACATACCGATACAGACTATGCCGCAATTTAATTATTTTTACCCCAAAGGGTGTAGATTGAATAGCGGAATAGAAAATATGATATCAAAAGGTGTATCTCACACGTACAGACCCAGACTAGGCCCCGATTACTATTTTTTGTACCCTAAAGGCAGGATGAGGAGTAGGAGGAGTTCGGAATAGGAGGCAAACTGAAGCACCCTGCAATCCTCGGCAGTGGAAGATGCGCCCCAAAAATTTGGAAGGTGTATCTCACACGTACCGATACAGACTATGCCGCAATTTAATTCTTTTTACCCCAAAGGGTGTAGATTGAATAGCAGAATAGAAAATATGATATCAAAAGGTGTATCTCACACGTACAGACCCAGACTAGGCCCCGATTACTATTTTTTGTACCCTAAAGGCAGGATGAGGAGTAGGAGGAGTTCGGAACAGGAGGCAAACTGAAGCACCCTGCAATCCTCGGTGGTGGAAGATGCGCCCCAAAAATTTGAAAGGTGTATCTCACATGTACCGATACAGACTATGCCGCAATTTAATTCTTTTTACCCCAAAGGGTGTAGAGTGAATAGCGGAATAGAAAATATGATATCAAAAGGTGTATCTCACACGTACAGACCCAGACTAGGCCCCGATGACTATTTTTTGTACCATAAAGGCAGGATGAGGAGTAGGAGGAGTTCGGAACAGGAGGCAAACTGAAGCACCCTGCAATCCTCGGCGGTGTAAGATGCACCCAAAAAATTGGAAAGGTGTATCTCACACGTACCGATACAGACTATGCCGCAATTTAATAATTTTTACCCCAAAGGGTGTAGATTGAATAGCGGAAGAGAAAATATGATATCAAAAGGTGTATCTCACACGTACAGACCCAGACTAGGCCCCGATTACTATTTTTTGTACCCTAAAGGCAGGATGAGGAGTAGGAGGAGTTCGGAATAGGAGGCAAACTGAAGCACCCTGCAATCCTCGGCAGTGGAAGATGCGCCCCAAAAATTTGGAAGGTGTATCTCACACGTACCGATACAGACTATGCCGCAATTTAATTCTTTTTACCCCAAAGGGTGTAGATTGAATAGCAGAATAGAAAATATGATATCAAAAGGTGTATCTCACACGTACAGACCCAGACTAGGCCCCGATTACTATTTTTTGTACCCTAAAGGCAGGATGAGGAGTAGGAGGAGTTCGGAACAGGAGGCAAACTGAAGCACCCTGCAATCCTCGGTGGTGGAAGATGCGCCCCAAAAATTTGAAAGGTGTATCTCACATGTACCGATACAGACTATGCCGCAATTTAATTCTTTTTACCCCAAAGGGTGTAGAGTGAATAGCGGAATAGAAAATATGATATCAAAAGGTGTATCTCACACGTACAGACCCAGACTAGGCCCCGATGACTATTTTTTGTACCATAAAGGCAGGATGAGGAGTAGGAGGAGTTCGGAACAGGAGGCAAACTGAAGCACCCTGCAATCCTCGGCGGTGGAAGATGCGCCCCAAAAATTTGGAAGGTGTATCTCACACGTACCGATACAGACTATTCCGCAATTTAATTATTTTTACCCCAAAGGGTGTAGATTAAATAGCAGAATAGAAAATATGATATCAAAAGGTGTATCTCACACGTACAGACCCAGACTAGGCCCCGATTACTATTTTTTGTACCCTAAAGGCAGGATGAGGAGCAGGAGGAGTTCGGAACAGGAGGCAAACTGAAGCACCCTGCAATCCTCGGCGGCGTAAGATGCACCCAAAAAATTGGAAAGGTGTATCTCACACGTACCGATACAGACTATGCCACAATTTAATTATTTTTACCCCAAAGGGTGTAGATTGAATAGCGGAATAGAAAATATGATATCAAATGGTGTATCTCACACGTACAGACCCAGACTAGGCCCCGATTACTATTTTTTGTACCCTAAAGGCAGGATGAGGAGTAGGAGGAGTTCGGAACAGGAGGCAAACTGAAGCACCCTGCAATCCTCGGCAGTGGAAGATGCGCCCCAAAAATTTGGAAGGTGTATCTCACACGTACCGATACAGACTATGCCGCAATTTAATTCTTTTTACCCCAAAGGGTGTAGATTGAATAGCGGAATAGAAAATATGATATCAAAAGGTGTATCTCACACGTACAGACCCAGACTAGGCCCCGATTACTATTTTTTGTACCCTAAAGGCAGGATGAGGAGTAGGAGGAGTTCGGAACCGGAGGCAAACTTAAGCACCCTGCAATCCTCGGTGGTGGAAGATGCGCCCCAAAAATTTGAAAGGTGTTTCTCACATGTACCGATACAGACTATGCCGCAATTTAATTCTTTTTACCCCAAAGGGTGTAGAGTGAATAGCGGAATAGAAAATATGATAACAAAGGTGTATCTCACACGTACAGACCCAGACTAGGCCCCGATTACTATTTTTTGTACCCTAAAGGGGGATGAGGAGTAGGAGGAGTTCGGAACAGGAGGCAAACTGAAGCACCCTGCAATCCTCGGCGGTGGAAGATGCGCCCCAAAAATTTGGAAGGTGTATCTCACACGTACCGATACAGACTATGCCGCAATTTAATTATTTTTACCCTAAAGGGTGTAGATTGAATAGCGGAATAGAAAATATAATATTAAAAGGTTTATCTCACACGTACAGACCCAGACTAGGCCCCGATTACTATTTTTTGTACCCTAAAGGCAGGATGAGGAGTAGGAGGAGTTCGGAACAGGAGGCAAACTGAAGCCCCCTGCAATCCTTGGCGGTGGAAGATGCGCCCCAAAAATTTGAAAGGTGTATCTCACATGTACCGATACAGACTATGCCGCAATTTAATTCTTTTTACCCCAAAGGGTGTAGATTGAATAACGGAATAGAAAATATGATATCAAAAGGTGTATCTCACAAGTACAGACCCAGACATGGCCCGCTTTCTATTTTTTGTGCCATAAAGGCAGGATGAGGAGTAGGAGGAGTTCAGAACAGGAGGCAAACTGAAGCACCCTGCAATCCTCGGCGGAGGAAGATGCGCCCCAAAAATCTGGAAGGTGTATCTCACACGTACCGATACAGACTATGCCGCAATTTCATTATTTTTACCCCAAAGGGTGTAGATTGAATAGCGGAATAGAAAATATGATATCAAAAGGTGTATCTCACACGTACAGACCCAGACTAGGCCCCGATTACTATTTTTTGTACCCTAAAGGCAGGATGAGGAGCAGGAGGAGTTCGGAACAGGAGGCAAACTGAAGCACCCTGCAATCCTCGGCGGTGTAAGATGCGCCCAAAAAATTGGAAAGGTGTATCTCACACGTACCGATACAGACTATGCCGCAATTTAATTATTTTTACCCCAAAGGGTGTAGATTGAATAGCGGAATAGAAAATATGATATCAAGAGGTGTATCTCACACGTACAGACCCAGACTAGGCCCTGATTACTATTTTTTGTACCCTAAAGGCAGGATGAGGAGTAGGAGGAGTTCGGAACAGGAGGCAAACTGAAGCACCCTGCAATCCTCTGCAGTGGAAGATGCGCCCCAAAAATTTGGAAGGTGTATCTCACACGTACCGATACAGACTATGCCGCAATTTAATTCTTTTTACCCCAAAGGGTGTAGATTGAATAGCGGAATAGAAAATATAATATCAAAAGGTGTATCTCACACGTACAGACCCAGACTAGGCCCCGATTACTATTTTTTGTACCCTAACGGCAGGATGAGGAGTAGGAGGAGTTCGGAACAGGAGGCAAACTGAAGCCCCCTGCAATCCTTGGTGGTGGAAGATGCGCCCCAAAAATTTGAAAGGTGTATCTCACATGTACCGATACAGACTATGCCGCAATTTAATTCTTTTTACCCCAAAGGGTGTAGAGTGAATAGCGGAATAGAAAATATGATATCAAAAGGTGTATCTCACACGTACAGACCCAGACTAGGCCCCGATTACTATTTTTTGTACCCTAAAGGCAGGATGAAGAGTAGGAGGAGTTCGGAACAGGAGGCAAACTGAAGCACCCTGCAATCCTCGGTGGTGGAAGATGCGCCCCAAAAATTTGGAAGGTGTATCTCACACGTACCGATACAGACTATGCCGCAATTTAATTCTTTTTACCCCAAAGGGTGTAGATTGAATAGCGGAATAGAAAATATGATATCAAAAGGTGTATCTCACAAGTACAGACTCAGACATGGCCCGCTTTCTATTTTTTGTGCCATAAAGGCAGGATGAGGAGTAGGAGGAGTTCAGAACAGGAGGCAAACTGAAGCACCCTGCAATCCTCGGCGGAGGAAGATGCGCCCCAAAAATCTGGAAGGTGTATCTCACACGTACCGATACAGACTATGCTGCAATTTCATTATTTTTACCCCAAAGGGTGTAGATTGAATAGCGGAATAGAAAATATGATATCAAAAGGTGTATCTCACACGTACAGACCCAGACTAGGCCCCGATTACTATTTTTTGTACCCTAAAGGCAGGATGAGGAGCAGGAGGAGTTCGGAACAGGAGGCAAACTGAAGCACCCTGCAATCCTCGGCGGTGTAAGATGCGCCCAAAAAATTGGAAAGGTGTATCTCACACGTACCGATACAGACTATGCCGCAATTTAATTATTTTTACCCCAAAGGGTGTAGATTGAATAGCGGAATAGAAAATATGATATCAAGAGGTGTATCTCACATGTACAGACCCAGACTAGGCCCTGATTACTATTTTTTGTACCCTAAAGGCAGGATGAGGAGTAGGAGGAGTTCGGAACAGGAGGCAAACTGAAGCACCCTGCAATCCTCGGTGGTGGAAGATGCGCCCCAAAAATTTGGAAGGTGTATCTCACACGTACCGATACAGTTTATGCCGCAATATAATTCTTTTTACCCCAAAGGGTGTAGATTGAATAGCGGAATAGAAAATATGATATCAAAAGGTGTATCTCACAAGTACAGACCCAGACTAGGCCCGCTTTCTATTTTTTGTGCCATAAAGACAGGATGAGGAGTAGGAGGAGTTCGGAACAGGAGGCAAACTGAAGCACCCTGCAATCCTCGGCGGTGGAAGATGCGCCCCAAAAAATTGGAAGGTGTATCTCACATTTACCAATACAGACTATGCCGCAATTTAATCATTTTTACCCCAAAGGGTGTAGATTGAATAGCGGAATAGAAAATATGATATCAAAAGGTGTATCTCACACGTACATACCCAGACTAGGCCCCGATTACTATTTTTTGTACCCTAAAGGCAGGATGAGGAGTAGGAGGAGTTCAGAACAGGAGGAAAACTGAAGCACCCTGCAATCCTCGGCAGTGGAAGATGTGCCCCAAAAATTTGGAAGGTGTATCTCACACGTACCGATACAGACTATGCCGCAATTTAATTATTTTTACCCCAAAGGGTGTAGATTGAATAGCGGAATAGAAAATATGATATCAAAAGGTGTATCTCACACGTACAGACCCAGACTAGGCCCCAATTACAATTTTTTGTACTCTAAAGGCAGGATGAGGAGTAGGAGGATTTCGGAACAGGAGGCAAACTGAAGCACCCTGCAATCCTCGGCAGTGGAAGATGCGCCCCAAAAATTTGGAAGGTGTATCTCACACGTACCGATACAGACTATGCCGCAATTTAATTATTTTTACCCCAAAGGGTGTAGATTGAATAGCTGAATAGAAAATATGATATCAAAAGGTGTATCTCACACGTACAGACCCAGACTAGGCCCCGATTACTATTTTTTGTACCCTAAAGGCAGGATGAGGAGTAGGAGGAGTTCGGAACAGGAGGCAAACTGAAGCACCCTGCAATCCTTGGTGGTGGAAGATGCGCCCCAAAAATTTGAAAGGTGTATCTCACATGTACCGATACAGACTATGCCGCAATTTAATTCTTTTTACCCCAAAGGGTGTAGAGTGAATAGCGGAATAGAAAATATGATATCAAAAGGTGTATCTGACACGTACAAACCCAGACTAGGCCCGATTACAATTTATTGTACCCTAAAGGCAGGATGAGGAGTAGGAGGAGTTCGGAACAGACAGGAGGCAAACTAAAGCACCCTGCAATCCTCGGCGGTGTAAGATGCGCCCAAAAAATTGGAAAGGTGTATCTCACACTTACCGATACAGACTATGCCGCAATTTAATTATTTTTACCCCAAAGGGTGTAGATTGAATAGCGGAATAGAAAATATGATATCAAAAGATGTATCTCACACGTACAGACCCAGACTATGCCCCGATTACTATTTTTTGTACCCTAAAGGCAGGATTAGGAGTAGGAGGAGTTCGGAACAGGAGGCAAACTGAAGCACCCTGCAATCCTCGGCCGTGGAAGATGCGCCCCAAAAATTTGGAAAATGTATCTCACACGTACCGATACATACTATGCCGCAATTTAATTATTTTTACCCCAAAGGGTGTAGATTGAATAGCGGAATAGAAAATATGATATCAAATCGGTGATTTTTCAATAGCATATTTGAATACAGCAGTGTCTTATGTTTTATGTCACAGTCAGCTCTGCAGCAGGCGATGAAGGGAAAAAAAAAGAAAATTCCCCTTTAAGTTTGTAATTTTTAAATAGATTAGTACAGACTATGCCACAATTTAATTTGTTTAACCCAAAAGGGTGTATATTGAATAGTGGAATAGAAAAAAGTGTATAAAATTGAAAATCACTCAATAGCACATGTGAACACAGCAGTGTCTTATGTCACGGTCAGCTCAGAGTCAGCAGCAAGCAGGCTATGAAGGGGGGAAAAAAGAAAATCCCCTTTAACTTGTAGTAAAATATAGCTGATGAATGCTGCACACAACTGACTGATAAAAATAGATTTTTTTTCTCCCTCTTCCTTCTCCTCCTCAGTGGGCTCAAGTGAGGGCAAAAAGATTGTTCATTGCACCACCCCCCCACACAGAAAAATCGATGTAGACTGTCCCTGCCTAATCTCTCCAGCCTGTCCCTAAAATGCTCAAAAAGATTGTTCACTGCACCACTCCCCACACAGCAAAATCAATGTAGACTGTCCCTGCCTAATCTCTCCAGTCTGTCCCTAAAATGCTCAAAAAGATCGTTCACTGCACCACCCCCCACACAGCAAAATCAATGTAGAATGACCCTGCCTAATCTCTGCAGCCTGTCCCTAAAATGCTCAAATAACTTTCCCTGCCTACACTCCGACCTGTCCCTGCATTCTTTTCGGACACAATTTTTCACTGTCTGTCCCTAATCAGCAGCCAGCACGTATGATGTGTGCTCTCTCCCTAATACTACAGCAGAATGACGCACTGCGCTGTGACTCGAACTTATAAAGACATGGGTCACATGTTTCAGATGGCCAATCACAGCTACTAATACATTAGTAGGCATGGCTGGGATGGCTTAAGGCACACCAGTTAAATGCTTGTTGATTGGCTGCTGAAAGCCCGCCATTAAAAGCGCGCCATTACATACAAAACAGGAAAATGACCGAACACTGATTTTAAACCGAACATACAGTAAAGTTTTCGGGTCCGTGTTCGGGTAACAAAAATCCAATCATTCGGTACGAACCCGAATAATGCAGTCCGTGTTCACGCAACACTAATTAGGATGCATATGTCAAAAATATAATTGCCAGGGGTTATAACCCTCCATTACTTTATTCAAGGTGAAAAAAAATTGCCTTTAAAGCAAAATCCTAGTCATTGTTTTTTTGTTTTTGTTTTTATTTAATTTGTAAATGAAGTGAAGAGCATGTATATAGCTGTGAGAACTGAGAAGAAATTTAAAACTGGTGGAAACTCTGCCTGCTTTGATCCCGGCTTGCCTCTGACCACACTTCTGCTTGCTCCCCTTGCTGCTGCTCCACTGATCTGTGACTCAGCCTGCATCCTGACATTTCTCCTGTCTACACATATGCACCAAAACTGTATGCCTGGAAATGTCCTGAACAGTCTGACTCTGCTTCTGTTCCCATCACTGCTGTACTGCCTGCTATGAGCCTCTGCAGATATTCCACTGGTGTCCATTCTGCTCTGCTGTGGTCTTCTGTTGGTTGCAGCCTGCTCCTGTCCCCTGCTCACTGGTGTCCATCCGGCACTCCTGCTCTGCTGTGATCTACTGACGGTCTTCCCCTGCTTGTTCCTGGGAGTCCATCCAGGCCTGCTGCTAGAAAGAATAATAAGCACTCATGTCACTCTATTGCTAGCTGTCTGCTCTATCAGGGTCCATGATTCAAAGGTGTAAGGGAGGCCTTCCTCACCATATCAGGCTCTTCCATTAGGTACATGACACTATTCTTGCGATGAACACACAAGAGAAGGAGAATGAGGAGGATTCTGGCAGTTTTGGATGCATTGAAGCAGAAGAAGACATACATCAGACTCAAACCTTAACAGATGGTTTTAAGTCCCCAGAAACCTAGGGAGTAGTACGTGGCTAGGAGGAGGCAGTTCCAGATACTGTAATCCTCTGTGACCCTGAGGACTCTGTTTCAAACTTGCGGTGCATGGGCTTCCTTATTCTTCAAAGCCTGTGAATCTGTGGCATCAAGGAGAAGCATCATTATTGGTTGGCAACTCTCCTTGACCAACGTTACAAGGGGAAAACCCTTGCTGAAGGAGCACAAGATGAAATATTTTTGAGGACACCTTAAAGAGGAGTTTATGAAACACCTTTCCAGACTCTGGTAGGTTACAGTCTCAAGGAAAAGGTCGTTTTGAGGCTTCTTTCGGTCTAAGGGGGAGCGGTGGAGAAAAGGGCCAACTCAATAATGCATTTCAAATTTTTTTTAGTTCTCTGCACCCAGGGCTGTCAGCTTCAAGATCCCATCAACAGCATCTGCATTATATGGTGGAAGAATATCTAGGAGCAAAAGCAGAAATGGACAGCTTTCTAGTTGATGATCCACTGGGTTCCTGGGTCATGAGAATAAACCACTGGCCAGAACTTGCCCAGTATGCAATTGAGCTGCTGGGCTGCCCGGCATCCAGCATGCTTTTTGAATGGGCATTCAGTGCTGCCGGAGGTTTTGTGACAGATAAAAGTGCATGTTTATCCACAGACTCTGTTGACTGGCTGACATTTATCAAAATGAATCAGTCCTGGATAAGCAGCATCTATTAAGCCCTTGATGCTGATGCTGATGTCTTTGATTAAGTCTTATTGGGATATGGAATCTATGCAAGACTGTTTAGGCTGCCTAGCTTTGTGGGTGTTGATTGTATCTTGAAGTCATTTTTTGGTATAAGTTTTTCGGCATAATTACCACCAAAGGTGCATCAAATTTCAATTTTTATTACAAGGACAATTCTTGCTTTTATCAAGAGTACCTCTAGAAGGTTATGGGGTGAGGGCTCTGCCAACACCCAAAGACCAATTTTTCCACAGCTGTGTGACAGGGGCAAAAAAATTAAATTTTTTACAGCAAAGGACAATTCTTGCTTTCATCAAGAGGACCTCTAGAAGGTTACGGGGTGAAGGCACCACCAACACCCAAAGACCAATTTTTCCAGGGCTGTTTGACAGGGGCATCAAATGTCAAGTTTTTACAGCAAGGACAATTCTTGCTTTCATCAAGAGTACCTCTAAAGGGTTATGGTGTAAAGGCACCACCAACACCCAAAGCCCAAGTTTTCCACACCTGTTACTTCTATCCAAAGTCTGCAAAAGAGACACCAGATATCTAAAAAAAAAAAATACTAATCTTGGCCTGAGTGTACTATAATTTGGTTTCTTCACATAAGGCTTGCTCACTGTGTTCCAAAACATTGTTATTTCTGTCCAAAGTTTGCCAAAGAGACACCAGAACTTATCTAAAAAATCTCTAATTTTGTTCCACACTAAATTATTGCCTCATCATACAGGCTGGCTCCCCATGCCGTTGTTTAAAAAATAAAGAAAAATTGCAGAGAAAATCAATTTAAATGTCATTTTTTTAAATAAATGTTAGTTTTGCTACAACAGGTTCTATACACGGTACAGATACACCACTTTACAGGCAGACTAAGGGGACACCCCAGGCACTATATTTAAAGCGGTTGTATCCCGCTTTTTGACACTTTTACCTACAGGTAAGCCTATAATAAGGCTTACCTGTAGGTACAAATAATATCTCCTAAACCGGCACGGTTTAGGAGATATTTACAGTGCATGCAGCCGCTCGCGCGAGCGGCGGATGCGCTCTGAAGGTCCGGGGGGACCTTCAATTAACTTGCCGGGAGCTTGCCGGAAAAATCACTCCCACGCGCATGCGCGGGAGTGACGTCATCGCGGCTCCGGCCAATCAGCGCGCTGGAGCCGTCTCTTCCGGCCAATCAGCGCGCCGGAGCCGCCGAACCCGGAAGAGACGACGAGGGATCATGGCAGCGCCCGCATCGATGTCCGGGGGTCCGTGTCGGGGCTTCGTTTTAAGGTAAGTTAAACATAATGGGCTAGTATGTGATGCATACTAGCTCATTATGCCTTTGTCTTGCAGGTTTTTTTTTTTAATTTTTTTTTTTTATAGGGTTTACAACCGCTTTAAAGGACTTTTTCATTTTTATTGTTTCACTTTAAGCATCATTAAAATCAATCACTGCTTCTTTAAAAATGATCTTTTTAATGTTTTTTTTGCATTGGTACATGTCCCCCAGGGAAGTACCCGGGCCCTCATATCCTTTTTATGGCCAATAACTTATATATACGCCTTCAAAATTGGAACTTTTGATTTTTCTAATTCTGGTTCCATAGACTTCAATAGGGTTTGTAGTTCTGATCTGAATTTATGCAATATTCGAGAGTTCTGGCGTGAACTGAACTGGGGGGTGTTTAACCCATCTCTACAGGCCACCAATATTCATGACTATTTGTAAATCACTGGTAAACCAGCATCCACAAGAGCTCATAATATGGTAAAGGGGGCTGTTTTTTGATCTATGATATGGGTAATTGGCCACCATTGCTAAAAAGGACTTTTATTAGAATTTCAATATAAGCGATTGGCCATGAACATGAAATGCCCTGTGCAACAAGAAAACTTGATTATATACCAGCAAGTCAGTCTCATGAAACTGTTTCTATGGAGCCCTGTGATTTGTAGGCATGTACCTGGATATATCTCTAAAATCATAGGTAGTGTATTGCAGAAAGTTTTAAATTGTTAAGAACAGGCAAGTATTTTTTTTATAAATGCACTCGAGGAAAATTCTTGTTTCCTAGTTCTTAACCATATGTTACATTTATAAATACCAAAATGCGAGGACCTCCGATGATCTCCGATGATCTTAGGGCTAAGATACGGTGGATTAGAATACAGTTTTTTTTTTGAGAAATAATGGAAATATGCTTCACGCTGGCAGTCCATTTGCCAATCTGCAGAGAAGAAAATTAAAAAGAAAGCTCCGATATTGAAAATATCACAGAAGATAAACAAACATTTATACATCGCTCAAGAATATAATACTAAAAATATTGTGTCTACATAATTTAATCATCTTTACTGCGATGTTGGAAATATTTAGGCTATTGTTACTATAATGTTTTAAACATTGCCAATATTAAAAGTGTTACAAGCAGAACTATATTCAGATTTAAAGAAAATAATATAATATGCATGTTGTTTCAAGGAAAAGCTCCGATATTGAAAATATCACAGAAGATAAACAAACATTTATACATCGTTCAAGAATATAATACTAAAAATATTGTGTCTACATAATTTAAACATCTTTACTGCGATGTTGGAAATATTTAGGCTATTGTTACTATAATGTTTTAAACATTGCTAATATTAAAAGTGTTACAAGCAGAACTATATTCAGATTTAAAGAAAATAATATAATATGCATGTTGTTTCAAGGCATAAGAGTTCAGAATTTAAAACAATATTTAACCTTATCATTTTGGCTTGAATGTCACATGATCACACCAGTAACTGCACTTCTTTAGAAAGAATAACAATACTAGTTCTTTTGGGAGCAATAAAAAGAGGGGCCCAAATGGGTGAAAAGAAATAGACATGGTTTGCAAAAAACAAAGTATAAGGGTGAACTCAAGTGAAAGTGATAACAATAGTAGATATCCTCAAGTCTTACATCTTGTATTTTATAGTAGAGAAAGTAGTCCACAATAACCCACCGAGCAGAAGGGAGCAAAAGAGTGATCACTAGCCGGATGTTACCCTTTTTCCCCAGAGGCCCAGGGATGGGTGCCTGCCAGGGTTATGAAGGTGCCAGGTGCAGGGAGGGGGAGAAAGCAAGAGCAATCCCATATCTGAAAGCCCCTGGGTAGACCTTTGTTGGTGTCCTCGGCCCACTAGGAAGCTGGGCCCATTTTTTGAGCTGATGCCATTCGCCTCTTATTTATTTTTTCTTCTCTTCCTCCTTCTGGAGATTTATGTATTACTCATTTATATCATATACTCTATTACTCTGGCATTTACTTATCCTTATAGATACCTTTCTTGCATCAACTCCAGATGGAGTGGACAGGGAGTCTTAGGATGTCAAGAAATTGTATCTGTTACAACTTGTGCAATCATGTATCTTTATTTGAAAACATTATGTATATAATTATCAGGATTTAATGAATTTATACTGTCATGATTTGCATGCATCAGCTGATTTTAATGTGAAAATATCATATTTGGAAATTTAAACTTATGTATTTGCAGGACTATGGAATGTCTTAATTCTAATTTTTTAATAAAATTTGAAATCATGTGTACCGAACATTGCCTTTGCACAAGTGACTTGCCTCACACAAAGTACCATGACCAATCATTCTTTTTTTTGCATATAGATTAAGGAATGGAGGCATCTCTCTTTTAGTGTCGCAGACCACAATAATTTTTTCTTTATACTTCTGCTGGTTCAGTTTTCTGCTATTGGAAAGCCAAAGTACTCCGCAGCATTTAGAAAAAGGAAGCATTGATCTTCTTTTCCATAGAGTCTCTTTACTGCATGATACCAAAACTAAGTTAATTGTGAAAGGGGGAGGTTGCCAGTGGAGATGTTGTATGACAGCAGAGCTCCGAATTGCCTAAGCTCACCAAAGCATACAACAAGGGCACTGCACACTCCATAGCAGTGTACACTCTCTCCCCAAAATAAAGAGGGATGTCCCACAAAAGAAAGGAGCATTGGTGATCAGGGAAGCTGACAGACTTCTTCAGTGTGTATTTTTACTTTTCTAGTGAATTTTCCAACAACCTGATCACCTACAGAACAAAACAGTTTTGAAGACTTATCAAGGTAACAAAGCTTTTTCTCACCTCTGCACAAGTGGTCTAACTTATTGCACTGAGACTACTGCACTTTTGCATCTGCTTATCTTATCTATCTCTAAAGTCTCCTCCATAAATTTGAAGGGCTTAATAGCCAAATATATGATCTGGAGGGATGCATGTAAGCTTCATTGTGATATATTGTTCCTAGGGGACCCACTTAGATAATCAGAATCTTCCTAAGTTCTCTCTTTGACATTTTCCCAAGGTCTATATTTCCAATCTATTCACAACTATTATACCAAGTAAAAAGTGCCATTACAGTACTTGGTATGATAGTTATGGACATATGTTTGAATACACAAAATATTTGCTGAAGTACAGACAATCAAGGTACTGGAAAAATCCCAAAAATTGTGCTGGAGTGTTGTTATGTTATTTATTTCCAATCTGTTGAAAAAAAAAAAGAGCCCTAATTGCTGTCAAAGACTCGGTGGCATTCAAACACATTACTTCAATAATTGATGACTCTGGCAGATTCATAATTTTGGTCTGTGGAATCAATATTGTGAAATATACAGTGGCCAACATTTATCTCACTAATGTAAAACAGCTCAGTTTTTTTTTTAAATGTGGAAGAAATGAGCAAATCTAAGTTGATTGTAATAGCCATTATTGACTAATTACTTAGCCCATGCCTTGAAAAGCTATACAACCGAACATACATTGATATTTGTATAATTCTCATTTAAAACGTTAAAGACATGACAACTATTTTTACGATGAATGACAAGCTCCATAATGCAGACTTTGACTCATACTGTAAATAGCATGCCAGTTTATCTGCCTTCTCTCTCCCTCTTACAATTTTTTTTTTTTTTTTATCCGCTTCCAGAATCCTTACCTATACGAGGATGATTTAATGGGGATTGAATGGAAGACAATGCTGGACACTATGGACTATTAAGAATGTTTTTTATTTATATATAGGGACAATTAACAGGTACTTGAAATGACATTTTATCTAGCTAGGATTAAATTCCTCTTTAAGGAAACTTCTGCTAAAGGCAATATGCAT
Organism: Pelophylax lessonae; assembly: GCF_965119305.1. Classification (NCBI taxonomy): domain Eukaryota; kingdom Metazoa; phylum Chordata; class Amphibia; order Anura; family Ranidae; genus Pelophylax; species Pelophylax lessonae. The sequence goes on from NC_138770.1 coordinate 525,217,583, forward strand.
TGTCATTTTTGGGGAAATGTACTCTAACAATATTGGCATTGTGAAAATTGGAAATTTTGTTTTCTATTTTTGACTATAATTAAGCCTAACAAATTGTTAACGGTAGTTTGCCAGAAACTATTAGTATAAAAAGATGTGTTAAGGAGCATGTGATCTGGTGATGTTAACATGCTGTGAGGCACAAAACATTGGTTGTCTGCCTTTTTTTCTAACAACCTGTACCTCACTATTTTCCTGAAGTCATGTAAATATATATTTTATAGATTTCACAACCAGTTTGAATAGATTTTTGTGGCGATGAATAAAGATGTTTATTATGTTAAATATTTAAAGATTTAAAAGAATGATATACAGTATGACCAGTTGTTTTCTATTTATAATGCAGAAGCAAACTTATGTACAGCGCAGTGAAAAACCTTTGTCCTGATAGCCCGTAAGGCATAAAGGATCCCAAAGATATGCTTAAGTCTTTATATCTAACAAGCTATCAGGACAAAGGTTTTTTATTGCGCTGCACACATGTTTGTTCCGCAATCCTTTACAGTCTAATCTCCTTGGACAATTAATGCTGCAGGATTCCTTTTCTTCCTAAGTCCATAGCCTGGTTAGGGCTGACGGTATTGCGCTTAGAGGGCTTTGGAGCACTTGTTTTTCTCTGTTTATAATGTGATATTTGCTCATTACCGGTAATAGCAAAGCTTTTTTTTTTTAAGAAAATTGCACAAGCTGTTTAAAATGGACTACTGATTGTGAATATTCAGTTTAGCAACCTATAGCCTCCCACCTTCACTATACAGACACTGTAATTAACACTAAACTTCTATTATTTAGAGTAGTACAGTGCAGAAGATTTTGGATTTGCTTTTTAAAGGTAAATAGGCTGGTCACTTAGCTGGGGATGTTGCATTTTGCAAGGGAATTTTGCCCAGAGCTCAGTAAATGTGGATAAATTTCACTTTGCAAAGAATGCGCAATCTTCTGCAAGGAAAATAAAAAACTGAATTTTTGTTTGAACATAGAATAATGGAAGTTAGCATAGTTTTGCTTCATTTACTAAGCTCTGGGTAAAATTCTCTTTCCAAGTGCTATGTCTCTTTCAAAGTCTATTTGTCTATTTGCCATTACCAAATATCAGCATATGTATGTGATGGATACCTTTGGATGTGAGTGCAAGCAGTTGGACTAAGGTGTTTTTATTGATGTGTTTTATGTGAGTATAATAGCTGTGGTTATTTTAAATAAAGAGTTATACTGAGAGCAATAGATTCTCGTTTATTTTTCGACACATAAAATGCATGTTATGAGTTGTTGTCATTAGGTTGAGAGTATAGCACTGCACTTGTTTTGTATATTTTTTCCTGTTGGAGTATCTCCCCTTCAAGGAATTTGTTATAACTAGTCTCTCCAAATACTTTGCAGTCCCTGCAATCTTTACTGTATTTCAGTAGTAAGAGCATTACAGCAGCAGCATTACTGCAGCATTTGTCATTCTTCTATATCCACCCACAGTAACTCAGAACCCAGTCTAATCCTTCTAAACACAACAGTTTCTATGACTGCCCATCTCAATTCTAGCCCTGAATATTTTATCAAATGTTCCTTTCGTGCTAGTCCTTTTTTAACTTATTAACCAATCAGTGAGGTCAAACCAAAAAAGACAACCAAACTGACTCTGTACTTCTAGAATATTCCTGACCTTAAAAAGGATCTTAACCCCTGGTTGACCATCCTATACTTTTCTTTAGGACAAAAAAGGCATATCCATATTATTCATATTTGTGTAAAAAAAAATTCCTTTAGATCAACCCTGGCTGATATACAGAAAGCAACAAAAATACTTTGAAAGCAAAAAACGTCCTGGTTCAGTATTTTAAAAAAAACATCATGTCATTCTAATAACTGTCTAAGGTGACTCTGAGAACCACTTCTTGCAGATAACTACTGCTATACTTTATGGTTGTTATAGGAAAGAGCTCTTTTCGCAACTCAAGTGTGATAAAACCTGTACTAAGAAAACAGCAATTGAAATCAGAGTGAAGTCAACCTTTCTGATCTGCATAATCGTTGCAGGTCAATATTTCTGAAAGCACTAAGGCCATTGAATCAACATGATAAGCAGGCAACTAATGTTTTCAGAAGGAGATAACAAAAATTGCAGTCTAACTAATCCTCTCTGTATTATTATTATTATACAGGATTTAAATAGCAACAGTTTTTTCAGTGCTTTACAATATAAAAGGGAGACAGTACAGTTACAATAAAATAAAATACAAGAGGGTTAAGAGGGCCCTGCTCAAAGAGCTTACAATCTAATAGGGTGGGGCAAGTGGTACAAAAGGTTGTAACTGTTGGGAATGAGCTAAGGGTAGTGATAAAAGATTAGTTGGAGGCATAATAGGCTTCCCTGAAGAGGTTTCAGTGATTACCTGAAGGAAGCCAGAGTAGGAGATAGCTGGCTGGATTGAGGTAGAGAGTTCCAGAGCATGGGAGAGGCTCTAGAGAAGTCCTGGTGATGAGCATGGGAGGAGGAGACAAGGGAACTTGAGAGCAGGAGGTCTTGAGAGGAGTGGAGAGGATAGTTTGCCTCATATTTGGAGACAAGATTGGTGACGTAGCCCGGGGCAGAGTTTTGAATGGCTTTGTACTTGTTGGTATTTTGATTTTAATTCGCTGGATGATCAGAAGCCAGTGTAGGGATTGGTGGAGAGGGGTGGCAGACACTGAGTGGTTGGCAAGGTAGAAGAGTCTGGTAGGAGCATTCATTTTAGACCGAAGAGGGGATAGCCTATGGAGAAGTAGGCCACAAGGGAGAGAATGAGTAGCTTGGTGGTTTCCCTAGTTAAAAAGGGGTGAATCTTAGAGATGTTACAGAGATGAAGTCTAGAAGCTTTTGACTACTGGATTTGGGGCTGAAAGGACAGGTTAGAGTCCAGTATTATACCTAGTACCCTAGCGCGAGTGGAGGGATTGATGGTTGCATTATTGTTGCATTGCACAGATGTGAGCTTGTTACAGATGGAGTTGGCATTCGAAAGGGCATGTAATATTGGAAGGCTGGTTTTTGGAAGCAGGGGGGTGGAAAATAAACTGCACTGATTGAGGATGCTACCAGAGGAGGAAGGGTGCTAGGTGTATGGTTTGCAGTTAGAAAAGGGAGGGCCAGGATTTGAAAAAATGTCCCTAGAGATTAGGAGAAGAAGGAGGGTGAGGAAAGTAAGATGGGAGTAGGAAGTGTATGAGTACACATATCTCACTGCCCTGATGTTTAGGTCAGTATGTGGGTTAAGTATTTGCAGGAGATGATGGGTCTAATAGTAGGGAGATGGCATATGGAGAGGGAGGAGTGAGGGTGATATGTGTAGGCTGTGGGGAGAGTAGAAGAAGCATGTTAGTGGATATAGAGAGGAAATCTGACATCAAAGAAATTAAATATCAAATGTTGGTTTGCTTGCCATCTTTCCAGAGTAGACATAAATGAACAATGAGAATCAAGGCTCCTGTTCTGTTTGTTGGCTGGTTCCAGGTGCAGAAAAAGTATAATAAAGGGCTCCAAGGAAAAGTAGCAATTTATAGGGTCAAACCTAATTCATAGAAAAAAAGCTTCATATGTGTCCATATCTTATTAAACCTATAAAATAAATCTTTTGTTGAAAAAAATGTTGAAATTGGCAGAATAAAACTCTGTCAACTAATGTTGAGAGAAGTAGAGATGTTTTGAGCCACTCCTGGCCGTCTCTCAATCATAGAACACAGGGAATATGTTCTGAGCTTGAGAAAAAGGCAGGAGTATCTCAAAACATTGCTGCTTCCTTCAGCTGACCAAGTTGACCATGTTTTTATTCTTGCACTGCCAAAATGTTTGAAAAGGTTTTTTTTTATTTTTTATTTGCAAATAACTATGCCATGGTTTGTATCAGAAACATATTTAAGTGTCATTTTAAATAGGACAAATTACAGAATAAAAGGTAGTTTTTATTCAGAGTGAAAATATATTTTTTTAACTTTTAGAAAAAAAAAAAACATTTCTTTCATTTCGTTTTCTAAACTCCTGGAATATTGATCTGGTCCATTAAGTGGCAGAGGAGGTTGTTAATCAGTTTCAGCTGCTTTGGTGTTGATGAAATAAACAACAGGGGCACTAGATGGGCAAAAATGAGACGACCCCCAAAACAGGAATGGTTTTATAAATGGAGGCCACTGACATTTTTTCCCCTACTCATATTTTCTAAATGTTTTTTACTAGTTTTGCATTTAAATAGGGTCAGTGTCACTACTGGTAGCATGAGGCGATGCCTGGACCCTATAGAGGTTAAACAGGTAGTCCAACTCCTCCAGGATGGCACATCAATACGTTCCATTGCCAGAAGGTTTGCTGTGTCTGCCAGCACAGTCTCAAGAGCATGGAGGAGATTCTAGGAAATAGGCAGTTACTCTAGGGGAGCTGGACAGGGCCGTAGAAGGTCCCTAACCCAGCTGGACTGGTATCTGCTCCTTTGTGCAAGGAGGAACAGGATGAACACTGCCAGAGCCCTACAAAATGACATCCAGCTGGCCACTGGTGTGAATGTCTCTCACAAAGCAATCAGAAACAGACTTAATGAGAGTGGCCTGAAGGCCTGACGTCCTCTAGTGGGCCCTGTGCGTAGTGCCCAGCACAGTGGAGCACCGTGGACCTGACATTTACCATTGAACACCAAAATTGGCAGGTCTTTTCACAGATGCGAGCAGGTTCACCCTGAGCACATGTCACAGACGTGAAAGGGTCTGGAGAAGCCATGGAGAACATTATGCTGCCTATAACATCATTCAGCATGACCGGTTTGGTGGTGGGTCAGTGATGGTCTGGGGAGGCATATCTATGGAGGGATGCACAGACCTCTACAGGCTAGACAATGGCATCCTCAATGCCATTAGGTATTGGGTGATTAAATCCTTGGACCCATTGTCAGACTCTACGCTGTTGCAGTGGGTCCTGGGTTCCTCCTGATGGAGGACAATGCGTGACCTCATGTGGTAAGAGTATGCAGCCAATTCCTGGAGGATGAAGGAATTGATACTATTAAATTACCTCCATGCTCGTCTGACCTAAATCCAATAGAACACCTCTGGGACGTTATGTTTTGTTCCATCTGACGCCACCAGGTTGCACCTCAGTCTGTTCAGGAGCTCATTGATGCCCTGATCCACATCTGAGAGGAAATACCCCAGGACACCATCTGTCATCTCATTAGGAGCATGCCCCAATGTGGTAGGACATGCAAACAAGCACATGGAGGCCAAAAAACTACCATTTTGAGTTGCTGCAACAAAATTTTAGCAAAATGGACTAGCCTACTGCATCATTTTTTCACTTTGATTTTTACCCCAAAAATCAAAGTGAAAAAATTATGCAGTAGGCTAGTCCATTTTGCTAAAATTCAGCCCTCTGTAGGTTGATAATTTTAATTTCCATCAAACAAAGTGGCATCCTCTCGTTCCTAACACATTACCCAAGCTAAGTGTCCCTTTAATTTTTTTGAGCAGTGTATATTTTTATATGGATTGCATTTTATAATATATATATATATATATATATATATATATATATACAAACCCAATTCCAAAAAAGTTGGGACACTGTACAAATTGTGATTAAAAAAGGAATGGACTAATTTTCAAATCTCATAAACGTATATTTTATTCACAATATAATATAGATAACATATCAAATGTTGAAAGTGAGACATTTTGAAATGTCATGCCAAATATTGGCTCATTTTGGATTTCATGAGAGCTACACGTTCCAAAAAAGTTGGGACAGGTAGCAATAAGAGGCCAGAAAAGTAAAATGTTCATATAAGGAGGAACAGCTGGAGGACCAATTTGCAACTTATTCGGTCGATTGGCAACATGATTGGGTATAAAAAGAGCCTCTCAGAGTGGCAGTGTCTCTCAGAAGTCAAGATGGGCAGAGGATCACCAATTCCTCCAATGCTGCGGCAAAAAATAGTGGAGCAATATCAGAAAGGAGTTTCTCAGAGAAAAATTGTAAAGAGTTTGAAGTTATCATCATCTACAGTGCATAATATCATCCAAAGATTCAGATAATCTGGAACAATCTCTGTGCGTAAGGGTCAAGGCCAGAAAACCAAACTGGATGCCCGTGATCTTCGGGCCCTTAGACGGCACTGCATCACATACAGGAATGTTACTGTAATGGAAATCACAACATGGCTCAGGAATACTTCCAGAAAACATTTTCGGTGAACACAGTCCACCGTTCTATTCGCCGTTGCCGGCTAAAACGCTATAGGCCAAAAAAGAAGCCATATCTAAACATGATCCAGAAGCGCAGGCGTTTTTTCTCTGCCAAGGCTCATTTAAAATGGACTGTGGCAAAGTGGAAAACTGTTCTGTGGTCAGACGAATCAAAATTTGAAGTTCTTTTTGGATAACTGGGACGCCATGTCATCCGGACTAAATAGGACAAGGACAACCCAAGTTGTTCTCAGCGCTCAGTTCAGAAGCCTGCATCTCTGATGGTATGGGGTTGCATGAGTGTGGCATGGGCAGCTTACACATCTGGAAAGGCACCATCAATGCTGAAAGGTATATCCAAGTTCTAGAACAACATATGCTCCCATCCAGACGTCATCTCTTTCAGGGAAGACCTTGCTTTTTCCAACATGACAATGCCAGACCACATACTGTATCAATTGCAACATCATGGATGCGTAGAAGAAGGATCCGGGTACTGAAATGGCCAGCCTGCAGTCCAGATCTTTCACCTATAGAGAACATTTGGTGCATCATAAAGAGGAAGATGCGACAAAGAAGACCTAAGACAGTTGAGCAACTAGAAGCCTGTATTAGACAAGAATGGGACAACATTCCTATTCCTAAACTTGAGCAACTTGTCTCCTCAGTCCCCAGACATTTGCAGACTGTTATAAAAATAAGAGGGGATGCCACACAGTGCTAAACATGGCCTTGTCCCAACTTTTTTGAGATGTGTTGATGCCATAAAATTTAAAATCAATTTATTTTTCCCTTAAAATTATACATTTTCTCAGTTTAAACATTTGATATGTCATCTATGTTGTATTCTGAATAAAATATTAAAACTTCCACATCATTACATTCTGTTTTTACTCACAATTTGCACATTGTCCCAACTTTTTTGGAATCGGGTTTGTATATATATATACTGTATATATATATATATATATATATATATATATATATATATATATATATATATATATATATATATATTACTATCTTATTGATCTTAGTGATTACAATCCTGCCATGGAACAGTTTCTTAGTGAGAGTAGAGCTGGGTAAAATATTTCTTCAAATAATCAGGATTATATCCGGTAATATCAGAGCATCAGTGTTTGATAAGGAGAATGACACTCTGGAGTAGAATATTTTGGTTTGTAATTCATCTTTTTTTTATTTTTTGGATCCCAGTGCTGCTGATGTTCTCTAGCCTATTTGCAGCCACTTCCTGGCTACATACAAAAACTCCAGTAAAAACTGTAAATCATTCCTCAGAGCAGACTTCCCCAGGGAAAAAAAAGGCAGAACTTGTCTAGGCATAAAAGAGAGGGAACAAACCTGCACGAGAAGTGTCAGCACAGCAAATTAAGGTTTTTACTGGAAGTGCAAGTTCCAGGGTGTCAATAAAGGAAAGAATTATGGCGACAGGGACACAGTATTGTCATCCAAAAATAGGCACTGCCTTAACAGTATCTGACAAAGTTTATATTAGGGGTACAGTGTTGTCCAACATTACAAAAGAGAACGATGTGGATGTACTTATTTCAGATGACTGAAAAATGAGCAAACAGTGTGGCCAGGCAGCTGGAAAAGTCAATATAATTCTGGGATACCTCACTAGACTTGGGAGCTGCTGGTTAAGGGTTCCCCTGGGTTACCATTAGCAACAACATCACAGTTTGACATTTTTCCCAATTGTTTTAGCTCAGTCAGGACACAGTCCGGTAGCTTCGTTTTTTTTGTATTTTTATTTAGAACTTGGATAGGAGAAGGGAATGAGTGGGATACTCCAAATTATACACTAAGCACAATAGGCTGAGACGAAATGAAAATACTGAGCAACGCTGAGTAACGCTGAGCAACACTGAGTAGCGCTAGTCACGGCTAGGCCGCTGCTTCAGTTTGTTACAAGCTGTGATGCAGGACTGAATGAACTTTCTGAGGTAAACTCTATCCTGAAGTAAATTGGATTGTACTGCAGAACAACTTCAGGGCCCTTCCTGGCACCCCCTTTGTTCCTACTCTTCAGGGTCAACTACACGGCACCCCTTTACTGATACACTCCTTGTGTGAGCTAGCTCCTTGATCCCCTGACTTCTCTGGAGTGGTCCCCTCTCCGAGGCAGACCCTTAGGCAGGTCTCCTGGTACTCAAGATACTGTTTTTCCCAAGATGATTCTGCCACCAGTTCCACTTGTCAGCACTCTGGATCCTTGCAGGTCAGCTCCACACCTGGTTCACTAGGCCGACCGCCTAAGACCACCATCCTCACATGCTGCATTAGGAGACACAGCCGTCCACCTCCTCCTGGAACTCTGCTTCCTTCCAAAGATGCCCTGTCACATGTCCCCTTCGTATTTATGGCCATTCCCAGGATGCATTGCAGCAATGCCCTCCCATCGGGACTGCCATAAAACATAACGTGTCACTGGCTATGTTTCCTCCACTGTCCAACAAGCTCCCTCATTGGATACCAGTGGGGACACTCCCTCAGACCCAGTAAATCACACCGGGAAACATGTGACAGGCAAAACTAACATATTAAGCTCTACTGAGAAGCAGCGGGAGCAAAAAGATGCTTTTACCTAGCACCTGTCTAGGAGGGTGCTACAGTTAGATCTCATTTAGAATACTGTGTCCAGTTCTGGAGACCTCATTTCCAAAAAGGTATTGATTAGAAAGAACAAGTCCACAAAATGGTGTAAGGTTTGAGGGACAAAACATATCAGGAAAGACTTTAGGAACTTAATATGTACAGTCCGGAGGAAATAACAGAAAAGGGGGACATGATTGAAACCTATAAATACAGAAGGGGTGTGAATACGATTCAGGAAGGCAATACTTTCAATTAAAGCCAAGATCAAGAACAAAGACACAGAACCTCCAGCTAGCAGGAGGAAAGTCCAAAACTAATCTTAGAAAGTATTATTTTACCTAAAGAGTAGTGACATAGATCTAAAATCAAAAAATTATATATATAAAAATTATATATATATACAGTATATACATATAGGGTAGAGTCGATAGATCACTTGGTCTTTTTTCTGCCATCACTCTTCTATGTTTCTATACAGGTTTTCTGTTTTTGTTTAGATATTATATATTAGCTAGATGTTTTGATGTTAGCGAATGGTTTTTATTTAACTACATTGCACCCAAAATGTCAGAAGAAATATAACTTTAAAACCACCAGTATTTGTATTTCAGGTTCCCTATGAATACTTACTTTTTCCTGTATCTTTTATAACAACTTGGGTAAAGTTTTCAAATAATTACTGTACATGTTAGCTATACTGTTTATCGAAATCTAGATGATATAGCAACAGAAACAAACAGAGGAAGAGCATTTAATGATTCCAGATATGGTATGTTACCACTGATAGTGGGAATGTCTAAAATGTAATCCAAAGCAGATTCAATGTATAAGACCTATAGTGCAATTTCAGTTTTCTGCAAACTAGTAAGGAACACAAATGTATCCTTAGCAAGATAGAACTTAAACTATTATAAACCTCTTGTGAGGTTATTGCTGAAGTAAAAACTAATAGGTGTGTCACGGTTAAAGTGTTTTAGGTGGTTACTGAGTTTGGAATAGAACAACACAACAGTTCAGGTAGAGGAAAGCCAAAATGCATATACAGAATGTCTTTTTGATTTTAAAACGTCTCCTTTTTTAGGAATCAAGTAAAACATTGGAACTGCAGTCTATGTAGATTATTCAAGGTTTCTTTTGGAAAGGAATATAACACAATGGATTTTGCCAGTTCCTGCTGAGAGTAAATTACTCATAATGAGAGTGCCATCCCATGTAACCTCAAAGACCAGGATTAGAAGCAGTAGTAAATGTATTAAAGGATACATATTTAGTTTGACATTGAAGTTGTAATGACATTTACTCTCCATTACTTGTTAATTTGGAAAAGCAAGGTATATTCACAAAGTAAGCTTTTTGCATACTAAAAGTATTGCTAAAAGCTATTGATTCGGGAAGCGAAAGAAAGGGGTAGCATCTGTCATTAAAGTGAAAACACATCACTCAGAAAAAAGAAGTGGTTCAGAATTGTTTTTAGAATTGGTTATAGAAGCAGCAATAGATTATTTTATCATCAAACAAAACTCCTTGAAAAAGTTGGTTGGGTCAGATGGAAAACTGCTTTCAATAAAACAGAATGATAGCACACATGTGTCAATAGCACCAAAATATCAAATATTTAAATGTATTTATCATTTGGAATCACATGAAACCAGAGCAAAGCTCCCCAGTGGCTTTGCTAGAGATACTATCCCCAGATTGGCTTAATGTCAAAGAGATTTATTAGAATAATTCATTAGAATAATTGGAGCATCATATTATGAAATGTCCCCACACTCTAGTGCCTACACTGTCATCATTAATTTCTTCATCCATTTTACATGAAATATTAGAATACATTACAATCAATGTTGAATTAATGAAGTAATTAGGAATTAAAGCATAGGAACTGTAATGTGTCTAGAAACCCCTGGGTGAAAGCTCACAACAACTTTAGCCCTAGACAACATTATTTTCTAAAAACCTTCAGAAATATTTATTGTAACAGTACAAAGAATAAGTCAATAGTTGAATCTAGGAGATACAGACATGGTTGTACTTATCTACAATAAACATATTCTATTTTGAGGTGTGGAGTGCAGGCAAAAGCAGTCCCAACTGGTAACTACTCCAAAGATAAGGACATCAAATATATCTGCCTTCTTCACGCATTAAAGTGGTTGTAAAGACTGAAGATTTTTTACCTTCATGCAATCTATGCATGAAGGTAGAAAACCTAAGTGTGCAGCTCTCCCCTCAGCTCCCCCTAATACTTACCAAACCTGATTTAAATCTAGCGATGTGCACAAGACTCGAGGCTCCCTCTCCTGTGTGGCTAAAATGCAGCAGCAGGAGCCATTGGCTCCCGCTGCTGTCAATCACAACTAGTGAGACAGGATCTGTGGGTGGGGCTGAGCCGATGCTCTTTGTGTCTTATAGATGCAGAGAGCCGGTTTAGGACGAGTGCCCTCACAGCAAGCGGCTTGCTTTGGGGGAACTTGGCAAGGGGAAGGGGCTCGGAGTGCCGGCGGGGGATCCGAAAAGAGATGGATCGGGGTTGCTCTGCGTAAAAGCACTGCACAGAGCAGGTAATTATGACATGTTTGTTATTTTGTTTTTAAATAACAATTTTTTCCTTTACAATTACTTGAAACTCCAAAACTGAAGTATAAAAGTACTGTATATACTCTTATATATATCCCTTTTTTCAGGGAAGGAAAGGACTTAGAACATATAAAGACCTTTTTTTAACCACTTAGGTACCAGCTTGTAATATTACTTCATTACCAAGCAATTTTTTTTTATTTGTATTGAAATGTAGTTTTCAATTCATAGTTTGCACAGGCACATAAATGATTGATTTGCATTCTTTCACCCCTACAAAAATGCCCACAAACTGAAGACAATGTTAAATTGAGGAAGTAATCTGTATATGGTTCAGGAAACCATATAGCACAGATTAGCACATGAAAGTTGCTAGATTTATAAGTAAGTGTTATAAGCAAGTGCTTGTCAAACACAGGGGCCTTTTTTTGAAGAAGCAAGTTGCTATACATGTTGCACTATCAACAGTATACACAGCCAATAGAATAAAACAGGACTTATCAACAAGGAGTTGCAGATCATATAGTGCATGTTAGAGGCAAGCAGGCTGCCTCACTTGAAACCCTTTAGCCAGGTCTGGCACAAGGGTGGGCAGAAGGGGAAGTTGCCTTGGGCAGTGTCTTAATCTGTGGTGAGGGGGGGTGCACTGAGAGCTTCGGTTGCTGCTCCTGCCTGACTGACAGGAGTGACTGTGCCTTATATTCACCACATAATCTGCTGATTCCCTTACTCCTCTGTTCAACCAACTCTGCCTTATCTATTTACTGCAGCTAATAATCACGCTCTCCTCCTGCAAGCCACACTCCCACCCTCAACTTGCTCTCCTTTCCAGGACACCTCACTTTCTTCCTTGTTACTCTCAGTTTGCCTGGTTCATCATTGCTCTGCTGTGACTCGTCTACACCTCTATCTACCTTGCCTGCATGATCATACAGCAAGTCATCACCGATTCTCCTTGCTTCTCTGCCTTGTTGATTTTTTTCCATTCTCCTTCTCTTATCTGCTGTCCCTCCATAAATCTTGACTACACATAGCCTGCAGACTCTGGTCTCAGCTCAGCATTCCACGCACCGATCTTACACCCTTTCCATACCAATTTGCTTTTAGCTCTTGTAACTTTCCTGTCCCCATGCAGCCTAGCACATTCTCTGCACTCTATCACTTTGCTATTCATTAGCACATACTCTTATCACCCCATCGAGTGGCAAGACGTCAGCACCAAAATTTCCGCCCCAGATTCTTGGTGGAGATTTTGGTGCTGACGTCACGCTGCTGCTCAATTTCCAATCAACAGTGGCTTTTAGATGTAAGTGTTAAGATTTACTGTCTGTTACACTGTTTATTTGCCCTTTTTTATTAAAATACTACACTATTGGAATCTTCTCCTGGATCTCTGGAGAGCTTTATTTATTCAGTGGTTGAAACCCCTGAGTCATCCAGGGAAATCCTATGCTCCATAAATCCATGGGGTGATATACGGACATATGGAACGCCCTTGTGAAAGGGGCCCAACTGGTATTAGTCTATCCCATTAAAACACCCAAAACTGGAGCAGAAGCACACATTTTGTTGATATTTCAAAAACTGCCTTTTGATCCAAGGATAGACTGCCTGGTCGATGCTGGGGTGTGCAGGTCAGTGATAAAGACAGCTGAAGTATCTAAAGGGTTACTGAGTAATTATAGAAAGGAAAGAAGAAGCAGATACCTATTTTCTCAAAAAAACATGGCAGATTTTTTAGGCACAACATGAGGCAGTTTGTATAAAATGTAAAAAAAGGTTATTACAAAAATTATTAAAAAAGAGAAATTAGAATAAAACCACAATAACACCATCTACATTCACTAGGTCAACAAATACCCAATCCTAAAGCATGGAGGTAACGAGCCAAGCAATATTTTCAATGTATAGAAGTTCATCAATAAAGATAGTCTATATGGTGTCAGCATGAGAATCAACAATCAAGCCCACAGTTCCTCCATACTTGTACAGTCAATGTGTTTCGCAAGATTAACTTGCTTCCTCAGGACTGATTGGGTGGGTGCTGTTATCAAATTCAAACATACAAAAATGTTACATAACTGTTATATATCAATTACACAATGTATTTTTCATTTCTTATCTTTTTATATTCCTGTGCATATCCTTGTGCATTCCATTTACATAACAATAAATCATGCTTGCCTGATCAACTTTAGCTGCAGAAGTATGGGCAATGGTAGATCATGGGGCATACACAGGGGTCACCTCAGGGGAAGGGGGGCAGTGGGAGGGGGAAACCCCAAAGGGGGGACCCCACTATTTCCTAGACAGGACCTACCAGACGTAAAGATGTAAAATGGATTGTGACCCTAAGCTTAGACTGTACAAAATACAGATGTACTTCCTTACCATGAAAGGTATTATGAAAGAATTTGTAGACATTAACCGCTTCAGCCCTGCCCACCGCAGTACTACATCGCTCACTCAGGAGACTGCAGGGGGCAAGTGTGCACCGGCGGCGGCGTGCTGCCGCTCATTAGCTGGGGAGCCAGCACGTGTGACCGGCGGCTCTGATGGCCGCTGGCCACTCGCGATCTCCCGCAGCAGAGAGAGAAGGACAGACTGCTGATGTAAACACAGCCATCTGTCATTCTCCCTGAAGTGATCACAGAGGCTATCTGATCCTGCTATATAGGATCGCATGTCTCTGTGATTACTTCATAAGCCACGCCCCTCCACAGTTAGAATCATGCCCCTAGAGACACATTTAACCCCTTGATCACCAGTACAGTTAACCCCTTCCCTGCCAGTGTCATTTTTACAGTAACAGTGCATATTTTTAGCACTGATTACTGTAGTAATGTCACTGGTACCCCCAAAAGTGTCAAAAATGTCAGTTAGGGGTCCGATCTGTCCACCACAATGTCGCAGTCTCACAAAAAAAATTGCAGATCGCCGCCATTACTAGTAAAAAAAAAAAACAATAAAAATGACATAAATCTTTCCCATAGTTAGTAAACACAATAACTTTTGCAAAAATCAAAATACGCTTATTGCGATTTTTTTTACCAAAAATTTGTAGCAGAAAACAAATTGGCCTAAAATGTTAAAAAAATGTGATTTTTACTTTTTTTTTTTGAGAATTTCATATTTAAAAAACATTGTTATTTTTTCAAAATTGTCTCTCTTTCTTTGTTTATAGCGCAAAAAATAAAAATCGCACAGGTGATCAAATACCACCAGAAAAAAGCTCTGTTTGTGGGGAAAAAAAGGGCGTTAATTTTATTTGGGTACAGCGTCGCATGACCGTACAATTGTCCGTTAAATTCACGCAGTGCCGAATCGCAAAATAGGGCCTGGTCATTGAGCAGCCAAATCCTCCGGGGCTAAAGTGGTTAATTATATAACAGGCCTCCTATACGCCATACTATCCACAGAGTAGTGCTAGAGTGGAAAGTCTAAATGGTACAATAAAAATTAGACTGGGTAAAATAGTTTCAGAGACAAGTAAACATTGGTAAGAGGGCCTGCCTATTGTCTTGCGTTCAGTCAGGAACACCCCAAAAGAAGAAAGTGTCTCACAAAATATGGGGAGCTTTTTGGGTCTGCTACTAAAACAGGTCTGTACTTTCCACAATAATTGCAGGTCTTGCATCCTGAACTGACTGGATATGTTGCTGCACTTCAGAAACAATTGACAAAAATACATACTTGGGTGTTTTCATCATTGCCAGATCCCAACAAGGATACCAAAAGTCACAAAATAAGACCCTGAGAATGGGTAGTGGTCAAGAGACATGTCAGGAACAGCCTTGAACCTTGTTTTGATGGACCACAAAGAATTTAAATGGTTACACCCACATCTCTCAAAGTAGAAGGAAGGGACACATGGATACATGCCTGCCATTGTAAAAATACCTCAGTTTATATATAAAAAGGCCCCAACTTTCAGGGACCGATTGGCACCTGGGGTGATTGACCCTCCTGTTCAATTGGAGAGTATATTATTTTCATTTCTTTCTGGTTTTTATGCCTGTGGACGTAAGGACGCAAGGTAAATTGTAAGAAACGTGTGGAATTTACTGCCACAGCTACCAATCAAACATATAGTATCACAGACCTGATTACATGTTCCACTGTTGGGGTGGTCTATATGTTGGAGTGTAGCTGTGGTCCTCAATATATTGGTAGAACCTCCAGACCCTTACATGTCCGGTTGGGAGAACATGTAAATAAAATCAAAAAGGGTTTAAAAACACACAATGTGTCACGTCATTTTAGAATTTGCCATAATAGAGACCCCCGTGGGCTGAAATTTTGGGGTATAGAAAGAGTTGGCAGCACTGGAGAGGTGGGAACTTTGTCAGGCAGCTGAGTCACTGTGAATCCTATTGGATTTACGGGACAAAGGTCTTTATCCCTAGAGGACTGAACGTTGAGTTCGACCTTAATTGTTTTATTTCTGATCGTTCATTTAATTTTATTTTATTTCTGATTGTTAATTTTGATATTTTTTTGATTATTTATGATTAATTAATATATGTTAATGGATGGCTGTGGTGTCACCATGATCCCTCCTTCCCCCTTTTTTTCCCCATCCCTTGCCTCCCTCCCCCTTCCCTATTTTTTCTTCTTTGAGCAGTTTTTGTCCTAATATGGTGATTGTTTTAATTATTTAGTTACCATTTAAATTTTCTCTTATATTGTATTTCTGGTTCTTGGATCTCCTCTCGTATGTATATATTTATTATATATTTTTTAATATTTTATTTTGCGGGAGGTTACATATTTCTAAGGTCCATGTATTTGAATATGGAATCTGTTATATTTGTTTTTTAGAGATGAGGTTGGGGTTATTATAAGATTAGACGGTATTTAGAGAGCGGCTGATCCGCTGATTGCCGATCCCTTCTGTCTGTGCTGACTGAATGTGGAGCATCTGTTGTGGTCGTTACGATATTGCGTCATTGGAGGGCGGTCCCATTCTTAATCAGCAAGCTTCCCAGCCTCTTATATTGGGTAACATCTCTCTCCTCTACATCCACTTACAAAGTCCTGCCTTGGGAACATAACGAGTACAGAGGAAAGTAGGGGTTTGTGACGTCACCCGCAGCCATGCCTGTATTGTGCTGTTTATCTTGCACTGGGTTACAGTGCCAGCTCTAGTAAGACTTTATAATTTTAATCACAATAAAAGCTTGTTGTTATGGTACACGCTATATACTGCTTTTTTTTCTTCATATACATGCAGGTACTCCCGGTGGAACCATTGAGAAGTTCAGTTACCGTGTACAGGAGCGTCCTTATCAGAAGCACTTCCTTACTCCTATTCAAAAAATGCTTTATTTGACCTGACTGATAGCCCAGGGGTCTTAGCTGGAGGTGAGAAGATAGTGTGGCTGGTGGAGGATTTGCACATTGGAGCACATCTTGAATGATTATTAGTGTCTGCATGAACAACCACTCACCACTTTGGGACTTTACCTTATCATTTTATTATATCACAGTCAAGAATTGACTGTCTTTAAAGGGATGTTATTTTATTTAGCTCTAAACATATTGGACTAGGTGGGACTTTAGATGAGACCCAAGCTGGTGTTGCCCGGCGTCTCCATCCCTATAACGAGAAACAAAATGAGGTTTAAGGATTGTAAGAGGTGCATGAAAGTCAGCCAGCCCCCAGTCTGATGTACTCACCCTCCAGTCTGTCACCAACCAAATAAAACCTGTCTCTTGGTACAAAGAACAGGGGTTTAGTTGACACACATTTGCAAACGCATGTGAAAGCTGCAGAGCCACTTCACGGCACCCTGTTTAAATCTGCAGTCCTACACTCTTAATTTAGTGTCCTCACACTGGAGGCACATGGCCGCTAATGGGTGGATGGGGAACAGGTGAGAGGGAGACAGCCCAACCTCCCCCAACCCATCCCCATGCACGACTGGCTGTTGTCTCAAAAGCTCAAATAATTAGGTTATAATATAACCATGGTGCAAACTGGAAAAGACCAGCTGAAAAGCATTACACCTCCATCCCCTTGGTGGATGCAGTATATGGATAGGAAGGGATTTTATGTATGGGGCATGGCCTGTAAAGCACACTGCCTTTGAAATCCCTAATTTCCTTTGGGACTTTATAGGAGACAAGCAGGTCATGCTATTGGTCTCCATTCCTGTATACGGAAAACACTAGGGTCAAATCAAAACTGCATCCACCAAAAACGCACGAAAATCGCACGGTGGGACTTTAGATGAGGCACCAAGCTGTAAGCAAGGCGTCTCCATCCCTGGTTGCTTTAAACATATTGGACTAGGTGGGACTTTAGATGAGACCCAAGCTGGTGTTGCCCGGCGTCTCCATCCCTATAACGAGAAACAAAATGAGGTTGAAGGATTGTAAGAGGTGCATGAAAGTCAGCCAGCCCCCAGTCTGATGTACTCACCCTCCAGTCTGTCACCAACCAAATAAAACCTGTCTCTTGGTACAAAGAACAGGGGTTTAGTTGACACACATTTGCAAACGCATGTGAAAGCTGCAGAGCCACTTCACGGCACCCTGTTTAAATCTGCAGTCCTACACTCTTAATTTAGTGTCCTCACACTGGAGGCACATGGCCGCTAATGGGTGGATGGGGAACAGGTGAGAGGGAGACAGCCCAACCTCCCCCAACCCATCCCCATGCACGACTGGCTGTTGTCTCAAAAGCTCAAATAATTAGGTTATAATATAACCATGGTGCAAACTGGAAAAGACCAGCTGAAAAGCATTACACCTCCATCCCCTTGGTGGATGCAGTATATGGATAGGAAGGGATTTTATGTATGGGGCATGGCCTGTAAAGCACACTGCCTTTGAAATCCCTAATTTCCTTTGGGACTTTATAGGAGACAAGCAGGTCATGCTATTGGTCTCCATTCCTGTATACGGAAAACACTAGGGTCAAATCAAAACTGCATCCACCAAAAACGCACGAAAATCGCACGGTGGGACTTTAGATGAGGCACCAAGCTGTAAGCAAGGCGTCTCCATCCCTGGTTGCTTTAAACATATTGGACTAGGTGGGACTTTAGATGAGACCCAAGCTGGTGTTGCCCGGCGTCTCCATCCCTATAACGAGAAACAAAATGAGGTTGAAGGATTGTAAGAGGTGCATGAAAGTCAGCCAGCCCCCAGTCTGATGTACTCACCCTCCAGTCTGTCACCAACCAAATAAAACCTGTCTCTTGGTACAAAGAACAGGGGTTTAGTTGACACACATTTGCAAACGCATGTGAAAGCTGCAGAGCCACTTCACGGCACCCTGTTTAAATCTGCAGTCCTACACTCTTAATTTAGTGTCCTCACACTGGAGGCACATGGCCGCTAATGGGTGGATGGGGAACAGGTGAGAGGGAGACAGCCCAACCTCCCCCAACCCATCCCCATGCACGACTGGCTGTTGTCTCAAAAGCTCAAATAATTAGGTTATAATATAACCATGGTGCAAACTGGAAAAGACCAGCTGAAAAGCATTACACCTCCATCCCCTTGGTGGATGCAGTATATGGATAGGAAGGGATTTTATGTATGGGGCATGGCCTGTAAAGCACACTGCCTTTGAAATCCCTAATTTCCTTTGGGACTTTATAGGAGACAAGCAGGTCATGCTATTGGTCTCCATCCCTGTATACGGAAAACACTAGGGTCAAATTTATTTTTATTTAGCTCTGCACTGTTTTATATGTATTTTTCTCTCTGGGATTTGATATTTTGGCCCTGAGTGTTCAGCCACTTTAATTTCTTATTTATTTATTTTATTTCTGTGGTGTGCTGATTTATTTTTATTTTATATTGTAAAAAGGTTGTACAATGATTCTCCTAAAATTCCTCATATGTACTGGATTACTGGGTTGGATGATGGGTCAAGATAACAAAGGCTTGATGATTCTAGGCCTAATGCTTTGCTAAGACTCAAATATCAGGTGGTCAGGAAGTCAGGGTATTCAGACGGTTGAATATGTTCAAAATTGCACCCTGAAACCCTGACTATACCTGTCTTGGTAAACTCTCCCACATTGGAAGACCTTACCAGGTTCAAATTCCAGGAGTCTTACAAAAACATCTCCAGTGCCCGCAAAGACATGTTAGTAACTCTAAATGTTGAGAACCTAATCAAAGTTCCTACAGTGTGTATAGTTTTTCATTGGAATAAAACTGATGTAGGAAAGAAAGATTGTTCACCAGTGATAATAAATATATCATGTGTACAATTAACTGCCAATAGCCTTTAGAATTAAACCTTTATACATTATAAAAGCAAAAAACTGTAAAACTGTAAAACACTGCATTACGCAGATACTGTATGACAAAATGGATACATCACATTTGGGTGAAACATTTACATTACAGATGTTTAGACAACAATTAAAGTCATATGTGAAAAATATATTAATTTTCTTTTTTTTTGTTTTATAAATTCATTTTCATCCCTGCACATGGGTAGTCATACTGGGATCAGGGAACTATTATATCTGAAGCAACAAGGAAAATAATTGGCTTCCTCAACAGGCCGAAGGAGATTGTGCTTAAGGTTTGCTTATTCTCATGGTATCCTGCCTTCTCCTAAGTACATCCTAAAATACAGGTGCAAGATCCCAAGATAACTTTTTACTACTGCTGATATATCATGGTCCTGGTTTTCTACTTGTTCAGAGTGGGGAATTGAGCTTATGAGTAGACTTAACAATTATTCAGCAATCACTGATGACATGTTAAACCTCACTCAAACAAACATACACTTGCTATCAGAAGAGCATAGACAAATTAGACAAGTCACTCATGAACAACAGGTGGCCAGAGAGCCTTTAACTGCTGCCCTAAATTATCCATCTGGATCATTAAGAAATCTCCTGGCTCCAGGTCCCAAAACGGACTTTAGAAAACAATGAGGAAATTTAGAAGACAGTTTCCTCTGCATTAGGCAAACTTCATGGAGCCTCTCAACCTGACTGGTTGAGAATTCTGGTCAAAACTTCTTTCTAGACCCTGGCAGGGCAACGCTCTGCCACAATGCCACAACATATATATATATATATATATTTTTTTTTACACTATTATTGCTTCTAGCAGTGATGGTCACTGTTCTAAGCATTAGTTATAGCTGTCACGAATGACTTTCTTTCATGACAGCTTGTGATCTGTGATTAGCTACAGCTAATCACATGGTACAGGGTGCTGTGATTGGCCCAGGTACCATGTGACAAGCATGACTGTTTTGTTTGCAGTGTAATCATGTGATCACTGTGACCAATCATAGCGATCACATATTACCCCAGCTGCTCCCAGCGGGCATGTGCCAAGCCCCATCTACCAGACATATCAGTCACAGGATCACATCACTTTGCACCCCAGGTGCTCTTCCATGCTCACTTTGTGGCCACCTCCAATGTGCTCCGCATTCGCAGAGAAATATGACCCTCAGCAATCAGCTAAAGAGTCAAACACACTTGTTGGATATAATCTCTCCCTAGATCTTCACATACTCCTGTGTTTTTTTTAACCCTGTCACTGGGCCCCTTGCACTCAATTTCAATGGCAGGAATCCCTGGCATTATACATCAATGTCCAGAGAAGAGGGAGGAGACGACTGATATAGCATAGTTATTTTTTTTATTAAAAGTGATAGGTAAAAAATATTGCACTCACATATATAGATAGTCCTTGTGTATTGCATAAAGACCCAGGCGCAAAGCGCCTAGACTGCGCTCCACAGGCTGAAAGGGATATCATAGGAAGTCCAGAACTAGTAAACCCCGCCTAACCAGTTTCACTAATCACAATGGGCTTCTTCAGGAACCCTTTTCATTGAAGTTCGTTACTTTTCATTAAAATAGAGTGCAAGGGGCCCAGTGACCAGGGATAAAGAGCCACAGGAGTATGTGAAGATCCTAGGAAGGATTATATCCAACAAGCATGGTTTACTCTTTAGCAGATTGCTGAAAGTCACATTTCTCTGGTGAGTGCAGGGCACATAAGAGATGGTCACAAAGGGAGCAAAAAAGAGCACTGAATGGAAAGAATAATCTCCTCTTAGAATTTTGTTATTAACACTTTGAGCATCTGAAAGGAAAGGGGGCTGTTTAAAGCACAGAACTGCGAAGCATATGTTTAATGCTGTCTTAAAAACGTGATTTGATTTAATTAAAAACATTTTTTGATAGTGATGTGTTTTATATTTGATAAGGTTGGGTCTTGGTTTGGTTCTGTAGTTAAATGATTTATTCTAATGGTTATAGAGTTTTTGCTTTTTGGATTTGTATTATTCAAAGTGGTCTTGTACCTGATTGACAAAGCTACCTAGACTAAGTAGTAGTAAGAAATAGTAAGAAGTACTTCACCTCTCTAATAAGACAATAAATGACTGAGAACAATGAATATGTTGTAATGAGACATTTGTCACCTCAACCTCCCCAGTATGATGATGCAAGTTCCTCCTCGGAGTCTCATAAAGAATTGAACACCTCCCAATGATGGGGTTGCCCTCTAGGGCAGAGTTCTAATTTTAAGTGGTGTACCCTTGGGTGGTTCTGACATGTGGAATAGGTAGTTAGGGTTATCAGTAAATTCTCAAGAGGGGGAAAGAGGAATTGGCAAACAAGATGTTTAGGGGAACATGGCTTAAAGTGTTTGTTAACCTTTAAAAAAAAAGTGGATTCTGTTCTCTTAAAGCTGAGTTCCAGCCGTTTCTGTGTTTATTAAAAATCAGCAGCTACTAAAAGTGTAGCTGCTGCCTTTTAATAAACACACACACTTACACGTCCCATGATCCAGCAATGCGACAGCTCAAAGCCTCGGTTCTCTCCTTTGGCTCTCCCTGGTGCTGGCCTTACTAGTGTGGGCACCTGGCTGTTACAGCTTGCATGGAAAAGAACTCTCTGAGCATCTGAAAAAAAGAATTGTTGCTCTACATAAAGATGGCCCAGGCTATAAGAAGATTTCCAAGACCCTGAAACTGAACTGCAGCATGGTGGCCAAGACCATACAGTGGTTAAACAGTAAAAGGTTCCACTCAGAACAGGCCTCGCCATGGTCGACCAAAGAAGTTGAGTGCACGTGCTCAACGTCATATCCAGAGGTTGTCTTTGGGAAATAGACATATGAGTGATACCAGCATTGCTGCAGAGTTTGAAGGGGTGGGGGGTCAGCCTGTCAGTGCTCAGATCATACTCCACAGACTGCATCAAATTGGTCTGCATGGCTGTCATCCCAGATGGAAGCCTCTTCTAAAGATGATGCACAAGAAAGCCCGAAAACAGCTTGCTTAAGACAAGCAGACTAAGGACATGGATTACTGGAACTATATCCTGTGATCTGATGAGACCAAGATAAATGTATTTGGTTCAGATGGTGTCAAGCATGTGTGGAAGCAACCAGGTGAGGAGTACAAAGACAAGTGTGTCTTGCCTACAGTGAATCATGGTGGTGGGAGTGCCATGGTCTGCGGCTGCATGAGTGCTGCCGGCACTGGGGAGCTACAGTTCATTGAGGGAACCATGAATGAAAACATGTACTGTGACATACTGAAGCAAAGCATGATCCCCTCTCTTCAGAGACTGGGCCACAGGGAAGTATTCCAACATGATAACGACCCCAAACACACCTCCAAGATGACCACTTCCTTGCTAAAGAAGCTGAGAGTAAAAGTGATGGACTGGCCAAGCATGTCTTCAGACCTAAACCCTATTGAGTTTCTGTGGAGCATCCTGAAACGCAAGGTAGAGGAGCGCAAAATCTCTAACATCCACCAAATCCATGAGGAGGAGTGGAAGAGAACTCCAGTGGCAACCTGTGAAGCTCTGGTGAACTCAATGCCCAAGAGGGTAAAGGCAGTGCTGGGAAATAATGGTGGCCACACAAAATATTGACAATTTGGGCTCAATTTGGACATTTTAACCTAGGGGTGTACTCACTTTTTTGCCAGCGGTTTAGACATTAATGGCTGTGTGTTGAGTTATTTTGAGGGGAAAGCAAATTTACATTATACATGCTGTACACTCCTACTTTACATTGTAGCAAAGTGTCATTTCTTCAGTGTTGTCACATGAAAAGATATAATAAAATATTTACAAAAATGTGAGGGGTGTACTCACTTTTGTGAGATACTGTATCTTTGTTATTATTTATCAATTAATTACTCCACTATCTAAACCACATAACACAGATTGGCCACTGAGCACAGCCATTCTAGCCTGTGAGGGAAAATGAACACTGCTCATCCTTGATGGCAGTATATACTCATCTTAAATAAATCAGGTCCTAATGATGACAATTTTGTAGAGAAATAATTCTCTTTGCTAAGGCAACTATTTTGCTTGGGAAAACTATAGGCTATGTGTAAATACTGAGTTTGTAGATATGCGCTTTTGCAAGAACTACACCTCAGAAATAATAAATATAATATATGTTGCCTACAATGTTATTTTGGTCATTTTAAATTGTATTTGTAGTTTTGCTTTGTTATTATTATGTATGTTAGATTTATAATCCTATTAAATACATTATGATAGATGAAAGTTCCATTACCTGAAAAGATATACTTGCTCACATACCTAAAGCTATGCCTTGAAGGCAATTGTATTTTTATCATCACGTCTTTTAAATAAAACTCATAATATTTCAGTTACAGTGCAGTGCCAAGGGCAAATGGTGAGGAGTTATACGTATATTGCTTTTTCTTTTCCCTGACACTGTCTTGCTATAATTCTTTAGACAACTAGAGAGGATAGTAGCTCCTGTATCAAACAAACATAAAAGAGCTTTATTACAAAAAAAAACGTATCTGGTTTTAAGCATTTAGTTTTCGCACAAAGGTTATATGGGTCTCATACTGTATGTTCTGGAAGTGTATATGGCCTGGAAGACCTTTGCCTTTTACCCCTTTGTCTGAACTGCAATGCTTTCTGTTGTTGCTTAATGAAACTCTTTTCAGCTTGGCTAAAAACAAAACAAAAAAGGAACTTGTGAGAATCTGGGCAATGCAACTTAGGTACTGAGCAGAACACAGGCAGGCACTAGGGATGAGCTTTGGGTTTGGGCTGAACCGGACTTTGAGGCAAACAAAAGTTGTTTGAAGATCAGGAAAATAAATGCAGCCATTTTCTGCAAACAATTAACAATAATACACTTTCAGCCATTTGAGCTGTTCCCAGGTTGATTAAAAGGGCCAATAATGGAGGTTTTCCTAAGTACTTGCTCACTCTGTATAAACATGTGGGTTTCCAGCAGCCTTTTGTCAGTGTGTGTTGTAACTAAAAGGGAGAGATAGTAGCTTCTATACAGTGCTAGGGAGTGATATACACAGTGCTTTACTGTGCTATATAACAGGAGTATAGAGGAGGAAGTTTTGATAAGTGTTCATAAATTTACCTCTGATGTTCAACATGGCCTCCGTTCATCTAGGATAGCTAAGCAATTTTATGATTTCTACATTGGCCTTTACTGCTTACATACAGATAAATTGCCATGCTTCCGCAGAACATAGGTTTACGATTAAGAATTATTGGGCAGAGATAAAATACCCCAAATTATCTAAGGAATAATTTCCTTCTTTAGAGAAATTGATTACTTAGAATCTTCCAAAAAAAAAGTTTGGGTCCTGATGGTTTTAACAGTACTTATTTGAATACATTTCCATTACTTCTGCTTCCTTATATTTGTGATTATTTAAATTCCCTGACAAAACACAACAGTATTCATCCAGGAGACCCTTATGGCCTATAAAACGGTCATCCCTAAGGAAGGTAAAGACCCTAGGTTATGTTCAAGCTATCAACCAATATCCCTATTAAACCTAGATTGCAGAAAAACTTTTAGCTTCTAGGTTTCAGCATTTCCTTCTGTCTTTGATCAAGCCAGGTTTAGACAGGATTTATTTTATGTAGGGAAGCTAGGGATAATTCAATAAGGGCCCTCCATGTGATCTATTCAGTCCTTGCTTAAGCAGCATGTCCACACCGTTTACTCCTTTCCACAGATGCCAAAAAGGTGTTTGACAGGGTAGACTGGGTAATCTTACAGGATACAGTACCTTGATTGCCCTAGGTCTGGGACTGAAAATGTCAGGCTGGATTAAGGAAGCCCTCAGCCAGGATCAAGGTTAACAGTACCCTGTCCCTGCTTTTGGAATAAAGAATTGCCCCTGACAGGGGTGTCCCTTGTCCCTCCTGTTGTTTGCCTTGAATATAGAGGCATTCTTGTGTAAGATCAGAAGGAATCCAAATATTCAAGGTTTCACAGTAGGTTCTGTAGAGCATAAATTATCTGCATATGTGTATGATATATTTTTTTACGTTTCAGACCCATTAATAACTTTACCTAACTTATGGGTGGATATAAAGGAATTTGGTAAAATTTTCCCTTAAACAATTTATTTTTTTTACTTGGAATAAATGATCTATTAAATATTTGGGTAATAATTAGACGTCAAATTTATCTAAGATAAGGGGTAAAACTTGGCAGGATGGGAAAAAGCTATTTTTTCTTGGCTGGGCAGAATTAAAATTTTGAAAATGAGCGCATTGCCAAAAATCTATCACACTTCCCAAAAATAATATTTATTAATTTTCATTGGATTTTTACAGACTTTGTTTGGTGAAAGGAAAACCTGGAGTGGCTTACTATACCCTTATGAGAGTTAAATCTGATGGTGGGTTAGAGCTTCCCAATTTGAGGAGCTATTATACAACAATTGCCCCAAATAGAATCCTTAGTTGGAGATATCATGCTACTCAAAAATATTGTGTGCAATTAAAGGAGATATGGGCAGACTGTAACTTGCCCTGTGCCCCCTGGGTCCCGTATCTATATAGAGGTCTTTCATATTCTACCATTTTTCCTACTATTCACACCTTGAAACTTTGGCTTCTAATTAATAAACAGGGAACCATATCACCATAAATATCCCCTCTATCTCAGCAAGGTTAGTTTTCTGGTTCCCCCTGGGCGAGTCTCTGTCTTTTTTTAGATCTTGGGAAAGTAGTGGAGACACTATGGAGGCTACCTCAAGCTTACAGAGATGGGAGACTACCCCTATTGAGGGAATTTAGTGAAGCATATGGTAAGCTTTCATTGTTTTCCTGGAAACATCAGCAATTATTCAATTTTAGTATTACCCACATGAGGGGTATTAGAAGAGCAGACTCTCTTGATGGCTTTGAATCTTTATGGCTTAAGGATCCCCTTGATAGGTATTTCTTAAAAATTGTTGAATAAACTTAGCACCCCCATAGGTCTCAGATTTCAGAATGAGAGATAGAGCTAGACTGTTTTTTTTTTTTTTTTTTTTACAGATTTGCAGAAATGTAAAATGCTATGTTAGGCACACACCTCTTCTATCTGTGCTAAAATGCAAGAGACTAATTGTAAACTTATATAGAGGTGGTACAGAATTTGGATTCTTAAAAAGAAAGACAAGACCCCCTCTAAAGATATTTAAAAATACAAAACAGACCCTTGAAAGAACCTGTGCGCTGTTTTTTTGTTTGTTTGCTTGTTTTTTGTTTTTTTTTTTAACAAAGATGCTGTCAAAGACATGCCATTTGCCAGAAATGTTAAAACTTTTTTCCAATATAAATGTCATAAATAGCACCCCTGTCCTGCACCAACCTAGCCACTTCTGTCTACAACACTTCACTCTTAGCCTCCCTGGACACACTGGCCCCCCTCACCACACACCGAATCAGGCCCCGACCCCTTCAACCTTGGCAAACCGATAACACTAGTAGTCTGAAAAAGCATAGCCGTGCTCTTGAGCGCCTATGGCGTAAGACTCGGTCTCAGAAGGATTTCAAACAATATAAATCCGCCCTCCAAAAATACAATTCCAGTCTCCACACTGCCAAACAGACCTATTTTATCACTCTCATTAACAGCCTGTCATCACGCCCCCGGCAACTCTTCGCTACCTTTAACTCTCTACTCCGTCCTCCACTACCCCCTCCCACCGACTCACTCACTGCCCAGGAGATTGCCAACCACTTCAAACAGAAGATTGACACAATTTGTGAGGAGATCGTGGCTGTTCAGATACCTTCCTCCATGCCTTATGCTTCACGCCCACAAGTGCGATCATTACTTCCCTCATTCAACCCCGCCACTACAGACGAGGTTGCTAAACTACTTGCTAACGTCCACTTAACAACCTGCCCTCTGGATCCTGTTCCCTCGCAAATGCTACGGTCACCTTCTGGCCCTATTCTACACTCTCTAACCCACATCTTCAATCTCTCCCTCTCTTCTGGCATCTTCCCCAACTCTCTAAAACATGCCCTAGTCAGCCCCATACTTAAAAATCCCTCACTGGACCCAACCGATCTGAACAACCTACGCCCTATTTCCTTGCTCCCCTTTTCATCCAAACTCCTCGAACGTCTAGTCTACAACTGACTGTGCGACCACCTTGCCGAGAATAGCCTCCTTGATCCCCTTCAGTCTGGATTTCGGCCTCAACACTCCACTGAAACTGCACTCCTAAAGCTGACAAACGATCTGCTAACGGCCAAAACCAATGGACACTATTCAGTACTCCTACTTCTGGACCTTTCTGCTGCCTTTGATACGGTTGACCATCTCCTCCTCCTCAAAAAACTCCATGCCTTTGGTCTCCGTGACCGTACTCTTCACTGGTTATCTTCCTACTTATCTAACCGCACCTTTAGCGTTACCTACAATTCTACTTCCTCCTCTCCTCTTCCCTTCTCTGTTGGAGTCCCCCAAGGCTCTGTTCTTGGACCCCTCCTATTTTCAATCTACACCTCCTCTCTAGGTCAGTTGATAGCCTCCCACGGCTTCCAATACCATCTCTACGCTGACGATACCCAAATCTATCTATCCACTCCTCAGCTCTCTCCCTCAGTCTCCTCATGTATCACCAATTTACTATCAGATATATCGGTCTGGATGTCACACCACTTCCTCAAACTCAATCCATCCAAAACCGAGCTTATAATTTTTCCTCCACCGCGTGCTCCTTCCCCTGATTTCTCCGTCAATATCAATGGCATTACCATCAGCCCACCCCCACATGCCAAGGTCTTAGGTGTTGTCCTGGACTCTGAACTCTCCTTCAAACCCCACATCCAATCGCTGTCCAAATCTTGCCGCCTCAGCCTCCGCAACATCTCCAAAATACGCCCCTTTCTAACCAAAGACACAACAAAACTCCTAGTTCACTCCCTGGTCATCTCGCGCCTCAACTACTGCAATTCCCTTCTCATTGGCTTACCTCTACACAGGTTATCCCCCCTTCAATCAATCATGAATGCTGCCGCCAGACTCATCCACCTCACCAATCGCTTAGTGTCCGCTGCTCCTCTCTGTCAAGCCCTCCACTGGCTTCCACTCACCCAACGAATTAAATTCAAAATACTTACAACATCTTACAAAGCAATCCACAGCCTAGCCCCCAGCTACATCACCAGCCTCATCTCAAAATACCAACCTAATCGCTCTCTTCGTTACTCTCAAAACCTCCTGCTCTCTTGCTCACTCATCACCTCCTCCCATGCTCGCCTCCAGGAATTTTCCAGAGCCTCTCCAATCCTATGGAACTCCTTACCCTTATCTGTCCGATTATCTCCCACTCTATTAGCTTTTAGGCGATCTCTGAAAACCCTCCTTTTCAGAGAAGCCTATCCTACTAACCCCTAACAAATGTACCTCCTTTTCTCCATCAACCCATCCCCCACAGTTATTGCCCTTTGTTTCACTTGACCCTCCCTTCTAGATTGTAAGCTCTAACGAGCAGGGCCCTCTAGTTCCTCCTGTTTTGAACTGTATTGTAACTGTATTGTCTTCCTTCACATTGTAAAGCGCTGCACAAACTGTTGGCGCTATATAAATCATGTATAATAATAATAATAATTGCTGCTGTAGTACTTTCTATAAGTGACAGCTCCCGAATAAAAAAATAAATAAAAAATGCCCTGGTACTGGTTTCCCAGGGCAGTGTGTGACTCCATGCTATTTTTTACACCTCCTTAAAATGGTCATTTTAATTTGACAGATTTGTCTCCCATTGATTTCAATGGGGTTCAGCATTTGAACTTCTTTGAACCCTGAGTTTGTTTAGATTTAGGATATTTCCAGCAGTGAGAGGAGGAGGATACACAATGGCATCTCCTGGGGCAGGAGGACTTTTGGATATTTAAATTCCACTCCAAAATCCACAATGTACTGAACTATAGATGGAATGGAATGTCAGTTTGTATCGCAAATGAAAGAAAAAAATACTTTTTATTGTAAAGTTTTAATTAAACGTTAAAAATTGTTTATTGGTATGTGATGTAATGTGTTTTTAATAATTATGCTCCCATGGTGCCACAGTTAATGGTTAAATTGGGATGTGTGTGATGTCACTGACCAAATACAGTCATGTAAATATTTAATCAATGACATCATTGTTGTAGGGTGATTCCAGATTGCAATAAGCCCCATACTTGCAGTTCCCAAAACCACTGAGCAAGAGGGGTGGGGAAAGGGCGTTGCCCTTATCAACTTGGGGACAAGATGCTTTGACAAGGGTGGCAAAGTACCCCCCATGTTGAGGGCATGTGGCCTAGCATGGATTAGGAGAGGAGCACACACACATCTGGCATTTTTTTTACCTTCCAGGCTGCATAAAAAGGTACTGGATTTTTGGGGAGCACCCCAGGCATTTTCCTTTTTTTTTTTTTTTTGCTGTTTTGCATGAGATCCCCGTAAAATTCATACCAGACCTGAAGGGACTGGTATGAATTGGGGGAAATCCAGCAGACCATTTTTAAACTAGCCATGGCTCCTTTGCTTACATGGCTGGGAATTCCCTGTCATGTAAGTGAATAGGGCCGATGACATCACTGGTTTTTAAGGGCTTGGGGGTGTCTGAATACTGCCATTATAAATAACATTGACCTCCCCACAAATGGGTAAATGTTTGGGTGTTCATCTGAGTGTCTTAATGGCCAAAGTTCAGTCCAAACTTGAGTACAGACTAAACCTTAAGCTCATTCCTATTAATAACACATGTGCACAGCCAAGGTGTACCCACATACTAGGACCAATGTAAACAGAAGTTAAATAATTTACAGTACCTTGAAAAGGTATTCATGCTCCTTGAATAGTATTTTGTTGGGATTGTATGTGATAGACCAACACAAAGTTGCACAAAATTGTGAAATGAAAATTAAATGATAAATGATTTTCAAAATTAGTACAAATACATATCTGAGAAGTGTGGCATGCATTTGTATTCAGCCCCATTTACTATGATACCCCTAACTAAAATCTAGTGGAATCAATTGCCTTCAGAAGTCACCTAACTAGTAAGGAGTCCACCTGTGTGTAATTTATTCTTAGTATAAATATGGCTGTTCTGTGAGGCCCTCAGAGGTTTGTTAGATAACTTTAGTGAAGAAACAGTATCATGAAAGCCAAGGAACACACCAGACAGGTCAGGGATAAAGTTGTAGAGAAGTTGAAAGCAGGGTTAGGTTATAAAAAAATATCTTAAGCTTTAAACATCTCACTGAGCTTTGTTAAAACCATCATCCGAAAATGGAAAGAGTATGGCAGAAATGCAAACCTACAAAGACATGTCTGTCCACTTAAACGGACTGGCCAGGCAAGGAGAGAATTAATCAGAGAAGCAGCCAAGAGGCCCATGGTAACTTTGGCGGAGCTCAAGAGATCCACAGCTCAGGTGGGAGAATCTGTCCACAGGACAACTATTAGTCATGCACTCCTCAAATCTGGCCTTTATGGAAGAGTGGCAAGAAGAAATCCATTGTTGAAAGAAAACCATAGGAAGTCCCATTTGCAGTTTGTGAGACGCCATGCGGGGGACACAGCAAACATGTGGAAGAAGGTGCTCTGGTCACATGAGACCAAAATTGAACTTTTTGGCCTAAAAGCAAAATATTTTGTGTGGTGGTAAAATAACACTGCACATCACCCTTAACACACCATCCCTACCATTGAACATGTTGGTGGAAGCACTACGTTGTGGGGATGCTTTTCTTCCACAGGGACAGAGAAGCTGGTCAGAGTTGATGGGAAGATGGATGGAGCCAAATACAGGGCAATCTTAGAAGAAAATCTGTTTGAGTATGCAAAAGACTTGAGACTGGGGTGGAGGTTGACCTTCCAGCAGGACAATCCCAAAGATACAGCCAGAGCTACAAAGGAATGGTTTAGATCAAAGCATATTCTTGTGTTAGAATGGCCCAGTCAAAGTCCAGACCTAAATCCAACTGATAATCTGTGGCAAGACTTTAAAATGACTGTTCACAGATGCTCTCCATTCAATCTAACAGAGCTTGAACTATTTTGCAAAGAAGAATGGGCACACATTTCACTCTAGATGTGCAAAGATAGTAGAGACATCCCAAAAAAATACTTGCAGATTTAATTGCAGCTAAAGGTGGTTCTACAAAGTACTGACTCAGGGGGGCTGAATACAATTTTATACCACACTTTTTAGATATTTATTTGTTTTACTTCTACTTCACAATTACGTGCCACTTTGTGTTGGTCTATCATATAAAATCCCAATAAAATACATTTAAATTTTTTGGTTGTAACATGACAAAATGTGGAAAATTTCAAGGAGTATGAATACTTTTTTAAGGGACTGTACCAGCTTGTCTTAAGAGTGTGGGAGGGAACTGGGGTGCCCAGAGGAAACAAAATAGTAGAGAGAGAGAGAGAGTCCTTTAATTAATTTTTACTATATTTATGAGGCAGTACTACATGGATAGTGTATAAGTTTAGTTTTTATTATACTACTAAGATGAGCCTATACTGTAGTTTAATTTTGTTTAAATAATTTAATAAATTTGGATAATTTTATAATTTCGATTCAAATTAATAAAGATTTCAGGTGGGAGATTTTAATGTAACTGTAACACAATTTATTTGAGGAACGCTCACTTTCTCTATTGTTAGGCCATTAGTGATCATAAAGGTATCTCTGCAGAAATCTGCAATGTTCAACATGAGCACTAGTACTTTTGACATTTATATATGACTTGTGCAACTTTACCAATCATTTGCCAATATGGATCGACATTATAAAATTACACAGGTTTATACTAAAGATTCTGTCCCTATGCCTGAGGATCTGGCATGTGCGACTTTATTTAAACAGCTAAAAATAGTACTGACCAAAGAAACTTGTGTTTGATGGGATGCTACGGGACCTAAACAATATGTTGGAGAAAAAATTATTCCCAGAGGGTCAAGAATCAAGAATCTCCATCCACCATGTACACAGAGGAATTCATGGTCGATTGGAATAACATTCTTTCCAAGTGTTTTTTGGAACTAATGGAGTTGATTATTACTCAGGAAGAAAAACTGTGGATACCATTAATGAGGAGATTGAATCTTTTAAAGACTCCCTTAAAGTTTATCAAACGCTGGAATTATACACCACATTAGGGATGAGCTTCGGGTTTCGAGTCAAACATTGGCTGTTCGGCACTTCGTTGAATGGTGAACAAATGGGCTTCTTTGCGGGAACTTCAAGTTCCTGCATCCATAATGCACTGCGCACTGGCAGTGCATTATGTGATTGGCCAAAGCATGGACTCTTGCATGAACTTATAAATCACCCACTGGCCAAGGGATTCAAACCCACAACCATCTCAGTTGCAAGCCTGGTATTCTACCACCTACGCCACTGTCAAGCCTGCTTAGGATGAACACACTCTCCCTGTCTAACTAACTAACTTCTATCTCACCCACTGTGTGTAGGGTGAGATAAAAGTTAGTTAGTTAGGCAGGAAAAGTGTATTCAGCCAGTTAGTTAGTTAGCCAGGGAGAGTGTACATATATATATACTGTATATGTATATATATATATATATATATATATATATATATATATATATATATATATATATACTGTATATATATATATATATATATATATATATATATATATATATATAGGCACTTAAGTTTATATCAGTTTATGTCAGTATTGCTGAAAAAACCGACATGGGGTCCCCCCAGTCCATACCAGGCCCCTCGGGTCTGATATGGATTTTAAGCCAAAATAAAAAAAGCGTGGGGTTTCCCCTAAAATCCATACCAGACCCTTATTCGAGCACACAGCCTGGCTGGCCAGGATGTGGGTGGGGGTGAATGAGCGCCCCCCCCTCCTGAACCATACCAGGCCACATGCCCTCAACATGGGGAGAGGGTGCTTTGGGGCAGGAGGTGCTCTGCCCACACAAACCCCAAGGCACCGTGCCCCCATCTTGATGAGGACAGGAGTCTCTTCCCGACAACTGTGGGCTGTGGTTGTGGGGTCTGCAGGGGGAATTTTTCGGTTGCGAGCGGAAACTGATCATCGGGGGACACTATTTTTTTAATTTTTATTTTTTAATAAAGGACTTTTTGTACACTTTTTTGGTGAATGGGTAGGGGTACGATGTACCCGATATCCATTCACATGGGAGGGCGGGATCTGGGGGCCCCCTTGTTAAAAGGGGCTTCCAGATTCCGATAAGCCTCCCCCCACAGAGGCTTATGTGCTCGGCTGCCAGGCTGTGTGCTCGGATAAGGGTCTGGTATGGATTTTAGGGGGAACCCCATGCCGTTTTTTTTTTTTCATTTTTTTATCTGTATTGCCAGGAGCCGACAATACATTACAGCCACGGGCAAGTTTAAATCACATTTTTTCCTTTAGAAATGTCAGTATTGCTGCTGCAGGCTACATACATCCCACAAATACTCCACTTTACAGGCACATTAAGGGGGCACCCCAGGCACGATATTTAAAGGAATTTTTCATTTTTGTTGTTTCACTTTAAGCATTATTAAAATCACTGCTCCTGTAAAAATGATTGTTTTATAAAAAATGTTTGCATTGATTCATGTCCCCCAGGGCAGTACCCAGGTCCCCATACACTTTTTTGGGCCAATAACTTGCATTTAAGCCTTTAAAATTAAGACTTTTGATTTTTCATGTTCGTGTCCCATAGACTTTAATGAAGTTTGCATGTTCGCTAGAACATTTCCCCTGTTTGAGATGTTCTGGTGCAAACTGAACAGGGGGGGTGTTCAGCTCATCACTACACTACATCAAATGATGAAATGAATAAAACCCTACAGAAACTTGCGCAAGACATCATGTATAATAAGAGGCAGAAATACCTCAGAGACATACAGTACAAGACTATCAATCAGGTATATGTGTATATAAGGAGCAAGTTGGACGGACCTCATTCTATACTCAAAAAAAGAAGGGGCGTCAGCGGAGGAGTCAGCAGCATGTTAGCTTCAGTTCATCTGAAGCATCAGACTCGCAATCTGAGCTCTCAGACACTGCTGACAGTAGATCATCACTCCAGGAGCTTGGTATCTTTTTTTTTTACAAAAGAATCTTCAAAAAACCGGCTGTATGTAATGGAGGATGGATCCAATAGAATAAAGGGAAAAGGAAAAGGAAGACAAGAAGAGGCAGACACGGCTCCAAAAAGTTCAACTTACTATCGATAAACGAGGAGCAGGAAGGATTAGCACAGGCGTCTGATGCTGCAGATTCCATTACTAATGCTGTTAATCTTTCACATGTTTACTTGTCTTCGGCAGAAATGTCTCTTCTGTCTAAAGGTCTGTCTTTTGCTCCTAACACTCATTTTGATTTGTAATTAAAGGGGGGGAGGTACCGCGCTTCAGGGAAATAGTGTAAAAGTATAAATAAATCGTGAATAAAGTATGATAGTATTCAAATAAATATTCGTTAAAAACTTCCAAATCAATGAAAAAATCTCTGTGATGCGGCTCAAATAATTAAATAATAACCATTTAAATTTCACACTCGTATATGTGACTCCAAAATAATTCAAAATATTAGTGGAAACATCCTCAATATATAAATATAAAGTGCACCAGTGCTAATATAATGAAGGGAATAATCTTACTCTAAAATTAATGCTTCAAACGGACTTATAAAGTGTCAAGTGCTCAATACATACAAAAGTGTATATTATTTTTAAATAAACTTAACATAAGGTGCTTAAAGGTTTTATAAAGTGCTTGAAGTGTCCCAAAAAATTAAGCCCGCATAAGTGGTATTCCTCCTTTTTCAGGTGTTAGACCGCCACCTTTCACCAAGTGATAGTAAGGGGTGCTTCTTAATCCTTAATACCCCTAAGGGTGTGCCAGGCGCTCACCTCAATATGTATGAGAATGCGCCTCTTAATTATGTAGGCGTAGGGTAGAGCACCGGAAGTGACATCGGAAAGCGGAAGTAAGGTCTGCGGATAAGCTGTACTCATACAAAGGCTTAAGAATCTTCGTTTCTATGTGAGTGTAATATATTGAATTTAAATAAATGTTTTTTTTATGGCAATACTTCACTATGTAAGCACCTTATTTTGAGATCTGAGGAAAGTCCAGAGGGCATTCACCCCGATGCAGATAAGAGGCTATCACCATCCCCTGATTGTGGAGCGAATAAGGAGAGAAGTTGAATAGGAGATCCACATAATTAAGAGGTGCATTCTCATACATATTGAGGTGAGCGGCTGGCACACCCTTAGGGGTTTTAAGGATTAAGAAGCACCCCTTACTATCACTTGGTGAAAGGTGGCGGTCTAACACCTGAAAAAGGAGGAATACCACTTATGCGAGCTTAATTTTTTGGGACACTTCAAGCACTTTATAAAACCTTTAAGCACCTTATGTTAAGTTTATTTAAAAATAATATACACTTTTGTATGTATTGAGCACTTGACACTTTATAAGTCCATTTGAAGCATTAATTTTAGAGTAAGATTATTCCCTTCATTATATTAGCACTGATGCACTTTATATTTATATATTGAGGATGTTTCCACTAATATTTTGAATTATTTTGGAGTCACATATATGAGTGTGAAATTTAAATGGTTATTATTTAATTATTTGAGCACCATCACAGAGATTTTTTAATTGATTTGGAAGATTTTAACTAATATTTATTTGAATACTATCATACTTTATTCACGATTTATTTATACTTTTACACTATTTCCCTGAAGCACGGTACCTCCCCCCTTTAATTACTTGTTTGCAAACTGTGTGGTTCACAGAACGGTTATACGCAGCATTAAGGGGTGTCATATATAAAAACAATTCCTCTAGACAGCACAAGACTAACATCACTATTTATACTCATTTTGATTTGCTCAATACTCTGCTGGATGTAAACAGATTTGTCCGCAATATAGTTTTGAGAAAACATTTTGCATCTCCGTATGGTCCCACTGAAGCCACTCATATAAATGAACTGGAAATCATATATGATACCCCTTTAATTTTCAGGACCATATAAAGTGGCTGCAGTCAGAGACATCGGGTGATATGTATGATATTGATAGAGTAAATTTAGATATAGGGGACAAATGATAGAGGGTACCCATGTGCACGTTCTATCCAGTGGTACGGTTGCTATATAGATGATCTGCTCCTCATTTGGGACAGTTCTGGCATGGACCTGACATTGTTTGCCTTTTATGTCAATGGTAATGCTCTGAGCCTTGAATTTAGTTTAGAATATTCAGAGGATGCCATTGACTTTTTGGATTTAACCCTTGCAGGGGATAGTGCCCTTGGCACTGTCCTCATTTATACACATTGCAAGGAATGTGCAGGAAATACTCTGCTTCTGGCTTCCAGTTGCCATCCAGCACATATGATGCATTCCATACCAATAGGAGAGTTCATCAGAGCCAGACATAACTGCTCAACTGATGATGCGTGTGCAATAGAATGCAAGATTATTACCTCCAGACTTAAAGAAAGACAATATAACAAACAACGCATTAATGGAGCACTTCGTCTGGCTTCAGAAAGAGACAGAGCATCTATTCTAAGAAATACAGGTAGAAATCAAGGAAGTAAAATTATTTAAACTGGTTTCATAGGGATGTCACTGTCTAGAGAAAAAAATCCTGTTACTTTTGTTGCCACCTATTCACCAGAATTTGGTTTAATTAAAAACATTATTTCTAAATACTTACCTTTACTTGCAACAGATAAAGATTTGTCCCCTTTGGTTTCAGCAGGCTGTAGATTTTCCAGCAAATGTGCTAAAACATTGGGTAATACTGTATGTTGTCTCCCAGCCTATATGAATCTAAACACCCACACAAAACTTGGTTACAAACCTGTGGATCGTATATTTGTGGTACACAAATATACGATCATTTGTGCTTTACAAACCCTAATACATAAGCCTTAGATAAGCTCCATTGGCATAAGCACTGGTTGTGCCAATGTGCCAGTAGTAATGCCCCGATTCTCCAACTCCCCCAGTCTCTCAGACTCTGTGTTAGCTGATCATTCCTGATAAGGTATTTTCACTTTGTCCTGCTACATTGGCACCTTTCACCCCCCAGCTATACTTCTCCTCCCTCCGTGTACTACATTTCTACACCTTTCTGGTTAAATCATGCAATAAATCACTTCCACACCAACCCTTCTCTCCTTCTCCCCTTTTTCTGATTGTCTTCTATTTCTTTCTGCTCTTCCCCTCTTATATATCTGCACTAAACACATCCTGTAGCCTCTGGCCTCAGATATGGGCATTTCACTCTAAAGGTCGAAATTCGGCCGGAAATTTTCGTCCGACGACCGATCTGCAGATTTTCGGCTTGTTAGTATGGTGCTCTCGACAACCGACTCCGACTTTTCGGCCGAAAAAATTCTGGTGTGCAGGCTATAAAATTTTTGTCCACTGTCAAAACACGTCCGATTTTCGTGCAGTCAGTACAGATTTCGACAGGGAAAAATCTTATGAGCAAGACTAGGCATGCTCAGAGATGAAAAAACACATACAAAGCCATCCAACACATGACATCATTTCTGAAGTAGAATTCTGTCGTGCGGGAAAATTCCTGTGCAGTCTAGAGCACATTCCAACCAACAGACACCACTCTGGACAAAAGACGGACGACCGGTCGGCGTAAATTCGCTGTGTGTGTACTAGGCTTAACAAACTGACTGTCTGCCTGACACCCCTTCCATCTGAGTTTTTATATCTTCCAACTTTTCTGCAGCCTAGTACATTCTCTTTAGTCCTTTAGGATTACCTTAGTGGGCTGAATAAAAAAAAAAAAAATCAACAACAGATTACTTCATCCACAGAAATAGTTGTTCATCCACTAGGACATTGTGTTCTGACAGCAGGACTTGATGCTGTCAAAATACACTGATCAGCAGTTGCACTTATATGAGTTGCATTCAACAGTCGGCACTGCCCACTGAATGCAACAGAGAAGGTAATTCTTGCTGCTAGGTCTGTAACATGTGTATAGTACTTGAGTGAGACACAGGCTACAGTGTTTGCTTTATTGTTACTATTTTTGACAGAAATAGTAATAGTAAACAGTGCAAGCACTGCCTGCACCCACGAATGATACATCCACAGCACCTGTGATCA
Organism: Pelophylax lessonae; assembly: GCF_965119305.1. NCBI lineage: Eukaryota > Metazoa > Chordata > Amphibia > Anura > Ranidae > Pelophylax > Pelophylax lessonae. Next base: position 525,256,451 of record NC_138770.1, read on the forward strand.
TCATCATGATGATGATGATCACATTATACAGCCTACATACCGTACAGTATGATGATCACAGGTGGCTGTATCATTCATGGCTGCAGACTATATTGCATTGTATACTAATACTCAGGGCTTTTTTTCAGTTGAAACACAAACCTTGCAGTCTGTACATAGTATATCCTGAACTTTGAACTCTGTACATATCGCACCCTGAACCCTGCACTCTGTGCGTAGCGCACCTTGAACTCTGTACTCTGTATGTAATGCACCCTAAGTACTGAACTCTGCAAAAATAAAAAAATACTCAGCAATTGTGTGTGTGTGTATGTCTGAGTATATGTGTGTATATGTACTGTACAATATGTATATATACATATATGTGTGTTTGAGCTTTGGGGTGCACACCCTAATGCAATAGGTTGCATGCACCCATGATAAGCTTTTATGCTTCTAAAATGTTTAAAAGGTAAGATTCTGTGTTCATATCTTGTTAGTCCAACATAAAATGTTTATACTTTAGAATTTAGAATGTTTGTTATATTTTTTAGTCCTAACATAGCCAAACAAGATTGTACCTACTGATAAATCAGACAGGGAAAATAAGAAGATATAATCCTAAATAGATAAGGATGATGTTTTTCTTCATTTTCAATCTAAGATAATTTTTTTAACCATGGGGTAGAAGGATGGAAAACCTTTATTAGAAAGATACAGATTAATTGTATTTTTTAGATTACATGTGGTCCAGAACCTCAATATATGTATTGAAAAAAATTACCCAAGAGGTGGTATACAGTACGGGACAGATGTAATCAGTCATGAGTGTTGTCTATAAATACCTGATAATATTTAAAATGTGGATGATTAAAATCAACGAGGCCAAAAATGTTATCTAGACTACATGCTAAAAGAACATGTTTAGCACAACTTCTGTTTTAAAAATGTTGTCTTTGTTTAAACCCAAAGATTATAAATGGAGTACCTTATAAATCAAGGGAAAAATTAAATTACAGGTTTTTTTTATTAGTTATTGTATAACATGGAAATTGCGCTGAAGTTTTATGTTATTAATTATGATAGTTTATAGGTATGCATTCCTGTGTATATTTACAGATATGTACTTATGCTTTGGTTACTCCTATTAGCTGTGACCTCCAACCTTATCCTATATTCATATTCCTTTACTTGTCTCCTTCTACTGCTATTTGGTCAAACTGGTTTAAAGTTGTCTCCAGCAGGAGTCAAGCAGGCCCCACAGTAGGAAATTCATATATACTTATATATGTATGGAACACAAAGACTAGTAGAGTTCATTTTTCTAGGCACTTCATCCAAGTGGCTAGAGAAAGAGGGCTTTCACTTCTAGGAACTTCAACTTAAAGTGCAGGCCTCTCTGTGCTAAAAATATTCTGTATTTACAGTATCTATTTTATCATCTGAAGTATACTACTTGTGAGTTGAATTTTTGACCTATACGTACATAGTAGTATTAAAGCCTTTTCTTTTTTGTCCCAAATACACTCATGCTGAGCAGCAGACAATAACTGTAAGTGGATTTAAAAGTCCTGAAACACTTTCAATTAGAATAATCACCACCACGGCCTTTTGGTTTTTGTGTGCCGCTGTCCTGGACATCGGGGTGGGAGTGTACACTCAGCACTTCTTTTAAAGTCCCTCTGACCCCAAATTCAGGACTACATGACCCATGATGCAAAGCACTACTGTGCTCTCTGGCTGTTTGTGCATAGGGCCACTGTGCACGTGTACCCTGTCCAGTCCGCTCTAGCTGACTCTGCACATTGGGAAAGCAGACTCATGAGTGTCCCCAAGGGACCCTGCTGAGGGGAGCTGCTAACATAAGTCTTGCTGCAGGAAACTTAAAGAAAATTGTGCTTAACATCACTGTAAATCATAAAAAGCCCAGTCAGCTGAAAAGCTTGCATAGCAAATAATATATATTACAGAAAAGTTTTTTTTTTCTGTTTTGTCTTCCCTGTACTTTCCTTGCTTCTGTGTGTGTAAACACCCCAATTTCAGTTGAAACAACTTCCTTTTTCCTGACCACTTGCCCTGCTTACAGTGGACTTCAAGCAGAAGATGGAACCAGAGCTGAACACTTCTGGAGGAGTTGAATGCCAATTAGACTTTCTGAGGCTGCAGAGGAGCTGGAAAAGATCAAAGAAAGAGAGCATGGGCTCCTGGTGCAATATCCTTTTTATATGAAATTAAAAACAAAAATAATCACACTCACAAAATCAGGCTTGAGTAAGGCATTGCACCCATTCCGTCACAGTCCTGCCAATGGAAGATCTTATGCTGACTCGTAGCACAGGTAGTGTTTGCCAGCAGCTCCGTCTACACTGTGTTACTCGTTTCCCCAGCTGACAAGCCATAGGGGGAAGCTGTTGCTCACTCCCAGTCACCCAGCAGGCCGGTGATCTGTCCATAAGTGCATCCCATCGGATAATGCCTCCGACAAGATCTGCACATGCGCAGTACGCAATATCACTCCTGTTGATCGATTGGTCAATTGGCGTGATGTCAACACTGCACTTGCACAGATCGTCAGAGGCATTATTTGATGATCTGCAAAGCATGGCGGGAGTATCTAATTGTCAGATTCTACCTCACGCTCTCTGCGCATGTGCAAGACTTGAGTGATGCCATAGGCAGAGCCACAGCCAGAATACTATTGTTGTTGTGCGGATTTGGGTGTGTTGCGGGGCGGATCTTGCAGTACGTATTTAGGTGTGTTGCAGGGTGGATTCCATCACTCAAGTCTCGCGCATGGGCAGAGAGCGAGGCAGAATCTGACAATTCGATTCTCCCTCCACATGTGCAGTGTTGTTGTCACGCCAGCTGTTTAGTAGATCAGCTGGAATGATGTTACATACTGCACATGTGCAGATCATCAGAGGCATTATCTGATAGGATGCACTAATCAACAGAACACCCTCCATGCCCCTCACTGCATGAGAAAACATAGGCAGCTGATTAGAGGGTAGTTATAACAATGCATTTCAAAGGGGCAGAGCCTCCTCTTTCAAGTTCATTGGGCAACTTAGCCCTCGGCATTATATACCCTTTTCATGCCTTTTCAAAGGAGAAGTGCTCACTAACACAGATTTAGACAGATTTGTGAACAATAGTATTTTTAATAGCACCATTTTTCTGGTTGATGCTTCAATGCCAAAAAGCTCAAATCCTTTTGGGTCCTCATCATGATGAACACTGTCGCAAGACACTATATATGGTGCACCCTTCCTCAGTGAATCTCCGATGCTCATTGAATCTGGTCGGCATGGTGTGCGACCTACATAATTGAGCCCACATGGACACCTTAAGCAATAAATTACAAATTGTGTAGTACATGTTATAAATTGCCTAATGGGAAATGTTTTACCCTTTATATCTGTGAATTCCTTGTGCCCATGTTTGACAAACACACACACTTTGCATTATGGTTTCTTGCACTTATATGAACCTTGGATATTAAAAAGAACAGGAATAGTATTAATCTTCAGTTTATAATTTCCTAACTTTGCTTGGTGTAATCTAAAATTTTTTATTTGTAGCTCTTCTAAATACAGTATTTGGCCTCTGAGGGAGTATTTTTCTCAGAGCTCAATCTTGCAACAAAACCGGCCAGTGCTTTCTCAAAATACCTTTGATTGCCCAATTATAGTCATTGTAACCAGTAATACATTTTGTTGAATAATCTCTAGAGGTTTTCACGGTCTTAGATGCCCCATCTATATTCTCATGCTTATCAAATGCCTCCTGTATATGCTCCCTATCATACCCCTTGTCCAAAAACTTTATAAGAAGGATTTGATCCTGTTCTTTGTAATTTGTTGTGTTAGTACATTTTTTTCCTGAGTCTATTAAATTGGCTACACAGTAAGTTGTGCTTCCAATTTGCAAAGTGACAGTTGTTTTTGTGTAGATAGGAGTTCCAGCGGTCTCCTTGAAGTGAGTATTCGATATAATGTTCCCATCCTTGTCCCATGATAGTACGAGGTCTAGGAACACCAAACTCTTGGAATATTTAACATGGGTAAACTTTAAACTATAGGGATTTTTATTGCAGTAATCATCAAAAGCAGAAACAGTTTCTGGAGTGCCTTCCCAAATGACAGTAATGTCTTCAAAATACTTTCTAAATTAGATGAGATGTTTGCTAAAAGGGTTGGCACTCCAGATAAACTGTTTCTCCCAAAATCTCATAAATAGATTTGCAAAACATGGTGCAAAATGTGCCTCCATGACTGTAACTGACTTTTCTAGATAATAAGTATGCAAAAATTAGAAAATAGTTCCTCTACCATAGTATCTAATTTCACCTTAAGGTGAGCAGTGGGTCACATTTTTAATTTTTGATAAGTCTTCTCGTCAGACAATAACCTGAATGCTTCTTCTGTATTTTGTATTACCACCCCTCCTCCCTTATCAGCAAATCTAATAATTATATTTTTATGCTTTTCAAACTCCTCCAAAGCAAATATTTCAGATGTGCTAAGATTACTATGTCTTGTGTTACTAGGGTTGGTACATAATATCACAAAATCAGAATAAGCCAAGGAGTAAAATGTTTTAATATATTCACTCTTAGCATGATGAGAATAAAAACAAGATTTAGACCGAAAGAGGGTATGTACAGTATAAAGGGAGTGGCATATGGGGTGGAAATTAGACTAGATGTGTCACCTGTGTCATGAGTTTGTCTCTCTAACTCCTCTAAGATTTTCAATGCTTCCAATTTCTCAAGATCCCTAATTGGAAATTCAATATCTAATTTCCCTAGGGGGTGAGATTTTTATCCTCTTTTAGGTGGTAAAAGCATTTAACTGCAATGTCTCTCATAAATTTATTCAAATCTTTAAACAACTGAAAAAGATTAGCTTTACAACCCAGTGAGAAATTAAGCCCTTTTTACAGAAGACTAACTTCACTTTCAGATACATTAAATATCTCTACGGTGAAGTTTGGTTCTCTTGTTTCCCTCTTTTCTTTTATTTATTTCTCCTCTTGATCCTCTATGTTTTCCTTTTTTTCTCCTTTTTCTGGGAGGACTGTTTGGCCTAAAAAAACACACCCAATTTTTTGCTGCCATATTCTTAGGGCTCATAGTAACCTAAATGAGCATCTTGGGTGTTATTCTCCAAGACTTGGTAGGAGTTGGAGATGGGGACATTATAATGCCCTGCTAAGGTCAATCTGTTAAGTACCTCTGGGTCCTTTACTTTGTTATATTCTACCTGGAAACTAGGTTCAGGGTTATGTTGTTTTTGACTAACATATCCCTTCTGCACAATATGTTTGTTTTCATTGTTTTGATTAGTTTGAATATATTTCCTATTGTTTTTGTTTCTATAGTATTGTCTAGAGTTTCTCCTTTCTTGTACTTCTATGTTGCCCCCCCTTCCCGGGGCAAAGCTTGTGCATACTTAGGAGCTACTGGGGATTTTCTACCTCTGTTCTGATGAAAAAATCCTCTGTCTTTTCACTCTCTGGGTTTTTATTACACCTACTCATATTTAAATTCCCATTGTTGGTTCTATTTGGATTGCTATTATTTATGGAGACCTTTTTATCACACATACCATCAGAAGAAGGCTTGGGGCAATTTTTCCAGTTAACAATGTGACCTTTGCCATAATCCTGTATATCCCTGGCAAACTTGTTTACCTTTAATTGTTTACCTTTAATAAGGTCTTCCTCATACCGTCTCCTGCGGGTACCGATAAGTTCAACACATCTGTGGAAACTGGGCACTTCTTTATATTTATCTAGAGATTTTACCAAATCAGATAAATTCGTTTTATTTCTTGCTAGCAGGCGTTCTCTCTGCATGGGCACAATTTCCTTCCATTGTGCAGTGCACAACGTTGAAACCTTATCCCAAATAGCTTGCAAGCCCCCATTAAGAAACCACATCTTTTTTTAGTGTGCAAACCTCTGAGCGCTAAATCTTCAGATAAATAATTATTTAAAAATGTGTCAACCTTTTCACAAGTTAACCAGAACTCCTCTTCCAATGCAACTAATTGGCTAGTATCAGACACCTGATTTTTTTAAAATTCCACATTAAAAGGGTACTGCACCAGAAGCCCGTGCTCTCTCTCTTTCTTGGATCTGTATTCAGCTTTCCCTGTCCCGCTGGTGTTGAGTACAGCAAAGCAGATCCAGGATTAAGTTTCCTTTTCCTATCACTACTGCATATAGGCTACGGACTATGGACTCAGTGTGCAGGTTAATTCTAGTATTAGCGCAATACCAATTAATTAAAGAGTCAGTATTTTTGAACCCGGTGGTGGCTCTTCTGACTACAATCTAGCGTTTTTTTGGTGTGGAGTGAACACATACATTGGGGACTGTTTCCTTCTAATATGGACTTGGGCATCTACTATATTCTATTTGGATCAGCGCTACACCTTTAATTATTTGTCTATTGATCGACTTTTGCATTCAGGATCTTGTGTTAGCCCCTTTTCAATTTTAATAGTGTCATTGTCAATTTTAAGTGAAGTGCAGCAATACTTTTTATATATTATCAAAAACATACCCCTGAAGAAGAAGTGCATCCAGCTTCGAAACGCGTTGGTATCTTGTCACTGCTATAGCTCAATATCTGTGCTGTGTCTTCCAAATTGATACTGTTTGCATTGTTTTATACATCATTATGAATTTTTATGGAAAAATTTCTTTGTATTAATAAAATATTTAATCTTTAATTTACCTATTTTTTGTGTGAGTGCCTAAAAAGTCCCAAATCCTCAGGGGATACATTTTTTTTCTAGAATAGAATGATATGCAAATTTAATTTGATTATTTGATAAGAGGCTGTACAAGTGGCGGGTGGAGCACTGATATTGGTATATTTACATGTGAGCACAATATAGGTATTGTCACGAACCGGCAGGACTGGTAGTGGATCCTCTGGACCAGAGAGACGATGGCGCGGGTTGTACTAGAGGACCGGTTCTAAGCAGTTACTGGTCTTCACCAGAGCCCGCCGCAAGGCGGGATGGATTTGCTGCGGCGGTAACTACCAGGTCGTGTCCCCTAGTAACAACTCGATCTCTCTGGCAGCTGATATGGCGTGGTAAACAGGGAGTAGGCAAGAGCGTAGTCGGACGTAGCAGAGGTCAGGGCAGGCGGCAGAGGTTCAAAGGCGAGATGTCGGTAGCAAGGATTCGGCAACAGGCAAAGCAAACAAACACAGAAGGGAACGCTTTCACAGAGGCACAAGGCACAAAGATCCGGCAGGAAGCTGTGTGAGGAGAAGGTATTAATGAGCAGTGCACAGGTGAAGCCTAATTAAGTCAGCACTGCCTTTCACAAACCTTAACCCTTAATAACCAGTCTGGGCCAGGTACCAATCACCTGTGCACTGGTCCTTTAGATCTAAGAGTCCCGGTGCGCTGTGAGCGCTTCGAGGCCAGCAGGGGGCCCGGAGCGCTGAGCGTAACAGTACCCCCCCCCCTTTGGTCTCCCCCTCTTTTTGGAACCCAAGAACTTGCGGATGAGGCTGCGGTCCAGGATGTTCTCCTCCGGCTCCCAAGATCTCTCCTCAGGGCCGCAGCCCTCCCAATCGACCAAAAAAAATCTTTTCCCCCGGATGACTTTGGTCGCTAGGACTTCTTTGACCGAAAAAATATCAGAGGTACCAGCGACAGGGGTGGGAGAAAGAAGTTTAGGAGAGAAGCGGTTAAAGATAGCAGGTTTTAGAAGGGAGACATGGAAAGAGTTATGGATTCGGAGAGAGGGTGGAAGATGGAGCTGGTAGGACACCTGGTTAATGCGGCTCTTGATTTTAAAGGGACCCAAGTAACGAGGGCCCAACTTGTAACTTGGGACCTTAAATCTGATGAATTTCGAGGAGAGCCACACTTTGTCACCGGGACTGAATTCCGGAGGAGCTCTGCGACTTTTATCGGCCTGGAACTTCATACGGGCCGAGGCCTTGAGGAGGGCTGAGTGGGTCTCTCGCCAAATAGAAGAGAAGTCCTGAAGGAGGTCCTCTACAGCTGGTACAGAAGAGGGAGCAGAGGTCCGAGGCAGAGGTGGCAGAGGATGATGACCATAGACCACAAAAAATGGGGATTTATTGGAGGCAGAAGATTGCTTGAAATTGTAAGAAAACTCTGCCCAAGGGAGTAAATCCGACCAATCATCTTGACGGGAGGACACAAAATGGCGTAGATAATTCCCCAGAATCTGGTCCACCCGTTCCACTTGGCCATTGGACTGAGGGTGATACGAGGAAGAAAAGTCCAACTTGACTCCGAACTGACCACAGAGAGCCCTCCAAAATCTGGAAACAAACTGCACCCCACGGTCCGAGACGATGTGTCTGGGAAGGCCGTGGAGGCGGAAGATGTGTAGAAAAAACTGTTTGGCCAACTGAGGCGCGGACGGGAGACCAGGCAGGGACACAAAGTGAGCCATCTTTGAAAATCGGTCCACCACGACCCAGATGACCGTCTTACCATGGGAGGAGGGAAGATCAGTGATAAAGTCCATGGCGATGTGCGACCAAGGGGTCTCAGGAACAGGAAGAGGCAGAAGAAGACCCGCAGGTTTCTGACGAGGAGTTTTGTCACGAGCGCAGATCACACAGGATTGGACGAATTCTGTGACGTCTCTCTCCAATTAATTGAAGAGATTTTTTAATTCCAGGATGACTGGCAAAAAGGGAAGCGTGGCCCCACTTGAGAATCTGTAACCGCTGACGAGGAGGAACGTAGGTCTTGCCGGGAGGAAGAAGACGCAGGTCCACAGGAGCAACCGAGATGAGACATTCTGGAGGGATAATGTGTTGAGGAGTGGGTATGTCACCCACCACATCTGAAGAGCGAGAAAGGGCATCCGCCCTGATGTTCTTAGCAGCTGGGCAGAAATGAATCTGGAAATTGAAGCGGGCGAAGAAGATGGACCAACGGGCTTGGCGGGGATTTAGTCTTTGAGCTGACTGGAGGTAGGCTAGGTTCTTGTGGTCCGTAAAGATGATCACAGGGTGAGGAGCACCCTCGAGAAGATGTCTCCATTCCTCCAAGGCTAATTTAATTGCCAGCAGTTCTCTGTCCCCAATAGAGTAATTCTTCTCGGCGGAGGAAAAGGTTTTAGAGAAGAAGCCACAAGTTATGGTCTTGCCTCTGGATGACTTCTGAGTTAGCACAGCTCCGGCTCCCACTGAGGATGCATCCACTTCCAGATAGAATGGCTTGGAAGAATCTGGCCGGGACAGAACAGGTGCAGAAGCAAAGGCGGCTTTCAGGGACTGGAAGGCCTCTTCAGCGTGAGGAGGCCAGGTTTTGGGATTTGCACCTTTTCTAGTCAAGGCCACGATGGGGGCCACTAGGGTGGAATAATGAGGAATAAATTGTCTGTATTGGTTGGCGAAACCCAGGAACCTCTGTATGGCTCGGAGGCCAGAGGGGCGTGGCCAGTCCAGAACCGCTGAGAGCTTGGCAGGATCCATTTGAAGTCCTTGGGCAGAGATGATATATCCCAGGAAGGGCAAGGAGGAACGCTCAAACAGACACTTCTCAATCTTGGCATAGAGGCGATTACTCCTGAGGCGGGTGAGAACTTGTTGGACATGGACTCGGTGTTGCTCCAAATTAGAGGAAAAAATAAGGATGTCATCCAGGTATACTACTACACAAGTGTAAAGAAGGTCCCGGAAGATGTCGTTCACAAACTCCTGGAAGACTGCAGGGGCGTTACAGAGCCCAAAGGGCATCACTAAGTATTCAAAATGACCGTCCCTGGTGTTAAAAGCAGTCTTCCACTCGTCTCCCTTTCGAATGCGGATCAGGTTGTAGGCCCCGCGGAGATCCAGCTTGGTGAAAATCTTGGCTCCTCGGAGACGGTCAAACAACTCAGAGATTAGAGGCAGTGGGTAACGGTTTTTAATGGTAATTTTATTGAGTCCTCTATAGTCAATGCAGGGGCGGAGCGAACCATCCTTTTTAGACACAAAGAAAAAACCGGCTCCAGCAGGGGAAGAAGACTTCCTAATAAACCCTCTCTGTAAGTTCTCACGTACATAGTCTGACATGGCCTGAGTCTCTGGAGGTGAGAGAGGATAAATTCTGCCTCGAGGTGGAGTAGAGCCAGGTAATAGGTCAATAGGACAATCATAAGGCCTGTGAGGAGGAAGAGTCTCAGCTTGCTTTTTACAGAAGACATCCGCAAAACGGTGGTAAGTCTTGGGGAGACCTGGTGGCGGAGGAATTAGTGGGTCCCGTTTGATAGGAGCAGGCTTGAGACACCGGTCAGAGCAGGAGGAACCCCAACACAAAATCTCACCGGAGGACCAATTCAGGACAGGACAATGGCGTTGCAACCACGGTAGACCCAGCAGGAGTTCGGAAGAGCAAAAGGGAAGAACAAAAAATTCCAGAGTCTCTGTGTGAAACACCCCAATGTCCATCCGCAGAGGCTGGGTGCGGTATTGTACTGTAGCAGAGAGTCTCTCCCCATTGACCGTAGAAATGAGGATCGGCTTGGGAAGACGAATTATAGGAATTCGGTACTTGTCGACCAAGGAGGCGTGAATGAAGTTGCCGGCTGAGCCGGAGTCCAAGAAGGCTGCAGCAGAAAAAAAAGACTTGGACGACAGGAACAACTGCACGGGTATGATGAGACGTGGAGAGGAAGAATCCACACCTAGTAATGCCTCTCCCACATTCACTAGGTGCGAGCGTTTCCCGAACGTTGGGGACGAAGAGGACAGTCCTTAAGGAAGTGCTCGGTACTAGCGCAGTATAAACACAGGTTCTCATCTCTACGACGGCTTCGTTCTTGCGGGGTCAGGCGAGACCGGTCCACCTGCATGGCCTCCACAATGGAAGACCCAGAGACAGGTTGAGGTGGACGCTGGAACACAGGGGCCAGACGAGGGTAGCGTTTAGGACGAGCTCTTTCCTTTTCAAGATGGAGTTCCTCTTGTCTCTCGGAGAAACGTTTATCGATCCTGGTGGCCAGCAAGATGAGGTTACTCAGTGTAGTAGGCAGGTCACGTGCAGCAAGGACGTCCTTCATGTCACTATTGAGTCCCTTCTTAAAAGTGGCACAAAGAGCTTCATTGTTCCAGTTCAGCTCGGAGGCAAGGGTACGGAACTGGATGGCATAATCACCCACGGTAGAAGTTCCTTGGGACAAGTTTAGCAAGGCAGTCTCTGCGGAGGTAACTCGGGCAGGTTCCTCGAATACGTTACGAAACTCCTGACAAAAATTCTGGACAGATGCGGTGACTGGATCAGCGCGGTCCCAAAATGGTGTAGCCCAGGCCAGGGCCCTCCCGGAAAGCAGACTGAGGATGAAGGCTACCTTGGCTCGCTCAGACGGAAACTGGTCAGACAGTAGCTCGAGGTGAAGAGAGCACTGAGACAGGAACCCTCGGCATAATTTAGGATCTCCGTCGTACTTGTCCGGCAGAGACAAGCGGATTCTGGACCTGGTGGCAACTGCTTGTGTGGGAGGTGCAGCAGATGCTGACGGAGGAGCTGGCTGTTGCTGAGTTGGCAGGAACTGCTGAAACATAGCGGTCAGCTGAGCCAACTGTTGACCTTGCTGGGCCACAACAGTGGTGAGGTCCGCTAGGCTTGGCAACGGAACATCAGCGGGATCCATGGCCGGATCTTACTGTTACGAACCGGCAGGACTGGTAGTGGATCCTCTGGACCAGAGAGACGATGGCGCGGGTTGTACTAGAGGACCGGTTCTAAGCAGTTACTGGTCTTCACCAGAGCCCGCCGCAAGGCGGGATGGATTTGCTGCGGCGGTAACTACCAGGTCGTGTCCCCTAGTAACAACTCAATCTCTCTGGCAGCTGATATGGCGTGGTACACAGGGAGTAGGCAAGAGCGTAGTCGGACGTAGCAGAGGTCAGGGCAGGCGGCAGAGGTTCAAAGGCGAGATGTCGGTAGCAAGGATTCGGCAACAGGCAAAGCAAACAAACACAGAAGGGAACGCTTTCACAGAGGCACAAGGCACAAAGATCCGGCAGGAAGCTGTGTGAGGAGAAGGTATTAATGAGCAGTGCACAGGTGAAGCCTAATTAAGTCAGCACTGCCTTTCACAAACCTTAACCCTTAATAACCAGTCTGGGCCAGGTACCAATCACCTGTGCACTGGTCCTTTAGATCTAAGAGTCCCGGTGCGCTGTGAGCGCTTCGAGGCCAGCAGGGGGCCCGGAGCGCTGAGCGTAACAGGTATGTTTGTTTACATTAATGTATTAAAAAAAACTACACTATATCAGTTTCCTTTGGGTTTCACATGTGACAAAATGAAGATATATGGGAAGCAAAGGTGAATAAAGGAGAAGACATACAGTTGGTGATTTTGACAGTTTATTGGACCCATTTGGCATAGGTGGATTGAAAATCTGGTAAAACACTTGGGTAGTCATTTGCAGGATAATACTCACCTATTATAATTGTTCCTGAAGTGCTGGATATTCTCTCGAATTGTTGAACTGAGTACTCTAGAGGGCATTGGTGAAATTTCTCAGCCCTCAAGTGATCTGTGGCTATGCCTTAATGTGTCCATGCTTATAAATCCTGTATGCATCTCTAGTGCAGCCCTTTTCTTCCAGAATGACATGTACCTCCTTGTCTCCAAGTGCACCTCTGAGCCTCTAGGGTGCCCCTGTGCACCTCCATGATTCCCATGTCTCGAAAAAGACAAAGATGCACACTGCAGTTGTATGTCATGCTATGCTCCTTTATCAGTACTCTTTGCCATCTCTTTCCGTATTTTCCCTCAGATATGCTCCTGCAATCACCTGGTTTATCCTTCTCTCAGCAGATATGGACCCCTGTTTGTGATAGTAATAACAATGCTGCATTATTGGCAAGATAAACAAGTATTTTCCATGCATGTTAAAAATATTCTTAGCTTGAAAAATAAAACTGAATGCAGCCACGACACCTAAGAACTGGTATGTTTGCGATATATTAAATGTTTTCTTGGGTTTAGATATCCCTTCTAACTAGAGTTGAGCGGACACCTGGATGTCCGTGTTCGGCGGGTTCGGCCGAACTTGAAAAAAAAGTCCGGGTCCGTGTCCCGGACTTTTTCCGAACTTTACCCGGACACCGAACCCCATTGAAGTCAATGGGGACCCGAACTTTCAGGCACTAAAATGGCTCTAAAACACCAATGGAAAGGGCTAGAGTGCTGCAAATGGCATCAAAACGTAGTTAAGAGCATGGCAAGTGCTCTGCAAACAAATGTGGATAGGGAAATAACTTAAAACAACAAAAAAAAAAACAGAAAAATAAAACAATGTTCTTCATCTGTGAAGGACGAGGCCCATATGGAGTAGGAGGGAGGTTGAGGTGGTGGTGGATGTGGCGGTGTCATAGGCGTGCGCACAGGGTGTGCTGGGTGTGCCTGGGCACACCCTAATCACCTAGGGCGCATTAGCATTATCGCTCTGTTTGCCAGTGAGGAGATGGGAAAGATCTCCCTCGGACCTGCTCTGCCATAAGAGAAGTGCCACACACTTCTATTTCACTTTGCCAGCAGGGAGAGTAATGTACCGGGGCCATATACATGTAGGCAAACACATGCATGTGTATTTAAACTTTGGGGTGCACACCCTAATGCAATAGGCTGCGCACACCTATGGGCGGTGGAAGCGGCGGTGGAGGAGGACGAGGTAGCCAACACTGCTTTCTTTCAGTCATTTTAAATGAGGTTTAAATGAGGGTGAGAAAGATCAAAAATAGAACAATGGCTGGGTAAGGTCGGTATCCATCTCTATTCTGCACAAGGTACGGAAAAGTCCTGTGGGATCCATGCCTGGTTCATTTTAATGAACGTGAGCTTGTCCACATTGTCTCTGGACAGGCGGCTGCGCTTGTCTGTGATAACGCCCCCAGCCGTGCTAAATACACGTTCAGATAATACACTGGCTGCAGGTGCCGGTATCACTACAGAGGTGGATGGAGAGGCCGAGACTGCAGCAGAAGAGGAAGCAGGAGGAGCCAGAGACCTTTCTTGGTTTTGAAGGTGTCTACTCCACTGCAGCTCGTGCTTTGCACTTAGATGCCTGATCATGCAGGTTGTGCTCAGGTTGAGAAGGTTTATGCCTCGCTTCAGGCTCTGATTGCACAGGGTGCAAACCACTCGTGTCCTGTCATCAGCACATTCTCTGAAGAACTTCCACACTAGAGAACTCCTTTGAGCTGGCTTTGGTGCGCTCGGTCCCTTGCTGCGTTGGGCAGTAGCAGGCGTAGTGTCTAGGGCACGGCCGCTCCGCTTCTGCACCCTGCTCCCTCTTCTGCTGTGCTGGTGGCTCTGTGCGACCACCGCCTCTTCCTCCAAACTACTCAGGTCACCTGCATGACCTTCATTCCATGTGGGGTCGAGGACCTCATCATCCTCCACATCATCTTCCACCCAGTCTTCACCCCTGCCCTCCTTGTCGGTCTCCACAATTCTGAGTGCCGCAGCAGTTGGCACCTGCGTTTCGTCATCATCGGAGACGTGCTGCGATGGTCCTTCCATGTACTCATCTTGAGAAATAAGTGGTTGGGCATCGCTGCACTCAATCTCTTCCACTTCTGGGGCAGGGCTAGGTGGATGGCCCTGGGAAACCCTGCTGACAGAGTCATCAAAAAGAAGAAGAGACTGCTGCATGACTTGGGGCTCAGACTGCTTGCCTGATTTGCAAGGGGGTGAGGTGAAAGACGGTTGGACATTGGCTGCAGGTGCCAACTCTGACCTTTCTGCAGTAGACTGGGTGGGAGACAATGTGAAGGAACAGGAGGCACTGTCAGCAACCCAATCTACTATCGCCTGTACTTCTTCTGGCCTCATCACTTCTAGAGGCGCATGATGCCCTACCAAATACTGCTGCAGGTTCTGTCGCCTACTCACACTTGAGGAAGGTGTTTCACTTGTGCATGTAGCTGGCACATATTGACCACGTCCTCTCCTTGCAAAAGGAGCTCTACCAGCAGCACCACGACCCAGGCCACGTCCCCTATTTGACGGTCTCCTCATATTTCTGTAATTTATGATCTTGCCCTAGAAAGGTGTTTATTGAATAGCGGAACAAAACAACAACAGTATCGCACGGGTGTATCTCACAGTCAAATATGCAAACTATGCCGCAATTTAATTTTTTTTACCCCAAAAGGGTGTTTATTAAATAGCGGAATAGAAAAACAGTATACAAATACAACGGGTGTATCTCACAGTCAAATATGCAAAGTATGACGCAAATTTAATTTTCTTCACCCAAAAAAGGGTGTATATTGAATAGCGGAATAGAAAAAAGGATATAAAACGGTGTATCTCACAAGTACAAACACAGACTAGGCCCCGATTATAATTTTTTGTACCCTAAAGGGAGGATGAGGATGATGAGTAGGAGGAGTTCGGAACAGGAGGCAAACTGAAGCGCCCTGCAATCCTCGGCGGTGGAAGGAGATGCGCCAAACAAATTTAAAAAGGTGTATTTCACATATACCGATACAGACTATGCCGTAATTAAATTTTTTACACTCAAAAAGGGTGTGTAGTGAATAGCGGAATAGAAAAATTTTTATAAAACGGTGTATCTCACACATACAAACACAGACTAGGCCCCAATTACAATTTTTTGTACCCTAAAGGCAGGATGAGGATGAGGAGTAGGAGGAGATCGGAACAGGAGGCAAACTGAAGCACCCTGCAATCCTCGGGGGTGGAAGATGCGCCCCAAAAGATTGGAAGGTGTATCTCACACGTACCGATACAGACTATGCCGAAATTTAATTCTTTTTACCCCAAAGGGTGTAGATTGAATAGCGGAATAGAAAATTTTTTATAAAACAGTGTATCTCACACGTACAAACACAGACTAGGCCCCGATTACAATTTTTTGTACCCTAAAGGCAGGATGAGGATGAGGAGTAGGAGGAGTTCGGAACAGGAGGCAAACTGAAGCACCCTTCAATCCTCGGCGGTGGAAGATGTGCCCCAAAAGATTGGAAGGTGTATCTCACACGTACCGATACAGACTATGCCGCAATTTAATTATTTTTACCCCAAAGCGTGTAGATTGAATAGTGGAATAGAAAAATTTTATAAAACGGTGTATCTCACACGTACAAACACAGACTAGGCCCAGATTACAATTTTTTGTACCCTAAAGGCAGGATGAGGATGAGGAGTAGGAGTTCAGAACAGGAGGCAAACTGAAGCAGCCTGCAATCCTCGGCGGTGGAAGATGCGCCCCAAAAGATTGGAAGGTGAATCTCACACGTACCGATACAGACTATGCCGCAATTTAATTATTTTTACCCCAAAGGGTGTAGATTGAATAGCGGAATAGAAAATATGATATCAAAAGGTGTATCTATCTCACACGTACAGACCCAGACTAGGCCCTGATTACTATTTTTTGTACCCTAAAAGCAGGATGAGGAGTAGGAGGAGTTCGGAACAGGCAGGAGGCAAACTGAAGCACCCTGCAATCCTCGGCGGTATAAGATGCGCCCAAAAATTGGTAAGGTGTATCTCACACGTACCGATACAGACTATCCCGCAATTTAATTCTTTTTACGCCAAGGGTGTAGATTGAATAGCGGAATAGAAAATATGATATCAAAAGGTGTATCTATCTCACACGTACAGACTCAGACTAGGCCCTGATTACTATTTTTTGTACCCTAAAGGCAGGATGAGGAGTAGGAGGAGTTCGGAACAGGCAGGAGGCAAACTGAAGCACCCTGCAATCCTCGGCGGTGTAAGATGAGCCCCAAAAATTGGAAAGGTGTATCTCACACGTACCGATACAGACTATGCCGCAATTTAATTCTTTTTACCCCAAGGGTGTAGATTGAATAGCGGAATAGAAAATATGATATCAAAAGGTGTATCTTTCTCACACGTACAGACCCAGACTATGCCCTGATTACTATTTTTTGTACCCTAAAGGCAGGATGAGGAGTAGGAGGAGTTCGGAACAGGCAGGAGGCAAACTGAAGCACCCTGCAATCCTCGGCGGTGTAAGATGAGCCCCAAAAATTGGAAAAGTGTATCTCACACATACCGATACAGACTATCCCGCAATTTAATTATTTTTACCCCAAGGGTTGTAAATTGAATAGCGGAATAGAAAATATGATATCAAAAGGTGTATCTATCTCACATGTACAGACCCAGACATGGCCCTGATTACTATTTTTTGTACCCTAAAGGCAGGATGAGGAGTAGGAGGAGTTCGGAACAGGCAGGAGGCAAACTGAAGCACTCTGCAATCCTCGGCGGTATAAGATGCGCCCCAAAAATTGGAAAGGTGTATCTCACACGTACCGATACAGACTATCCCGCAATTTTATTATTTTTACCCCAAAGGGTGTAGATTGAATAGCGGAATAGAAAATATGATATAAAATTGGTGATTTTTCAATAGCACATGTGAACACAGCAGTGTCTTATGTCAGTCAGCTCTGCTGCAGGCTATGAAGGGAAAAAAAAAGAAAATTCCCCTTTAAGTATTGTAATTTTTAAATAGCTTAGTACAGACTATGCCACAATTTAATTTTTCTTAACCCAAAAGGGTGTATATTGAATAGTGGAATAGAAAAAAGTGTATAAAATTGAAAATCACTAGCACATGTGAACACAGCAGTGTCTTATGTCAGTCAGCTCTGCTGCAGGCTATGAAGGGGGAAAAAAAAGAAAATTCCCCTTTAAGTTTGTAATTTTTAAATAGATTAGTACAGACTATGCCACAATTAAATTTTTTTAACCCAAAAGGGTGTATATTGAATAGTGGTATAGAAAAAAGTGTATAATATTGAAAATCACTAGCACGTGTGAACACAGCAGTGTCTTATGTCAGTCAGCTCTGCTGCAGGCTATGAAGGGGGAAAAAAAAGAAAATTCCCCTTTAAGTTTGTAATTTTTAAATAGATTAGTACAGACTATGCCACAATTTAATTTTTTTAACCCAAAAGGGTGTATATTGAATAGTGGAATAGAAAAAAGTGTATAAATTTTAAAATCAGTCAATAATAGCACATGTGAACACAGCAGTGTCTTATCACAGTCAGCACTGAAGCAAAAACGCTGCACACAACTGACTGATAAAAATTGATTTTTTTCTCCCTCCTCCTCAGCAGGCAAAAAGATTGTGTTCACTGCACCACCCCACACACAGTAAAATGGACGTAGAACACTGACCCTGCCTATTCTCCAGCCTCGCCCTAATATTGTCGATAAGATCGTTCACTGGCACTGCATAACCAACCCCCCACACAGCAAAATCGATGTAGAACACTGACCCTGCCTATTCTCCAGCCTCGCCCTAAAATGCCCTAATAACTCGCCCTGCCTGCACTCCGACCTGACCCTGCATTCTTTTCGGACACAATACAATTTTTCACTGTCTGTCCCTAATCAACAGCCAGCACGTATGATGTGTGCTCTCTCCCTAAACTACAGCAGAATGACGCGGCGCGCTGGGGCTCTCGAACTTATAAAAACATGGTCACATGCTTCAGATGGCCAATCACAGCTACTAATACATTAGTAGGCATGGCTGGGATGGCTTAAGGTACACCAGTTAAACGCTTGTTGATTGGCTGTTGAAAGCCCTCCATTAAAAGCGCGCCATTACATACAAACCCGGAAATAAAATGACCGAACACGGATTTTAAACCCGAACATACAGTAAAGTTTTCGGGTCCGTGTCCGGGTAACAAAAATCCAATTATTCGGTACGAACACGAATAATACAGTCCGTGTTCGCTCAACACTACTTCTAACCCAAATGAAAAAGGCCTTTTGCACTAATATTGCCATGCTTGCTAATATGCCCTAAATACTAGTTTGAAGATAACAGGTAGTTTTGTTAAATTACTGCTTTTTGTTATCCACAGGAAGTGACAGCCAAAATTAACCAAGTTTTCAGAAAATGATCACGTTTCATCCAACTTTGTGGTGTATTTGTGACATTAAAACTCAGATTAAATGCCACAGATTGTAAAAACAAAATACTGTTGACAAGTTCATTTAAAAGAAGAATATAAAAATTTACAACAGATGCATAGCTATGAAAAATGACAATACTTAGATCTCAGTTCCTCTTCTCAACAGGTTCACCTACGGTGAACAAGCCAGACCCAATAACAGTATTCAGTAGGTGACTGTCTAATGCTCCAGCTGAGGTGAACAGAGCCCTTTTCTGATCACTGTAGACCGTTCATAGCATAAAGGCTTTGCTTACAAAATAAGAGATTGGGAATAATAAGTGTGTATATTAGGAGTTGAAAAGTGTGTTCTGCTTTGTATAAAAAATACATTTATCTAGCTAGCACAACAAAATATGTATATATACTGTATATAAGGGCACTGATAATACAGTTTAGTAAGTCATTTTAAATTAAAGCTAAACTCCAGGAATTCAGCCACTTTCCAAAATGTTCAAGATTACTATGGGTTAAGTCCAAAGAGGTGTATGTCACCTCATGGACTTCTCTCTCTCTCTCTTTTTTTTTTTTTAACAAAGTTTATTTTTACTGAGAGCTGGGAACATGGCTATCCCTATACTTACAGTGCTTAGATTCTGGACCCTCTGGTCTCAGTTCCAGCAGCTTATAACGCTTCTGCGTTTCTTATATGGTGTGGATTTTCAGCTGCAGAAATAGTTCTACGTCAGTAGTCATGTAAGAGATATGCTGAGATACCATTCCCAACCTCAATGACTCATCATGTGTGGAAGGTCTTATTTCAGCCAGTAAATACACACAATTAGCAAGCTGGTTCCTAGAATGACTTTATGTATGTGGTAACACAATGATGAAGGTTGAGGGATAGGTTGAGTGGAGGTGGTAGGTGATAGACACTTGAAGGTGAGACAGTAGCAGATGGATGCAGGAAGGTTTAGCAATGTTGTATGGTAGCAGATGACAGAATAGCAGGTGGACATACAAAAGAGATCAACCCAGTGCAGAAAAGTAGCAGTAGTCTCAAGAGCTAGCAATCTAGTTATGCAGATGTGATAAACAGTCTTTACTATGCAGAGCTAGATAGTGTAAGCTTAGTATAAGTTTATAGAGAATTCCCCTGCGGGGTACTTAGCACTATTAGCGATACAGCCGAAGGGTGGTTCAGGCGTGGCGGATGATCCAGTAGCGGGATACAGGGATCAGCGCGGCGAGGTTCCGTCAGCGAGGTAAGCTTGCAAGCATGGAAGCTTCAAGCAAGGTTAGCATCCAGGTAAAGGTGTTTGAACGAACACATGTGAGTGAGAACCGGCGCTTTAAATAGCCATCTAGTCCGGCGCTGGGTGATGACAGCTCCAGTCTTAAAGGTGTATGCGCACCTTTCCAAAAGTAAATGGTGGGGCGCATACGCTTGTGGAAAGTGTAATTTAGGGTACCAAAGGTACCGGAACATTACACAGCTGCAGAGTCACATGCAGCCTCTTTGACTGTCCCTCCCCTCCTCCTGCCCAATCTCTCCTGTCAAGGCATTGGGAGTATAGTGATAGCTCTATTCCCGGTGCTAAGGAAAGCTGCCAGTTGTAAATGAAAGAGAGAACTCCATGAGGAGGCATGCAGTTCATCTATAGTAGGCCAGTACATCTTAGAAAGTAGCTGAATTCCTAGGTTCTGTATCAACCTCTCTGGACTAGACATGTGAAAATTACATACATATTAAACATCAAACATATTAGTACAAATGTTACATTTTTGTACATGATGTTTTTTTTTTTAACTTACAGTTAATTTTTTTAGACCCCTGAAAGCCTGTTCTAAAAAAATTTTTTTTTGTGAAAGCAAAAAGTGGTTATGTACTGTACTTAACTGTATTGAAAAAAAAATTTGTCAATAGGAGGCCTCTAAAAGGCTAAATTCTGAGCATATACTTGTAGAGATAGAAAGAGAGGAGGGCCCAATATCCAATGGACTGCAAGTCGAGAGGTGAATTTGTAGTTGTTTATTGAACGGAGCAACACATGATCAAGCCAACGCGTTTGGGGGAAAAAGACTCCCCCTTCATCAGGGCTTCTGCTGTTTGTTGAGGGTTTGTGGGGTAGGATCCCAAATGAGGGTGTCTGTGACACCAAGATCAATAGGGTCTGTATGCACTGTGTTTGCAGAGGTAGCATAGTCTATGCTGCCATATACCCTCAACAAAAAGCAGCAGCCCTGATGAAGGGAGAATTTTTTTCTCCGAAATGTGTTGGCTTGATCACTTGTTGCTATGTTCAATAAATAACTACAAATCCACCTCTCAACTCTCAGTCCATTGGATACTGGGCGCTTAATCTCTATCTCTACTAGTATATGCAGAAATGTCCTCAAGGCCTTACCCAGAGGCAGCAGCCCAAGCCCCCCAAAAGGGCTTACTACCTCCCTCTGATGCAGCTGGACAGAATACATTGGAAGAGAACCCTTTCAATCTGCACCCACCACCACCCAAACAGGTACTCACCACTGATTGAGTCAGCCCTGAGCGATCTTCAACCCCACAAAATTTATGAGCATGTAAGGCTTAGGGAACAAACTATGCTTGCATATTTAGCAAAATGAGCCATTTCTCAGGCATGTAGAGCATTCAGAATATTTGTATATAGGAATGGACGAACATCGGCTGGGGTGGTTTGCGCACGCCAGCCGCTAACGTTCTCAAACGTCCGAGAGTTCACGGCGGGCCCCATTGACTTTAATGGGAGGCGAACTTTAAAAACCTTTAGGTCATATTTGCAGCCACAAAAGACGTACTAGCTGTGCACAAATAGTCCCAGCACATGGACAATGTCATAACAGAAGTATTGCAATTGAAAAAGTTTCCGTACATTTTTTTTTTACAGCAAAAAATAAAAAAATATTTTTTTTTTTTCATAAATCAGCCAGAACTGACAGCAGCCAGTAAATACATTGTCTAATACATATAGGGTCCATTCACACATCTGTAAAATGGGTCCGCATCCATTCCACAATTTGGCGGAACCTTTACAGACCCATTGTTTTTCATTTCCAGTCTGAAAAATTAGGCATTCACAGGATAAAGAAGTGACGGCCATTCCAGGCCTCAAAAATTAGCCCACATGCATTTACCTGACAGCTAAGAATGTAGTATTCAGTGGCTGAAGGTACATTAGGCATTCACATGATACAGAAGTAAGTGTCGGCCATAAAAGGCCCCAAAAATTAGCCCACATGGGTTTAACTGACAGCAAAGAACTTCGTTTTTGATGGCTAGAGGTACAGTAGGCGTTCACAGAAAACATAAGTAAGTGTCGGCCTGTATAGGCTCCACAAATTAGCTCACATGGTTTGAACTGACAGCAAAGAACTTCGTTTTTGATGGCTACAGGTACAGTAGGCGTTCACAGGATATATAAGTAAATGTCGGCCTGTATAGGCTCCAAAAATTAGCTCACATGGTTTGAACTAACAGCAAAGAACTTATTCTTTGATGGCTAGAGGTACAGTAGGCGTTCACAGGATACAGAAGTAAGTGTCGGCCTGTATAGGCTCCAAAAATTAGCTCACATGGGTTTAACTGACAGCAAAGAACTTCGTTTTTGATGGCTAGAGGTACAGTAGGCATTCACAGGATACATAAGTAAGTGTCGGCCTGTATAGGCTCCAAAAATTTCATGGCTAGAGGTACAGTAGGCGTTCACAGTATAGAGAAGTAAGTGGCAGCCTGTATAGGCGGCAAAAATTAGCTCACATGGGTTGAACTGACAGCAAAGAACTTTGTTTTTGATGGCTAGAGGTACAGTAGGCATTCACAGTATACAGAAGTAAGTGGCAGCCTGTATAGGCGGCAAAAATTAGCTCACATGGGTTGAACTGACAGCAAAGAACATAGTATATGATGGCTAGAGGTACAGTAGGCATTCACAGTACACAGAACAGTAAGTTTCGGCCTGTATAGGTGGCAAAAATTAGCTCCCATGGTTTGAACTGACAGCAAAGAACGTAGTATATGATGGCTAGAGGTACAGTAGGCATTCACAGTACACAGAACAGTAAGTGTCGGCCTGTATAGGCCCCAAAAATTAGCCATTCAATGGACATGAAATGCCTTTTATGCCGCTGTATTTAGCGAAGACAAGGACCAGTAATTGTTGTGGGTTGATGGCGGTCTGGCAGATATTTGTGGCCTGTGATGAGGAATTGAATGAAACATGGTCTACTGGTGGTCACATGTGTTGAATTCCTCAGACATCCATGCCTCATTCATTTTTATAAATGTGAGGTAGTCTACACTGTCATTAGCTAGGCGAGTGCGCTTATCGGTCACGATCCCCCCTGCTGCGCTGAACGTCCTTTAGGACAGGACACTGGATGGGGGGCAAGCCAACAGTTCCATTGCAAATTGTGCAAGCTCTGGCCAGAGGTCAAGCCTGCCCACCCAGTAGTCCAGGGGTTCATCACTCCTCAGAGCGTCCACATCGGCCGTTAACACGATGTAGTCGGACACCTGTCGTACACCTTTTTTTACGCTCCAACATTTGAGCCACAGAAGCCTGCCTTTTTACAGAACAACGTGACGACGGCATCATTGAAGGTGGAGTGTTGGACAACTGTGAGGAGACAGGAGAAGGGGAAGAGGCTGGACGGTGAGAGCATGGAGTGTGGCTTTGTGGGTTCTGACGGTGTTGCTCCCACTGGTCTTGGTGATGGCGAATTTCAGGTGCCTTCTTAAGGCGGTTGTCCCTGGGTGAGTGTTGGGCTTACCGCGACTTATGCGTTGACTGCAAAGGCTGCAGATGGCAACACTGGTGTCAGCAACGGACACATGAAAAAAAGCCCACACTGCAGAGCCATGTGCCAGTGTCCTGGGAGCGCCAGATGTGACTGTACATGGTTGATGGCTCACTCCTGATACATTTGCAGTTTGTTTTGTACCTCTTGTGCAATGCAAGTTCTGCCTGCCTCTCCTCCCTATCTGCCGTTCCGTCAGTCCGCCAGTTCTACAAATAATTGGGCAGTAACTGTTGTCACTGTGTGTAGCACAGTAAACACAGCAAAAGAGGCCAAATTTTTGCAGGACTAAAATACAATCTTAGAAAGTATACTGTTAAATAACACCTCACTTCAATCTGTGGTATTGGGGGGGCCACAGGTTTATCACACCAGTTCTACAAATAATTGGCCAGTAACTGTTGTCACTGTGTGTAGCACTGTTTACACAGCAAGAGGCCAAATTTTTGCAGGACTAAAATACAATCTTAGAAAATTATACTGTTAAATAACACCCCACTTCAATATGAGGTATTGGGGGGCCACAGGTTTATTACACCAGTTCTACAAATAATTGGCCAGTAACTGTTGTCACTGTGTGTAGCACTGTTTACACAGCAAGAGGCCAATTTTTTGCAGGACTAAAATACAATCTTAGAAAATTATACTGTTAAATAACACCCCACTTCAATATGTGGTATTGATGGGGGGCATTGGTGTATCACACCAGTTCAAAAAATTGGCCAGTGAGTTTGGCGCTGTGTGTACCAGACTTCACTCAGCAAACAAGGCAATATTGTTGCATGACACAAATACACTTGTAAAAGTTTACTCAGATAACACCCCACTTCAATATGTGATATTGGGGGGCCACAGGTTTATTACACCAGTTCTACAAATAATTGGCCAGTAACTGTTGTCACTGTTTGTAGCACTGTTTACACAGAAAGAGGCCACATTTTTGCAGGACTAAAATACACTCTTAGAAAATTATACTGTTACATAACACTCCACTTTAATATGTGGTATTGGGGGGCCACATGTTTATTGCACCAGTTCTACAAATAATTGGCCAGTAACTGTTGTCAATGTGTGTAGCACTGTTTACACAGCAAGAGGCCAGCCACATTTTTGCAGGACTAAAATACACTCTTAGAAAAATATACTGTTAAATAACACCCCACTTCAATATGTGGTATTGGGGGGCATTGGTGTATCATCACCAGTTCAAAAAATTGGCCAGTGAGTTTGGCGCTGTGTACACCAGACTTCACTCAGCAAATGAGGCAATATTGTTGCATGACACAAATACACTTGAAAAAGTTTACTCAGATAACACCCCACTTCAATATGTGGTATTGGCGGGCCACTGGTCTATCACACCAGTTCAAAAAACTGGCAGAGTTTGGCACTGTGTGTACCAGACTTCACTCAGCAAATGAAGCAATATTGTTGCATGACACAAATAAACATGTAAAAGTATACTCAGATAACACCCCACTTCACTTGGTCAATCACACTAGTTATAATACATTATAAGTGCTTTTGTCACTGTGTGTAGTGTTGCTGCAGAAACGCTCATTCTCACCACCACACCTGTCACAATGCTGCACAGTGCACAATAATACTACTAATCCACTATAATATGCTTTCTACAATGTATATTATACCGTGGATTACCCCCTCCCCCCCCCTTTTTAGTGCACTGCGCAACAATACCAAAAAATGTGAAGCCCTTTAAATGACTTTTGTGGACATTAACAGAGCGATTTGTGTCACTGCTGATGATCTCTAACTGCCCCTACAGCAACCACTGGATACCTCTCCCTATACTAAAGAGAATGTAATAGACCCTATAACGACATTGGAGCACTTTAAATGACTTTTGTGGACATTAACATAGTGATTTGTGTCACTGCTGATGATCTCTAACTGCCTCTACAGCAACCACTGGATACCTCTCCCTATACTAAAGAGACTGTAATAGACCCTATAAAGACATTGGAGCACTTTAAATGACTTTTGTCATTTTGTGTCACTGCAGATGACGATCCCCTACAGCACAGACTGAATAACCTGTCCCTATACTGAAGAGAGACTGGAACTATACCAATATACCAGCCCTGAAAAAGGACTTTTGTGGACATTAACATAGCGATTTGGCTCTAACTGCCCCTAAAGCACCGACTGGATACCTCTACCTAACCTGAAAAGAGACTGTAGAAGGCCTATACCGAAATACCAGCCCTGAAAAGGACTTTTGTGGATCTTCACAGTGCTATATGTGACTAGCAAACTCTCCGTCATGAGCACAGCAGACCTCTACCTACACTGGCAGAAAGCGGAATGTGAAATGGCCGCCAGGTCAGGTCTATGTATAGGGTAGGGGGACTGTCCATGTGCTGGAATGTTTCAATTGGCTGTCCCGTTCCACCTGACGGCTGTGTCATGGGTCAAAGTTCTCCCCAATGTAAACGAATATGGCCGCCGCGAACAACGCCATGTGTTCGCAAATTTGGCGGGTAGCGAACAAGCAAAATTTGCCACGAACTGACCGCCGGGCAAACTGCAAGGCCATCTCTATTTGTATATAATAAGCGTTGGTAGCTCAAAAGAACTATTGGTTTGCTTTTACCTACAGTTTAAAACATTTTCTTGAACAGACCAATCTGGGTGTTGATAAATTTGATGTCTGAAAAAAAAAGAAAGCACATATTTCTCAGACAGTATTATGTGTTATATTTTTTGACTTGTAGATGTCTTCAGTAAAGAGTGAAGAAGATTAATATACAGGCACACTAATATTCTGGTAGTTCCAAGCAATGAAAAACTTTTTTTTTTTTTTATGTGTTCCTTTCCACACAGCATACCTAAAAATAAATAAATAAATATAACTTTTAGATGTTTCTGAGGGAAAGGTGTCATAGCTGGCTGCAAGCATTTCTCAGCTAACTCAGCACGGCCTGTCCCCATACCTCGGATATCATTACATACAATGGAAAAGCCCAGCTCATAAAACTTTAACCTTTTGTTAAGGCAGGCCGTGTTCAAATACAACTAATAGGATACTGTATCTGAATTCAAACAGAGTTAAATATAAAATGATGTAAACACATCTTCCTAGAGAACTAAGTATAATGTTTTCTTGCCAGAAGTTCCAGAAGTAAGCATCTAAAAAATGTAAGCTCAAATTTATATATTTTTTAAGTTTTGCTATGTGAATGGGGGTATGTAACAAAAAAAGTAGGTGTTATCCAAATTTGTCTGTAAAAGCAGAAATACACTTTAAGCAAATGCAGAAGCTATTGGAACTATAACGTACAATATACAGAGATTTTGGTAGGAAACTCTAAAATGATCCATTTAACATGTAATGTGTGATAGGTGGGAACCTGTTCTTTAGAGGTAGCAACCCACACTGTATCAACACATTGTCCAGGCGTGAGTGGGGCATTGAGGGGACTTGTCACCCTAGGCACAGGCAGTTGGCTTAGATTACCAGTACTCTGAGCAGGAAATACCTTCAGGAGTTGTCGTCACCTTAAATACGGTTGATTTGTAATAAAACGAGGTTGCTGTTACTATGGTATAATATTTTGTGCTCAGAGTTCAGCTTTAAGGAAACCAAGACACTTTAAGTTGAGTTTGGGACATCTTTTATTGGTCTACTCTTAGACTGACCAAAAAAAGGCAAAAACAGGATATATCATTGCTGCTTGAGTATTTATATATACAGTGAGAGGGAATGATGCAGTGCATAACCATGGCATGCCTAGCTTAGCCAAAAGTCCTACAACCCTATGAAGTCTATGTACATCCTAAAAGATAGTTGTGAAACAGTATTGTTACTGGTTTCAAAATTTGAAAGATTTAGGGAATCTATAGTCTGTTGAGTGATAGGTCAGGGTTAACTGGATACTAAGCAGCTGTATATTCACAGCAGCAGTCTCAAAATGCATGCAAGTTAAAAAGAGAAATGATGCACACCAAAGCCTTCCAGCGGAGTGCTGAAGTGATAAAAAGCAGATGGATCTGTTTGGCAGAAGTCTTCAATAAATCAAATTTCACTCTCACCAACAAAATGTATGCTTAGGACAGAGCTTTTTTATTAACCACAGTAAAAGTGGCATTTCAGAGCACAGGGACCTGCCTGCCATATGAAGGCGCCATGTGCTTCAAAATGTTGCTTTTACTGTGATAATTTACATTTCTATACTGAGCATAAAATGTGCTGGTCAGATATGATTTACTCAAAATGCAAGAAGACCCCAAGCAACTCAGGTGACATATAGGACTTAAAGAGTCTCAAGGTCCCAGGGTCTTATTAAGTTAAAGTAGGGACAGGTAAACTTCCTTGTGCTCATATGCCATAAAACTTTTCATTCAACATAGTTTTTATTGGTTTTCATAGTGAACAATACAAATTATGCAAGCAACGCTGTGAAAGAATACGGAGAGAAAACATTGGTATACCATTGCAAGTAACACACCTACTTGAAAATAATACGGAAAAAAGGGCATTAACTATGGAGCATTGAAATGACAGGTTTAGTCATTGTACAAAAAAAAACATGTAAGTTGAGTCTAAAGTCATGAAAAATAAATGACTGGGTTTAGTTTAATAGGTTATCATTCAAACTGGGGTTATGTAATGTGATCCATTGATCCAAGATCTTGTGAAACTGGGTTAGGGTGCCTGATTGAATTGCCAGATACCTTTCATGGTTTACTATGAGAGTAATCTGTAGTTTGACGTTTGAAAGATTAGGGTTTAAAGAGTTGCTCCACCTCCTGAAGATTAGCAATCTTGCAGCAAAGAGTATATGCATTACAGGGGCCTGTAGTTGCATTATCAATACCTATACTAAGAAAGGTGAGGGCAGCATTGAGTTTTGTCAAACAGCCAGTGATTTCTGAAATGAGCTTGAAAACTCTCTTTCTGTAGTTTGATATATAGGGGGAATCCAACAGGATATAGATCAGAGTATCAATTTGCAGACAACCATGCCAGCATAAAATATCATTGATGTTAGAGAACTTTACTAGGCGGACTGGAGTCAAATACCACCTGTGGTGTATCTTTTGAGAGATTTCCCAGTATATGCATTTGGTAGGTTATAGTGGACCCCCGTCAGCCACTGTGAGTCCATAAAGGTGGAACCCAACTCCCTTTTCCATTGCTTCAAAGAGTAAAGTCTTGTGAAGGCATATTTAGCTTGTAGAAGATTGTAGAAAACAGAAATGCCTTTCACTTAGGGTGAGAGTAATGACCAAAGGGACCAGGCCTTGCTAGGCACATCAACACAAGGGTAGGGTTCTTCCATAAGTAGGAAACAATTTGTGTGTAAGAATAATGGTCGATAGATGGGGTATGATATTTTCTTTTAAGAGTGCTGAAAGGAGTGAGTTTGTTGTTCATTACAATTTCTTGAAAGGGGGGCCATGTCCAAGGGTTGCCAAACCTTAAAGGATAAGTTGGGGATCAGGAACGTACACATTTTCTAAAGGGAATTGGAACTGCTGTCCTAGGTGGGAATTTAGACTTAGAAAGTAACGCCATGCATACACACCCGAGATGATGGGATGTATAATCACTATATTAGGTTTGAGGAATGTTTGGGCCAAGAGGAAAGAACTAAATTCCCCTTTTAGGCTAATTTGTTGTTCTACAGCCTTCTAATGCTTGTCGAGTTGGGGGGGGGGGTGAACCAATCTGAGTTGGTCCAATACTACTGCAGTGTAATAATCATGTATATATACGGAAAACCCATTCCGCCCATTGCTTTGCGTCTTATGAGTTTGGAATATGGACATCTTGGTTTCTTACCTTACCTTGCACACTTTAACATGGTAAAAATAGAGGATGGAACATGGATAGTTTGAGTCCTAAAACTGTAAAAGATTTTTGGTAGTAGCAACATTTTCGAAGGTAGTCATCCTACCAGACTATGTTAGATACAATGTACTAAGTCTGTTTAACTTATTCTTGCAGCTCAACGGGGCATAGTTGGCTTGGAAAAGTTTAGATGTAGGGGATGTCAGGGATATTCCCAGGTAGGGCATAGAGTATTCAGGCCAGTGGAAGGGGGAAGTGCTTTGTAAATTGGATTTAGATGTCTTGCTAAGATGCTTACTTAACACATTATACTTGGAATCATTTATTTTATAATAAGACACCAAGTTAAAGACCGTCAATAGTTCATATACGGTTCATGGTACGGAAGAAGCCGGATCTGGTAATGTTAATATGATATCATCAGTAAAGAGAGTGATTTTATGTTCTTTGCCCAATATGGATATGCGTGAAATTGATGAACATTTCTTATTTTGTGTGCCAGGGGTTCCAGTAGGAGTTTGAATATTAAAGGAGATACAAGACAGGCCTGGCAAATGCCATTTGTATTTTGAACGTTTTGGGATAAAGAACCATCCGAGAGGACATTTGCCGACAGAGTAGAGTATAGGGCTAGAATGACTGTTAAGATATTGCCTTTGAAGCCAAATTTTGATAGGGTATCGACAATGGAATCTATCAAAGGCTTTTTCTGTGTCCAGGGTCAAAAACTGAATGGATTTTTCTGGTTTCTGCGTAGTGTAATGAGTTTACAATTTGTTAAGTGACGTCAGGTGCTTGTCAGCCAAAGATGAAGCCACCTTGGTCAGGGGCGATCAATTGTGGCATAAGAGGTGCTAGTCTATTAGATATTATTTTGGCATATATTTTAATGTCAAGGTTCAGAAGGCATATAGGATGAAAGTTTTAAAATGATACTGGTTCCTTCCCTGGTTTTGGTAGAGTAACCATAGTCACATTGAGCATTTCAGATGGAAAGGTGCCAGTGGAATGAGAAATGACAGCTTCAAAAAAGCTTACAGTATTCTGCTTAAAAGCTATCAGGGCTAGATGCCTTGTTGATAGGGGGGGAGTATAGTTTTCTTAATTTATTTTTCTGTAAAGGCTGTATTCAGTTCTGCCTCTGAAAGTTGTGGTAAATTTAGGGAGTCTAGAAAGGTGGAGCTCAAAACTTTGTAAGGTGGTGATGTGTGGGGATATTCACATAAGTTATAGAGGTTGCCATAGAATGTAATAAAAGCATTGACAATATCTTTTGGGTTGTATAGTTTCCCACCTTTAGTAGGGTGTATAAAATAAGGCATCTTTTGTTTTGCCACTCTTTGTTTTACTTAAACAGCCAATAGTCTATATTTCCATTAGCATAAAAGTTGGAATGAATGTTATGTAAATACCTAGCGTGTTAAGCTGAGAGGAAGCCATTAAAATTATTTCTAGCTTGAAACAATTGGTTGCTAGTTGTGATATTAGGGTTATATTTATTTTCCTCTTATAGTCGGGTTATGGAAGCTAGGATCTAGCTGCTGTGTTTTCTGGCTTGAGCACCCAGTTTCAATAACAACCCTTTTATGTAGGCTTTTTATACATTCCAGGTAATAGTGCGGTCAATCATATAAGACACTTTTATAAAAAAAAAAATCTTGAATTTGTTTGTGAAAAAGTTTAGAGTTTGAAGGTACAGACATTAAAGATAGGTTGTTACACAGCATGTGCATGTGCCTTCTGTCATTGTTCCCCACCACATGGATGGAGATGAGAGCAAAGTCGGACCACATTCTTGTATGAATATTGGAGGATATGACATCTTGGAGAAGTGACTTGTCAGTTAACAAGTCAATTCTTGAGTATGTGCAATGCAGCTTGGTAAAGAAGATGCGGCCCCTTTCCATAGAGTGTTGGCACACTCCTGGTGTCTTTTTCTTTATTTTTTTTCCCAAGATTTTGTGAATGAAGGAAAATTGCTTTGTATTTGGTGCATAGATGTTGGCAATGATGTAGTTGACATTGTTGATTTGGCAGACACGTATGATGTATGGTGTCCTTGGCTGTCAAGGATTACATCCATGAGACTACAGTGTTTTTGATGGCAAGCAAAACTCCATGTTTGTTTCTTCTGGGGAGCATTGGCAAAATAGATGTGTGGAAAGTTCTTATGGCTGAATGGCAAAGCAATGTGTACACAGAAATTAGTTTCCTGTAGACAAAGGATATAACTTTGTAACTTACAGGCTTCAGACCATAGTGAGTATCTTTTGTTGGGGCTATTTAGCTATTTAACATTAAAGTATGCAACCATGAGGGACATCCCAGTTGTTGAGGAGAATTTGCAAGGTTGCAGCTACGACTCAGTGGTAGGACAGAGAAGCACAGGTGTTGCTGTCTTGTCTAGGACATGGAGAGAGTTAAACTAGGAGAGGTATCTGTTGCACTCATAGTTATAATGCAGTGATAAAAAGTAGAGTGAAATGCACTTGGAAACGAGAGTGAGAAGTGCTTCATAAATGAGCTTATAGTGATGCTTACAAAATCAAAAAGTAAAACAAACACTCAAAAGAGGGAAAAAAGAAGAATTTTAAAAACGAAGAGGTGTGCAGTGAAGCCACGTATATTAACTCAAGGGTTTCAGCAATGGGCCCACTCTTAACAGGCACCTTCCAGGGCCAAAGTAGAGATTGTGTAGCTGTAGGGGAAAAATTAAGTGATCATTGCACCGGATTGACTTGATGTACTCCAATATGGTTTAGCTTGACGGCGGTCAGAGGGAGGTTTACAGGTTGAAGCTTGCGATTCCAAAATTTTCCAGCAGGGTTAGACTTTCTTCATGGGAATGGATGTTGTATTTTTTCCCATCCTTGGTAACTACCAACTTCTTTGGGTGCCTCCACTTGTATGTAATGTCATGGATGTGTAAAGGTTTTGTGATGGTAGCCACATTTTTGCATTTAGGCATAGTGTATTTAGATAAGTCAGCAGAGAAGGATAGGCCAGAATATTTAAAGAAAATAATATTGCTGCGCCAAGTCTTTCATTGGAGATAAATAAATAAATATGTTTGGTGTACAAAATGTTATCACAATAACTCTAAATCAGTCTATCAACTGTGATACTAAAGTGATAAATCAATGTCTGAGCCGTGATTATAAAATCAATAATATTAATAGTCCCAATCCTCAGTGAAAATAGTGACTGAAAGAAAATCAAAAAATCTTCATCCACAAACGTGATCAAAAGTGCTGCATGCTCCACTCCAGGTGCTCCTAGTGACTAGTGACAGATTAGCAGCTCACCTTAGGAACAGACTCCTGAGAGTCAATACACACTCTGGAATAATCACTGCAGTCTGGTTTGCCTTCCCATCACCGCCTCCTGATATTTCCTCCAGGTTTATATGGCATCGGTGTGGAAAAAATAAAAGCAAGATCTAGTGCTCTCTGATTTTAAGGCTATTTATTAAATCATAAATGGTGAAATCGCACTTACATTTCAAAGCACTTCAGCAGTGCGGACTTATCATAGCATCAAACGCTGCCTATGGTCTCCGGGAATAGACGTGATGACGTGCAGGCTCCTCCCCCGTACGCTTTGCGTCATAGACTTCGTCAGCAGGGTCAGAATATTGTCTGGGGGTTGCAGCTGCATTGCTAGTAACCCACAGGAGCTTTTCCTTGGTATGGTAAAATTGAATACGGATAATCTTGTCCCTGTGAGTTTTCTCTGGTAAGTTAGGAGGTTTGGGTAGCCTTTGTAAACAATCTACGCTCAGTTCAGCCGGTGGGATCTCTGGCAAGATACCTGACATGAGTTGGACAAAGTAATCTCTCAGGGCTGCCGGTTTGTCTAATTCCAGGATACCTCTGATTTTTAAGTTGTTCTGCCTGGAGCTGTCTTCCAAGTCTGCTAACTTGGCCTTGATCCATTCCATATCTTTTTCTCTTTTTCTATGAACATCAACTAATTCGTTAAAGCGGGAAGCAAAATCTCCCATTTTAGATTCGATGTGGGAAACTCTATAAATTTCTATGAATTTTGGTTTTAAAATGACATACCATTGTGAGCATGTCAGAGTGCATAGACCTCTGTAGCGATAACAACATATCTTTTAATGTGGTGTCTAGCACAGGTATGTGGTGGGGAATGCAGCAATGGAGCTGTGGTTTTCTAAGTTGTGATCTGTGGCAGGCTTTAGTGTGTGGATTGTCAACTGGGCATAGCTTAGGTCAGGATTTGGCTGAGCTGTTGGAAGTGGACGTGGCCTTTGAACTGGGTTCTGCACTTACTGTGAGATCTCTGTTTTATCTCGTAGATTGAGTGCCATCACCTTCCTCCTTTAGCAGGCCAGTGCTGTGTAAGGATCCCTTGCCAATGCCATCTTGGCTGTACGATTGGGCAGGCGGAGGAAAGAATTTGTCATCTTGCACAGCATTCCTTTCTTCTTTCGCCAGTGTCAAGCGTGATTAACCCCCACTTGGAGCCCTGTGCCAGAGCTGAATCAATGTGTGGCTATCAAGCTCGGCATCAAGCCACACCTCTATGTTATGAAATTTTTTTAGTAATTTAAAGTCGATCTTCAAATGATAGGCTAATTTAATGGCAATACCAAAATCAAGTTTTAGAACTTAAAGTATAATTTTTAATTTTAGCTAATATCATTCATATTAGTACATTAGAACCTCAGTAGATTGAAATCATAACAAACTATGCATAAGTTAATTACATTTTAAGTATAATTATACTATTTTAAGTTACCGGATAGCATAAATGTGACTCTAATTAAATATGACATTATCATTACAGTGTCAAGAACAGTACTTTTAAAGTTCTACATGACACATTGCAATGGCAATTCTAAGTAGTTTTGAATACTGAATGTGCAGGATAATATCTCTCACAGCAAATGCTGTATAATTTCACAAGTAAAGCACATCAGAGTTTTATTACAGAGTTTTTTTTATAGTATTTTCATGGAATTATTTTCATCTTTCACTTTAAAGAAGGGGCATTTAACGTTCATTTCAAAATGAAAGTTCACTTTTATAGCAATAAATTAGAATTGGTTTCAAATACAACAAAGATTTGTAGCCATTGAAAAATGGTAAATGGCTCTACTTTTACTCTGTCTCTACTGTTAATCAGAGTGTGTGTCTGTGTGTGTATGCAAATGTCTGTTTATTTGCATATGTATCTGTACTAAATTCGTATGTATGCATATAAAAAAAACTACAATATAAATACATCAAAATGACTTAATTGGTTTTGATGGCAAACTTTTAACACTGTTAAGTTTTAGTGTCAAATACAAATAGATCTACTGGGCTTCTGTGTATAGCCCTGGTACCATGTGATCACTGTGATCAATCATATCTCTATGATCTCTGTGTTTGGTCACAAGGTACAGGGACAATCACAGCTGTCATAATAGTACACAATGGTACACAAATGAATGCCATTCACAAAGTAAAAATGATTGTTTATACAGCAATCATAGTTTAAAAAAAGTCCCGGTCACCTCCCCAGAGGTGAGCAACAGCACTGCTCTGGTGACAGTATGTATAAAAAAAATATGTTTTATTCACATACTGTCACCAGTCATATGGTGATGCTGTACTGCTCTGGTGACAAATTGATTTCAATTTCTTCATTTTCCAAACAAAATGTGACAAAAATTACAACTTCACAACGTGACAAAAAAAAAAAAAAAAAAAAATCACAGTGCAATTTACTACCTTGGGGTGTTTACTTTCCAAAATGGGGATATTTTGGGGGCATTTGTAACATCTTGACATTTTAGGGCCTCAAGAAATGAGAGTGAGAGAGAGAGAGACCGCCAGTACATCAGAATTGATCTGTTTTAAAATACAAACCCGATTTCAAAAAAGTTGTGACACTGTACAAATTGTGAATAAAAACAGAATGTAATGATGTGGAAGTTTCAAATTTCAATATTTTATTCAGAATACAACATAGATGACATATCAAATGTTTAAACTGAGAAAATGTATAATTTTAAGGGAAAAATAAAATGATTTTGAATGTTATGGCATCAACACATCTCAAAAAAGTTGGGACAAGGCCATGTTTACCACTGTGTGGCATCCCCTCTTCATTTTATAACAGTCTGCAAACGTCTGGGGACTGAGGAGACAAGTTGCCCAAGTTTAGGAATAGGAATTTTGTCCCATTCTTTGTTGCATCTTCCTCTTTATGATGCGCCAGATTTTTCTATGGGTGAAAGATCTGGACTGCAGGCTGGCCATTTCAGTACCCGGATCCTTCTTCTATGCAGCCATGATGTTGTAATTGATGCAGTATGTGGTCTGGCATTGTCATGTTGGAAAATGCAAGGTCTTCCCTGAAAGATACGACGTCTGGATGGGAGCATATGATGTTCTAGAACTTGGATATACCTTTCAGCATTGATGGTGCCTTTCCAGATGTGTAAGCTGCCCATGCCACCCGCATAGTTACATAGTTACATTGTTAGTGAGGTTGAAAAAAGACATCAGTCCATCCAGTTCAACCTATGATGTGTGTGTGTGTTTGCTGTTAACCGTACATTGTATACCCCTGTATGTTTTGGTCTTTAAGGTGCCCATCTAATAGTTTTTTGAAACTATCAATGCTCCCTGCTGATACGACGCTGTTTGCGGAAAAGAATTCCACATCCTTACTGCTCTTACAGTGAAGAACCCCCTGCCCTATTTTAAGGTTAAACCGCCTTTCCTCTAGTTTTAGTGAGTGGCCACGTGTCTTATTGTATTCCCTTTCTCTGAATAGGTTTTTCCATATGCTAGGGTTGCCAGTACAGTATTTGTACATTGATATCATATCCCCCCTCAATCGTCTCTTCTCCAGAGAGAATAGGTTCAGTGCTTGTAGTCTTTCCTCATAGCTGATGTCCTCCATCCCCCTAATTATTTTTGTTTCCCTTCTCTGGGCTTTCTCCAGCTCCAGCAAATCCTTCCTGAGGACCGGTGCCCAGAACTGGACAGCATACTCCAGATGTGGCCGGACCAGAGTCTTGTAGAGTGGGAGAATAATCTCTTCATTTCTGGAGTGAATCCCCTTTTTCATACATGCCAGTATTCTGTTGGCTTTGCTTGCAGCGGCTTGGCATTGCATGTGACTGCCAAGCCTGTTGTCTACCAGTACCCCCAGGTCCTTTTCCATCCTAGACTCACCCATAGGTTCCCCCCCTAGTGAGTAGCTTGCTTTCTTGTTTCTGTCACCCAAGTGCACGCCCATTCTGAGTACTCCCCATTAATCACCACCCTTTGCAACCTCCCCTGGAGCCAGTTCTCTATCCAGGTGGTCACCTTATGGTCCATACCTACCTTCCTTAGTTTGAACAGTAAACGTTTGTGGGGAACGGTGTCAAAGGCCTTTGCAAAGTCCATGTACACCACGTCCACATGCTTACCTTTATCTAGGTGGCAGCTCACTTCATCGTAGAAGGTTAATAGATTGATTTGGCAAGAACGATTTTTCATGAATCCATGCTGATTACTACTAATAATACCATTTTCATTACTAAAGTCTTGTATGTGGTCCCTTAACATCCCCTCAAAAATCTTGCAGACAACTGATGTTAGGCTGACTGGCCTATAGTTACCCGGGATATATCTCGGCCCCTTTTTAAATATTGGTACCACGTTGGCTTTTTTCCAATCAGCTGGCACCATACCCGTCTGTAAACTATCCTTAAAGATCAAGAATAATGGTCTGGCAATCACCTGGCTGAGCTCTTTAAGAACCCTCGGGTGCAAGCCATCCGGTCCCGGTGATTTATTTATGTTAAGTTTCTATAGTTTAGTTCTACGTCTATCTTCTGTTAGCCATAGCGGTATTTTCTGAGGTGTGTTGTTTAGTTTGGCCTTACAAGCTGGGTTAGTGTAGCCCCCCAACTCTTTTGTGAAGACTGAAGAGAAGAAATTATTTAACACTACCACCTTTTCCCTGTCCTCTGTGGCCAAAACTCCCTTATTGTCTTTTATGGGGCCAATGTGTTCTGGCCTCGCTTTCTTACTGTTTATATACTTAAAGAATTTTTTGGGGTTCTTTTTACTCTCTTCCGCTATATGTCTCTCGTGTTCTATTTAAGCTGCCCTGATTTCGTCTTTACATTTCTTATTACACTCTTTGTAATGCTTGAATGCTGCCAATGACCCCTCAGCCTTGTATTTTTTTAAGGCCTTTTCTTTAGCATTAATATGCATCTTTATGTTGGAGTTTAGCCACCCAGGGTTTAGTTTTGCTCTTTTAAATTTATTTCCATTTGGAATGCACTGGTCAATCCCTTTGTTAAGTATGCTCTTGAAGCACTCCCATTTTTCCTCCATGTTCTTTGTTCCCAGGGTTCTATCCCATTTGATATTTTCTAGCAGAGAGCGCAGTTTTGGGAAATTGGCTCTTTTGAAATTCAGTGTTCTTATATTGCCCTTGTGTTTCCTATCACTATAATTAACTACTTGCCGCCCGCCCGCCGTCAATTGACGGCGGAGCG
The DNA here is from genome assembly GCF_965119305.1 of Pelophylax lessonae. Classification (NCBI taxonomy): domain Eukaryota; kingdom Metazoa; phylum Chordata; class Amphibia; order Anura; family Ranidae; genus Pelophylax; species Pelophylax lessonae. The sequence goes on from NC_138770.1 coordinate 525,294,510, forward strand.
GTGCGACCATTATCCTGGGAAGACGTCATATGACGTGATCCCAGGAATGCAGGGCAGGCGCGCAATCGCGTGCGCGCCGCCCTGCACTGCCGGTGTCGGGGTGTCCCCGAGACACCCCCCGTCACCGGCAGGGGGGAAGCAGCCAATGGGCGTGGCTGTTTCCCACGTGATCGGCTGTGTTCCAATGACACAGCCGATCACAATGGAGGTGCCCGGGAGATGACCGCGCATGCGCGATCGGGAGCGCGCAGCGTGGTCATGTCGGTGGCGCTGTGTTCCGTAGGAACACAGCTGTCACCGGCAGTAGTAAACAGTCACTGACAGTGACTGTTTACTATGTGATCGGCTGTGAATCCATTCACAGCCGATCACAAAATGTAAACAAAGAGCAGTAACTCACTGTTACTAGCTCTTCTCCCCTCATACAGTTTCCAGTATGAGGGGAGAAGAGCTAGAAATAGTGAGTTACTGCTCTCTGTACCTGCAAAAGTAAAATCACAGTAAAATCACACTAATAAAGGTCCCCACACAGTCCTCAGCCCCCCCAATGTCACCTGTCACCCAACAGTCACCTCATCAGTGTCCAGAAATTGACACCCATAACATTCACATGTGAGCGCAGCGATCACGGGCAGAATCACCGTGATTCTGCCCGCGATCCGGAAATCGTTGCAAATTGCGGGACGCCTGTGCGTTGCCCGTTTTTTGCAATAGCACCCCAAACGCTGTGCGATGTTGCCGCCATTTCCGCCTGCCGAATCGCGGTAACATCGCGCAAACATCGCATGACGCCCAAAAAAGGTACAAGAGCTTCTTTGGGGCGTCATGCGTTGTTTGCGTGATGTTACCTCGATTCGGCAGGCGGAAATCGCAGCAACATCGCACAGCGTTTGGGGTGCTATTGCAAATCACAGGCAACGCACAGGCGCCCTGCGATTTGCAATGATTTCTGGATCACGGGCAGAATCGCAGTGATTCTTCCCGCGATCGCTACATTCACATGTGAACGTAGCCTAAAGTTCACTGGTCACCAGAGACTGCCATCAGTACCGCTGTGCACCATCGCCCGTCACCTGTCACCCATCAGTGACCATCGCCCGTCACCCCGTCACCCCATCAATCACCATCACCTGTCACCCCATCGGTCATCGTCACCTGTCACCTCATCAGTCATCGTCATCTGTCACCCTATCAATCATTGTCACTTGACACCCCATCAGTGATCGTCAATTGTCACCCCATCAATCATCGTCACATGTCACCCCGTCAGTGATTGTCATCTGTCACCCCATCAATCATCGTCACTTGTCACCTCATCAATCATCGTCACCTGTCACCTCATCAATCGTCATCACCTGTCACCTCATCAATCATCGTCACCTGTCACCCCATCAGTCATCGTCACCTGTTACCCCATCAGTCATTGTCACCTGTCACCCCATCAGTCATCGTCACCTGTCACCCCATCAGTCATCGTCACCTGTTTGCCATATACATGCAATCACTTACTGACCGCCTAACGACTATATGCGTCGGCCATTAAAAGCTAAATACTGGGGTTATGGCAGCAGATAGCTGCCATAACCCCGGTATTTTTTTAAACGGCGGGCGGTCGGCTTTCAGATAAGTGTAGTTCCATTGGCGGATTTGCCGCAGAATTACCCTTGCGGTGCAGGGGAAGAGGTGCCCCCCCCCCTCCTGCCGCATCCCAGCTTACCGGACCCGCCGGCAGAGGGGAAAACTATCCGGTCCCGGATCCTCAGAGACAGGAAGTCGAGTGAGGGCAAGATGGCCCTCACTCGACTCTATGGTCTTGGAGGACCGGAGCTACGTCAAAAGACGTTGCCTAGCAACCGGTTTAAAGGGCCGCTTTTTTTTTTCTTTTTCTTTTTCCTCTTTCAACAATTTTTTCTTTTTTTTTTCTTTTTTAGTGTAGTTGTGAGGTGTGAGGTCTTTTTGACCCCAGATCTCACAATAAAGAGGACCTGTCATGCCTATTTCTTTTACAAGGGATGTTTACATTCCTTGTAATAGGAATAAAAATGATCAAAACATTTTTTTTTTAAACTGTGTAAAAATAAAAAAATAATAAATAAAATAAATAGGAAAAAAAAAATTAAAGCGCCCTGTCCCCGTTAGCTCGCGCGCAGAAGCAAACGCATACGCAAGTCCCGCCCACATATGTAAACGGTATTCAAACCATACATGTGAGGTATCACCGCGATCGTTAGAGCGAGAGCAATAATTTGAGCCCTAGACCTCCTCTGTAACTCTAAGCTAGTAACCTGCAGAAATTTTTAAAATGTTTCCTATGGGGATTTTTAAGAACCAATGTTTGGCGCCATTCTGTGAGCATGCGCAATTTTGAAGCATGACATGTTGGGTATGTAATTACTCGGCGTAACATTATCTTTCACATTATGGAAAAAAATTGGGCTAAATTTACTGTTTTCTTATTTTTTTGTTCAAAAAAGTGATTTTTTTTCAAAAAAAATCGCATTTGGAAGACTGCTGCGCAAATATGGTGTGATAAAAAATATTGCAAACGATCTCCATTTTATTCTCTAGGGTCTCTGCTAAAAAAAATATATATAATGTTTGGGGGTTCCAAGTAGTTTTCTAGCAAAAAAAATGATTTTAGCTTGTAAACACCAAGTGTCAAAAATAGGCCCAGTCTTAAAGTGGATAAATGGACAACTTTGTGTAAAGCGCTACTTGGATGTTAGGCCTATGTATGTGGCCAGGCTGTGAAAAAGTGTTACACATGTGGTATCGCCATACTCAGGAGGAATAGCAGAATGTATTTTGGGGTGCAATTTTTGCTATGTACATGCTATGTGTTAGAAATATTGCATAAATAGACAGCTTTGTGTAAAAAAAATATGTTTTCATTTTCTTTCCACATTTTCCAAAAACTTGTGGAAAAAAATGACATATTCAAAAGACTCATTATGCCTCAAAAATTATACGTTGGGCTGTTTGCTTTCCAAAATGGGGTCATTTTATGGGGGTTTCCATTGTCCTGGTGCTCCAGGGCCTTCAAAAGTGCGATAGGTTGTCAGGAAATTATATGTGTAATTTATGCTCCTAGAATGCCGGACGCTGCTACTTGGATGTTAGGCCTCTGTATGTGGCCAGGCTGTGAAAAAGTCTCACACATGTGGTATCGACTTACTCAAGAGGAGTAGTAGAATGTGTTTTGGGGTGTAGTTGCAAGTATACATGTGCTGTGTGAGAGAAATAACCTGTTAATACGGCAATTTGTAAAAAAAAAAAAAAAATCTTAATTTTGCAAAGCATTGTGGGAAAAAATTACAACTTCAAAAAACTCACCATGCCCATTATTAAATACCTTGGAATGTCTACTTTCCAAAAAGGGGTCATTTGGGGGGTATTTGTACTTTCCTGACTTTTTAGTGTCTCAAGAAATTAGATAGGCCTTCAGTACATCAGGTGTGATCAAGTGTGATCAATTTTCAATGATTCGCACCATAGATTGTGGACTCTATAACTTTCACAAAGACCAAATAATATACACTTACTTGGGTTATTTTTACCAAAGATAAGTAGCAGTATAAATTTTGGCCAAAATTTGTGAAGAAAAATTACTAATTTGCAAAATTTTATGACAGAAACAAAGAAAAATGCGTTTTTTCACGATATTTTCAGTCTTTTTTTATTTATAGCACAAAAAATAAAAAACCCAGTATTGATCAAATACCTTCAAAAGAAAGCTCTATTTGTGTGAAAAAAAGGACACAATTTTTGTATGGGTACAGTGTGGCATGAGTAATTCTCAGTCAAAGTGTGAGAGCGCTGAAAGCTGAAAATCGGTCTGGGCATGAAGGGGGTGAAAGTGCACTGTAGACAAGTGGTTAATATTGAAACTAATTGAAACTAAAACACGCACTCATGCAACCCCATACCATCAGAGATGCAGGCTTCTGAACTGAGCGCTGAGAACAACTTGGGTTGTCCTTGTCCTCTTTAGTCCGGATGACATGGCGTCCCAGTTTTCCAAAAAGAACCTAAAATTTTGATTTATCTGACCACAGAACAGTTTTCCACTTTGCCACAGTCCATTTTAAAAGAGCCTTGGCCCAGAGAAAATGCCCGCACTTCTGGATCATGTTTAGATTTGGCTTCTTTTTTGGCCTATAGAGTTTTAGCTGGCAACGGAGAATGGCACGGTGGATTGTGTTCACCGACAATGTTTTCTGGAAGTATTCCTAAGCCCATGTTGTGATTTCCATTACAGTAGCAGTGCTGTATGTGATGCAGTGCCGTCTAAGGGCCCGAAGATCACGGGCATCCAATACGGTTTTCCAGCCTTGACCCTTACGCACAGAGATTGTTCTAGATTCTCTAAATCTTTGGATGATATTATGCACTGTAGATGATGATAACATCAAACTCTTTGCAATTTTTCTCTGAGAAACTCCTTTCTGATATTGCTCCACTATTTTTCGCCGCAGCATTGGGGAAATTGGTGATCCTCTGCCCATCTTGACTTCTGAGGGACACTGCCACTCTGAAAGGCTCTTTTTATACCCAATCATGTTGCCAATTGACCGAATAAGTTGCAAATTGATCCTCCAGCTGTTCCTTATATGTACATTTAACTTTTCCGGCCTCTTATTGCTACCTGTCCCAACTTTTTTGGAATGTGTAGCTCTCATGAAATCCAAAATGAGCCAATATTTGGCATGACATTTCAAAATGTCTTACTTTCAACATTTGATATGTTATCTACAGTGCCTTGCGAAAGTATTCAACCCCCTTGAACTTTGTGACCTTTTGCCACATTTCAGGCTTCAAACATAAAGTTATAAAACTGTAATTTTTTGTGAAGAATCAACAACAAGCGGGACACAATCATGAAGTGGAACGAAATTTATTGGATATTTCAAACTTTTTTAACAAATAAAAAACTGAAAAATTGTGCGTGCAAAATTATTCAGCCCCCTTAAGTTAATACTTTGTAGCACCACCTTTTGGTGCGATTACAGCTGTAAGTCGCTTGGGGTATGTCTCTATCAGTTTTGCACATCGAGAGACTTAAATTTTTGCCCATTCCTCCTTGCAAAACAGCTCAAGCTCAGTGAGGCTGGATGGAGAGCGTTTGTGATCAGCAGTTTTCAGTTCTTTCCACAGATTCTCGATTGGATTCAGGTTTGGGCTTTGACTTGGCCATTCTAACACCTGGATATGTTTATTTGTGAACCATTCCATTGTAGATTTTGCTTTATGTTTTGGATCATTGTCTTATTGGAAGACAAATCTCCGTCCCAGTCTCAGGTCTTTTGCAGACTCCATCAGGTTTTCTTCCAGAATGGTCCTGTATTTGGCTCCATCCATCTTCCCATCAATTTTAACCATCTTCCCTGTCCCTGCTGAAGAAAAGCAGGCCAAAACCATGATGCTGCCACCACCATGTTTGACAGTGGGGATGGTGTGTTCAGGGTGATGAGCTGTGTTGCTTTTACGCCAAACATAACTTTTTGCATTGTTGCCAAAAAGTTCGATTTTGGTTTCATCTGACCAGAGCACCTTCTTCCACATGTTTGGTGTGTCTCCCAGGTGGCTTGTGGCAAACTTTAAACGACACTTTTTATGGATATCTTTAAGAAATGGATTTCTTTTTGCCACTCTTCCATAAAGGCCAGATTTGTGCAGTATACGACTGATTGTTGTCCTATGGACAGAGTCTCCCACCTCAGCTATAGATCGCTGCAGTTCATCCAGAGTGATCATGGGCCTCTTGGCTGCATCTCTGATCAGTCTTCTCCTTGTATGAGCTGAAAGTTTAGAGGGACGGCCAGGTCTTCGTAGATTTGCAGTGGTCTGATACTCCTTCCATTTCAATATTATCGCTTGCACAGTGCTCCTTGGGATGTTTAAAGCTTGGGAAATCTTTTTGTATCCAAATCCGCCTTTAAACTTCTCCACAACAGTATCTCGGACCTGCCTGGTGTGTTCCTTGTTCTTCATGATGCTCTCTGCGCTTTAAATGGACCTCTGAGACTATCACAGTGCAGGTGCATTTATACGGTGACTTGATTACACACAGGTGGATTCTATTCATCATCATTAGTCATTTAGGTCAACATTGGATCATTCAGAGATCCTCATTGAACTTCTGGAGAGAGTTTGCTGCACTGAAAGTAAAGGGGCTGAATAATTTTGCACGTCCAATTTTTCAGTTTTTTATTTGTTAACAAAGTTTGAAATATCCAATAAATTTCGTTCCACTTCATGATTGTGTCCCACTTGTTGTTGATTCTTCACAAAAAATTACAGTTTTATATCTTTATGTTTGAAGCCTGAAATGTGGCAAAAGGTCGCAAAGTTCAAAGGGGCCGAATACTTTCGCAAGGCACTGTATATTATATTGTGAATAAAATATAAGTTTATGAGATTTGTAAATTAGTCCATTCCTTTTTTTACTCACAATTTGTACAGTGTCCCAACTTTTTTGGAATTGGGTTTGTACAGTATATACCATTAATTGTAGACTCTATAACTTTTACACAGTGTAAATATTATATACTTGTTTGGATAATTTTTTACCAAAGAAATGTAGCAGAATACATTTTGGCCGAAATTTATAAAGAAAGATTATTTTTTTGCAAAACATTATAACAGAAGAAAAACATTTTTTTTTTTTTTTTTTTAGAATTTTTGGTATTTTTTCATTTATTTAGCAAAAACACCCCAAAAACAGTGGTGATGAAATACCACCAAAATAAAGCTTTATCTGTCACAAAAAAATGTAATTTGAGTACAATGTTGCATGACTGAATAATTGGCAAAGTGTGACAGCGATAAAATCTGAAAATTGGCCTGGGCAGGATGGGGGTGAAAGTGTCCAGTATTGTAGTGCTTAAATTACTTCTCTGAAAGGTACATTTTGGAGAAATTTTCATTAATCAGCACATACAGACAATCAGCTCCAGAAGCTGATTAGTTTATTCCAATAGCAACAGGTGTTGCTATTAAAATATGAAGTCCCAGCAAGAAAGTTTCACAGACTGAATGAAAAAAATGTGTATGGACAGCTTTAGGCTTAAGGTTTAGAAGGAAACCTTTACTTGGGATGTATGGAGGTTGCCATTTTTTTATTAACTTTCTGAATATGAATTGAAGACGGAGAAAAGCAACCAATATTTGCAGAAAGAGGTCTGCAATAATAGCCCACTTTTTTTATTAGGTGCCGGTTTCAAATAACATTAAGGGTGGAAGTAGAGTAAGGGTAGAGTTTTCTTGGGTGTTTAAGATTAATGGGAACCGTTTACGTTGGCGTTAAGGTTTCATTTTTAGGGTTAGGAGAAGGCAATGGTAGCATACTGTACGAGAAGAGTAATGCAGAGGCAATTATGTGTCCACCGTGTAAGAACAGGGTGTGTGTTGCCCACATCCCAGGTAAGTTCAACAAGAAGAAAAAAACCCCATTATTGGATGGACTTTAATGGCAACAAAATACCTTAATTAGAGTAAAATGTAGACATTTATTGATACATATTAAAATTTCCATCAAAAATATACATGTACAAATGTAATAAAAGCAAAAGCATACGAATCCAGTTATATGCTAAGGTAAATGCGTATGTGAATTAAATGTTTCCACTCTACCCAACGTGTTTCAGGAAAACCCTTTATCAGGGTATTTTTTTCCTGCTTGTTAGAGCAATACAGAGGTTCCTTGAAGGCAAATTAGCAGTGCAATAAAAAAAGGAGGCACTGGGAAAGGATCATGGAGAAGTGGATCATGATTAGAAAGATGGTGAGATTTAAGTAATAGGAACAGGAATTAAGATGTTAGATGATTTATTTCCTATCTTTGGGATAATACTATACCCCATTCCTACCCCCTCTGAAAACAGATTGTGAAGTAAAATAAAAAAAAAAAAAAACACCTGTCTAAATGGTCTTGTGACACTGCATTCCCAAGCCTTCTCTCTTGTGGTGTTTACTTCCTGCGTGGGTACCCCTGGTAGGCTTTGGTGAGCCAGTTCCTTTAAGTGGCAGATTTAAGGGACACAATTTGTACTTTATCTCATGAGAGATTCTCTTACGCCTGAACCTGTTAGATCTAATAGTCCTGCACAGGTAATATGAAACTAAAATCCTTTCTCAAAACTCATACAGCAGGATCTAACCACAAACAAGGAAGCCATGACCCTTCTAAAGAGCTTTCAATCACTTGCAACCAGCTTGCCAAAGGAGCTGAGGGTTTTCTAATTATCTCCACACAGAAGCCATTAGATAGGAAGTAAGCTATACAGTGCACCCCAGTAGGGGTAGCATGCCACTGAAGCACTTTTTTAGTATATACACTGCTCAAAAAATTAAAGGAACACTTTGAAAACACATAAGCTCTCAATGGTGAAAAATATCATGCTGGATATCTATACTGTTATGCACTGGGTAATGTGTTAGGAACGAAAGGATGCCACAACATTTGATGGAAATTAAAAAGATCAACCTACAGAGGTCTGAATTCAAAGACTCCCCAAAAATAAAAGCAATAAAATGATGCAGCAGGCTAGTCCATTTTGCTGAAATTTCATTACAGTAACTCAAAATGGTACTCAGTAGTTTGTATGGCCCCATGTGCTTGTATGCATGCCTGGCAAGGTGGGGGCATTCTCCTAATGAGACGACTGATAGTGTCCTGGGTATTTCCTCCCAGATCTGGACATGGGCATCAATGAGCTCCTGAACATACTGAGGTGCCAGTGAGTGCCGGTGAGGTGGCGGTGTCAGATGGACTGAAACCTAATGTGCCAGAGGTTTTTTATTGGATTTAGGTCAGGTGAGCATGGGGGCTATTCAATGGTATTAATTCCTTCATCCTCCAGGAACTGGCTGCACACTCTCATCACATGAGGCCGGGCATTGTCACACACCAGTAGGAACCCAGGACCCACTTCACCAGCGTAGGGTCTGACAATGGGTCCAAGGATTCATCCTGATACCTGATGGCAATCAGGATGCCATTGTTCAGCCTGTAAATGTCTGTGTCCCTCCATGGAAATGCCTCTCCAGGCCATCACTGACCCACCACCAAATTGGTCATGCTGAATGATGTTACAGGCAGCATAACATTCTCCATGGCTTCTCCAGACCCTTGTTTCTCCTTGCACAAAGAAACAGATACACTTCCTGCTGATGGATTAAGGACCTTCTACAGCTCTGTCCAGCTCTCCTAGACTAATTACCTGTCTTCTGGAATCTCCCCCATGCTCTTGAGACTGTGCTGGTAGACACAGCAAACCCAGGGTTGTCTTTAATAGGGATTGGACCCTGGGCAAACATTTTCTTGGGCTCCCTGCCCCTGCAATCACAGTACCCCTTATCACATCACAGCGCCCCGTTACATTACAGCCATTTTCACATCTCAATGCCCATTTACACATCATGGTGCCCCTTATCACAGTGCCCAATTACACTTATCACACTGCTGCTTTAGGCTCCATTGACATCTAAGCATTGCGGGTAGAATCGCCTCAATTCTGCTCGCGATCCCAAATCTCCGCAAATCATAGGACGCCGTTGCGATCCCCATCACTTTTAATGGCACTCCGATTGTGGCGTGATTATGCCACTATTGTCACCCCCTGAAATATGGTAAAATCATGCAAACAGAATTGCAGTATGCCTGTTGCCCAAAATAACTTCTTTTGGGTGTTAGACGTATCTCGATTCTGTTTGCGTGATTTTACTGTGATTCGTCGGGTGACAATCATGGCAAAATCGCGGCTTCATTCGGGGGGTGCCATTAAAATAGATGGAGATCACAAGGGCGTCTGGCGATTTGGTATTGCAGGCAAAATGGCGACGATTACATCTGTGATTCGGGATGCCTAGATGTAAACGGAGCATTGCACAATAGCCCCTTATCACAAAGCCCCTTTATACATTATAGTTTCCCTTATCAAAGTGCCCCATTGCTCATTATAGTGCCCCTTGCAGTCATTCCTTCCTCCCCTCACATCACTGTCCTTTATTTTCAGTCTTGGTCCTACCAGGGTCCTCATCAGCCTGGCTGTGCAGAGGAGTGGATACGACCGCGGTTTGAACAGGATTGTCGCTCGCTCCGTCATTCAGTGATCCCTGGTATATACCATAGTTTGTGGACTCTATAACTTTCCTATAAACTAAATAATATACATGTGGGTTATTTTTTTTTTTAAAGAAATGTAGAATACATTTTGGCATAAATGTATGAAGAAAATGTATTTATTTGCAAAATTTTAAAAACACAAGTTTTCAGTCTTTTTTGTTTATTTAGCATGAAATAAAAAAAAAAAAACAGGTAGTGATTTAATACCACTGACAGAAAGCTCTATTTGTGTGACCAAAATTATAAAAACTGTTATTCAAAGTGTGACAGCACTAAAAATTGGCCTGGGCAGGAAGGGGGTAAAAGTTCCTAGTACTGATGTGGTTATAACAGAAGAGACCCTAGTGGTCCCTTCTGTTATAAATGTCCCCCCTGTCTGCCAGCGATATTGTGATTTGAGTATTTGAGTCATGCATGCGCAGCTCACAAAACATTTAGAGAACGCTCTGTGTGCTGCAGCTATGTCACCCCCGTGCACATGCGCAGGAGTAACGTCACTGCAGCCTGTCCATTCAAGCAGTGAAAGGTTGAGAACCCAAAAAGAAGACTGGGAGAAGAGAGATGTGCCAAGGACCAAGGGGTGCCGTGAAGGGCTCAGTTTGCAGGTAAGTCTGTCATAATGTGCTAGTATGCAGTGAATACTAGTGCATTATGACAAACCTGCAGGGGGACCAGAGTTTTTATTTCTAAAAATGACTTTACTACTGCTTTAGGCCTGGTTCACATGTATGGGGATTGGCAGCCCACATTTGCACAGGCACAACAGCCCAGTCATTTAAATGAGCTGCCATGCCTGTGTTTTCCGCAGAAAAAAAGATGCATGCATCATTTTATAAAATGCAGTGGCCATGAAATTGCTGCTTTTGCACCATGCGACTTACCTGCGGTTCCTGCACAAGCAAATGCACTGTTTTTTAATGCGTAGCCCACGCATCAAAAAAATGCAGCATACTTGCTGGTGGGGAAACTGTAGGGAAATTGCATGGTCCAAATGCAACGATTTCAAGGCCACTGCATTTTTAAAATAATGCATGTACATTTTTTCTGCAGGAAATGCAGGAATGGCAGCCCTTTCAAATGAATGGGCTGCTGTGCCGGTACAAACCCGCATACATGTGAACCAGGCCTAAAATAACCTATCCCATCTCATTCATTCATTCATTCATTCATTCATTCATCCATCCATCCATCCATCCATCCATCCATCCATCCATCCATCCATCCATCCATCCATCCATCCATCCATCCATCTATCTATCTATCTATCTATCTATCTATCTATCTATCTATCTATCTATCTATCTATCTATCTATCTATCTATTCTAGACATTTAGCAATCATTTTGTTCATCTAACTCATTGTGATTAGGTTATTAAAAAACATTTTGTACATAATATATCATGCAGAGTGACTTATTGAGCTATTAATCGATTATTTTTTTTCTCAAGCTGAAACAGCTGCAGGCATTACTTTTAAAATGCAATTTCTGAAAGCTTACTGCTAATGTACTGTGCTTAAATTGCCTGCCCAGATTACAGTTGGAAAATCAAATACAGACTTAAAAAAAAAAAAAAGAAACTCAAAGTACTTAAAGAACTTTACATGGTTTGGTAGTGTTGACTGTAAATGGATATTTGCTCTGCCAGTGTACCTGACTGGCATTAAGCCCTGATCCCTGGGGCATTGGCCCCAATACTGCTGCCCTGTCAGTGGCTACAGAATTCAACACTGGCATCACTGAGTACATCAGAACCAGAGGTGCAGCACAGATATCCACTAATTTCTTAGCTATGTATCCACTGGCATCAGAAAGTTACTTAGTTTCCACTGACTGTCATTGTAAGCTGCATTTGACCCCCGACCATCAATGCAAAGGGGAATTAACCAATGACCACCAATGTAAGCTAACACATAACGGGCCACTAACTCAATAGAACACTTAACCATGGATCACCAATGTCCCATCACTGATGTTAAGCAATGTAAGGGATACTTCATCACTGACCACCGAAATAGGAGGACACTCATAATATTAGATATAAAAAGTGTTATGATGTCACAGATGATATTACAGATAGGTATCACGTGCATGGCTAGTGAGTCTGATGTGAAGAGGAAGGCCCCTCATACAGCCCTGGCTCAGAGGCCACTGGTAGTGAGACTGCAGCCACGGGAGCACTGTGAGGTATGAGTGCCTGTGATCAGTCCAGTAGTCTGCGTGGGTGGCAGCAGTCAGCAGGTGGATGTTGCAACAGAACAGGCTGGCATCGAGATGAGCCTGGCAGCAGACTGTGGATATGGAGCAGGAAGCTATGACCAGATGTGAGCTTGCTGGACTGATGAGCTGTAGCAGACTGGATGAGTAGGGTCTGACAAGTTGGTTTGGTTGGGCAGATCAGGCATTGATGGCAGGCAACAGGATAGTTGGGTCACAAGCCAAGTCAGCAATGGGAGGTTGGTCAGGCAAGAACAGGAGGCAGAAGCAGAATCCAGAGACAAGCCAAAGTCAGGGAAGCATGTCAGACAAATAAAGGTCAGGAGCAAGCCGGGTCAGGATCAGAGGTCAAACAAAAGAATCAGGAACACACATAGAAGCTGTAGACCAAACAGCAATGAGTCACTACTACAGCCTATTTATATATCCTGTTTGGCGCCAGCATTGGTGACAGGTGCGCACATAGATGCGTGAGTGCTTTTGCGTGCCTACATCCGTGAACATAGCCCGGCCAGTTGCCAACTTGTGCATGTGCATATGTATGTATGCGCACTATGGGCAAACTTTCCCTGACAACAGGTGTCCGCAGGAACCAACACTTAACTGCTAGAGACTCTCCAATATACTATAGGCTTGTGTGCAGATAAGGGTGGAAAATCATGGACCTGTCAGCTGCAAAACTCAGAACTAGCTGGTCCAGTAAAACTTTGACCACTTCATAAAGCAAAACATCTCTTCCCAGCAGGACATCATTCATATAAAAATGTAGTAGTCAGAAAAATGAACATTGTATTTGTCTGTGAGAGTGTATTCAATGACACAGCCTTAAAGAATTTTGGCATTCTCTCACCAACAGTGTAAAATAATACTGCCCAAATGCTAAAATGTATTTCTGTTTTTCTCCTAGGGATATTGAACTAAAAAATGAATAAGTGCCGTCTGTTTGCTAGGCTAAGAAATAATACTACTAGAAAGAAGCAACAAAATGTTACAGTATATATTAATGCATTATGTTACCAGTGTCATATATATATATATATATATATATATATATATATCTATATATAGTTATAGTCGGTATATAGTTGTTGTTAAGCTCTATGGAATTACAGAGCTTGGCTGCTGATTGCAAGACGATTTGTGTCCAATTGTAAGCTAACAGATCTGCCAGACAGGCATCTGCTTTTTGTGGTAGCAAGCTAAGTTGTGAGTCTGATGTGTGGCAGTGGGAAAAGTGATAGACCAGGGCTTTTAGCTCACAGGATAGCTTGAGGAATCCTAGAAGTGTGTATTATTCTCTTGGCTTCTCCACAACCCTTTGAGTGGGCCAGACTGTATACAATATTTGTAATTTCCTTTGTGTGTCTCCCCAGCTAGATTTTAGGTGAGTTTCTCTAGTCGTGGCTTACAGTATCACAGACTGTGATAACTGTATCACAGCTGATTTTGCTTTGATAAAGTAAGGACTTGCATTTTTCTTCCTACACTAAACAAGGTGTTCATTCTTCCTTGACATTTGGTGGCAGCAGTGCTTGTTTTTTTGCAGTTGTTACCTGTGTCCAGATTGGTGAATTTGGTGTTCTCTGCATCATTTTCCAGTGTGCTGGTTGCTTTATAAATATGTGTGAGGGATGGCGATACCTTGCCTATTGTTTGACCTCCCTCATTTCTGTACATTCAGTACCCCTCTCTGTAATGACCATCAAGGTAAATAAGTGCAGTACTGATGACCAATGTAAGGGGGCTCCTCCCCATCACCGCTACTTTTAAAGGATCATTTTACCACTGACCACCCATTTAAGAGGCCCTACACTAACCACCAAAACAAGGGGACAGTACACTGACCCCCAATGTAAAGGGGAACTTCTTCAATGACCACTACTCTAAGGTACACTTTACCAAAAAAACTGTAATTTCTATACTATGACATAGATAGCAGATTTTTAATTCTGAAAGGGCTAATATTTGGATGTGTTATCCCTATTGCCTCCGTACATACAACTAATGATTCACAAACCTCTTTTATCAATCTTTTTTTTTTTATACATATCTTTGATAAGTACTATTCACCACACACATTGTTAGAGAGAGATTTTACCACGGTTGCCCAAGCCACTTTGGATAAGAGTAAGCCAACTCCCCCCTCTAAAGTTTTTCTAAATCTTTATTCTAACATTTGCAATCTGCTCAGCTGATTGACACAAGGGGAATGCATATTATTGGATAAATACCTTTTTTTAAACCATATAACACTTATTATATATATTTATCCCTGTCCTTGGTCTGACCACCAAATAATAGCCTTTAATAGCACATATGTAGGACTTTCTAGCACTCCCTACTCATGGAGAATTAATGAGTCCACTCTTACTAACCCCTAAAAACGCAAGATCTAATCCAATCCCTTGTGGATTATTTCACTGCTAAAGATTCCCCTGAAACTCCTATCATAACAATTTGGGTTGCTCCTCACAAAGTGGTGCTAAGAGGTAAACTTATAGGCGTTGCAACCAACCATAATAAGGTAAGTCAAAACAACTTCTCATTAACTAGAGAATTAGACCACCTATATATAAATCTCATAGGCATTCTCCAGCTGTCACTCAGTTGATTATTCAAAAACGTCTGGAATTGGATTTGTTGATGTCTTCTAAGGCTGAAAAGGACTTGTGTTGGTCATGTTTTTATTATATAGTTGACTACCACCCATCCTAAGAATGGGGTATAGGTTTTTGAAAAATGTAAATATACTCTGCTTTCCTTGCCTCTATCTTCTATTTCCCTTATAATCACCTCATGGTTTGCTGACATTCCAATACCAACAATCACATGTACCTAGCTGGCAAAGCTTAAAGTTCCTTTCGCGGATAAAGAAGTGTCACATATTATCAAAATTCTAACATTTTCACCCAGTCCTGATGGCTATTCTGCAAGCTTCCTTAAAAAATTGCCTCTCTACTCACTACTTTTTTGGTCTGGTTATAAAACTATGTTCTACAGGGCCACCAATTCCTGGAGGAAATGTTATTAGTTAATATGTCCTTATTCCTAAAACCTCTCAAGGATCATTCCCTCCCCCAACATTTCCGGACAATCTTGGTGATAAACAATGATTTCAAAATGTTTACTTGTATTTTGGCTGATAGACTGGCCTCTGAAATCCCCACTTTTTACCATTTCGGTCAGGCTTTATCCCACATAGACAGATTACAGATAATATATACGATGGCTATAACCATTGTCCAGGATGCCAATATTTTCTCATGGGAGGTTCTGTGAATAAAGCGTTACTAAACCCCAGACTTGTATAAAGTACTCGAAATTTCTAATTGAGTAAAAGTACAAGTGCTCGATCAAAAAGTGAATTGAGTAGAAGTGGAAGTGCTCGCAGAAAAAGTTACTTAAGTAGAAGTACTAAAGTATTCAACATTTTTTTTACTTAAGTATTGCAAGTAGTTTTTAAAAAAAAAATTTGCTACTTGAGTACTAAAAGTAAAAAGTACCAGTAGTTTTGAAAAAAAAATTCTACTCAAGTACTGAAAGTAGAAGTAGAAGTACTGTGTTATGTAGTTATTAAAGAAAGAAGTCAAAAGTTTGAACATCATATTGTTTTTTATTATTTCAAATGATTTATTCAAATGATTAACCTAAAGGACAATCACAATTCCTTAGGCTATAACTTTTTGTAAACAAAAAACAGATAAAGTATGTCCCTCCCTTCCCCTTTCAAACCATCCACCTTTTAAAGCCAGGGGTGGTCTCCTTCCTGAGCTTCCTCACTCTCACAGCCAGGCAGATCACTTGAAGTTGAAGGGCAAGGGGTGGAAGGTGGTGTTTTTGGTTCGTCCATCTTTTCAGCTGATCAAAAGGCAGAACAGGAGCATGCGCAGTCTTCTTAATCGCGGTTTGATTTGATTTGCTCAATTGATGATGATGTGCCAGGCCAGCTTCATCAAACCTACAATGCTTAAAGTGAAAAATGCATCAAAAACTACTAACAAAGTGGCTGTGCTAAAAATGAATTCCCATTAACTGCCTGCAGTTATATATATATATATATATATATATATATATATATATATATATATATTCTTCTTGTATTCAAAATCATCGCCCACAGTATCAAAAATAAAGTGACATGTCTGTGCTAAATGCAGTGCAAATTATTCCCACAATGTAAATTTAATTCATATAAAATATATATGACAATACCACAATAAAATAAGTTGTGATTGTGAATAAGTTAGGTGCAAGTTTAAGTGTGTAAACTAAACTTTATAACGAAAAGTCCATAACTGAATTCCAGTGTGCAATCTAAGAAGTGCTTGTCACTTGCTGTCAGATGCTTCCACCTTTCTTCTGTGATCTGCTCAAGTAAAGTGGTGGACTGGATAGCCTCTCTCTCTGCCTCTCACCTTAGTAGCACTGGCACTGCACTGGTTCAAAAAGCTGTCTATATTATTTTCATTATAATAACTTGTCAGAACATGCTTCCACCACCTGTCCTTCACACTAGTAGTGCTTATTTGCTTTGCTCAAGTCAAGTGCCACTGCCAGTGGCCACTGCAGTGCAGGCACAGCCGCACAGGCAGAGGCAGGCCGCAGGAAGCACAGGCACCATCACAACACAACACTTATGGTCCATAATCATCATAGCCGTCAGTCTCACTCTTCTTGGTTCAAAAAAGCCACCCATGACCCGTGTGTATATAATATATTAATATTTTATATTGATTATTTGATTCTCAAATGGCACATTTGCCATGGCAAGGATTAGGCCCTCTCTCCACGGTCCACCTCACTCACCTCATAGAGAAGAAGATGAGATAACGAAGAAAATGCTCCGAGTCCCGCCGCCCGTGTCACAACTCCTCTCAGTAAGGGCCCTAAGGGGTGGAGTCTGAGTGACACACAACACGTTTAGAGGCGGAGACCTCGAGCAGGAAGATGGCAGCACGGCTCCTCCAGTGCGGTCTTAACTTGATGATCATGACAGTGATTCCGTGGGCCGCGGCACGAGCAAGGCTGTGGGATTGATTGAATTGAGTTGTGCTGCCTACTGCTACACGCTACCTACTACTACTAAATTGTGAGTCAGTATATTTTATTTCATTTTTATATATAAAAGCGGTATTGTTGAGCACTACTAGCCACTAGATCTCCTGGCTGTCACTTTGTCACATGTTGGGGAATCACAGCGGCTCGGCTACAGAAGTGGCGGGTGTCCCCGTCATCCTGCCAGGGCTGCCAAGAAGTTCATCACCTAATCTTAAGTTATTAATATCTTATGAGGAGAGGACCTATGAGATTGAGAATTGAAATAATTAAATACATATGGCTTTTTGAACCAGTGCAGTCAGTGCCAGTGCCAGTGCCACAGTGCCACCACCATTAAGTGTGTTGGTCGGTCACTCGAGCACTGAAGGAGGTGGAAGCATCTGACAAGTGAAGTGACACTTTAGATTTGCACACTGGAATTAATTTATGGACTTTTCGTTATAGATAGGTTTACACACTTCAACTTGTTGCACGCACCTGACCTAACTTATTTCATAACTTATTTTATTGTGATTTATTGTCATGTTTTATATGAATTGAATTTACTGTTACATTGTGGGAATAATTATTTTCACTGCATTTAGGCTTTAGCACATTCATGTCACTTTATTTTTGATACTGTGTGGAGTGTGGGCAGGGCACTGGGGGCAACGATGATATTATATCGATTGCACAGGCACTTTATTCGCACAGCCAAGTTGTGTTTGTTAGTAGTTTCTTGATGCACTTTAAGCGCTGTAGCACCATTTATTTGTTTGTTTCATATTTTCTTTTTATTGGAAAGATTTGGTATAGCAGCTTTTATTATACACAGCCTTTATTTTCGTATGCGCTGATTTACAAATGACATTATACACATTTTTTTGAGCTTTATGCAACCCGCCATCTACTGTTCTGGCAGTGGTAATTTTTTAAAAAGTAACGAGTAACTATGCAGCACAAAAAAAAAATATCGGAGTAGAAGTATTGAAATCATCGCAAAAATGTAGTGAAGTAAAAGTAGAAGTAGGAGAAAAAAATTCTACTCTAGGAAAGTACAGATACCGCATTTCGGTACTTAAATACAGTACTTAAGTAGTTCTACTTCATTACTATACATCTCTGCTAAACCCACAAAAGTAAAATCAGCCTGTATATGCAGAAAAACATGCTTGTTATACTCACTATAGAACCTAAGGGGTTAATCCTCGGCATTGTGTAAAAAGGCTGTTTGATCCTGTTTTCTCTGATCCTCTCCTTCTTCCACAGTCCCCAATTCATCTGCTGATAGAAAAGAGCCTTGAAGGCAAGCTGCGCATGCTCAGCTTAGTGTGTATTGCTAGAGAGTTTTTTTTTTTTTTCTTGGAAGAGTGCATGTGATCAGCACAGGGCCAATTAACACTGTCCAGATATTCAGGGGTCCTGCAGCCTCATAGGACAATCAGGGGAGAATAAAAACTCCTTCAATACGCTTTAACCAGACACTGATAGAAGTCACAAGACTGCTCTAACTGCTGATGAGAAAAGGTATTTATCAGTTTGCATTTACTAAAATAATTGCATTTCCATGTTCTGTGTACTGTGAGAGACCAGATATTGTGAATGCAGGGTCCTACGTTTAGTAACACTTTAAGATCAGATATTACCAAAGCCTTTGACAGTGTTTAGTGACATTATCTATCCCTAGTATTACAGATGTATGTACAGTATGCATTTCTCTCCATAACTTTATTGGCTATATCTGTTTCAGAGCCTTTCCAATAAGACTTTCTAAATCTTACCTTTTACAGATTCAGTCAGATATTAATACATTTATTTTGAAAAACCAACCACCCAGATATGCTAGAGTCATTCTATGCTGTTCCCACAAACAAGGAGGCCTTGGTGTACCACAACTATGGCTATATTATTTAGCACCTTGACTAGCACAATTAGCCCACTGGAATATTATAGATACTAAAGTTCTATTGCTCAAATCTGAAACTAATTCAATCCATATGTATTTCTTACCAAGGTTACTTTTGTCTAATTTGTTACTTATAAATAGGGATGACCTTCGAGTTTGAGTCGAACATAAGTTCGACTTGAACATCGAGCGTTCGTGTGTTTGCTGAACACACTAACAAATGGAATGCTTGTCGGGAAGTTCCCGCCAATGAGCGCCCCATAATGCACTGTGCTTGTGCAGTGAATAAATTACTGATTGATGATTGGCCATAGCATGCACATGACCTGTATGCTTTGGCCAATCACTTTAAAATGTCCGTGATTGGCTAAAGGCAGGGTGCCTTTAGCCGATCATGGTTCAGGGGTTAAGTCCACGCCCCACACTATATAAATCTGCTGCCTATACGGCAGCCGTGTATAGTGTGTTAGGCGAGATAGGAGTGAGATTAGGTAGGTAGTTAGTGGATTGTGCAATGTATCTAGTAATAGATCAGGCAGTGTAGTATATATATATATATTTATCAGTTATTACAGCATATATATCAAGAAGTGCAGTGTAGTGTAGGGCTGATTCTTATGGCATTTAAACTTGCTCGCGGCTGTAATATATTGTCAGCTCCCGGCAATACAGAGGAAAAACATGAAAAAAACGGCATGGGGTCCCCCCCAAAATCCATACCAGACCATTGTCCAAGCAAGCAGCCTGGCTGTACAGGACAAGGGAAGAGACAAGCGAGTGCCTTCCCCTCCTGAACCATACCAGGCCACTTGCCCTCAACATGGGGAGAGTGCATTGGGGTGCTCCCCAAAGCACCTTGTCCTCATGTTGATGGGGAAAAGGGCCTCTTCCCAACAACCCTGGGTTGTGGGGGTCTGCGGGTGGAGGGCATATCGGAATCTGGAAGCCCCCTTTACAAGGGGGCCCCAGATCCTGGCCCCCTCCCTATGTGAATGGATATCAGGTACAACGTACCCTCACCCATTCACCAAAAAAGTGTACAAAAAAAATAAAGATAAAAGCCAGTTTTTGACAAGTCCTTTATTAAAAAATAAAAATAGTGTCCCCCAATGTAAATCCATCGTCAATCACATTGTCTGCTGCACCCAAAAAATGGAAAAAAAAATTCTCCTGCCTCTTCAGACGCCTCTGGTGTAATGAGCTGCTGGAGCTGTGACAGCTCTTTTATAGGATAGGGGCGAGGACATCACACAGTGGCACCGCCCCTTCTGACGTGACATCAGTAATTTATTCACTACACATGAGCAGTGCATTATGGGGGTGCTCGTGACATCAGGTTCCCATAAAAGAGCTGTCAAACTCAAACAGCTCATTACGCGGTAGGGGTCTGAAGAGGCAGGAGCTTCTTTTTTTTTATATATATATTTTTTGGGGGCTGCGGCAGGCGACATGATTGACGATGGATTTACATTGAGGGACACTATTATTTTATTTTTATTTTATAATAAAGGACTTGTCAAAATTTGGTTCCCCTTAAAATCCATACTAGACCCAAAGAGCCTGGTATGGACTGGGGGGGACCCCACACAGTTTTTTTTTTCATGTTTTTTATCTGTATTTAATACATTACAGCCGCAAGGAAGTTTAAATTACATTTTTTCCTTTAGGAATGTCAGTATTGCTGCAGCAGGCTACAAACATTGCACAAATGCACCACTTTACAGGCACATTAAGGGGCCCCCCCAGGCACGATATTTAAAGGAAGTTTTCCTTTTTATTATTTCACTTTAAGCATCATTAAAATCACTGCTCCTGTAAAAATTATCATTTAAAAAAAATGTTTGCATTGGTACATGTCCCCCAGGGCAATATCCAGACCCCCATACACTTTTATTAGGCAATAACTTGCATATAAGCCTTTAAAATGAGGACTTTTGAATTTTCATGATTGAGTCCCATAGACTTCAATGAAGTTCGCATGTTCTAACAAACTTTTCCCCTGTTCGCCGTGTTCTGATGCGAACCGAACAGGGTGGGTGGTCGGCTCATCACTGCTTATAAACAAACTAATGAAATGTAACCCATTGGTCACTTAATCCCTTAAAGTGTTACTAAACCCATGACCCTAAATTCACTATATCTGGTCTCTCACAGTTTGCAGAACATGGAAATGCAATTATTTTAGTAAATATAAACTGCTAAATACCTTTTATCTTCAGCAGTTAGAGCAGTCTTGTGACTTCCATCAGTGTCTGGTTAAAGCTCGTAGGAGGAGTTTTCATTGGCCCTGTGCTGATCACATGCACTCTCCCAAGAAGAAAAAAAAAACTCTCTATCAATACACACCAAACTAAGCATGTGCAGCTTGTCCCCAAGCTTTGTACTATCAGGGAATGATTAGGGGACATGGAAAAATGACAGGCTTAGAGGAGACAGAATCAAACAGCCTTTTTACACAATGGAGAGAATTAACCCCTTAGGTTACACAGTGAGTATAACAAGCATGCTTTACTTCATATACTGTAAGTACATCATGAATTTACTGTTGTGGGTTTTGTACCACTTTAAGCTATGACACCCATATAGAAACAAGTTTCAACTTTCTGTATCTCTAAGATTTCACCTTGGGCCTAATCTTGGGGAGATTCTAGATTTGAATTGACCTTTTCTAGACCTGTTGATTTCCATTTGTGGAGAACCCATGTGCTGACAAACCTTTTACACTTTCAGGAGGGTTCCCATGTTTGTGTCATTTGCTCAATTACAGCATTTAAAGTCAGTTCCCTCTTCATTATTTTTACACTATCAACAAATTAGTTACTTCTAAGCTACACATTAGGCCATTTCCCCATCCAATTCTCAAACTTTTTAAGAAAACATTCATATCATCTCATCAGGTTCTACCGCTCTGTGTTTGTGGTTGTCTCCATACAGCCTCAAATGTTCACATTTTTTGGGATTGTGAGAAGATATCCTTAGTGTGGCAAAAGTTCTTTAATTTCCTGATATTTTCTCACATCCAGAACCTCTCTAGACCGTTAGAATAATTTGTTCCACACTGTTGCTATTCAGTGAGTTATTGCTTACCTCTGGAAGTCTTTAGATATTCCTCCAATGTCTGCCTCCTCATCCATGGCCACTCATTGCATCTATCTTGCAAGGTTCCTTGTATGTGCGGACATATAAGGAGCCTTACAATACGGATGCGATGAGTGGCCATGGGTGAGGAGGCAGACTGGAGTGCTTACTAACAGAGGTAAGAATTCAGTTGAGGGCTGTGACTAGTTGTGGATGGATTTATTGCTTAATGGTTCCCTGTCAAATATCTATCTTGGGCTACTGCTGAATTAAAAACTTTTTCAACCCTGCATGCATTACCTGCTTATGTTGATTGACCTTGGCAGAAATTTCAATTTTCATTTTCTTGGGGGAAAGGTGTATGCTGGCAACTTCTTCTGAAGGTACTATATATGCATGGAAAAGGTGTATATTGGTTTGGCCTTGTTATGGTATATTTTACTTATTATGGTGTCTCATATACTATCTTAGGGGGGTAAGGCCTATCAATATGTAGGTGACCTCTCAGCATTTAATAACCTCTTGCTCCTGTGGTGAATGAGCAATGGTAAATAGACATATGTATAGGTGTGCCCTAAAGCTGTATCTGTTTGAATAACATTTTGTTAAATATTCAACATATAATAATACCCAGAATTGCCTCTTATAGAAAACATTATTAAGTAATTAAGCAACATTTCTTCCCCCTTTCTTATATGTAAGCACTATGTAATAGATGACCATGCTGTGGTGTTTTATAATGCCGGACACTTATATAGTGTTATTATTACCAGGTATTGAGGGTCTGTTGTGCGCATTGGTTTGGTCATGGCTTCCTTGTCCCAGTGTCTGCTCCAGGAGTGTGTGCTGTCCATCCTCACCTCCTGTAATTGATGTGCTTGCAGTGTCAC
This sequence comes from Pelophylax lessonae, assembly GCF_965119305.1. NCBI lineage: Eukaryota > Metazoa > Chordata > Amphibia > Anura > Ranidae > Pelophylax > Pelophylax lessonae. The sequence continues at coordinate 525,317,763 of NC_138770.1, forward strand.
AAATATGTCAGGTGGAGATACACTATATCACCAAAAGTATTGGGACACCTGCCTTTACACACACATGAACTTTAATGGCATCCCAGTCTTAGTCCGTAGGCTTCAATATTGAGTTGGCCCAACCTTTGCAGCTATAACAACTTCAACTCTTCTAGGAAGGCTGTCCACAAGGTTTAGGAGTGTGTCTATGGGAATTTTTGACCATTCTTCCAGAAGAGCATTTGTGCGGTGAGGCACTGATGTGGATGAGAAGACCTGGCTCACGGTCTCCGCTAAGGTGTTCTATCGGTTGAGATCAGGACTCTGTGCAGGTCAGTCAAGTTCTTCCATCCCGAACTTGCTTATCCACATTCTATTATGCTCTGGGGTAAACCAGGTCAACTATGTTGCAAATTGGTTTGATGTATAAATGTGTCCTCAGGTTGACCTGCTGAGCTGGTGGTGTCTGAGAAGGAAGGGTTAACTCAAGGTACAGGTTTTCTCACTTTTTTTCAGAAGGGTACCACCCCCTGCAGGACATACCAAATAAATAGGGGCTCATGAGTGTCCTGGGAAAATTCCAGGGAGTTTCAGATGGACTGTCAAGATTTAGCCATTATGCTGCTGGTTTGCCTCTTTGTGGGAACCCAGTTGGGGTTACAGGGTGTCTGGATCTACATGGGCTTATGGAAGACTCCTGTGGATTAATTAATTATTGCCTTTGTGAATTTACTTCTCCTATGGACTCTTGCCTTGCTATGGATTACTGGTATGAACATGGCCATCTGCCTAAGGTAGGATGACTTAATGGGGCACTAGAGAACTTTGTATAGGAAAGTGCGAGGAAGATGTATTTTGATAACTGTTACTTATTACCTGCAACTGCTTCAATAAAATACCTTAACTCTAAACTTTGTGTATCCAGGTGGATTATACCTTTTTTTTGGTGGTAAGTGGTAACAGATATCTCCTGATTTTTTTATTATTATTATTATTATCAAAAGAAAACTGGGCCAAAATAGTTTAAAAAATATTCTTTTAAATGTAGCTGCCTATTTTCTCAATTACAGTAAATTAAAATAAATTCTCCTGCTCCCGATGATTGTAGCGATACTACATATTGCATGTGTATGTAAGTGGCTGTTTGTACCCGTAGTACAGCCTAGAAACAAAGGTGCACATTTTTTTTTTATCCTGCCTAAAACACACCGACACTGACGCTGATACTAACTTATTTTTCCTAAATTCCACTCAAAATATGCTGACCTTGACCTTTGACCCCCAACCGTGACTCTCACGCTAACCCTAACAAACCTTAATCGTATTTCTTTCTTTCTTTTTTTATTCTTTATTTTTAGTTTTTATTTGATTTTTTTCTCTTTTTTCACACTTTGATTTGTTTACATTTTTCTTTCCTGCAAGGAGAGGAAGATACAATGTCTCTTCCTCTTCATTCAGAAGAGAAAGCAAACACAGGGAGGAACTCATAGGTGATTGATCACTGTGACAGCCAATCGGAGGCTATCACAGTGATCAGGTGACCAGGAACAGAGAGTCCCAAGTCCAGATCATTAGTATGAGATCCGGGGCTCTCAGTAAGAGCTTGATCTCTGTGCTTGGAGCGAGCTGTGCAGTGCGCTCCCAGCACAAAGATACATACACATATACAGTATGCGGCCTAACTGAAAAAAGCCCACCATGTGGCTGCATATATGTGTGCGGTCAGCAGGATGGGGTTAACTGCTTTAAATGCTTCCTGCCTGGCCACTATCTAAAACAGCCATGCAGGACAAGCATCAGTCAGGGAGAACTTACCTGCATGTATTCCTGCTTGTGCACCTTGTGCACACTGTCGGGGATGCACAGCAGTGTGATCTGTGATCACTACTAGGGATGATCGAATGGTTCGGGTCGACCATCGGTTCGGCCGAATTTAGAACTTTTTGCCCAAAAAGTTCGGAATTCGGCAACCAGAACCGACCAAAATGCAATGGTTCAGGAAATGGGCTTTAAAAGCCCGTGATTGGACCAGAACCATTAGCAAAAGCCAATTGAGGGGGCGGGAGAATGCTAGGAATGTGATTGGAGTGACTAGGGGGTCCCTAGGCCAATCATTAGTGAATACGCCCCCCAGTATATAAGATAGCCCCCGCCAAATTCCTAGCATTGTTATACAGGACATGGAAGAGAGTGGAAGCAGTTCTGTTAATTTTACTTTAAAAGTGTGAGGAAAAGGATATCTAGTGTAGTTAGAGTGCTCTTTTACACTTTAGTTAGATGCAAAAATGTAGTTTCTGTAGGGAAAGTGTGAAGTGTCAGGGTGACCGTAGTGTAGTGTAGGGTTAACTGACTGCTATGGCAGGGTGACCAAACCCTTCCATTTCAGGGTGACCGTAATGTAGTGTAGGGTGAACTGACTGCTATGGCAGGGTGACCAAACCCTTCCATTTCAGGGTGACCGTAATGTAGTGTAGGGTTAACTGACTTCTATGGCAGGGTGACCAAACCCTTTCATACCAGGGTGACCGTAATGTAGTGTAGAGTGAACTGACAGTGACTGCTATGGCAGGGTGATCAAACCCTTCCATATCAGGGTGACCGCTATAGAGAAAAGATAGTTTCTCTCAAGTCACTTTCACTGCAGTAATATGGCTTCGCCCCCGTCAGCATTCTTTTTGGCTGCAGGCGTCTATAGTGATTTTTTGAGGACATGTTTGGAGTCAGGCATGACATCTGAACATGTGTATAGGGGGTATATATACACACACATGTCTGTATATATACACCTGCACATATATAGGTGTGAAAGGAGCAGAAAAAACTACTTGCACTAATGAAATAATTAACACCAATATAGTTACGCTCCTATCACACCTATATATGTCTAGGTGTGTATATACATATAAGTATGTGTGTAAATACACCCGTATACACAAGTTCAGATGTTTTGCCTGCCTCCAAAGAACCAAAAAAATGCCCAAAAAAACGCTAGCGTCAAAAAAAAAAACGGCCAGGTGTGTTGTTGCAGGCATTTATTTGGGTTTTTTGGAGGCAGGCAAAACATCTGAACTTGTGTATAGTGGTATATATACCACTATACACAAGTTCAGATGTTTTTCCTGACTCCAAAGAACCCAAAAAATGCCCAAAAAAACGCTTGCTACTAAACCGGCAAGGTGTGAAAAGCGAGAAGCCACTAACCTGTTCTAAAGGGGTTCTAATACAAACTATCTTTTTTTTATGGTTCTGGACATGCTACAGAGCTGAAAATTCACAGGTACACTTTTTAGACCCCCCCAGATACTAAATCCAAAGAAAAAATATTTTTTTTTTATTTTTTTTTTATTTTTTCAATAATTAGCTCTTTATCAAAAATGACAATTTTTAAGAACTTTTTTTGTGTGATTTTGTGTCTGGGGGGTCTAAAAGGTGTACCTGTGAAGTTTTAGCTCTGTAGCATGTCCAGAACCAGAAAAAAAGATCATATAGGTGTAAAATGAGGGTACCACCATCCCTGCTCTACTGAAAAAGTATCTTTTTTTCTGGTTCTGGACATGCTACAGAGCTGAAACTTCACAGGTACACTTTTTAGACCCCCCAGATACTAAATCCAAGGAAATTTTTTTTTTTTTAATTTTTCCAATAATTGGCTCTCTATCAAAAATGACAATTTTTAAGAAATTTTTTGTGTGATTAATAGTCCCTGGGGTATGACCCAGAACCCTAGGCACTTTTTAGGGGCATTTATTGGGTTTTAGGGCTTCAAAATTGTGTTTTTTGATTACCGAAGTTCGGGTCCCATTGATTTCAATAGGGTTCTGAAATCCGGGCCGAACTTTCGGGAAGTTCGGATGTTCTGGCCGAACCAAACTTTTGAAAAGTTCGATCATCCCTAATCACTACAGGTAAAAGAGTATATATGTGGGCGCTTCCGTGGGGTAGAGCCCTGGATCCAACAGGTTATGTAGATCTGCATGCACTCGGGCAGCACCTGAGAGGAGAAGCGGCTCTGTAGAAATATGGAGACGAACAAGGCGCCTCTAAGTGCAATATAGACCAGTTATTGGAGCATAGAAGGATTACAACAACTTACAAGAAGTTGAAATCAAAACAGCATGTTTTAGAAGCCGGAGGAGCCGATGCTCGGAAATCCAGTGTCCGGGAGACTGCTCCATGTGTTGGCATGCACACAGCATGGTAGGGCCTCCGGTAACCATGCTGGAAGGCACGCAACTGATAGTCAAAAGCGGGTGGGCGGTAACATGTTTTGGTGCATGCGTAGCTCCTTCATCAGACCTCCGCCCGCTGAGAATCTATTGAAACATAGAGACAAATGGGCCTGAAGATGGGAGGGGCTGGATGATTACTTCATGCCTGCTCATCAAAGGACAACAAAGGGAACTAGATGGGACGGACTGGATGATTACTTCCTGCCTGCTTGTCAAAAGACAACAAGGGGGAGGAAGGGCAGGGGAAAGGATGGAGCAGGCATACATATCGGCATCGTATCTGTATCTATCATGATCGATCATATACTGTATGGACAATTTAAATAAGGAGAAAATTTCTACAATTAAAAGGAATAAAAAGGAATAAAACTGAGGGATTAAATCCAAAAATAAATGAGGCAAAAAAGGGGCAAAAAAAAAAAAGGCGGTAAAAAAAAGAAAAGTATTAAAAAAAAAAAGCTGTGTAGAAACTTTATTATGGTCCTAGAATGGCTCTGCATTCGTGTTATTAATCATACATAAACGAAAAATATCTATAAAAGTGACTTCTGGGAGCGGGAAGAATTATAATAAACTATTTATTTCTAATTCTTTGTTTATCCCTCCTGGTGATAGAACATCAAGAGCCAGTAGGCTCAGTATATCCAGTAGGTTTCTCTGCGGCAGAGGCGTAGAAATCTTTCTGCCTCAGGGAAATTAGTGGGGATGGATTCAATAATCCATACTTTTAGACCAGTGGTAGATTTTCCGTGATATTTGGCGAAGTGTCTGGGAACACTATGTTCATCCTTGCCATTCTCAACGGACCAGCTGTGTTCTCCAAAACGCTTTCTTAGAGTGCGTATTGTGCGGCCTACATAACGGAGGCTGCAAGAACAGGACAGACAATATACCACATATTCAGTGGAGCAAGTGTAGAATTCTTTTATGGGATACCTTTTCCCTTTTATAACAAACTCTTTTTGTCCATGACGGATGAAGCTACATGTGAGACATAGGGGTTTTTTATATCGATACATCCCAATGATGGAAAATAATTTTAGTGATGGTGATATATGTTTATTGGATTTTAATTTTCTCTGTGCTATTTTCCCTTTGATATTAGGAGATTTTCTATATGAGAATCTGGGTGTCATTGGTAAACTGTTTTTTAGGTGAGGATCGTGTTGTAATATAGGCCAGTGCTTCCGCATGATATTTTCCATATTTTAATATTACTGAGCATCGGCTCCTCCGGCTTCTAAGACATGCTGTTTTGATTTCAACTTCTTGTAAGTTGTTTTAATCCTTTTATGCTCCGATAAATGGTCTATATTGCACTTAGAGGTGATCTGTGATCACTGTGTCCCTTTTTCTTTCTTATCTTTATTTCTATATTTTTTTTGTATTTTTATTATTGTTTTTTTTCACCTCTTATTCTAATTTCCCTATTTGGTTTTTAGTTTTATTTTCTCTCCTTTTATGTTTTTTTTTTTTTTTTTATCTGTTGTTCTTTATTCCTTGTAGGTACTCCCCTTTTAGGTATTTCCCTTTTTTTCCTGTTTTCAATGTTTGCTTTTTATCTAACCTTTATGGCTATTTTCATTTCTCTCTTTTCTGCCCTCAGAACTCTTTCTGATCTTTCTATCTATTCTCTTGACAGCTGACTCTGTGTGTATTGACGTCCCCCTCTGCACACTGCTGCACAGCTTTGATGCACTTCTTTTTCTCCACACTAGGGGGCTCTGTTCTTTCATTTTGATAGGTCCCACTTCACTATGGTGTTCGGCAGCTGCCGCGGTGTTTGCCATTGCTATGGTAACACTGTGCAGCCCGCCTGAGCCCACTGCCTACATTGCTCACGTGCCAGAGCTTGCTTGCCATTGGAGGCTGCGCTACAAGCCTCCTTGCTGCTAGGATACATTTGTACACTATACACATGGACCTAACGGCCCGCAACTCACTATATACTACCAACTTTTTAAAAAAAACAACCTTTTTAGCTTAATTTAATGACCACTATTCTCCTGAATATATGTTTTTTTTTATTAAAAATTGGATTGTTAATTCTCTGATTATCTATACTTTATGGATACTGTTTAAGCAATAGATGTATATTGGCGGGCCTATGACGTCATTTTGTCACCAGGGGACGGGGCTTAAACACAATTGTTTGCACTGATTGGTGGATTGTTTGTTAAATACTTGTTGGTTTACACTGCACATTGTCACTTGCTCGATGAAGGGGCCCTGCGTGGCTCCGATACGTTGCTACATATCTAATATGTGACCACGGAATAAAACATTAGATCCTTTTGAGGACTTCGTGGTGTGCTGATGACATTTCTTCACTGTGTCCCTTGGACACAGAAGATCACAGATCGGAGTATAGATACAATGGCAATAACACTGTATCATGTGATCGCCATGACAAATCACAATGATTAAAGTAGCAGTAGTAAAAAAACGACTTTCATTTACATGCAGTCTTTGAACTGTGTTAATGAATTTATTGTTTACTGCTGACAGTTGACTCATGACTAGGGTTGAGCGGACACCTAGATGTCCGTGTTCGACGGGTTCGGCCGAACTTTAAAAAAAAGTCCGGGTCCGTGTCCCGGACTTTTACCGAACTTTTCCCGGACACCGAACCCCATTGAAGTCAATGGGGACCCGAACTTTAAGGCACTAAAATGGCTCTAAAACACCAAAGGAAAGGGCTAGAGTGCTGCAAATGGCAGCAAAACGTAATTAAGAGCATGGCAAGTGCTCTGCAAACAAATGTGGATAGGGAAATAACTTAAAACAACAAAAAAAAACAGAAAAATAAAACAATGTTCTTCTTCATCTCTGAAGGACGAGGCCCATATGGAGTAGGAGGGAGGTTGAGGTGGTGGTGGATGTGGCGGTGACATAGGCGTGCGCACAGGGTGTGCTGGGTGTGCCTGGGCACACCCTAATCACCTAGGGCACATAGCATTGCCAGTGAGGAGATGGGAAAGATCTCCCTGGGACCTGCTCTGCTCTATTTCTCCTTGCCTACAGGTACATGGCCCCGATACATTACTCTCCCTGCTGGCAAACACATGCATGTGTATTTCAACTTTGGGGTGCACACCTTAATGCAATAGGCTGCGCACACCTATGGGCGGTGTAGGTGGAAGCGGCGGTGGAGGAGGACCAGGGCCGGATTAAGAGCATCATGGGCTTGGTGCTGAGGATTTTGAAGGGCCTTAAGGGCCGTGCCTTGCCATGCACCCAGAGGAGGAAGGGTGCAGCCATGCATGCCTAATTCAACATGGGATGCTGTCTCTGAAGCCCATAAACACATCCATGCATCGCTAACTGTCCCTCCTTGTCCGGCCTTCACGCTGTGTGGGGAGGTTCTGAGGGTGCTGCCTGGGGAAGCGAGCATAGAAGCCAGACTTCTGTGTTTACAAGTGACAGAAGAGCGGTAACAGTGAATATGGCCAACCCGGGGCCTATATAAAAGGTAGGGGCCTGGAGCTGCAGCTCCAATAGCCCCTACATTAATCTGGCCCTGAGGAGGAGGACGAGGTAGCCAACACTGCTTCTTTTCAAAAATTTTAAATGAGGGTACACCCCAAAAGAGTGAGAAAGAGCAAAAATGGAACAATGGGTGGGTAAGGTCGGTATCCATTGCTATTCTGCATAAGGTACGGAAAAGTCCCGTGGGATCCATGCCTGGTTCATTTTAATGAACGTGAGCTTGTCCACATTGTCTCTGGACAGGCGGCTGCGCTTGTCTGTTATAACGCCCCCAGCCGTGCTAAATACCCGTTCAGATAATACACTGGCTGCAGGGCACGCCAGCACCTCCAAGGCGTAAAGGGCAAGCTCAGGCCATGTGCCCAATTTGGAGACCCAGAAGTTGAAGGGGGCAGACCCGTCATTCACTACATGTAGGCGTGTGCACACATACTGCTCCACCATGTTGGTAAAATGCTGCCTCCTGCTAAGACGTCCAATCTGAGCTGCTGGTGCTGCTGTTTGTTGTGGCGTGCTGACAAAGCTTTTCCACATTTCGGCCATGCTAACCCTGCCTTCTGAGGTGCTGGCGGTGCCCTGGTTGCGTTGGCGACCTCCTCCTCCTCCTCCTCTGCCTTGTGCTTCCACTGTGGCCCCGCTGTCAGATGGGAATGCCAGCAGCATGGCGTCTACCAGCGTGCGCTTGTACTCGCGCATCTTGCGATCGCGCTCCAGTGAGTGAATTAAGGACGGTACGTTGTCCTTGTAACGGGGATCCAGCAGCGTGGCCACCCAGTAATCAGCACAAGTTAGAATGTGGGCAACTCGGCGGTCGTTGTGGAGACACTGCAGCATGTAATCGCTCATGTGTGCCAGGCTGCCCAGAGGCGACGAAAGGCTGTCCTCTGTGGGAGGTGTATCGTCCGTGTCCTCTGTATCCCCCCAGCCACGCACCAGTGATGGCCATGAGCTGGCCTGGGTGCCACCCTGCTGTGAACATGGTTCCATCTCCTCCTCCAGCTCCTCCTCCTCCTCATCCTCCTCATCCTCCAGAACTGTGCCCCTGCTGGACAATTGTGTCCCTGGCGTTTGTGTGTGCAGGAACCCACCCTCGGAGCCCCTTGCGAATGACTGCCCTGAAAGCCTTTGAAATGTTACCTCTTCATCCTCCTCCTCCTCCTCCTCATCCTGTGCCACATCCTCTTCCATCATCGCCCAAATTGTTTTTTCAAGGAGGCATAGAAGTGGGATAGTTAAGCTGAGAATGGCGTCATTGCCACTGGCCATGTTGGTGGAGTACCCAAAACAGCGCAACAAGGCACAATATATGCAAATGTCAAATATGCAAACTATGCCGCAATTTAATGTTTTTTACACCAAAAGGGTGTGTATTGAATAGCGGAATAGGATAAAAAAACTGTGTATCTCACACGTACAAACACAGACTAGGCCCGATTAAATTTTTTCCTACCCTAAAGGGAGGATGAGGAAGAGGAGTATGGAACATGCAGCACCCTCAAATCTTCAGAAGTATGAGATGAACCCCAAAAACTTGGAAAGGTGGATCTCTCTCACACGTACCAACACAGACTATCCCCCAATTTAACTGATCCCCAAAGGTTTTTGATTAAATAGCGGAATAGAAAATATGATCCAAAAAAAGTGTATGTATATCACACGTACACAACCACACTAGGCCCCAATTACTATTGTTTGTACCCCTAAAAGGCTAGATGAGGAGTAGGGGGGGTATGGAACAGGCAGCACCCTCAAACCTTCAGAAGTATGAGATGAACCCCAACAACTTGGAAAGGTGGATCTCTCTCACACGTACCAACACAGACTATCCCCCAATTTAACTGATCCCCAAAGGTTTTTGATTAAATAGCGGAATAGAAAATATGATCCAAAAAAAGTGTATGTATATCACACGTACACAACCACACTAGGCCCCAATTACTATTGTTTGTACCCCTAAAAGGCTAGATGAGGAGTAGGGGGGGTATGGAACAGGCAGCACCCTCAAACCTTCAGAAGTATGAGATGAACCCCAACAACTTGGAAAGGTGGATCTCTCTCACACGTACCAACACAGACTATCCCCCAATTTAACTGATCCCCAAAGGTTTTTGATTAAATAGCGGAATAGAAAATATGATCCAAAAAAAGTGTATGTATATCACACGTACACAACCACACTAGGCCCCAATTACTATTGTTTGTACCCCTAAAAGGCTAGATGAGGAGTAGGGGGGGTATGGAACAGGCAGCACCCTCAAATCTTCAGAAGTATGAGATGAACCCCAAAAACTTGGAAAGGTGGATCTCTCTCACACGTACCAACACAGACTATCCCCCAATTTAACTGATCCCCAAAGGTTTTTGATTAAATAGCGGAATAGAAAATATGATCCAAAAAAAGTGTATGTATATCACACGTACACAACCACACTAGGCCCCAATTACTATTGTTTGTACCCCTAAAAGGCTAGATGAGGAGTAGGGGGGGTATGGAACAGGCAGCACCCTCAAACCTTCAGAAGTATGAGATGAACCCCAACAACTTGGAAAGGTGGATCTCTCTCACACGTACCAACACAGACTATCCCCCAATTTAACTGATCCCCAAAGGTTTTTGATTAAATAGCGGAATAGAAAATATGATCCAAAAAAAGTGTATGTATATCACACGTACACAACCACACTAGGCCCCAATTACTATTGTTTGTACCCCTAAAAGGCTAGATGAGGAGTAGGGGGGGTATGGAACAGGCAGCACCCTCAAACCTTCAGAAGTATGAGATGAACCCCAACAACTTGGAAAGGTGGATCTCTCTCACACGTACCAACACAGACTATCCCCCAATTTAACTGATCCCCAAAGGTTTTTGATTAAATAGCGGAATAGAAAATATGATCCAAAAAAAGTGTATGTATATCACACGTACACAACCACACTAGGCCCCAATTACTATTGTTTGTACCCCTAAAAGGCTAGATGAGGAGTAGGGGGGGTATGGAACAGGCAGCACCCTCAAACCTTCAGAAGTATGAGATGAACCCCAACAACTTGGAAAGGTGGATCTCTCTCACACGTACCAACACAGACTATCCCCCAATTTAACTGATCCCCAAAGGTTTTTGATTAAATAGCGGAATAGAAAATATGATCCAAAAAAAGTGTATGTATATCACACGTACACAACCACACTAGGCCCCAATTACTATTGTTTGTACCCCTAAAAGGCTAGATGAGGAGTAGGGGGGGTATGGAACAGGCAGCACCCTCAAACCTTCAGAAGTATGAGATGAACCCCAACAACTTGGAAAGGTGGATCTCTCTCACACGTACCAACACAGACTATCCCCCAATTTAACTGATCCCCAAAGGTTTTTGATTAAATAGCGGAATAGAAAATATGATCCAAAAAAAGTGTATGTATATCACACGTACACAACCACACTAGGCCCCAATTACTATTGTTTGTACCCCTAAAAGGCTAGATGAGGAGTAGGGGGGGTATGGAACAGGCAGCACCCTCAAACCTTCAGAAGTATGAGATGAACCCCAACAACTTGGAAAGGTGGATCTCTCTCACACGTACCAACACAGACTATCCCCCAATTTAACTGATCCCCAAAGGTTTTTGATTAAATAGCGTAATAGAAAATATGATCCAAAAAAAGTGTATGTATATCACACGTACACAACCACACTAGGCCCCAATTACTATTGTTTGTACCCCTAAAAGGCTAGGAGTAGGGGGAGTATGGAACAGGCAGCACCCTCAAACCTTCAGAAGTATGAGATGAACCCCAACAACTTGGAAAGGTGGATCTCTCTCACACGTAGCAACACAGACTATCCCCCAATTTAACTGATCCCCAAAGGTTTTTGATTAAATAGCGGAATAGAAAATATGATCCAAAAAAAGTGTATGTATATCACACGTACACAACCACACTAGGCCCCAATTACTATTGTTTGTACCCCTAAAAGGCTAGATGAGGAGTAGGGGGAGTATGGAACAGGCAGCACCCTCAAATCTTCAGAAGTATGAGATTGTGTTCACTGTACCCCACAAAGATTGAGTTCACTGCACCCCACAATGATTGTGTTCACTGCACCCCACAAAGATTGTGTTCACTGCACCTCACAAAGATTGTGTTCACTGTACCCCCCAAAGATTGTGTTCACTGCACCCCACAAAGATTCTGTTCACTGTACCCCACAAAGATTGTGTTCACTGCACCCTAAAAGGATGTTGTTCACTGCACCCCACAAAGATTGTGTTCACTGCACCCTAAAAGGATGTTGTTCACTGCACCCCAAAAAGATTGTGTTCACTGTACCCCCCCAAAGATTGTGTTCACTGCACCCCACAAAGATTGTGTTCACTGCACCCCAAAAAGATTGTGTTCACTGTACCCCCCAAAGATTGTGTTCACTGCACCCCAAAAAGATTGTGTTCACTGTACCCCCCAAAGATTGTGTTCACTGCACCCCACAAAGATTCTGTTCACTGTACCCCACAAAGATTGTGTTCACTGCACCCCAAAAAGATTGTGTTCACTGTACCCCCCCAAAGATTGTGTTCACTGCACCCCACAAAGATTCTGTTCACTGCACCCCACAAAGGATTTTGTTCACTGCACCCCAAAAAGATTGTGTTCACTGCACCCCAAAAAGGATTTTGATCACTGCACCCCAAAAAGGATGTTGTTCACTGCACCCCAAAAATGATTTTGTTCACTCCACCCCAAAAAGATTGTGTTCACTGCACCCCACAAAGATTGTGTTCACTGCACCCCAAAAAGATTGTGTTCACTGTACCCCCCAAAGATTGTGTTCACTGCACCCCACAAAGATTCTGTTCACTGTACCCCACAAAGATTGTGTTCACTGCACCCCAAAAAGATTGTGTTCACTGCACCCCAAAAAGGATGTTGTTCACTGCACCCCAAAAAGGATGTTGTTCACTCCACCCCAAAAAGATTGTGTTCACTGCACCCCACAAAGATTGTGTTCACTGCACCCCAAAAAGATTGTGTTCACTGCACCCCAAAAATGATTTTGTTCACTGCACCCCAAAAAGGATTTTGTTCACTGCACCCCAAAAAGGATGTTGTTCACTCCACCCCAAAAAGATTGTGTTCACTGCACCCCAAAAAGATTGTGTTCACTGCACCCCACAAAGGATTTTGTTCACTGCACCCCAAAAAGATTGTGTTCACTGCACCCCAAAAAGGATGTTGTTCACTGCACCCCAAAAAGGATTTTGTTCACTGCACCCCAAAAAGATTGTGTTCACTGCACCCCACAAAGGATTTTGTTCACTGCACCCCACAAAGATTGTGTTCACTGCACACCAAAAAGGATTGTGTTCACTGCACCCCAAAAAGATTTTGTTCACTGCACCCCAAAAAGATTGTGTTCACTGCAGCCCAAAAAGATTGTGTTCACTGCAGCCCAAAAAGATTGTGTTCACTGCAGCCCAAAAAGATTGTGTTCACTGCAGCCCAAAAAGATTGTGTTCACTGCAGCTCACACACAGAAAAATGGATGTGGATCACTGACACCTGCCTATCTCCAATCCCACACCACACAGCAATATCGATTGTAGTTTGTAGAACACAGTTTCCCTAAAATTCAGCAGACTCTGTCCCTAACAGGATTGAGAAGAGATCGTAGATCAGGATTGAGTGCAGACCCCACCCCCCACACAGCAATATCGATTGTAGTTTGTAGAACACAGTTTCCCTAAAATTCAGCAGACTCTGTCCCTAACAGGATTGAGAAGAGATCGTAGATCAGGATAGAGTGCAGATTCACCCCACCCCCCACACAGCAATATCGATTGTAGTTTGTAGAAGACACTGACCCTATAATTCAGCAGACTCTATCCCTAAAATGCCTACAACTCGCCCTGCCTAAACACTCCGACCTGTCCCTCAATTCTATCCGGACACAAATGTTTTTTTCCTGCCTATCTTTCCCTAATCAGCAGCCAGCACGTTGATGTGTGCTCTGTCCCTGATATAAGCAGCATAATGACGCCGCTGCGGCTGCCTCGAACTTATAAAGACTTGGTCACATGCTTCAGACGGCCAATCACAGCTACTAAGACATTTGCAGGCATGGCTGGGATGGCTTAAGGCACACCAGTTAAACGATTGTTGATTGGCTGTTGAAAGCCCGCCATGAAAAGAGCGCCAAAGCATGCAAAACCCGGAAATAAAATGACCGAACACGGATTTTTACCCGAACATACAGTAAAGTGTCCGTGTCCGTGTTCGGGTACAAAAAATCCAATTATTCGGTACGAACACGAATAATACAGTCCGTGTTCGCTCAACACTACTCATGACAGTTTTAAGCAATCACAATGTAAAATAATTAAATAAACTATAATCCCCCTTGCCCCCAGAGCAGTACAGTAGTGAAATGTCACTGTTCTGGTGACAGTATGTAAAAGAAAAAAAAAAATTGTACATACTATCATCAAAACAAGTTCAGTGTCACTGTGGTGACATACCCCCTGTGCAGTGACCATGTGCAATGGCTGGCTAATCTGATATCACTGTATATCAGTGCCACCAGCAATTGTCTTTGATCACTGCCACAGCAGTACAATTTCACCAGACCAGTGCTGTCAGTCAGTGTCCTTAATCACAGTCACACCAGTTAGTGTCCCTGATCACCAAAATACCAGTCACAGTATCTCTAATCACCACCACACCAGTCACAGTGTGCCTGATCACTGCCACACCAGTTACAGTGTCCATGATCACCGTCACACAAGTTCCAGCATTCATGATCACAGCTACACCAGTCATAGTGTTATCCTAAAGACTTGTTCACATGTACAATGCTCTCTGAAGAGTGATTTGTGTTTGGATTGCTCATCAGAGAGCATTTGACAGGTGGTGAGAAGGCATGGTATTGCCTCCTTACTGCCTGCATTAACCACTTGGACCCTGCACAAGCATCCGCATTCACTTGAATAGGTCATGATCAGCAGGCATAAAGGGGCTATAATTCCTGCCATGACTGCAAAGAAAAGCATAGCAGCCATGGAATGCATAAAACCTTGGCTGCTGCCTCTGGTAAAAGCAAGGTTCGACGTTGAGGTTTTACTATCCCCTAACATTATTTGTGACCGAGCCCTGACAGGGCAGCCAGACCAGTTTAGCTAGAATCAGCGCTCCTGATTGCCATTACACAAAACCAGTGCAGCCAGCAGTTTTCCTTGCTTATTCTCTTTTTATTAAATCCTAATGAGAAAAGATAACTGTATAGGGCTATTTACTAACGTCTACACAAAATTGTGAATAAATGAATTGAATGAATTAAAGGTAAACTTTAGCAAGACACTTTGTTCTTGAGAACAATGTAATAATGAATGAAAAATATAGGAGCAGAAATTAGGAATAAAAAAAAGAAAATTAATTAAAAAAAATATATGAAGTATTGATCAGAATTCAAAAAGAATGAAAGAAAAAGAACCTTGGTATATCCAGAGAAACTAAAAAAAAGGAAAAATTGCATAATGATGGTATGGATGATGGCATAATGATGGATGTCAGAGAGAAAGTGACTATGTATTAATGTATGATCAATATTGTCAAAAAAACTCTTAGATAACTCATGGAGAGAGAGAGGCACTAGAACAACTATAGGTGACTCATAATACAAGATGGAAACTATTCATAATAATGTGTGAGATCCCATTTACAGTTTAAACCTCTGAAGATGTGAGTATCAAGCTTAAATATCCAGTATACCTCCCTCCTACAAAGGAGGGAGAAAGGATTGTCAAGAGGAGGGCAATCAACCCTCTCCACAATTTGTAGTTTTAAAGACTCTGTATTTTCATGATGAAATTGGTTAAAATATCTGCCTATATTAGTGTTTTTGTTCTAATGTCCAAAAAAATTATCCCTCATTCTCTCACTCAGTCTTCTAATTGTCCTTCCTACATACTGGGTATTGCATTTTATTTATGTGATCAGGTATATAGTAAACCTAGTGTGGCAATTAACAAATTGTTCAATGGTTAGGGCAAAACCATTGGAGCAGAAGGTGACCCTATGGGGGGTCACCCAGGTGGCTACAACTCAAGATCCTTGGTGCTCCGCATCTGTACATGCCAGTGGCGTTAGGCCATAGATGCATAGATGCCCCTTGTTTCTGTATATAACATTTCTCATTGAATAGCAAAAATGTGATGTAAAAGGTAAGATACACCTTCTAAGATAAACCGCTTGAGTTCAGATGAATACTCCGTGTATAGGTCCATATGATGTTTTAATGATTGTAGACCAAGATTGTGGGGAATGCTGGAGTAAAGGGATCTGACAGCGCAGGTCTTTGTCTTAATCCCACGAAACCCTTCAAACTCTTGTATGGTACAATTGGTGTCCCGTAGATGAGAAGGTATTCTGGAGACTAAGGATTGTAACAGGGTGTCCATGAGATTACCAAGTGGTTCACGTGTGAAACCTATACTGGCCACAATGGGCCTGCCATTAAGTGACACAGAGGGGGAAACTTCGATCCCCTCAACATCTATTTCAGCTACAAGTGGCCATGACAGAAAACTGGAACTTAAGGACACTTTTTCTAAATATGATGGCGACTCACAGGTGTCAAAAAAGTCAGGAACCCCCAAAGAGAAAGGGGATCACAACAAGTCATAAATAAGAAGAGAATAAAAAATGTTTTGTATTGATACATGTCCCCCAGGGCAGTATCCAGACCCCCATGCCCTTTTTAGAGCCAATACCTTTAACTTCAAAATGGGGACATTTGATTTTTCAAGTTTGGGTCCCATTTACTTTAATAGGGTTCGACAGTTCGACATTCAGGTCAGAACTTTTTCTTTGTTTGGGAGTTCTGGTGCAAACCGAAACAGGGGAAGTTCGGTCCATCTCTACATGATAGTATACTCCACTCTCCTCTTTTCTTTATCTGGGGCCTGTGCTCTATTCTGGGGGCCATAGATGATGTCATATGTAATTATGATGTAAGTCACTGTTGCCATGTATGAGAATTTTCCAACTGAAGCAATGTGATACTGTTGAACTATAATACTTCGTATTTACTTCCAGTGTGGTACTTCCCTGAGGAAGAACATATTGTAAATTGGCGTTCGAAATGCGTTGGGTGATTCTGGATGGAAGTTTACTGTGGGGGGTTCACCTTTATGACAGCAAACAACAACTGGATGTACCACATATTTTGAAGTATAATTATGTAATGTTGACCCTCTTTTCACTGTTTTTATAGATGTAATGCTTTATAAAAGATAATCAACTGTGTTCTTGTACTCCGTAATTGAGGTTTTTATGATATGTAATGGAAGAAAATAATTATATTACCAAAAGTACTGGGATGCCTGCCTTTACACGCACATGAACTTTAATGGCATCCCAGTCTTAGTCCGTAGGGCTCAATATTGAGTTGGCCCACCCTTTTCAGCTCTGAAAGCTATGGGAATGTTTGACCATTCTTCCAGAAGCGCATTTGTGAGGTCAGGCACTGATGTTGGAGTCAAGTTCCTCCATCCAAGACTCGCTCATGCATGTCTTTATGGACCTTGCTTTGTGCACTGACATGCAGCTAGAAGGGGAAGGGGCAAACCCCAAACTATTCCCACAAAGTTAGGAGCATAAACTTGTCCAAAGTGTCTTGGTATGCTGATGCCTTATGAGTTCCCTTCAGTGGAACTAAGGGGCCAAGCCCAACCCCTGAAAAACAACCCCACACCGTAATCCCCCCTCCACCAAATGATTTGGACTAGTGCACAAAGCAAGGTCCATAAATACATAGATAAGCGAGTTTGGGTGGAGGAACTTGACTGGCCTGCACAGACATTCCAGGGACAGGGTTCTGCTCAGCATGTAGAATTTCTAAGGACAGATAAGCAGAGGGCACAGAGGGACTATCAGGAATAATGAGTCACAAATACAGGGCTCAGTGACAACATCTGGTTGGAATAGATTCACTGGCTGCCAGATTTTGCAGAGACTGGTCATATATCAAACAGCAGGTGGAATTAGTGCAAGAATCAGGTAAGAGCAGACCATCAGTCATTGGGACCAAAGTTTAGCTTTGCAGTCATAGCAAGTTAGGAGCAGTTTAGCTGTCTGTAGAATGACAGAGTAACAGATCAGCTTTACAGCTGATCCATGGCACTGCTATTGACAGACTGCATCATATATGTCATTTATGATTATGCCCATTGTTACTCATATCTTATAAACTCTATAACCCCATTAGGGATCTTTGCTAATCCCAATAACCAAAGTACTGTATGCATGCACAAAAATGCCACCATCTATTATTATAACAATGAGTTACAACCACTATAGAAAACGTAAAGCTACAATGAGCAGTGCACAAGGTTGTCCAATGGAGGACACCCAAATAACATGGGTGGAGGTGATGGAGGTAAAGACTTCAAGCAAAATTTAGGATCACCTACCCATTTTGCTTGAAGTCTTTACCTCCATCATCTTCAGTAAGAGTCCATCGTTATTTTATTATCACATTGTCAAGTTCCATTTGGAGGCTCTTTTTTGTTGATTACATGGTAAGAGGCCATTCACTACGCTGTGACAACTGTAACTTGAAACCAGTCACCATTTTCACTGTGGACTCATCACTGAACACAACATTTATTTGCACATGTTTGATTATGGACTTTAATTTATGAATTGTATTTTGTTTTCTAAGTCCTCCATTGGACAACCTTGTGCACTGCTCATTTTCGTATTTACACGATTTGAATGGTTTACACATTATCACAATTTGAAACGCAATACTTTTCTATTTACAATATACTGTATACTGTAGCTCAATAACCACAAGATATACATCATTATTAAGATACAAGTGATTTATAGATATTTGCACATCTAGATATAGTCAACGTGCTGTACAGTATATGTCTAGATCAAAAAAAGGAGGTAAAGGACTCAAAACACAATTACATAAACACAGCAAATGAAATCCTATGTTGAAACAATAAAGTCTAAGCCAGCTTTGCACACCCTAGTCAACCCTCCAATTAGTGCCTTGTCCATCTTTAAAGCTGAACTCTAGGCATTTTAGTTTACCTGTAAAATGTGCTGGCATACTGTGAGTTAGGTACAGTGATGTGTATGCCACCCCATGGACTTATCTCTTTGTTCCACTGACAGTTTTATGGAGCACTGCGAGCACAGTTTTTGCTACACTCTCAGAGCTCTAACAGGAGAAATGCTGCTTTCTCACACACAGCATCTCTGTCCTCACCTCTCTTCTGCTTCCCATTCACCGGAGCCTTTGTATTTTGTGAATTTGTTTACATAACACAAAGTGCTATGTGACTGGGCAGGAGGAGGGAAGGGGCAGCACAGCTGCATGTGACTTTCTGAAGTTTCTTGTGCTGAGACCAGAAAATTGGATTGAATATGCTCCCTGTGTTCCATAAAGATGTAAATTGTAAATAGGACCTTTAATTTCTAATGTAAGCAAAGAGCAGGTGCTCTGGTAAAGGAAAGCAGAAGATGCCAAGCTTTTAAGAGTCAGCTTCAGTGCTTTTTCATTTCTACTGCTTTACAGTTAGAGAATGGATTGGTTCACGGTGCCTGCAACTACAGAGGTAGGCAGGGTGATATCTTAAAGCTTAACACCTGCTTGTTATAAGATATACTTGAATGCTTATAGCCTTGCATGAGGTTAATGTAAAAACTTCAAAATGTGCTTGAATCTATTTAAATGCTTTATAATTGTAATGGAATACAAACATGTGTTGTACAAACTGCTTCTACAGATTAAGTATGTTTTTGTAGACTTCACCTATAGAATAAGACATATAACAGGATGGCTGAATGATCAGATAGAGAGTAACCAAATTAATTTTAAGTCAATGATGCAAAACAGGGTCAGACTAGAAAATTGTGGAAAAGTGTGGCCTCCCTTACCTGCTGAGAGAGAAGAAAAGAAACCAATTTTCCATGAGAGTGTCCAGGAACCCATTGAAAAGGAGCTACAAGGACCTGAACCTATATCTGAAAATGGTGGGTCAATAGGTTCTCCACTACAGACATACTAAGGCAGGCTTTGGTGTGGTTACATTGGTTCATTTATCTGTTTTAAGGTGTGTTTGACATATTTCCAATTCATTTAAATGAGGGATTAGTAATTCCTGATCTAAATATAGTGGCGTGCTGTTAATTAATCTTGGTTTGCCTTTTTAATCAATAACATGTACCTACAAGATTATTGCATTTTCAAAATTTTCCAATCGCTCCTTTGCCAGTTCAAGATTTATTGAAATATAATTTAATATACGATCAAGAAGAGTTGTGATGCTCAGCGTCCTGGCAGGAACAATTTTTACTACATTAATTTACATAGGTAGTGCTAAGGGGACACTCATATCAATCTTTACTTTAGACCATAGCATGCTTGGGACTGCCTCTGTCCATGGTAATATCTCATCTGAATTCTGATATCACACAAGAGTAGTAAATAAGTATTCCACATGTTTTTAGCAAGTTGACATATTTTATTGCTTTACTTTAAAAATATGAGTGCGGGAGAAAAATTAACTCAACCAGAGCTGTACAAGTGCAGGGGAAAGATGAATTCAGCCAGAGATGTATATTTTATCTTTTCTATTGATCATAGACTTGATAATTGTCTAAATGAATATTTAATACATGAATACATCGCCATTAGGCTAAGTGAAAATCCATACAAGTTGATTTACAAGCTTTAACGTACAGGCACCAATAATTTCTAAAGAAGAATAACCCATTTAAGAGCGCTGCGGACATATAAGTCAGTGTGTATAAATTTCAAATAGGTCCATTTCATTTTTGCCACATAATCTGTTATATATATTTTATTATATATATATATATATATATATATATATATATATATATATATATATATATATACAGTATATTCTAAAATATTCATGAAGCAGACCCATAATTAAAAGTCCATGATGAACAATATATACACTATATTGTCAAACATATTGGGACGAGCCCTTTCCTGTTACAGCTGGTGGCGAACATGGCTAAAATTAAGGCCCGAGACCTGCGTGGTAAGAAGAAGGAAGAGCTATTGAAGCAGTTGGATGACCTCAAGGTTGAACTGTCACAACTCATATTTGCTAAGGTAACAGGAGGAGCTGCTTCTAAGCTGTTGGAAATCTGTTTTGTTCGCAAGTTCATCGCCAGAGTTATGTGATCAGTCAGACACAAAAAAAAAACCTGAGGAAATTTTACAAAGGGAAGAAGTATAAGCCTTTGGATTTGAGGACAAAGAAGACCAGGGCTCTCAGACACAGGCTGAACATGCATGAGGAGTCTTTGAGGACTAAAAAGCAGCAAAGAAAAGGATGACTGTACACCATGTGCAAATTTGCTGTCAAGGCATAAGTCTCATGTGCTAATAAAATGTGTTCAGTTAAAAAAAAAAAAAAAGGATTAGGACGACTGCCTTTACATGAACATGAACTTTAATGGCATCTCAGTCAAAAGCCCCGTACACACGTAGCGATTGTCGGCCGTAAATATTCGGCCGATGACTGATCGGCCGATTGTAGGCTTGTTAGTTTGATGCTTCCGACAGCCGAACAGAATCGGGTGTGCAGGCATTAAATTTTTTGTTGGCCAACACCAGAACGGCCGATTGTTCGCCAGTCAGTACAGAATTCGGCCGACAAACAGCCGATTAGCAAGACTGGGCATGCTCAGAGAAGAAAAAACACATGGAAAGTTAACCATCACATGACATCACTTCTGCAGTCGGCTGTTGTTGGCCGACAAAATTCATGTGCAGTCTTTTGCAGTTTTCAGCCGACAGGACAGCACCGGACAAAAGACGGCCGATCGTTCCGCCGACATTCGGTACGTGTGTACGGGGCTTTAGTCTGTAGGGTTCAATATTGAGTTGGCCCAACCGTCGCAGCTATAACAGCCTCAACTCTTCTGGAAAGGCTGTCCACAAGGTTTAGGAGTGTGTCTATGGGAAAGTTTGATCATTCTTCCAGACATGCATTTGTGAGGTCAGGCACTAATGTTGGATGAGAAGGCCTGGCTCCCAGTCTGCACTCTAATTCATCCCAAAGGTGTTCTATCAGGTTGAGGTCAGGACTCTTTGTAGGACAGTCAAGTTCCTCCACCCCATATTTACTTATCCATGTATTTATGGGACAGATTTGCTATCTTGTGGACAACCTTCTCACTATAAGAGCTGAAGCTGTTGTAGCTGCAAAGGGTGGGCCAGCTCACCCTTTATTATTATTAGTATTATCAGGCTCAGGGCACACAGAGCCTGATGAAGGAGCACGCATGCTCCGAACGCGGGCTTCTCAGCTGCCGGATGTAACGTCACCTGTGCCTCTGCACAGACCCGGGCGCCATGGAAACAGCTATGCCGACTGATAGACACTGACAGCCATCAGCCTATTTGTCTCAGCCGCATCTATCCATTACCAGAAATTCTGCAGACGACCCATTACATTCACCATGCTGGCATACCATTTACCTTTGTGAGTGCAAAATTTCTTTTAACCCCTATTAAACTTTGTATGCTACACTCAGTAGGCACTGCTTTCTTGCTTCTTCTTACCATGTAGAACCTCCCCTTGCTTCAGCCGGCAGCCACTGAGTAAAGCCTTGTTCACTTGGACTACTACCATTGTTGAGAATTGGAAACTATCCTGGATTCCTCCATTACCCACTTTATCCTCATCAGCTGTCCAATCTTACATTGCATATATATTGCAGTTCTGTCCACACTAGCAGAGCACCATAATATTGTTGTTGTTAGGACCATGGTTGCGACAGGTGCACATGAGCGCGCACATGGCACGCGCACCAAGTGGAAGCAGAAATGCATCATGGGGGGTGGAGTCTGCAACCACTTGACTAAAGGATTGAAGCCAGCATCCTCCCAGGCTTTCCTCTGCTACCTGGAAGCTGCAGCTGTGGACAGGGTGGCTAAGGGACACAGAGCAGACTCCCCTCTTTTCTCTGGGGCACATAAGAACACATAAGAACACCACCAGGGAAAGGCACTGGCAGCTGGGTGGTCCCCCAGGGGGTTTTATCTGTTCGCTGCTGTATGTTTATGCTGGCGTGTCCTTTTAGCTGAGTGAGATTGTCGGAATGGCACAGACCCTTTTATCTGTCAGGAGCGTGTAGCACTATTGCTTCTTGATAGGTGCTGGTCTCCTTCTAGCATCCTACTTTTGGCTGTGATGCATTCTTCCAGTCGGACTGTCCATCTGTAGGTGATTGATGCAGCCAGTCTCTGGATGGAGACCAAACCTGATTTAAGCCAACCAAGCCTGCAGTCTCATGTTTGCAATAGCATTTTTAACACATGCTCCAATGATGACTTGGATAAATATATTCAAAAGATTTCTGGTGGTAAAAGCTCTTACCGCTCAAGAAAAAGGGCAAGCATTCAGCATATAGAGGTTTTTCCCCTCCCGCTTCCGGCTTCACTTCATCTAGGCAGTCCATTTGGCTTTCCCAGATGGGTGGGTCCAGGGGAAGAATGCTGGGCCAAGAATAAAAGAGGTATTGGTCCCCCAAGTCAGTTAAATCAGAATCCAAGTACTTTTCACTGTTAAGGGGCGCCCCCACTGATTCAGATGGGTAAAAGGCTGTGGCCTTTTGCAGAAGCCTGACAGGAAGTGATTTTGGACAATTGGCTCCCATCAACAACCTCTCACAGGTACAAGTTGGAGTTTTAAACCTTATGTAATGAAATGTACCTGCAGATCAGCAGTAGAGGGCATTCGATTGTCTGCTGGCACAGGGGGTAATCAGGTCGGTGATTAAAAGTTCCTTGGATTTTACTCCAGTCTATTCATGGTCCCAAAACTGAATGGGGATGTGAGACCTCAAAGGTCTAAACAAGTTTCTCAAGGTTCCATCATTTTGTATGAAGTCAGTTCATTCAGTGGAAGCCTTGATTCAGATGGGAGACCTTCTTGTGTCAGTAGACATAAGAGAGGCATATCTCCATATCCCAATTTTTCCCGCATATCAAAGTTTTCTTGTAAGACCAGCCCCTTTAAAGGGCAGGGCCACAGCTCCTTGGACATTCACAAAAGTGTTTGCCCAAATGCTGGGCCTATAAGGGCTCAGGGGGTATGCATCCTCAGGTATCTAGATGACCTTTTGCGAAGAGAACAGTCAGCAAATTGACTAAAGTGGTTCTAAAGGCTTGAGGTTTTTTACCTTTATGCACTAAACTGAGAATCTTCTGAAGTGGGATGGGTAATATAGGGGTACTTCCTGTCTGTGTTTTCTGCCAGAGTCCATTCACATATAGGCGGCGCATTACCCAGGTAGCAATGATTTATGGCCTGCTCTGTGTCCCATAATGTACTGCAAGAAATTGATTTGGCAGACTTGGTGGCCACTGAGAAAGGTCTTAGGGAGAAATACCTTAAAAAATGGTTTTACAGACACTAATTTGTCTACTTTGAGAAGTACAAAAATCTGTTGCATTAAATCCCTATACTGGAGAATATAATGATTGATCCCCGTGCCCAGAAGGACTGGTTGGCAGTTTGAATGGTTTCCTGGTCCCCTTCCCTTTAACTCCCCCCTCCCCCCCCCCTTTTTTTTTTTGCTCTTATTCTTTCTCTTTCTTTTCTATGCTGTTTTTTTTTTTTTTTTTCTGACTGCATGACTTCTTGGATCACTTTTGTTCTCCTTCTCATTTATAAAAACGGTTTCTACCGTGAAAATTGATACACGAGATACGGAGACTCCCTAGACCCCGGTATTCCAGATCATACTTTGGTATACATGTTTGCCTCTTCTATACACACTGGCTTTATTGGTGTAAACTCATTTATGGCAATGTATCATTTCAGATCTGCCTATTTTATGGTTTCTGTATTTACCGCATGTTATCCTGTAACTTTTCATTTACAGATTTCAAATACACTGCCATCTTAGTCACTTCTTACAGGCTGATGTCTTCCCTCATCAGCCATTGGATAGCAGCTGATGATGTAACTCCTGAACATGTGCACTGGAGTTTGAGGGCACCCCATTCTCTGTATTTTACAGAAAAAGGGAGAGTACAAAGCACTGCACTGCAGGCAAAAAAAAAATATGAAGTTAAAAGGGAATGAATTTGTTTGCAGAAGACATGTAAATTATCTGCCAAAAACACTACCTCCTAGCATTTTTTTAAGGGTGTGTTTCCGCTTTAGCAGTTTACCCAGCAAGTGAATATATCCACTAATGCCTACTATTAAAATATTTAATTTTTACAAAAGTTATATTTATAATGATATTTCACTACAATAACATCTACAACAACAAAATCTTACCTTACACACAAATGTAGCAATGTAGCAGTTTATCTTTACTGTTATTTTAACAATCAGCAAATGAGGAGATGATTTAGCCTGGTGAATGTAATTACCTACAACATTATTTATGTTCTATAAAGTCTAATTAGGTTTAGTTTACAATTATGTTTTGTTAATCATGTGCACTTTATATTAATTATGAAAGACAGCATTTGAAGAGTGTCTTCTGGAATTTCTTATACCTAGGATCTATTATGCATTTGAATAACTTTACTAAGTTTTGAAGACTCTTTATACCCTGTGACATTGTATGCGTGTTGTAGAGAAAACAACTTTCCCACAATTTATCTAATCAAGTCCTGTGCTCCAAATTTCGGGGGTTAGATAATCCAATCTGCCATTCTTTTTTACTTTTTTTTTTCATTTCTTTTTTTTTTTTTACAATAATATGTGTATTCAAAAGTTTTAAAGAGAACAATGGTACAGAACAGAAAAAGGGAAAGTATCAAAAGCATGGGAAGACAATGCTTTGTCATAGAATAGCCATTCATACACTGGAAACAATCAAGTAGCACTTACAGTATGGATCTTTTTTGAATAATATTGCTTTAAGTACAAGTCCACCCAAAATGTTTTTCCTAGTTTTAGGTAGGGTAGGGAAGGGTTAGAATCTATTTCATGTTTTTTCTGATATCCCACACTCCATCAGAGAGGTTTTTGTTCCGCTTCCTTTCCTGATGGATTCCTTACTAGAAAGAAAGTAAATTTATCTCTCCAGCTGCAAAAAAATACGTTATTAAACATCCTATTCTTTAGTAGAGAAGGAAAATGTTAAACCCTCTATCTGATTTTTATTTTTGTACGTGTTGCTATTTTAGCTTTTCCTTACTTCCTGTCTGGAGAAACTATTGTCAGCACGCCAAAAAGTGAAAGGAAATATCTCTAATGAAGCCCTGGTTAACAGGAAAAATCTGAATACGGGGTCTAAGTATTCCCCACTTTCAAACTAGCAAAAAGTTTTTATCTTAAGATTTACTTTAAGATATTTTATTCATGGGTAATGCTTTCTGTGGTATCTAAACAACTTAACAAATAAAAATATACAGTAAAGAATGCTAGTGCCTTGTTTCCTTTTTTCCGGGGTTAATTTTTATTGTAGTGCAGTAATTGAAGAAATTGACTTTTTGTAATATTTAAAAAAAATATTTGTGGCATTGAAGTGGCAGGCTCCCCGCATAAAATATCATTATTTGAGGACGATATCTTGCTGTCCCTTACTTCGCCTAGAATTTCATTGCCCAACCTTCTGGCTTTGCTGGATGAGTTTGCTGTTTTCTCGGGCCTGCATATCAATCCTGCCAAATCGAATGCGATGTCAGTTACTTTGCCTCCTGAGGATGTGGTGGCCCTTCAAGCAGCCTTTCCTTTCAAATGGCACCCTGCTTTACCCTACCTGGGTGTTAAACTATCTCCTACGTATGAAGGTCTTTATGCAGTTAATTATTCACCTCTCTTTCGCCACTTGACAACCCTGCTTTCTTCTTGGTCTCACCTTTCCTTGTCTTGGTTTGGTAGGATCACAGCCGTTTGTATGACCTACCTTCCTAAACTATTGTACTATTTCCGCGTGTTACCGGTTTCCGATCCCCTCTCATATCTTACGTATTCATCAACGCAAGATTCTGAAATTTATTTGGGGTTCTTCTAGACCCCGTATCAATAAATGCGTTCTGTATGCTCGGAGGATTTCTGGGGGGTTCTCGGTTCCGAATCTGAAGGCATACTACACTGCGGCATCGATAGCCCCTCTCTCTCTTTTACACGACACGTTCCAATTGCCACTATGGGCCACGATTGACCTAGTGGATGCCAGCCCAGTCCCCCTTTCTTCTATCCCTTGGCTCCCTCCTAAATTTGGACCGCCGGATTTGCGCCCTAGCCTCCTTCACTCTCTCCGCCTCTGGGACTCCGTCAAGTACTCAGCCAATTTGATTTCACCCCACTTATCTTTACTCTTCCCTTGCCCTATGTTTCCGCCTGGTCTTGCTAATCCAGGTGCGTTTTCCTGGTGGACTGACCATGGCTTTGTGGACGTCCACTCGTTATTTACCCCCACGAGGATACTTCCTTTTGGGGCCCTCCGCTCCTCGCACGATATACCTTTGCGGGAACATTTTCGTTATATGCAACTCCATAATTTTCTTCAGCAACTCATTAAACATAGACCTTTACCCTATATGCTTACGCCATTTGAAAGCCTCTGTAGGGCACGGCCCCACTCGCCGGGACTCATATCCCTCCTATATGCCTCCATTATTGCCTGCGATACACCCCCTTTCACGGTCTATCACTCTAACTGGGAACTAGAATTGGGGGGCGGGTTGGACAGGGAAGACTGGCGGCACATGATGGCGGCTCTCTCTAAGTGTTCCCGAAACGTCTTGATTCTGGAAAATGCTTATAAGATATTTTACCGGTGGTACTATACTCCGGCTAGACTGGCTAAATTTATACCCGCATATTCCCCCCTGTGCTTCCGGGGATGCGCTCAGGAGGGGACCATGGCACATATTTGGTGGACATGCCCCAAGGTGCGCAGACTGTGGATTAGGATTTATGCCTTGCTCCATAATATTTTTCAAGTCACCCTGAAGAAGGACCCGTATGAGGCACTCTTGTGTAAACCTATACCTGACTTGACTCGTACACAACGTCAGTTGGCTCAGCATTTGTTTACAGCTACGAAATTGACCATTGCCCGATCTTGGAAGACCCCGTTGCTTAGTTTTGAGGCGGTCAAGAACCATATGAATGATATTCTCATTATTGAAAAGTTGACTGCGATAGTTTCTGACTCCCACGCTAAGTTTCTTAAGGTGTAGGACCCCTGGATCTCGAACGTTGCCCCTTCCAGATTCCAGACCACCCTTCTCTCTCTTTAAATGCCTCCTGGACGCACGCCCCGCAGGACTGGTCCCCCCCCTTCCTTTTCCCCACCCTTTCTTTAGTCTTCCTCCATTGTCGTTTCTCTCTTTGTTTGTCCTACTTTCTCACTCCTTCTTTCTCTCTTTCCTTTGTCTTTTAATGTTGTTTTCTTTCCTGGCTTGGTACTCTCAGGCCCAGCCTCTGTTTGCTCATTGGAACGTAATAGAACTTTTCCTTTTGATAGTCTTCCTGTATTGTGAAACACTAGGGGACTTTAGGTCCCTATCTATGCATTTCCGCTTGTTGATACTCATTATCTGGTCCGTGATGTTTCCCGGTTGGCTCACGCCCTATGTCTGTATCATGTTTTGCTGCTATCTGTTCCCCTGCTTCCATTTTCTTTTATCTAATTGTACACATATACCATGTTTTTGATGTATGTTTATGCCTCTTCTTAAAATAAAAACTTTTGTACAAAAAAAATAAAATAAAAATATTTGTGTACCTCTTAAAAAATATACTAGCACAATACACAAGGTTTATAAAATGATATCTCTGTAATAAGGTTCTAGTATGCCCCTTGCTCACCCATAGCCTGGTGCTAAATGGCACTGGGTCCTGATGTAATGTTCCACCAGCGCATGTGTTAGGGGTAGGTGTAACTTACTTGTCTTCTATTGATATCTGATGTTTTTAGATGCCAAGGAGTTTTTAATTTCTTTTTTCTTTTTTTTTTTTTTTTTTGGTCTTACCAGTATCCAATAGGAGTCATAGTCATTTTTTTATTACAGGATGCATTTTTCCCCAGATATACTCATTTGATCACAGCATATTATGCCCTCAAAGTGCTTGTAAAGGTACAAGATGTTTTACCTAATGCATTCTCTGCATTAAGGTAAAAAACCTTTAAAAATCTGCTTACTCTTATACACTTACCCAAGCTTATCTTGATACAGAGTTGTGGCTTTTCTATCCTCTATCTCTTCTCACTGGAGACTTAGCAGCAGTGGGAGCCATTGGCTCCTGCTGCTGTCAGTCAAACCAGTTAATAATAAAATATTTGTTATTTAAAAAAAATAAGAACCTTTACAATCTCTTTAAATAAAGACCAGGTCCCGCAGGTTTCCTTTACCAATCTCTTTGTTCGTTTTTCTTACTTACCATGCATTACAGTAGCTCACCTCCCAGAGTCTTTTAACTGCCACCCACCTGAATGCTTTTGATTAACCAAAAGGTGCCTTCTGGTTACTGAATTTGCTATCCTTCTATCACTAAAACATGAGTCAATAGGAAGCCAAAGTTCTTTTCCAGAGCCAGGAAAAAAAAAAATCAATGCATACCAATAAAAATCAATTTTTCAAGCACCAAGCATACCCAATCCCCTACTGTCCCACTGTCCAGCTAGATTTGAAAGGCATGCTGAACAATCAAGTAGCAGCAGGTATTACTTTAAGCAGGATATGTCCTGCCCAGTGATGGTAGTAACTGCGTTTAAGTAAACGGCGTTACTTAACGCAGTTACTTTAGAGGGTAACGAGTAATCTAACTGATTATCCGTCCCCTCCCTGTAACGCCGTTGCCGCCTCTTTCGGCTGCGTTACCGCAATTACATCTACTGCCACTAGATGGCAGTAGATGTAATTGTAATTCCCCCTTTCCTCTACGACCGATGTCCGCAGTACTGGAGAGAGAGGAGGAGGAGACTCAGACTGAGAGAGGCGAGCGGCAGAGAGAGCACAGCGCGCCAGGCCCAGGAGGAGGGCATGCCAGAGCATGCGGCGACCCATTGCCACTTTGCCAGCCTGGCCAGCCATATAGATTAAATAAGTATAAAAAATATAGTCCAGGACCAGGACTCCAGGGCAGCAGGAAGTCCACCACCAGTCCACCACCGCACACAGCCAGCCCAGAAGAGAAGAGAGAGGCGTAGACAGACAAGCCTGGAGGAGGACGGAGCCAGATGGACCCGGACCACAGTGTGCCAGTGCCTAGGCAGGCAACACCACCACCAGCAGCCATCATCACAGCAGGTACCAAAAAACAAAAACCTCACAGTCACAGACTCAGTCACAGTTAGGAGTCAGGACTCAGACCCCCACTGCCACCACCACCACCACCACCAGTGTGCCACACCACAACCACCAGTGTGCCACACCGCCACCACCAGTGTGCCACACTGCCACCACCACCCCCAGTGTGCCACTCTGCCACCACCACCAGTGTGCCACACCGCCACCGCCACCACCAGTGTGCCACACCACCACCAGTGGGCCACACCGCCACTACCAGTATGCCCCACTGCCACCACCAGTGTGGCACACTGCCATCACCACCACCAGTGTGCCACACCACCACCTCCAGTGTGCCACACTGCCACCACCACCACCAGGGTGCCACACCACCACCATCAGTGTGCCACACTGCCACCACCACCACCAGTGTGCCACACTGCTACCACCACCACCACCACCAGTGTGCCACACCTTCATCACCACCACCAGTGTGCCACACCGCCACCACCACCAGTGTGCCACACCACCAGTGTGCCACACCGCCACCACCACCACCAGTGTGCCACACCACCACCACCAGTGTGCAACACCGCCACCACCCATGTGCCACACCACCACCAGCCAGCCACTCCAGGCAGCAGGTACCAAAAAAAAAAAATACAGTTACTCACACAGTCAGGAGGACTCACAACTCAGACCCCCCACAGTGTGCCACACCGCCACCACTATCAAAGATCTTATAGAACATAATTGCATTATAGAATAGTAAAAAAAAAGTCAGTTACTTTGCTGAGTAACTAATTACTTTTTCAATGTGGTAACTGAGTCACCAACTCAATTACTTTTTGGGAGAAGTGATTTGTAACTGTAACTAATTACTTTTTTAAAGTAAGATGAGCAACACTGGTCCTGCCCATTGCAGAATGCCATGAAGAGATCTTAATGCTCTTAGTTTCAGTAACATTTTTATTGTTATTGTTTTTTTTTTTTTTTGTTTTTTGTTTTTGTAGGAATGCAACCGATGTACTGTATAAAAAAAGAATAAAATCCTTTCATCCCAATGTGTACAGGTAATTATTAAAGATATGTTTAGGTTACTAATTCATTATTATTCTTTAGGTCCAGAGTAGTGAGGAGATGAATTCTCTAGCTTCCGTTTCAGAGAAAATTTGTAAAACTTAATTTAAGATTGGAGGGTGAATCCAAACCCTATTGAAGTCAATTGGATCTTTTTTAAAGCAATTTTGGCAATTTTTGAGGCTATACCCAAATTGTGATTCTATCTCTGGCAGAAAGATTTTCAGCCCAAGGTTGCTTAAGAAGACACGCTGCCACTCAATTAAGTTTAACAAGAAGCGGTTCAATGTTAAACTGCGTAAGGGCTTCTTTAATATTAGAGCCATAAGGATGTGGAACTCCCTTCCACAGCTGGTGGTGTCAGAAAAAAATAAATTTGGTAAGGGAAAAGTAATTTAAATTCCAGCAATTGAGATTTCCCTTCTGTCTTTTTTTTAAAAATTGGCTTTTTTTTTATTTTGAAGGGCCAAATGTAACGAAAGTGTGACCTCTGCTGCACTTCCACCATAGAAGGCTGCTTAAAGTTGCTCTGTCAGAGTAAAAACTGACAAATAGCTGGTGGAGTATAGTGCCCAAAATGCATTATACTGGGTCATGATACAAATGTTATTCACTTCCTAACTCTCACTATCATATTATGACATTAATAGCATTAATAAAGCAAACATTAGGCACTCCTACTTATAAATGAATAGGACAACCCAGATATTTGTTGCTGGGTAAGCATTCTTAGAAAGTGTGGTGACTTTTCATCATCCATAGCTATTGTGCATTAGGCACAGGTTCTACCCATGCACCACAGTCATCTTTCTTTGAACTAACCTTGGATAGTGGGATAGCATTTGATGGTATCTGTTGTGAAACACAATAATTTATTGCTAAAAAGCTCTGGATTGTAAGACATGATATTTAATAAGTCATAACACCATGACTTGCATTCTGCTCGAGTATTGTGCACATTTGAAGCTAAACTCTATACATATGCTAGTATATGGTTAAAAAAAAAAAAAGAAATCAACGATGCAGTTTTGAAAAACTACAAATTCTTCAGTGGGTAAGGCAATTCCTACCTCTGATATTTTTTAAATGTTATTGCATAAATGCTAATATTTTTACAATACCACTTTCTCTGAAGACACATGCGAGAATCTGTTAGTGTTTGATTTGTGGGGGTTTTATCAAATTCTTCATGAAATCTGCAAAGTGTAAATCTTAAACTTGCATTGAATGATTGGCCTTTTTCAAGGCTAATAAGTACAGTAAGGTCAAACGGAAAGGGCATAGGAAGCTGGGCACTGCCATGGGACATTTATAAAGCAAAAAAAAGAAAAAATGGGAAAAATACCATAGCCTTCGGCGGGTGTTTGCTGTATGTTATCTGTGCGCTGTACAGTGCATTCTAAGCCTTGATTGGGCAAAGCTTTGCGTAGTGAATAGCTGGTTGTTAAGGAGCCGAGAAGCTGGCCGCGGCATCCTTAACAACTGATAAGCCCTCAGATGTAAATAGGCTTCCATGCTGACAGCTGAATAAAAAAAACCCCCATTGCAGGCAGTAAAAAGTAAAAAAAAAAAGTGTGGGCCCCCCCTAATCAATACCAGGCCCTACGGGTCTGATATTGATTTTAGGAAGAACCCCACACAAAAATGAAAACAAAATATAGCGTTTGATTTCCCCAAAAATCCATACCAGACCCGAGCTGGCCAGCTCAGCAGGCCAGGAAAGGGGGGGGGGGACAATACCAGGTCACATGCCCTCAACCTTGGGCTGTGGTTGTGGAGGTCTGTGGGCAGGGGCTTATCGGAATCTGGAAGCTCGGTATGGATTGGGGGGTGGGAACCCCACACCAATTTTCTTTACATTTTTCTATTGATGGCATAGGTATCATATTGCTGGCAATTTAAATGTCGTTTCTTTCATTTTTTTTCTTTAGAAATGTCAGTTTTGCTGCAGTAGGTTCTATACACAGTACAGATGTGCCACTTTAATGGCAGACTTAGGGGATCCCCCAAGCACTATATTTAAAGGAATTATTTATTTCTAGTGTTTCACTTTAAGCATCATTAAAATCAATACTTCTGAAAAAGTGATCTTTTAAAAAATAATTGATACATGTCCCCCAGGGTAGTACCTGGAACCACATACCATTTTTCTGCCCAATAACTTGCATATAAGCCTTCAAAATGGGGATTTTGATTTTTCAAGTTCGGGTCCCTAAGACTTTAATAGGGTTCGCCGTTCAGGTCAGAACTCTTTCTCTGTCTGGGAGTTCTGGTGCGAACCAAACGGGGGGGTGGTTCAGCCAATCTCTATGTATGAATCAGTTCAGTGCTCAAACCACTTAGGGTCCTTTTGCCCTAAGAAGATTTTCAAGCAGTTTTGCGTTAAAAAAAGCACATGAAAAGCTCATAAAAAATGCTTCCTTTTAAAATCAATAAATGTGTTCACACTGGGGCGGTGAAAAAATCCTGCTTTCAGCATCTTTGGAGCAAGTTTGGGAGCTAAAAAAACACATCAAAAATGCACCTTCCCTTTGAAAGCAATAAAAACCACAGTAAAAACGCTGCAAAAATGCGCCCACATTGTGTTTTTGGTGCGAATTTTGAGTTACATGTCCTTTAAAGACAGCACTGGAAATGCGGAAAAATTGTGTTTTTGCAGCAGATCAGTGTGAAAGCGCTCTTTCCACAATTCAAGACATAAAAACACCAGAAAATGGACAAGGGTGTAAATATTTCAATTACAATACATAACTGTGTAGATACAAAAACAAACACAGAAATACCGTACATTAAATTTTTAAACTCCATGAATCAAACTGTGAAAAAAACAGTGCATTATGATATTTAAATTATGCTAAATAAAAAGGCTGTGCAATAAAGTCCAAAATATCCCAAACTTTGTGAAATGATGCACTTCAGGGGAATAGCTGCCATCGTCCCCTTTGGAAAAAGAATCACTTTAAGATTTGACCCTCATTGGGAAGGTCAAAACACCCTTCCTTATTACACAAAGATCCAGCAAGGTGGTTATTAATGGACATAGAAAAGGCAACCCTGCAGTCTACTTCAGCCAACATGTATTACCAGCATGGCTCTATTAGGCTCACAAGGAACAGCTTCAGTAATTATCCAGCAGGGTAAACCATCCAACCATGAAGTACAGAGTCAAACCAATATACAGTGCTATAGTCCTTCCAGGTCACATCCAGCCAATTCACTCCAGGAACACTAAGCTCCGCCCCAACATGTCTTGTTATGTATGACTTAATCAGGGGCATTAGGTGGGCCTTTTTTTTTCCCAAATAGGTGGGCCTTTTCTAACCATTTTAGCTCCAGAAGGCTTTACTTCCTTCATGACCAGGCTATTTTTTGCTATTCGACGCTATGCTACTTTAAGTAGTAACTCCATGGTCATGCAAAACTGTATGCAAATGATATTTTTAAGACCTTTTTCACATAAATAGAGCTTTCTTTTGGTGGTAT
This sequence comes from Pelophylax lessonae, assembly GCF_965119305.1. Lineage (NCBI taxonomy): Eukaryota > Metazoa > Chordata > Amphibia > Anura > Ranidae > Pelophylax > Pelophylax lessonae. The sequence continues at coordinate 525,352,287 of NC_138770.1, forward strand.
TTGATCACCATTGTTTTTTTTTTTTTTTTAATTTTTAGTATATATACAAAAAACTGAAAATTTTGAAAAAAAAGAAAAATTTTCTATGATCTGTATTAAAACAATAAACCAAAAAACAAAAACAAAAAAAAAACCTGGTAAAAAAAAGGTGTATATTAATTGGTTTGTGCGAAAGTTGAAAGTTATAGTCTCTACAAACTATGGTATATACTGTATATTAGAAAATTGATCAATTCTGATTAACTGATGGCCAATCTCATTACTTGAGGCCCCTTAAAATACCAGGACAGTAAAAATACTCCCAAAATTACCCCTTTTTGGAAAGTAGACAGTCTGAGGTATTTAGTAAGAGGCATGTCAAGTTTTAAGAAGTTGTCATTTTTTGTCACACTTTTTTAGAAAATGAAAAAACTAAATAAAATGTGTTGTTTACCATTTTTTCTTTTTTCAAAATGGTCTTTTCTTTTTTTTACAATTTGTTTCCCATCATAGTAGTTCATAATCATCATAGTAACACTGTACTACACTAGGGGGGTTATCAGGGATTTTTTTTTTTTACAGCTAGGGAGCAGCTGTACCATCCTGCGCCTTCACCATCCCACCATTCCGCCTCCCCCCCCAGCACTGTGTGACCCCCTGCCAAGACGGCGCCTGGCTTACCACCACGACAACCCGTGGTACAGGAGTTGCCGGATCTGTTGGCATCAGCGCCAGGGATCTGGAATGAACTGACTTACCTGACCTGATCCCAACCCAATCCATCTGTCAGCTGCCAGAACTTTTTTTTGCCTGATTCATAGTCCCTGGGGCATGACCCAGAACCCTAGGCACTTTTTAGAGGCATTTAGTAGGTTTTAGGGCTTCAAAATGGTGTTTTTTGATTCCCGAAGTTTGGGTCCCAATGATTTCAATGGGGTCCGGGAATCCGAACCGAACTTTCGGGAAATTCGGGTGTTCTGGTCGAACCAAACTTTTCAAAAGTTCAATCATCCCTAGTAATTAGTGCTAAACATATGCACTGTTACTGTAGTAATGATACTGGCAGGGAAGGGGTTAACCTAGGGGTGATTAAAGGGTTAATCGTGAGCCTAGGGGAGTGTTTTCTAACTGTCTGGGGGAGGGAGTTGTGAAATGGTCATAGAGACCTGTGTTCTTATATAGAAGGATCACAGGTGCTCTGTGATCAATTCAGAGAGAACAACAGTTGGCTGTATTTACAACAGCTGACCGGTGTTCTCTCTCAGCGGAGAGCGATCGGGGGTACCCAGCGGCAATCGCAGCTGCCGGCCCCGGTGGATCGGCATCTCCGCTGCCTAGTGGGGGTGGGATTGCGCACGCTCGCCCCCAGCACTGCTCCCACGAACCGATGTACTCATAAATCAATTTGCACAGCCGAGCTAGCCTGCCGCATTATATATGCAGTGGGCAGTCGGCAAGCGGTTAATCACAGCTGTTTTTTTTTTATTTTGTTGCTAAATAAACTTAAAATTTAGAAAAAAAAACAAAAATGCATTTTTCCTAACTTCTGTTATAACATTTTGCAAATAAATAATCTTTCTTTATAAATTTAGGCCAAAATGTATTCTGCTACATTTCCTGGGTAAAAGTAACCCAACTTATTGTATATTATTTAGCCATTAAGAAAGGTATAGATTCCACAAACTTTACTATATCTGTATATATATTGCAAATTGATCAATCCTAATGTACTGATGAAATATCTAATTTCTTGAGGCCCAAAAATGCCAGGACAGTACAGATACCCCCCAAAATCACCCTTTTTTGGAAGGTATTTAGTAAGAGGCATGGCAAGGTTTTCTGGATTTGTAATTTTGTTTTACAATTTTGCTGGAAAATGAAGAAATAAAAAAGAAAACGGAAAATAGTTATCAAATACTTACCATAATTCTCCTTTCCTGATGGACTCCATGGCAGCTTATGTGTGGGTTAGCCCCGCCTCCTCCTACCTCATAGGACCCCACTCCCATAAAATTTTACTCTGGGCCAGAGGCCGTGTTCCATAAATAGCCTACTCCAGCAGATGGGTGGGGACTCCAGCTGCCATGGAGTCCATCAGGAAAGGAAAATTACGGTAAGTATTTGATAACAATTTTCTGTTTTCCTGACAGACTCCATGGCAGCTTATGTGTGGGAAATAACTATGTGTGGGAAATAACTAGCCAAACACAAGGGTGGGCAACTGCTGGACAAAATAAAGTTTAATTTGCACCATCAATGAATAGTGTTTGGAAACCAAAATTAACAGAAGACAATAAGGCTGGCTCAATACAATAATGAGTCATAAAAGAATTGATGGAAGACCACAAAGCCACCTTGCTTATTACTTCAGGGGCCACGTGACAAGAGGCCACCAAGGACGTGGATACTCCTCTCTTCGAATGTGCAGTCACCGCTTCTGGAGGAGCCAAGCCCTTAGATTTATAAGCCCATTGGATGGTCTGAACGAACCATGCTGTGATGGACCTAGAAGAGGCACGCAAGCCCTTGTTCTTCCCATGGACGAGAACAAACAGATGATCCGATTGTCGAAAAGGAGCTGTTGTTTCTAGGTATAATTTTAGAATTACTCCCACATCCAGTGGATGCGCATCAGGGTCATCTGAAGACTTGAAGGTTGGAAGGACAATCTCCTGGTTCTCATAGAAAACAGAAGCCACCTTGGGGTGTGAACCGAGCATGGGAATAAGAGCCACGCGATCTGGAAAAAAATTTCAAAAATGGTTCTTTAAAACCCAGAGAACTGATCTCGGAAACTCTTTTGGCCAAGGTAATGGCTACCAGAAAGGCAGATATCAGAGACAGATCTTTGATGGAGAGCTGGTCCGTGTGATCTCGTCTAATCTCTGAAAGGAAGTTAAAGACAAGTGGAAGGTCCCACTTAGGGAACCTTGGCTTTCTCTGTGGCCTAAGTCTGGAAGCTCCCTTGAAAAATTGACGCACAAGGAGATGAGTTGTCCAAGAAGTTCCTGTGAAAGCTGAAATGGCGGAAACTTGCACACGAAGAGAACTGATGGATAATGACAGGTCCAGTTCTGACTGCAGGAAGCTAAGGATGTGCTGTATATTCAGATCATTGCATGAACCCCCTTCCTTAGAAACCATGAACTTGGACCAGATCCTTCCATATACTTTGTTAGTGCCCACTCTTCTGGCACTTAAGAGAGTATAAATCGCTCTACTTGGGCAACCTAATGCCTCCAACCTTCCCCTTTTAAAAACCAGGCCATCAAGTGCAGATGAGCCGGGCATGGGTGTACTGTTGCTCCCGGGGACAGAAGATCCGGCCTGATGGGTAGAGGAACTGGGTCCCTAAAACTGAGGAGCATCAGCAGGGGAAACCATGGCCTTTTCGGCCAGTAGGGAGTGATCATTAGAATCTCCACGTCTTCCCTCCTGAGCCTCGCCAGGAACCAGAGAATAACAGGAACCGGGGGAAAGGCATACGTGCCCCTGTGAAATCTCCACTGGTCCGTCAGGGCATCTGTCCCAAAGGCTTGGGGACAACAGAACCTCACATAATACTTCTTTAGTTTGTGGTTGCTCGGAGATGCAAACAGATTCAATTCTGGGACAAATTCCAGGGATGTGAGCCACTGGAAGCCTTCGTTGTGGAGGTTCCACTAGTTTTTGTCCAAGCGGACTCTTGAGAGGAATTTTTCTTGAATATTTTGAACCCCTGGAAGATATACTGCAGTGAGGTTGGACAGGAGTTTCTGGGCCCAAGTCATGATTGGTTCTACCTGACTCAGCAGGGAGCAGCTGCGAGTACCTCCTTGCCGTTTCATGTAGGAGACTGCCGTTGTGTTGTCCAGCTTCAGAACAACAGAAGCTCCCACTATTAGGTGGTGGAATGCTTGTAGGGCGCAAAATGCAGCTCAGAGTTCTAAAATGTTTTTGAAACTTCCCTGCAAGCTCGGAAATCCCAGCTAACCTGTGCTATCTCTGTCTGACAAAGAGCACTCCATCTGGTGTTGCTGGCATCTGTGGTAATTGTGATCCAGGAAATGGGCACAATGGAGTGGCAATTGAGGAGATTCCTGCGCTGCAGCCACCATTGAAGACTCTCCCGCATTGATGATGTTATGCGTATAAGATGGTTCTGGTCACCTGGGCGCCACTGTTGGAGAAACCCCACTTGGAAAGGATTCATCTTCCACTGCGCCCACTTCACCATCGGAGTTGTGGCTACCATGGTGCTAGCTATCCTCAGACACTGAGATGCTCGGAGACGAGTAGCAGACATGGCTAGGCATATCTTATCCCTGACCACTGGAATATTTTCAAGAGGCAAGGAGATCGTGCCTTGGCCTGTGTTGAACTGAGCTCCCAGGAAAATTAGTGACTGGGTAGGCTCCAGGTGACTTTTTCCCTTGTTCAGTAACCAGCCGCTGTTCTTGGTCTTGCGACAATAGAAGCAGATCGTCCAGATAGTGGTGGAGACGAATGCTTTTGGTCCTGATCAAAGCCACTACTGCCAGTAAATACCCACAGTGATGTAGTAAGCCCAAACAGGAGACATATAAATTGGAGGTGGATCTGATCTACTGCGAACCGCAGGAACTTCTGTAAATCTGTTGCCACTGGTACTTGGAAATAAGTATCTTTGAGATCGATCGACACAAGCCAATCTGCCGGCTGAACTGCCTGTTGGATGGTGAATAGTGTCTTAAATTTTTCTTTCTTGATGAAAGAATTCAGGTGTGTAAGGTCTATGACCGGTCTCCAAGCACCGCTCTTCTTTTGAACCAGGAAGAGAGGGTAATATAGGCCTTGGGACCTTTCGTCAGCTGGAACCAGTACTGCTGCACCTTGGGCCATCAATAAATTTATGTAAGACAGAAGAACCTGTCTTTTTTCTTCCGACTGTGTTAATGAGGTTGGAATGAACCTTAGTCTGGGTGGACTGCAAAATGTCCAGAAATGGCATACCGATACTGTCCTGATGACCCAAAAGTCCTTGATCGAGGTTGCCCAGACATGTTGGAAACGAAGTAGACGAGCACCGACTTGCTCTGCCTGGGCAGGCACAATGTCAAAAAGACTTTGTGGTGTCCCGACCACCAGAAGACCCTCCTTTAAACTCCCGAAGGCTGATGTCTTCTCCAGTCGAACTAGACTCCAGGGAAAGATCAGAAAAACACAAAAGAGAACATATAATTAGGGTTGAGCGGACACCTAGATGTCCGTGTTCGACGGGTTCGGCCGAACTTTAAAAAAAAGTCCGTGTCCGTGTCCCGGACTTTTACCGAACTTTTCCCGGACACCGAACCCCATTGAAGTCAATGGGGACCCGAACTTTAAGGCACTAAAATGGCTCTAAAACAAAAAAGGAAAGGGCTAGAGTGCTGCAAATGGCAGCAAAACGTAATTAAGAGCATGGCAAGTGCTCTGCAAACAAATGTGGATAGGGAAATAACTTAAAACAACAAAAAAAAAACAGAAAAATAAAACAATGTTCTTCTTCATCTCTGAAGGACGAGGCCCATATGGAGTAGGAGGGAGGTTGAGGTGGTGGTGGATGTGGCGGTGACATAGGCATGCGCACAGGGTGTGCCGGGTGTGCCTGGGCACACCCTAATCACCTAGGGCACATAGCATTGCCAGTGAGGAGATGGGAAAGATCTCCCTCGGACCTGCTCTGCTCTATTTCTCTTTGCCTACAGGTACATGGCCCGATACATTACTCTCCCTGCTGGCAAACACATGCATGTGTATTTCAACTTTGGGGTGCACACCTTAATGCAATAGGCTGCGCACACCTATGGGCGGTGTAGGTGGAAGCGGCGGTGGAGGAGGACCAGGGCCGGATTAAGAGCATCATGGGCTTGGTGCTGAGGATTTTGAAGGGCCTTAAGGGCCGTGCCTTGCCATGCACCCAGAGGAGGAAGGGTGCAGCCATGCATGCCTAATTCAACATGGGATGCTGTCTCTGAAGCCCATAAACACATCCATGCATCGGCACCTGTCCCTCCTTGTCCGGCCTTCGCGCTGTGTGGGGAGGTTCTGAGGGTGCTGCCTGGGGAAGCGAGCATAGAAGCCAGACTTCTGTGTTTACAAGTGACAGAAGAGCGGTAACAGTGAATATGGCCAACCCGGGGCCTATATAAAAGGCAGGGGCCTGGAGCTGCAGCTCCAATAGCCCCTACGTTAATCTGGCCCTGAGGAGGAGGACGAGGTAGCCAACACTGCTTCTTTTCACAAATTTTAAATGAGGGTACACCCCAAAAGAGTGAGAAAGAGCAAAAATGGAACAATGGGTGGGTAAGGTCGGTATCCATTGCTATTCTGCATAAGGTACGGAAAAGTCCCGTGGGATCCATGCCTGGTTCATTTTAATGAACATGAGCTTGTCCACATTGTCTCTGGACAGGCGGCTGCGCTTGTCTGTTATAACGCCCCCAGCCGTGCTAAATACCCGTTCAGATAATACACTGGCTGCAGGGCACGCCAGCACCTCCAAGGCGTAAAGGGCAAGCTCAGGCCATGTGCCCGATTTGGAGACCCAGAAGTTGAAGGGGGCAGACCCCTCATTCACTACATGTAGGCGTGTGCACACATACTGCTCCACCATGTTGGTAAAATGCTGCCTCCTGCTAAGACATTCCATCTGAGCTGCTGGTGCTGCTGTTTGTTGTGGCGTGCTGACAAAGCTTTTCCACATTTCGGCCATGCTAACCCTGCCTTCTGAGGTGCTGGCAGTGCCCTGGTTGCGTTGGCGACCTCCTCCTCCTCCTCCTCCTCCTGTGCTTCCACTGCGGCCCCGCTGTCAGATGGGAATGCCAGCAGCATGGCATTTACCAGCGTGCGCTTGTACTCGCGCATCTTGCGATCGCGCTCCAGTGAGTGAATTAAGGACGGTACGTTGTCCTTGTAATGGGGATCCAGCAGCGTGGCCACCCAGTAATCTGCACAAGTTAGAATGTGGGCAACTCGGTGGTCGTTGTGGAGACACTGCAGCATGTAATCGCTCATGTGTGCCAGGCTGCCCAGAGGCAACGAAAGGCTGTCCTCTGTGGGAGGTGTATCGTCCGTGTCCTCTGTATCCCCCCAGCCACGCACCAGTGATGGCCATGAGCTGGTCTGGGTGCCACCCTGCTGTGAACATGGTTCCATCTCCTCCTCCAGCTCCTCCTCCTCCTCATCCTCCTCATCCTCCAGAACTGTGCCCCTGCTGGACAATTGTGTCCCTGGCGTTTGTGTGTGCAGGAACCCACCCTCGGAGCCCCTTGCGAATGACTGCCCTGAAAGCCTTGGAAATGTTACCTCTACATCCTCCTCCTCCTCCTCATCCTGTGCCACATCCTCTTCCATCATCGCCCAAATTGTTTTTTCAAGGAGGCATAGAAGTGGGATAGTTAAGCTGAGAACGGCGTCATTGCCACTGGCCATGTTGGTGGAGTACTCAAAACAGCGCAACAAGGCACACAGGTCTCGCATGGAGGCCCAGTTATTGGTGGTGAAGTGGTGCTGTTCCGCATAGCGACTCACGCGTGCGTGCTGCAGCTGAAACTCCACTATGGCCTGCTGCTGCTCGCACAGTCTTTCCAGCATGTGCAAGGTGGAGTTCCACCTTGTGGGCACGTCACATATGAGGCGGTGAGCGGGAAGGCCGAAGTTACGCTGCAGCGCTGCCAGGCGAGCAGCAGCAGGTGGGAACGCCGAAAGTGCGCACAAACGGCCCGCACTTTCTGCAGCAGCTCTGACATATCGGGGTAGTTTTTAAGGAACCTCTGCACCACCAAATTCAGCACATGCGCCAGGCAAGGGATATGCGTCAAACCGGCTAGGCCCAGAGCTGCTATGAGATTTCACCCGTTATCGCACACCACCAGGCCGGGCTTGAGGCTCGCTGGCAGCAACCACTCATTTGTCTGCTGTTCCATGCTCCTCCACAACTCCTGCGCGGTGTGTGGTTTGTCCCCCAAACAGGCAAGTTGTAAAACTGCCTGCTGTCGTTTACCCCTGGCCGTGCTGAAGTTGGTGGTGAAGGTGTTACGCTGTCCGGATGAGGAGGCGGTAGAGGATGAGGAAGCGGAGTAGGAGGAGTTAGGAACAGGAGGCAAACTGAAGCGCCCTGCAATCCTCGGTGGTGGATGGACATGCGCCAAATTGCTATCCGCCTCAGGCCCATCCGCCACTGCATTTACCCAGTGTGCCGTTAGGGAGATATAACGCCCCTGACCGTGCTTACTGGTCCACGTATCGGTAGTTAGGTGGACCTTGGCACAGATGGCGTTGCGCAGTGCACACCTGATTTTTTCCCCCACTTGGTTGTGCAGGGAAGGGATGGCTTGCCTGGAAAAGTAGTGGCGGCTGGGCACGACGTACTGTGGGACAGCCACCGATATAAGGTTTTTAAAACTGTGCGTCTCCACCAGACGGAATGACAGCATTTCAAAGGCCAATAATTTTGAAATGCTGGCATTCAGGGCCAGGGATCGCGGGTGGGTAGGGGGGTACTTCCTCTTCCTCTCAAGTGTTTGGGAGATGGAAAGCTGAACTCTTCCACGGGACATTGTGGAGATGGTTGTTGGTGACCCAGGTGGTGGTGTTGCTGACAGATCGTCTGTTTGCGGGGTGGCAGGTGCCGGTATCACTACAGATGTGGCTGGAGCGGCCGAGACTGCAGCAGAAGAGGAAGCAGGATGAGCCAGAGACGTTTCTTGGTTTTGAAGGTGTGTACTCCACTGCAGCTCGTGCTTTGCACTTAGATGCCTGATCATGCAGGTTGTGCTCAGGTTGAGAAGGTTTATGCCTCGCTTCAAGCTCTGATTGCACAGGGTGCAAACCACTCGTGTCCTGTCATCAGCACATTTTCTAAAGAACTTCCACGCTAGAGAACTCCTTTGAGCTGACTTTGGTGTGCTCGTTCCCTTGCTGCATTGGGCAGTAGCGGGCGTAGTGTCTAGGGCACGGCCGCTCCGCTTCTGCACCCTGCTCCCTCTTCTGCTGTGCTGGTGGCTCTGTGCGACCACCGCCTCTTCCTCCAAACTACTCAGGTCACCTGCATGACGTTCATTCCATGTGGGGTCGAGGACCTCATCGTCCTCCACATCATCTTCCACCCAGTCTTCACCCCTGCCCTCCTTGTCGGTCTCCACAATGCTGAACGCCGCAGCAGTTGGCACCTGCGTTTCGTCATCATCGGAGACGTGCTGCGATGATCCTTGCATGTACTCATCTTGAGAAATAAGTGGTTGGGCATCGCTGCACTCAATCTCTTCCACTTCTGGGGCAGGGCTAGGTGGATGGCCCTGTGAAACCCTGCTGACAGAGTCATCAAAAAGAAGAAGAGACTGCTGTATGGCTTGGGGCTCAGACTGCTTGCCCGATTTGCAAGGGGGTGAGGTGAAAGATGGTTGGACATCGGCTGCAGGTGCCAACTGTGACCTTTCTGCAGTAGACTGGGTGGGAGACAATGTGAAGGAACTGGAGGCACTGTCAGCAGCAAACCAATCTACTATCGCCTCCACTTGTTCTGGCCTCATCACTTCTAGGGGCGTATGATGCCCTACCAAATACTGATGCAGGTTCTGTCGCCTACTCACACTTGAGGAAGGTGTTTCACTTGTGCGTGTAGCTGGCACAGATCGACCACGTCCTCTCCTTGCAACAGGAGCTCTACCAGCAGCACCACGACCCAGGCCACGGCCCTTATTTGACGGTCTCCTCATATTTCTGTAATTTAAGATCTTGCCCTAGAAAGGTTTTTATTGAATAGCGGAATAGGAAATATGATCAAAAAAAGTGTATGTATCTCGCACGTACAAAACCACACTAGGCCCCAATTACTATTGTTTCTACCCCTAAAAGGATGGATGAGGAGTAGGAGGAGTATGGAACAGACAGCACCCTCAAATCTTCAGAAGTATGAGATGAACCTCAAAAACTTGGAAAGGTGGATCTCACACGTACCGACACAGACTATCCCGCAATTCAATTGATCCTCAAAGGTTTTTATTGAATAGCGGAATAGGAAATATGATCAAAAAAAGTGTATGTATCTCGCACGTACACCACCACAATAGGCCCCAATTACTATTGTTTGTACCCCTAAAAGGATGGTTGAGCAGTAGGAGGAGGAGTATGGAACAGGCAGCACCCTCAAATCTTCAGAAGTATGAGATGAACCCCAAAAACTTGGAAAGGTGGATCTCACACGTACCGACACAAACTATCACGCAATTTAATTGATCCCCAAAGGTTTTAATTGAATAGCGGAATAGAAAATATGATCAAAAAGAAAGTGTATGTATCTCACACGTACACCACCACACTAGGCCCCAATTACTATTGTTTGTACCCCTAAAAGGATGGTTGAGCAGTAGGAGGAGGAGTATGGAACAGGCAGCACCCTCAAATCTTCAGAAGTATGAGATGAACCCCAAAAACTTGGAAAGGTGGATCTCACACGTACCGACACAGACTATCACGCAATTTAATTGATCCCCAAAGGTTTTAATTGAATAGCGGAATAGAAAATATGATCAAAAAGAAAGTGTATGTATCTCACACGTACACCACCACACTAGGCCCCAATTACTATTGTTTGTACCCCTAAAAGGATGGTTGAGCAGTAGGAGGAGGAGTATGGAACAGGCAGCACCCTCAAATCTTCATAAGTATGAGATGAACCCCAAAAACTTGGAAAGGTGGATCTCACACGTACCGACACAGACTATCACGCAATTTAATTGATCCCCAAAGGATTTAATTAAATAGCGGAATAGAAAATATGATCAAAAAGAAAGTGTATGTATCTCACACGTACACCACCACACTAGGCCCCAATTACTATTGTTTGTACCCCTAAAAGGATGGTTGAGCAGTAGGAGGAGGAGTATGGAACAGGCAGCACCCTCAAATCTTCAGAAGTATGAGATGAACCCCAAAAACTTGGAAAGGTGGATCTCACACGTACCGACACAGACTATTACGCAATTTAATTGATCCCCAAAGGTTTTAATTGAATAGCGGAATAGAAAATATGATCAAAAAGAAAGTGTATGTATCTCACACGTACACCACCACACTAGGCCCCAATTACTATTGTTTGTACCCCTAAAAGGATGGTTGAGCAGTAGGAGGAGGAGTATGGAACAGGCAGCACCCTCAAATCTTCAGAAGTATGAGATGAACCCCAAAAACTTGGAAAGGTGGATTTCACACGTACCGACACAGACTATCAAGCAATTTAATTGGTCCCCAAAGGTTTTAATTGAATAGCGGAATAGAAAATATGATCAAAAAGAAAGTGTATGTATCTCACACGTACACCACCACACTAGGCCCCAATTACTATTGTTTGTACCCCTAAAAGGATGGTTGAGCAGTAGGAGGAGGAGTATGGAACAGGCAGCACCCTCAAATCTTCAGAAGTATGAGATGAACCCCAAAAACTTGGAAAGGTGGATCTCACACGTACCGACACAGACTATCACGCAATTTAATTGATCCCCAAAGGATTTTATTGAATAGCGGAATAGAAAATATGATCAAAAAGAAAGTGTATGTATCTCACACGTACACCACCACACTAGGCCCCAATTACTATTGTTTGTACCCCTAAAAGGATGGTTGAGCAGTAGGAGGAGGAGTATGGAACAGGCAGCACCCTCAAATCTTCAGAAGTATGAGATGAATCCCAAAAACTTGGAAAGGTGGATCTCACACGTACCGACACAGACTATCACGCAATTTAATTGATCCCCAAAGGTTTTAATTGAATAGCGGAATAGAAAATATGATCAAAAAGAAAGTGTATGTATCTCACACGTACACCACCACACTAGGCCCCAATTACTATTGTTTGTACCCCTAAAAGGATGGTTGAGCAGTAGGAGGAGGAGTATGGAACAGGCAGCACCCTCAAATCTTCAGAAGTATGAGATGAACCCCAAAAACTTGGAAAGGTGGATCTCACACGTACCGACACAGACTATCACGCAATTTAATTGATCCCCAAAGGATTTAATTGAATAGCGGAATAGAAAATATGATCAAAAAGAAAGTGTATGTATCTCACACGTACACCACCACACTAGGCCCCAATTACTATTGTTTGTACCCCTAAAAGGATGGTTGAGCAGTAGGAGGAGGAGTATGGAACAGGCAGCACCCTCAAATCTTCAGAAGTATGAGATTGTGTTCACTGTACCCCACAAAGATTGTGTTCACTGCACCCCACAAAGATTGTGTTCACTGCACCTCAAAAAGGATTTTGTTCACTGCAACCCACAAAGATTGTGTTCACTGCACACTAAAAGGATTTTGTTCACTGCACCCCAAAAAGATTGTGTTCACTGTACCCCCCAAAGATTGTGTTCACTGCACCCCACAAAGATTCTGTTCCCTGTACCCCACAAAGATTGTGTTCACTGCACCCCACAAAGGATTTTGTTCACTGCACCCCAAAAAGATTGTGTTCACTGCACCCCAAAAAGGATGTTGTTCACTGCACCCCAAAAAGGATTTTGTTCACTGCACTCCAAAAAGATTGTGTTCACTGCACCCCACAAAGATTGTGTTCACTGCACCCCACAAAGGATTTTGTTCACTGCACCCCAAAAAGATTGTGTTCACTGTACCCCCCAATGATTGTGTTCACTGCACCCCACAAAGGATTTTGTTCACTGCACCCCAAAAAGATTGTGTTCACTGTACCCCCCAAAGATTGTGTTCACTGCACCCCACAAAGATTCTTTTCACTGTACCCCACAAAGATTGTGTTCACTACACCCCACAAAGGATTTTGTTCACTGCACCCCAAAAAGATTGTGTTCACTGCACCCCAAAAAGGATGTTGTTCACTGCACCCCAAAAAGGATTTTGTTCACTGCACCCCAAAAAGATTGTGTTCACTGCACCCCACAAAGATTGTGTTCACTGCACCCCACAAAGGATTTTGTTCACTGCACCCCAAAAAGATTGTGTTCACTGTACCCCCCAAAGATTGTGTTCACTGCACCCCACAAAGGATTTTGTTCACTGCACCCCAAAAAGATTGTGTTCACTGTACCCCCCAAAGATTGTGTTCACTGCACCCCACAATGATTCTGTTCACTGTACCCCACAAAGATTGTGTTCACTGCACCCCACAAAGGATTTTGTTCACTGCACCCCAAAAAGATTGTGTTCACTGCACCCCAAAAAGGATTTTGTTCCCTGCACCCCAAAAAGGATGTTGTTCACTGCACCCCAAAAAGGATTTTGTTCACTGCACCCCAAAAAGATTGTGTTCACTGCACCCCACAAAGATTGTGTTCACTGCACCCCACAAAGGATTTTGTTCACTGCACCCCAAAAAGATTGTGTTCACTGCACCCCAAAAAGGATTTTGTTCACTGCACCCCAAAGAGGATGTTGTTCACTGCACCCCAAAAAGGATTTTGTTCACTCCACCCCAAAAAGATTGTGTTCACTGCACCCCACAAAGATTGTGTTCACTGCACCCCACAAAGGATTTTGTTCACTGCACCCCAAAAAGATTGTGTTCACTGCACCCCAAAAAAGGATTTTGTTCACTGCACCCCAAAAAGGATGTTGTTCACTGCACCCCAAAACGGATTTTGTTCACTCCACCCCAAAAAGATTGTGTTCACTGCACCCCACAAAGATTGTGTTCACTGCACCCCAAAAAGGATTTTGTTCACTGCACCCCAAAAAGATTGTGTTCACTGCACCCCACAAAGATTGTGTTCACTGCACCCCACAAAGGATTTTGTTCACTGAACCCCAAAAAGATTGTGTTCACTGCACCCCACAAAGATTGTGTTCACTGCACCCCACAAAGGATTTTGTTCACTGCACCCCAAAAAGATTGTGTTCACTGTACCCCCCAAAGATTGTGTTCACTGCACCCCACAAAGATTCTGTTCACTGTACCCCACAAAGATTGTGTTCACTGCACCCTAAAAGGATTTTGTTCACTGCACCCCAAAAAGGATGTTGTTCACTGCACCCCAAAAAGGATTTTGTTCACTGCACCCCAAAAAGGATGTTGTTCACTGCACCCCAAAAAGGATTTTGTTCACTGCACCCCAAAAAGATTGTGTTCACTGCACCCCACAAAGATTGTGTTCACAGCACCCCACAAAGGATTTTGTTCACTGCACCCCAAAAAGATTGTGTTCACTGCACCCCAAAAAGGATTTTGTTCACTGCACCCCAAAAAGGATGTTGTTCACTGCACCCCAAAAAGATTGTGTTCACTGCACCCCACAAAGATTGTGTTCACTGCACCCCACAAAGGATTTTGTTCACTGCACCCCAAAAAGATTGTGTTCACTGCACCCCAAAAAGGATGTTGTTAACTGCACCCCAAAAAGGATTTTGTTCACTGCACCCCAAAAAGATTTTGTTCACTGCACCCCAAAACGGACGTTGTTCACTGCACCCCAAAAAGATTGTGTTCACTGCAGCCCAAAAAGATTGTGTTCACTGCAGCTCACACACAGAAAAATGGATGTGGATCACTGACACCTGCCTATCTCCTATCCCACACCACACAGCAATATCGATTGTAGTTTGTAGAACACAGTTTCCCTAAAATTCAGCAGCAGCAGCCTCTCCCTAACAGGATTGAGAAGAGATCGTAGATCAGGATTGAGTGCAGAGTCACCCCACCCCCCACACAGCAATATCGATTGTACTTTGTAGAAGACACTGACCCTATAATTCAGCAGACTCTATCCCTAAAATGCCTACAACTCGCCCTGCCTAAACACTCCGACCTGTCCCTCAATTCTATCCGGACACAAATGGTTTTTTCCTGCCTGTCTTTCCCTAATCAGCAGCCAGCACGTTGATGTGTGCTCTGTCCCTGATCTAAGCAGCAGAATGAAGACGCTGCGGCTGCCTGGAACTTATAAAGACTTGGTCACATGCTTCAGACGGCCAATCACAGCTACTGAGACATTTGCAGGCATGGCTGGCATGGCTTAAGGCACACCAGTTAAACGATTGTTGATTGGCTGTTGAAAGCCCGCCATGAAAAGAGCGCCAAAGCATGCAAAACCCGGAAATAAAACGACCGAACACGGATTTTTACCCGAACATACAGTAAAGTGTCCGTGTCCGTGTTCGGGTACAAAAAATCCAATTATTCGGTACGAACACGAATAATACAGTCCGTGTTCGCTCAACACTACATATAATACAAACTGCTGCCACAGAATTAAATCCAGAGTACATTACCGCTCTATGACCAGATCTGGGACCGACATGGAAACCGCATCTGCACACATGATGGGGCACATTAATGGGCCTCCCGCTAATAGCTGGGACGATTGGCCATATGTCGCTTGCCTGCCATTGGCCAGGCTTGTAAGCTCTTCTGGTAACTGATTCCACGCCGGTGTCCTACCTCGCTAATAGCTAGGGTATGCTGGACTTCCAAGGGGACACCACCAGGATCCATAATGCAGACCTCCAGGCCTGAATTGGGAATCTTCTTGAGGTAAGATTTGACTAAAATCTATTTAGGACAAAAAAGGAACAAGGCCTTTGGCCCGGAGTAAAAATGTATGTGAGTAGGGTCCTATGAGGTAGGAGGAGGCGGGACTAGCCCACACGTAAGCTGCCATGGAGTCTGTCAGGAAATGTTTTTTTGTGCATTTTTTTTTAAAGCGGCAGTAAACCGCTGGCTTACTTTTTTTTTTTTTTCAAACCTGCAAGGTAATGCCATAATGTGCTAGCATGCATCACATATTAGCATATTATGTGAAACTTACCCTAGAATGAAGCCCTTCAGCAGCGCGTCACTGCTGAAGGTGCTTCTATCTTCTCCCTGTCTTCCTTCCGGGACTCTGGCTGAGTGAGTGGCCCAGAGCAGTGATGATGTCACTCCTGTGCATGTGCACGGGAGCCATTGTTTACGACACAGGACTCTAAAGAAATGGCACAAGTATTGCTTCAGAGCACATGCGTCGGTGATATCACCAGCTGCATCTAAAGTGAATATCTCCTAAACGGTGCATGTTTAGGAGATATTTACTGTACCTATAGATAAGCCTTGCTATAGGCTTATCTATAGATAAATATCATACATGAGAGTTTACTCCCAACATAATGTCACCAGTGCAGTGCAGTGTCATCATATAACTGGTGTAGTAGGGATCAGGGACACTGAATGGTGACTGGTGATTGGCCACAGCTAATCACATGGTACAGATGAGCTGTAATTGTCCTTGTCTGTACAATGTGATCACTGTGGCCAATCACAGCAAGGAACATAGTAGTACACTATGAATTTCAAGAATTAAAGCCATCCATTGTGTACAATTGTCATGTGGTCTGTTGTGATGGGTCACAGCGATCACATGGTACCGGCAGCAGCCCATTACATTGATCTGTCATCAGCTCTATCCAGTGGACACAGTAGGTGACAGATCACGCTGCAGCACGGCCCATGGGGCCTACAGGAGGTGTTATCTGGGGAGGACGCCATATGATGCCTGGATCTAGAGTTATCCCTCCTGCCGTCAGTTGTCTATAGGCCAGATGGGAACTAGTAAATAATGTAATAAGTAACAAGTTTAAAATCAAGGTCACCTTTTTTGGAAGGAGGAAATTATTTTCCCATTAGATGTTCAAACTTCATCTAAGCCTGCAGGCCAGTGAATTCAGTCATCTTCAGGAGATTTAACAAAAAGGTCCTTTGCCATGCTACCTCTTCATGGGGTGATTTTTTGGTCCTTCTTGGATAGTGGCAATGATCCCCATACCATTTCCTCCTTGGATCAGGGAGAGGTAAATGTCCTCCTCGAAACGCCAACATTTTTATCCTCCTCTCTGCCAGCACCACAATTCCTTCTCCTCCACTTTAAAAGCAGCACAACCTCAAACTTCCTCCTCACCAGCAGTATCCCAACAAACTCACCTCCTTTTATTACTCTTCCTTCTGGCAAAATCTTGTACAATAAGCATGTTTTCTACGCCTTACATGTCAACTCTCAAAAGTCTATGAATCAAGTTGAGGATAAAAAAAGGTAATTATCTTGGCATATTTTAGATGTCACAATTTTTTATTGAATGTAAATATCACATAAACCAACATGACCGTTCTCCTCCACATCAAAAGCAATGCAACCCCACTCTTCCTCCTCATCACAAATACTTGGGGGGGGGGGGGGGGCGTGGCTTGATGGCGTGGCGGATGGTGGCTTTCTGAACCCCCGTGCTCTGCCACCCGGGACATCGCCAGCCCAGATGGACCCCTGCAGCTATAAAATCCCATAATTTCTGCCCGAACACGCCGCAAGAAGGAGTCCGGCCAGCTCAATAAACTGGCCAGATTCTTCATACAGCAGGCCCCGGGTCTCCGGCAAAATGGCGGCGGCGCGAATCTGCAGCACACCTACAAGGACTCAGCCAGGCAGCATCCATCCGCATCTGCCCCATCCCTGCCTCGGATGGTGGCTAATCCGGACAGCGGTGACTCCCCTGGATCCTCTTCCTCGCCATTACCTCCTCTTTCTCCAACCTCCAGGAGTCCGGCTAAGAACAAGCCCAGAAGGAAATCACCACCGGGGCCTCACTGCCACACAGGTATGGACTTATCATTATCACCCTCCACCTCCGCAACCCCCTCTCAGCGCACCCCAGACCCTTTCATGTCCTTTCCTACTACGGGGAACCCTATGTCTGACACAGTGCTGAAGGATATGCTGCACACATTGAAGGCATCTATGCATGCAGACATGATGACCTGCATGCAACAAGCCAAGTCCAAGATCACTTCCCTAGGGAATAGGGTTGATCATGTGGAACATGCAGTGTCAGCAAAGGCCTCTTCCTTTAATGAAATGGTGGACGCTTTTAATGCACAAAAGGATGAAATCCTGTGGCTTAAATCCAAGATGGCAGACCTGGAGGATCGCTCCAGGCGTAACAATATAAAGATTAGGGGCATTCCGGAATCTGTCCAACCCATGCAACTCCATGCATATGTCTCTAATCTTTTCTAGGGATATGTAGCTGAGAGCTCATTTCTACCATGCCAAAGAGCAAATTATGCATTCCTTCCGAGTGTCTGCTAATGTACCTGAAACTTACAGACATCTGCAATTACTACCTGACTTATCCAGGCATACGCTACAAAGCAGAAGAAACCTGGCAACCATAACTAAATCCTTACGCAACAACAATGTCCCCCACAAATGGAGGTACCCGGCTACCCTTTCCGTCACCTGGAATGGCTCAACTGTCATGATAAAAACCTTGGAAGAAGGTCTATCTGCCCTGCGTAGCTGGAACATTATCCCCATGGGGCAATCGGATGTGCCTACGGCCCTCACCCCCCTAAACCAAGATTCTGACTGGCAGGTAGTTTCCCGAAAATGGTCGGCCAAGAAGAAGGGAGAAGCTGAGGGACCCTAGATCATACTCCAGACCACAACATTTTTGTCCCTGGCCATGGGCTACATGCTACCCTATATGGCCCCTCATGCTGTGTTTAACTGAATTTTCTGTTCACGGACTGCAGAGACGATCCTTTTCTTATGCCTGTTTCATTCCTACCTACCCTTTGTCCTCACCTGTCCTACCAGCACCTTTCATCCACCCAGGACTGCACCTTCCCTGTTACGCTTTGGTACTCTTACCTACTCCATAACTTGGTCTGCACGAGTCAACCCCTCGGATACTACTGAAACATCTCTACGTCACCCTGCCAACCATCCACTTCTGATTCCATGGCCATAAAATGTTTATCCATAAACGCGAATGGACTGAACCACCCGGCGAAGAGACATTGCCTGTGGAAAGAGGCTTCATCTAGCAAGGCGGACATTATCGCAGTACAGGAGACGCACTTCATGGATGGCAATCACCCCCCCTGTCATCACAGAGATTTCCCCCATGTCTTCTTCGCCAATGCATCAATGAAACAGAAGGGGGTTATGATTGCGATAAAGAACTCACTCACCTTCCAACTCAATGACTTAATCTCGGATCCTGACGGCAGATTTATTATCCTTACCTGTGATGTTAATGGCCTAAAACTAACCCTAGTGACTCTATACGCTCCAAACTCTCATCAGCTCAGATTTCTTCGTAGGTTGCTCAAGGAGATCCACCGGGTTAAGTATGTTAACCTGCTCTCTTGTGGGGACTTTAATCTGGTGGTCGACCCCCGGGTGGTCTCCTCGTGTTCACCCAGAGGCTGAGCACTGTCAATGCCTGTCACTGTCACTTATTTCTTCTGGGCCGGTCTACCTCCTTTGGTGGTCAAGGACATCACATGGTCTGACCATGCGGTGGTCGAACTGACTATCGAGGAGGGAACCCCCTTTAAACCTGCCTACGTGTGGCGCTGTGACAACAAGATCCTACAGGACCCTATCGTCCATACACGACAGTCTCCGGGAGTTCTTCCAACTTAACTCATCATCAGTGACTGACCCTTGGGTGCTGTGGGGTGCACACAAGGCCTTTATTAGAGGCATGTGCATTCAGCAGCATGCTCGAGCCAAAAAGCTATGGCAATCGAAGCTGAGCTCAATACTCAGCCAGATTCGCACCATAGAAACACAAAATAAACAACACCCCTCTGACTCTGTGTCACGGAACCATGAACCAGACGTACAACAACAGATAAGTGAAAATAAGAGCTTTATTGAAAAACAAGCTATAAAGCAAAAGTCCAAACGGATGGCGAAACCGATGCAGAGTCTTTGCGAAGCCAGGGGTCAGGAACCAGCAGGGTAGTCAGACGAAGCCAGGATCAGGAACCAACAGGGTAGTCAGACGAAGCCAGGATCAGGAACCAACAGGGTAGTCAGACGAAGCCAGGATCAGGAACCAACAGGGTAGTCAGACGAAGCCAGGAACAGGAACCAGAAGTAGCAGCAGTCTTAGTAGCATGTGAACACAGGAGGACCAAGCAGGGAACTGAAGCCACAGACCTCCTATATATATGAGCTAGGCATCCAGCTCCTCCCAGTGGGAAGGAGGAGCCGCAGGGTGGGAGGCTACAAGAAACCCAGAAACCAAGATGGCCGCCAGCACATGTCAAACGAAGGAGAACAGCAAGAAGGTAAGACCATGACAGTACCTCCCCCTCAAGGGCCCCTCCTCCGCGGAGTAAAGAACGGTTTCTGAGGGAAGCGTGCGTGGAAGGCTCGGAGCAAGGCAGGAGCATGGACATCTGCGGAGGGAACCCAGGAACGCTCCTCTGGACCATAACCACGCCAATGAACCAAAAACTGCACCCGACCGCGGACCAGGCGTGAGTCCAGGATATTGCTCACCTCATACTCCTCACGATTGCCCACTCGGACCGGAAGAGGCCGAGGAACCGAGGAAGTGAAACGATTACACACCAGAGGCTTCAACAGGGAGACATGAAACACGTTGGAGATCCGCATGCCAGGAGGAAGCGCAAGGGCATAGGCTACCGGGTTTACCCTGCGAAGCACTCGGAAGGGACCAACAAAGCGAGGCGCCAGCTTGGGAGTGGGCACTCGAAGGTTGAGGTTGCGGGTGGACAACCATACACGGTCTCCGGCCTGGTAGGAAGGAGCAGGCGCTCGTCTGCGATCAGCCTGGAGTCTCTGGCGCTGCGCAGAGACCTCAAGGGACTTCTGGATCTGTACCCAAGAAGCACGTAGGACGGAAAGGTGATCCTCCACAGCCGGAATATCCTGGGGAGAGAATACCTCCGGTAACACGGCAGGTTGGAACCCATAGTTGGCCATGAAGGGAGACGTCCCAGAGGAAGAGTTCACCGCCGTGTTCCTGGCAAACTCAGGAGGTCAACCCAATTGTCTTGGTGATCGGAGACATAGCAACGAAGGAATTGCTCCAAGGCCTGATTGGATCGTTCTGCGGCCCCATTGGACTGAGGGTGGTAGGCCGAGGAGAAGGAGAGATGAATCCCCAACTGGGAGCAAAAGGCGCGCCAGAACCTGGACACAAACTGACTCCCCCGATCCGACACAATCTCCTTGGGCAAACCGTGCAACCGGAAGACCTCCCTGGCAAAAATCGTGGCCAACTCCTGTGCAGAGGGTAACTTCTTGAGAGGAACACAGTGACACATTTTGGAAAACCGATCCACAATCATGAGAATGACCGTATGGCCTCGGGATGCAGGGAGGTCCACAATGAAATCCATCCCCAGGTGTGACCATGGGCGCTCCCCGGTGGCTAAGGGTTGCAGAAGGCCCAACGGAAGGTGCCGAGGGGACTTACTCTGGGCACAAACGGAGCATGCCGCTACATATGCGGCGATGTCGGAACGTAGGGAAGGCCACCAGAACAGACGTGAAACAGCCCAGGACAGCTGATTCTTTCCAGGATGCCCCGCGGTCTTGGAGTTATGGTAGGTTCGCAACAACCGAGTGCGCAACTCCTCAGGCACAAAACATCTGCCGTTGGGTCTCCCAGAGGGAGCACCAGATTGAGCCGCCAAAATCTGCTCACCCAGGGGAGAGGTCAGGCTGGTGCGAATGGCAGCCAGGATCTGATTCGGAGGTATGACCGAAGTCGGAATCGACTCCTCCCTGGACAGGTCGGAGTACTGCCGTGATAAGGCATCAGCCCTGATGTTCTTGGAACCGGGTAGGTAGGAGACCACGTAATTAAAACGTGACAAGAACAGAGCCCATCTGGCCTGACGTGGTGTCAATCTCTTGGCCTCAGAGAGGTAGGTCAGATTCTTGTGGTCCGTCAGGATGAGGACCGGAACCACCGAACCCTCGAGCAAGTGCCTCCATTCTTTAAGAGCCTGCACGATGGCCAATAATTCCCTGTCACCAATCTGGTAGTTGCACTCCGCGGAAGACAGTTTCCGGGAGTAAAACCCACAAGGAAGCAGAGGACCCTCTGGTGTTCTACGCTGAGACAGAAGGGCGCCTACTCCCGTCTCAGACGCGTCCACCTCGAGGACAAAGGGCAACCCAGGGTTGGGATGCGACAGAATCGGAGCCGACACAAAGGCGGACTTTAGAGCCTCAAAAGCTCGGATGGCCTTGGGCGGCCAGACCTGGGAATTACTGCCCTTCCTGGTCAGATCCGTGAGAGGCTTGGCTAGCATGGAAAAGTCCCTGATGAACTTCCGATAATAATTGGCGAAGCCCAAAAAGCGCTGCAGGGAGCGAAGACCACTGGGCTGGGGCCACTGTAAGACAGCCGAAACCTTCTCAGGATCCATGGAGAACCCCTCAGCGGAAATGATGTAACCTAAGAAGGTTACCTGGGATCGGTGAAATTCGCATTTCTCAAGCTTACCGAACAGCTTGTTCTCTCGTAACCGTTGCAACACTCGTTTGACATCCAGAATGTGGGTCTCCATGGACTCAGAATATACCAAGATGTCATCCAGGTAGACCACCACACACTGCTGCAACAGGTCACGGAAAACATCGTTGATGAATTCCTGAAAGACTGCGGGCGCATTGCACAGCCCAAAGGGCATAACCAAGGATTCATAATGACCGGTCCTGGTGTTAAACGCGGTCTTCCACTCATCGCCCGCCTTGATCCTTACGAGGTTATATGCCGCCCTCAGGTCAAGTTTGGTAAAGACCGTGGCCCCTTTAAGGCGATCGAACAGCTCGGAAATCAAGGGTATCGGGTAAGCGTTCTTGATCGTGATGCGATTGAGACCCCTGTAATCGATGCAAGGCCTCAACTCACCGCCCTTCTTTTTCACAAAGAAAAATCCAGCCCCTGCCGGGGACGAGGATTTGCGAATGTGTCCACGTGAAAGCGCCTCCCTCACGTACTCCTCCATGGCCTCATTCTCCGCTACCGACAGTGGATAGACTTTGCCACGAGGAGGAACGGCACCAGATTGTAACTCGATGGCACAATCGTATGGGCGGTGCGGAGGTAGGGCAACCGCGCGCACCTTATCGAATACATCCCGGTACTCCTCGTATTCAGGGGGCAACAGAGAGTCCGAGGAAGTACACAGCAACTTGACAGGCCCATGGATGCAACTAGTCCCACACTGCGGTGACCACGAGAGGATCTCGGCCGATCTCCAATCGAAAATCGGATTATGCTTCTGGAGCCAGGGGTACCCCAAGACCACCGAGTAGTGTGGAGACGAAATAACCTGGAAGCAGACCGACTCTCTGTGGACGGCACCAATGGCTAACCCCACTGGAAGGGTCTCATGAGTCACGTGTGGCGGCAGAAGGGGTCTGCCGTCTATCGCCTCAAGAGCCAGAGGAGAACCTCGAGCCTGCAGAGGAATGGAATTGGCGGCAGCGAACACACTATCAATGAACAAACCACCAGCACCAGAGTCCACCAACGCCTGGGTCGTCACCGAGCCCCCGACCCAGGAAAGGACAACAGTGATCAGTGGTTTGTCAACACGGGAAACCGGGGAAGAGGAGACTCCACCCAAGATCTGCCCCCGACAGGATCTCAGGTGCGAGCGTTTCCCTGGACGGTTCGGACATGCCAACCGAAAATGCCCACCGATCCCACAGTACATGCATCGGCCCTCGCGTCTCCGGAGTACCCTCTCCCCCTCGGACAGGCGAGCAAACCCCAGCTGCATGGGTTCACCCCCAGACAAGTCATCCCCAGGAGGCGTGGGAGGAGAGGGAGGCACGGGTGGGACAACAAAGGTAGGCGCCAATCTGTTAGGAGGCCTCCGCAGACTCTCCTTAAAGGAAGGTCTCTCCCTGAGTCTGGTGTCAATCAAAATCAGGAAAGAAATAAGAGACTCGAGCTCCACTGGTAGGTCCTTAGCTGCAACCTCATCCTTCAAGGCATCCGAGAGACCATGAGAGAAAGCAGCGACCAGAGCCTCATTATTCCAGCCCACCTCTGCTGCCAGGGTACGAAACTCAATGGCGTATTCAGCTACGGATCGTGAACCCTGTCTGATGGACATAAGGAGCTTCGCAGCAGAGGCAGCACGAGCCGGCACATCGAATACCTTCCGAAGAGAAGCAACAAAACCGGAAAACTCGGCAACCACCGGATTGTTGTTCTCCCATAAAGGGCTGGCCCAGGCCAAGGCCTTGTCCGAGAGCAGCGAGATTAAGAAGCCCACCTTTGACCTCTCAGTAGGAAAGGCATGTGGCAGCAACTCGAAATAAATGCCCACCTGGTTAAGGAAACCTCGGCACTGAGTTGGCTCTCCCCCAAAGCGCTGTGGAAGGGGGGCAGAACCGGACATACCCCGAAACACCGCGGGCGCAACAACAGGTGTCGGGGTAGACTCTGGCGCAACAACCGGAGCGGCAGTAGGAGCGGACCCAGGAGCGACAACCGACCCATCGGCAACGGGAGCGAAATGAACCGTGCGTTCAAGCAGGGTTTGCAACGCCACGGCGAACTGACCCAACAGGTGATCCTGCTGATCAAGTCTGGCAACCAGCGTGGGTAGTGAGGATGGCCCTGTACCGTCAGAATTCGTGGCCTGTGGTACCGTGCGTTCAAGCAGGGTTTGCAACGCCACGGCGAACCGACCCAACAGGTGATCCTGCTGATCAAGTCTGGCAACCAGCGTGGGTAGCGAGGATGGCCCTGTACCGTCAGAATTCATGGCTTGGTCCTAATGTCACGGAACCATGAACCAGACGTACAACAACAGATAAGTGAAAATAAGAGCTTTATTGAAAAACAAGCTATAAAGCAAAAGTCCAAACGGATGGCGAAACCGATGCAGAGTCTTTGCGAAGCCAGGGGTCAGGAACCAGCAGGGTAGTCAGACGAAGCCAGGATCAGGAACCAACAGGGTAGTCAGACGAAGCCAGGATCAGGAACCAACAGGGTAGTCAGACGAAGCCAGGATCAGGAACCAACAGGGTAGTCAGACGAAGCCAGGAACAGGAACCAGAAGTAGCAGCAGTCTTAGTAGCATGTGAACACAGGAGGACCAAGCAGGGAACTGAAGCCACAGACCTCCTATATATATGAGCTAGGCATCCAGCTCCTCCCAGTGGGAAGGAGGAGCCGCAGGGTGGGAGGCTACAAGAAACCCAGAAACCAAGATGGCCGCCAGCACATGTCAAACGAAGGAGAACAGCAAGAAGGTAAGACCATGACACTCTGCCTCCTCAGAGCTTCTAAAACTGCGGCAAGACCTCTGTCTCTTGCTGCTGGAATAATCTGACAAACACCTGCGATATCTGAAACAACAATATTACCACTAACAAATACATCTCTTCATATTACTCCTCCACTTCTTTCTGCTGCATGTGTCCCACAGGGATGGTACAACTAGGCGAAGGATCTTGCTGGCCCTGAGATAATAGAAAGTTTTCCTCTTCCTCCTGCTGCTGGGTCTCCAGTGGCCATGATATAGCCATGATACTACACCATGTAGTGTATGCTCCTGCAGTAACACCAGATTGATCACTAACCTCATTGTGTCTCACTATTCCAGTCACCTCTTGCCAGGTACAAGCTGGAGTGGGGCAGCCCACATGTAAAAATCTATTACACGTGCAAGTCATATGATGTCAGCATGCAGTATTACTGATGCTGTCAATGAGAATTGTTCTGTTCCTTAACACCACGTACAGCCTATATACATCTCCCAAGCATGTAATTGAAAGGACTGGTGTTTTCCCAATGTTGTCCTCAAAGTCCAAAAAGCTGGACCCTCTCCCTACTGATCACTGCTTTTTAAAAAATGTTTTTTGCATTGATATATGCCTACCAGGGCAGAGCCCAGCTTCCCATACCATTTATGTCTTGTCTATTAGCTTTGAAAACAGTCATAACTGATTTATTTCCCCCCCCAAGTGACTTCCATGGGGTTTGAATTAACTACTTGCCAACTGCCCCAGGTACGTGATTTCGCTCCTCCGGGTCTGTGGCACGCACACACGCTGCCGGTAAACAGATCCCGTTGGGATTGGACACAGCAGGAGCCAATCAAAGGGTCCGGCGGACCTGATATCCATCATCTATGTAAACAAGGCAGATCGCTGTTATGTTAATAGGGGAGACAGAGATCCTGTGTTTCTGCTAAGTAGGAACACAGATCTCAGTCTTTTCACAGCCAAAGCACCCCCCAAAATTAGAAAGCACTCATTGGGGCACAGTTATTCCTTTGATTACCCCTAATGTTAACCCCTTCCCTGCCAGTGGCATTAGTACAGTGACAGTGCATTTGTTTAGCACTGATCACTGTATTGGTATCACTAGTCCCAAAAAAGTGTCACTTTGGGTCAGATTTGTTAGGCGCAATGTTCCAGTCCCGCTAAAAATTGGTAAACACTGCTATTACTAGTAAAAAAAATTGAAAAAATAAAAATTCTATAAATCTATCCCATAGTTTGTAGACACCATAACTTTTGAGCAAATCAATCAATACACGCTAATTGGAAAAAAAAATACCAAAAACACGTAGCAGAATACACATTGACCTAAACTGATGAAGAAATTTGATTTCTTTACCTTTTTTTATTTTATTTTATTTTCAAAATGTCGGTCATTTTTTGTTTATAGCGCAAAAAATACAAACTGCAGAGGTGATCAAATACCACCAAAAGATAGCTCTATTTGTGGGGGAAAAAAGACATCAATTTTATTTTGGTACAGTGTTGCAAAACCATGCAAATTGACAGTTAAACGCAGTGCCATATTCCAAAAATGGCCGGGTCACGAAGGGGGTAAACCTTCCGGGGCTGAAGTGGTTAAAATTTGCCATTTACAAAATTGATGAGTTTGACATAAGGCCCATGAATTGAACCCAAACATATTTGCTAATCACTAATTACCAAAAGAGGAGACTATGCAACCTATCTTGCCATTCTACAATTTATACCACTGCAGCAACCCTGAACTATGATAATGGCAAAATCGTGTACATTAGCCATTTTTTCTACACCTTACATGTCAGCTCTCAAGAATCTATGAACCAAGTTGAGAAAAAAAAAGGTAATTATTTTGGCATATTTTAGATGTCACAATTTTGATTAAATTTGAATATCACATAAACCAACAAGACTGTTCCACTCATTCTTTTTAGAGAAACATATACATATCAAAATTACCATAATGATATTTTATTTTTTCATTTCTTTTGTCTCAACTAGAGATTGATAATAGGGGAATTTGTATATTCATAAAAATGTAAATGTACATCTGATTTGAAAATAGATTATATGCAGTAAATCAGATACTAGTCAAAACATGCCAATATCCAGAAATGTGTGCAATTTATTCTGTGAGAAAAAAAAAAAGAAAAATCACATTTTTTCAAACTATCGCTATTGTAAGTATGGTATAAAAAAGAAAAAATATATAGTATACATACACACTAATAGGTGAGTCATGCTTGTAGTTGGAGAAGCAGTATTGGACTTCCAAATCAAGCAGGCTACATACTGTTGCTTCCATATTATCAATCAGGAGATATAGAGTCCAGATGTAGTAAATGCTCACTTTACATCTATATCCAAATTTACATATTATTATAAAGCAATGCAAACAAGACTTCAAGATCATGCTCTTTTTCAAGTTTCTTGAAGCTTTAAGGATATCCACAATCCACATCTGGTTTCTCCCATCTTTGATAGAGGCTCTGGAGGAATACAGGGTGCAGATATCCCTCCCCCTGGTCTAGGCTTTGACAGCTTAGAAATTCTGCATGCCAATTGTCCACATCGGAGATGTGGATAGCAGAAAAAGCTATAATGTAAATTTCCACCTAGAAAACTATTGTTTGCTTCTCTCAGTGTGGCCAAGGGGCACACACTTCATGGTTTATGTAAGCCAATGATGTGACATGGTCTGACTGCCCTCTGACCAGATGACCTTGCAGAAGGAGGATCTAGTGGTGAAAGAATAATTAGTTGGCTTTCAGTTTGAAAATTTGTTGTTGCCACCTTTCAGGGCATGCAAAGAAATATATTTTCTGACCCCAGAGAAGAGTTGGAGATCCACTATGTCAGAAAGATTTTTTCTGGATGGACAGAAAGGACAATCCAGGGAGTGGATATGCTTGTTTCTCAATTTGAGGATTTTTAGTTTAAGTGAATTGGAATGAAACTGGGTAAAGGGAATTGACTCAAAGAGGCTACTATTGTGCCTAGAATCCTAATGCTCAGTGAACTGGGAGATGCCTTTTGGATCTGAGGGTCCACATGTGGGACTATAGAGAGGTACGTTTTTCTGGAAGAAGGAAAATTCTGACTTTGGCTGTGTCCAAGATAGACATGTGCATGACAAAAAAAAATGTGTTTGGTTTTGTTTTGTTTAGATTAGTTAAACTAGTTATTTAGTTTAGTTAAATTTGGTTGACTCGTTCAATTCGTATTCGGGACTCATATTCGGAATTCATATTCAGAATTCGTTTTATGTATTTTTTTTTTTTTATTTTCTTTGCATGTAAAGATTTTTTTTAAATCAAAATGTTTGAAATGATAAATTTTGAATCTGTTGAATCGAAAAATGTTAGTTTTTTTTTTCTATTAGAATGTGGAAATGTTAGCAAACAAAGGAAAAATCTTCATCAAATGATTACAATGACTCCTTAAATCATCTTTGCTTTAACAAAAACAGCATTATTTTGAAATGGTACACATTTCAAACACACACAGTCTTTGATTTCAGAAATATGTTTTCAGTTTAAATTCAAATGGAATTTGATGTAAAATTCAATTTAAATTTCAATTAAAATTTTTTAAATTTGGACAAATTTAGTTTCATTATTTGGAACATTCGGTAAACTTCCTTTATACTGTAATTCAGGTTTTCAGACATTTTCAGCTCAAACCACAGATGAAAGGGAGGAGTCAACACTGCAAGCTCTGGTGGTCTACATGTTTGGCTTACATTCACCATCATAATGACCACCAGAGCTTGCAGTGTTGACTCCTCCCTTTCATCTGTGGTTTGAGCTCCAAACCCTACCTAGGATATCTCTTTTCCCTGGTGTCTGATGTTGGCTGCATAAGGGACCCTAAGAACCTGTCTTAAAGGGACCACCACCGGACCAGTCACCTCCATATTGGAAATCCTGCTATCTATTGATACAAACACTCACTAAGAGAGTTTTGGAGGTAAGCGGCCATTTCACTCATTTAAGGTTACATGCTCACCACCGTATTGAAAGCAGTTTTCCCACACCTATTGAATGTTCACAATTTCCCGCACATCTGGCAATTTTGCACATCAGCACCTTCCATAGGAATTTTTGATTTTCCACAAACTTATGAACTGTTTATGATTATTCGTCACTTTACTAAGTGTTTATCTTTTTATGGTTTCATATACCCCTGTTTTTTCCTTTTGGGGTATTCTGCTTTACATAACTATTTATATTTTTATTCTATTTTATTCTATTTGTCAATTTTAGTCACTATTCACTTTTTACACAGTTATATTTATTTTACTGTGTCATTCTCACCATTCAATTTCTATCGGAACATTAGTGTCTTTATCTGATCAGTTATCATCACTTTGCACCTTTATTCAATATCACTTCTTTCTTATAGTGATTTGGTTCATTACTGTTTTTGTGGCTATTATTGTGGTTCAACTTTATGCACTTTGCACCTGTGCACTTTTACCACATCACTATTATATTGTTTCATATTTATTTGATGCCATAGATGATCATTTATTTGCATTTTTATGTGTATTTATGCAAATTTTATCAAATTTATTGGGATTGATTGAGCGCCGATTTATTGATTTGTTTCATTTACTTCTATGTATGTGGTGACACTACAAATAACTGGCTGCTAATCTTTGGTCCCTATCCTCACTCTATATCTACAACTCATTTGATCTATTTATGACATCTAGTATATGGTCTAGCGCATAGGTTTTCTTTATTGTAAGAAGGGTTACTAGGCAGGTGTGGTGGACTTAGAGGTTTAAGAGGGCCTTTCCTCCATTGTCATTCATTGGGGAATGTATTAAGGGTTCCCCAAATAGATGTTCATCATCAAACAACATGCATATAAGGTATCTTTATGGCTTCAGCAGACCAAGTCTTTAACCACAAAATCCTGAGCATATGCACAGAGATAAGAGACATTCTACAGACTTGGCAATTTACATTCTCTAGATCATCAACACAAAACAATAAGACTGAGGGCATCAGCTGCCATTTGTTTCAAAAGAGCAAGGTCACCAAAGACATGCTCCTGGTGTCAGGAATTAGCTGCAGGGATAGTAAGATCTGCATGTCTACACTTTAAAAAATTGGGCAGTTGACCATCCATCTGGTGTGTTGAGGGAGACTGCCAGTGCAGAGCAAGAGCAGGATCAGGAGCAGGATAGATGGAAAGCAGTATTTGGCTGGCAAAGCAAAACACTAAAGTGAAGTGTAATATTAGAGCAGGGACTAAATCCCCCCCCCCCCCCAGAAGCAGGTATCAGGTGGAGATAGGCTACTAGAATCTGTTAGCTGCTAGCCACCCACTAGTGGACGCTGGAACTACAACCTCGTGCTCTCGGAAGAACAGTGCCACTAGCAGGTGATCCAGGTCCTGTCACCTCTATTCATGTGTCTTTGTTAAGTTAGCAATAGTCTGACACATAGACATAACAGAAATTGCCAGCTGCATGACTAGACCTACAAGGACAAACAAGCCTTTAAGAGGGCTTCAAATGCCTATCAGACATAATCCTTGGAGGGGGAACATCCCCAATAGGAACTGTAAGGTGTTTATTAAGGATAGAAATGGCATGATCTACTAGCAAAACAGCCCATTTTTTTCTTAAATTCCATTTCTATCGGACAGTGATGATGAACCTTGGCACTCCAGATGTTTTTGAACTACATTTCCCATGATGCACAACGGCACTGCCGAGTGCATGAGCATCATGGGAAATGTAGTTCCAAAACATCTGAGGTGCCAAGGTTCGCTATCACTACTGGAGAATAAATTTCAGCTAAAACTTAAAAGTAGTGAATATCTTTCAAGATTAGGCCAATCCTCATATAGTATATAGTTATTTTGTGCATCAATTGGAGAAGTTTTTTTTTGTTTTGACAGTTTCTTAGTGCTCACAGGGACATCAGCAGAACTCATGTTATTTATAGAGGTGTACCGAACTGTTCGCCGGCGGACAGTTCCCGGCGAACTTAGCATGTTCGCGTTCGCCGCTGCGGGCGAACACATGCGATGTTCGGTCCGCCCCCTATAATACATCATTGAGGCAAACTTTGACCCTGAACTTCACAGTCAGCAGGCACATTTCCAGCCAATCAGCATACCTCCCTCCCACACCCTCCCACCTCCTATAAATAAGCAAGGGCAGCATCCATCTTAGATCATTCTGAAGCAGTGTGTGTTAGTGAGAGCAGGGAGAGCTGCTGCTGCTGCTGCTGCTGTTAAGCTAGGGACAGTTAGTCAGTGTTCCTGGTCTTGCAGTGTTCTTGGTCCACTACTGCTGTAAGGACAGCATCCTGACAGCACCCCAAAAAGCCCTTCTAAGGGCTGTTATTTGTGTAATTTTATATATATATATATATATATATATATATATATATATATATATATATATATATATATATATATATATCTAGTGTCCCCAAAAGCCCTTTTAAGGGCTGGTAATTGAGTTTTTTCTTCATATATATATATATATATATATATATATATATATATATATATATATATATATATCTAGTGTCCCCAAAAGCCCTTTTAAGGGCTGGTAATTGAGGATTTTTTTTATTTATATATATATATATCTAGTGTCCCCAAAAGCCCTTTTAAGGGCTGGTAATTGAGTTTTTCCTTTTTATATATATATATATATATATTGTACACTGCAGTTGCCTGCCCGCTGTGTGTGAGAGGCCACAGACCCACCACAGACTGTACTGTGTGCACACCACACTCATTTCGGGTGGCACAGGCACAGTACCTTGCATTTTAAAAAATATTTTTTTTTTCCTCTGTCATAATTGCAGTGAGTGCTGTGTCAGGTCCACAGAGTGCACTGTACCCACTGCAGTGCACTGCCCACCACTGATATATATATATACGGTGGCACAGCATCTTGTTGCAATTTGAAAAAAAAAAAATATTTTTTATTATTGCAGTTGCCTGGGCTGCCAGTGACTGTCAGGTCCACAGAGTGTACTGTGCCCACTGCTGTGGCACTGCGTGCCCACCCACCACTGATATATAAGGTGGCACAGCAGCTTGCAAAGTAAAAAAATATATATTTTTTTTATAATTGCAGTTGCCTGGGTGCCAGTGACTGTCAGGTCCACAGAGAGTGTACTGTGCCACTGCCCACCCACCACTGATATATAAGGTGGCACAGCAGCTTGCAAAGTAAAAAAATATATATATTTTTTATAATTGCAGTTGCCTGGGTGCCAGTGACTGTCAGGTCCACAGAGAGTGTACTGTGCCACTGCCCACCCACCACTGATATATAAATTGGCACAGCAGCTTGCAAAGTAAAAAAATATATATTTTGTTTATAATTGCAGTTGCCTGGGTGCCAGTGACTGTCAGGTCCACAGAGAGTGTACTGTGCCACTGCCCACCCACCAGAGATATATAAGGTGGCACAGCAGCTTGCAAAGTAAAAAAATATATATTTTGTTTATAATTGCAGTTGCCTGGGTGCCAGTGACTGTCAGGTCCACAGAGAGTGTACTGTGCCACTGCCCACCCACCACTGATATATAAGGTGGCACAGCAGCTTGAAAAGTAAAAAAATATATATTTTTTTTATAATTGCAGTTGCCTGGGTGCCAGTGACTGTCAGGCCCACAGAGTGTACTGTACCCACTGCCCAACACTCCTATAGGGTGGCACAGCACCTTGCACTCATAGTACAACACATTAAAAAAAAATATGGCAGGCAGAGGCAGGCCACCCCGCAAGGGCCGTCGTGGTCGTGGTGCTGTGATTTCCTTAGGCCGTAGAATAATGCCCAGTGTTCAGAGGCCACCACAGATCCTGAACTCAAAAAATTCTGAGGACATAGTTGACTGGCTTACACAGGACACCCAATCGTCTACAGCTTCCGCTCGGAACCTTAATGCACCATCCTCCTCCAGCTCAGCTTCGGGCACCTCTCAATTTACCACTCGCCAGCCCGCCGGCACCACCACCAACACTAGCACCACAGCCGCTTCACTTGGTCCGTCAGAGGAGTTATTTTCACATCAGTTGGAAGAAATAAGTGATGCGCAACTATTAGTGCCAGAGGATGTAGATAACGGGGATATGTCTCAGTCAGGCAGCATTATACACATGGACGTACATTGTGATGATGATGATGATGTTGTACCTGCTGCTTCTGCCTTTGCTGAGTTGTCAAGTGAAGCGGCTGATGATGACGATGTGTCTGTGGATGTCACCTGGGTGCCTGCTCGAAGAGCAGAAGAAGAGGGGGAAAGTTCAGATGGGGAGACAGAGAGGATGAGGAGGAGACGAGTTGGAAGCAGGGGGAGGAGGTCATCGCAAGGAGCTAGTGGCGCAGTCAGACAGCATGTAGATTCGGCACCCGGGTCAGCCAGACAGCACGCCAATCAACGCAAGCTGTTGCCACCACCAGAATGCCGTCCTTGCAAAGCTCAGCAGTGTGGCATTTTTTTTGTGTGTCTGCCTCTGATATCAGCGATGCCATTTGTAACCTGTGCCAAAAGAAACTGAGTTGTGGGAAGTCCAACACCCACCTAGGTACAACTGCTTTGCGAAGGCACATGATTTCACATCACAAACGCCTATGGGATCAACACATGAGTAAAAGCAGCACACAAACTGAAAGCCACCATCCTCCTCTTGGTCCAGCATCTTCAGACACGTCAACCACTGCTGTCCTCCATGCCCCCTATCAACAACCCGCCCCTCCGCCTCTCACCTTCAGCAGTTCCTGCTCACCTGCCCACAGTCAGGTGTCTGTCAAGGAAATGTTTGAGCGTAAGAAGCCAATCTCACAGAGTCACCCCCTTGCCGGGCGTCTGACAGCTGGCTTGACGGAACTTTTAGCCCGCCAGCTTTTACCATACAAGCTGGTGGAGTCTGAGGCCTTCAAAAAATTTGTCACTATTGGGACACCGCAGTGGAAGGTACCCGGCTGAAATTATTTTTCACAAAAGGCAATCCCCAACCTGTACTCTATTGTGGAAAAGGAAATCATGTCACGTCTGGCACACAGTGTTGGGGCAAGGGTCCATCTGACCACTGATAGCTGGTCTGCAAAGCACGGTCAGGGCAGGTATATCACTTACACTGCGCATTGGGTAAACCTGCTGGCGGCTGCCAAGCATGGAATGCGTGGCTCTGCTGCAGAGGAGTTGGTGACACCGCCACGACTTGCAGGCAGGCCTGCTGCCACCTCCTCTACTCCTCCTACTCCATCCTCTTTGCTAACCTCCTCGGCTGAGTCCTCTTCTGCTGTTGCATCTTGCTCCACACCAACTGCACCCCCCCAGCTTCCCAGGGGCTATTCCACATGCCGGATACGACAGTGTCACGCTGTCTTGGGGTTGACTTGTCTGAAAGCAGAGAGTCACACCGGACCAGCACTACTGTCCGCCCTGAACGCACAGGTGGATCAGTGGCTGACCCCGCACCAACTGGAGATCGGCAAAGTGGTGTGTGACAACGGAAGCAATTTGTTGGCGGCATTGAATTTGGGCAAGTTGACACATGTGCCGTGCATGGCACATGTGTTGAATCTGATTGTGCAACGTTTTGTGCAGAAGTACCCAGGCTTACAGGACGTCCTCAAGCAGGCCAGGAAGGTGTGTGGCCATTTCAGGCATTCCTACACGGCCATGGCGCACTTTGCAGATATTCAGCGGCGAAACAACATGCCAGTGAGGCGCTTGATTTGTGACAGCCCGACACGTTGGAATTCAACACTGCTAATGTTCGACCGCCTGCTCCAACAAGAAAAAGCGGTCAACGAGTATTTGTATGACCGGGGTGCTAGGACAGCCTCTGCGGAGCTGGGTAATTTTTTGCCACGTTACTGGACGCTCATGCGCAATGCCTGTAGGCTCATGCGTCCTTTTGTGGAGGTGACAAACCTAGTCAGTCGCACCGAAGGCACCATCAGCGACATCATCCCATATGTTTTTTTCCTGGAGCGTGCCCTGCGAAGAGTGCTGGATCAGGCCATAGATGAGCGTGAAGAGGAAGAGGAAGAGTTGTGGTCACCATCACCACCACCAGAAACAGCCTTACCATCGATTGCTGGACCTGCGGCAACACTGGAAGAGGAGTCTGAGGAAGAGGAGTCAGAGGAGGAATGTGGCTTTGAGGAGGAGGAACACCAACCACAGCAGGCATCCCAGGGTGCTCGTTGTCACCTATCTGGTACCCGTGGTGTTGTACGTGGTTGGGGGGAAGAACACACCTTCAATGACATCAGTGAGGACGAGGAATTGGACATGAGTAGCTCGGCATCCAACCTTGTGCAAATGGGGTCTTTCATGCTGTCATGCATGTTGAGGGACCCTCGTATAAAAAGGCTGAAGGAGAACGACCTGTACTGGGTGGCCACGCTACTAGACCCCCAGTATAAGCAGAAAGTCTCTGATATGTTACCCAATTACCGGCAGTCGCAAAGGATGCAGCAGCTACAAAATAAGTTGAAAAGTATGCTTTACACAGCATAAAAGGGTGATGTCAAAGCACAACGGGAATCCAACAGGGGAAGAGGTGAAAGTAATCCTCCTCCTACCACCACAACCACGCCAGCAAGGACAGGACACTTTACAGACATCTTGTTGATGGAGGACATGCGGAGCTTTTTTAGTCCTACGCATCGCCACAGCCCTTCGGGGTCCACCCTCAGAGAACGACTCGACCGACAGGTAGCAGACTACCTTGCCTTAACTGCAGATATCGACACTCTGAGGAGCGATGAACCCCTTGACTACTGGGTGTGCAGGCTTGACCTGTGGCATGAGCTATCCCAATTTGCCATTGAACTTCTGGCCTGCCCCGCTTCAAGTGTGCTGTCAGAAAGGACCTTCAGCACAGCAGGAGGTATTGTCACTGAGAAGAGAAGTCGCCTAGGTCAAAAAAGTCTTGATTACCTCACGTTTATTAAGATGAATGAGGCATGGATCCCGAAGGGTCTGACAGTGGGGGATGCATTTGACTAAAAAAGGCCTGGTGATGACTGAGATGCCTTGGGCTAAAAATGGTCCACACGCTGCTGTATTTAATCATTCTCTGCATGCCGGATGACTTACGTGACATCTCCGCCACCAACTACGGTTCAAGCCGCAATGTTTTAGTGCACTTTCTGCCTTGAAAACCTCAATTTTTCAGGCCGCTGCTACAGCAGCGGCTGCAACAATACCTACTTTTTCATGCATGTGTACATGCCTAATTTTTCTGACCTCTGGTGCTACACTGTGGCTGCAAAAAAACAAAAAACAAAAAAAAAGGCACATACATGTGTCAATTCCCCTTCGTGATCGTTACCTTGTCGTGGTGAAGGGGCTTGCGTATCACAATGAAGCGATCATCTCTAGGAGTGTGTTGGCACACCCCAGATGATAAGGTCGTTGCTTCATTGTGAACAGACCAAAAGCGATCCGCGGGATAATTTTTCATAGAAAAAACATTCATTTTCTTTCATTCTTTCTGCGGAGCTGGGTATTTTTTGGCCGCGTTACTGAATGCTCATGAACAATGGCTGTAGGCTCATGCGTCCTTTTGCGGAGGTGACAAACCTGGTGGTCAGTCGAACCCAAGGCAACATCATCGACCTCATCCCATATGCGTTTTTTCTTGAGCGTGGCCTACGAAGAGTACTGGATCAGGCTGTAGATGAGCATGAAGAGGAAGAGTTGTGGTCCCCATCACCACCAGAAGCAGCCTTGTCGTTGTCAATTGCTGGACCTGTGGCAACGCAGAGAGAGGAGTCTGAAGAAGAGAAGTCAGAGGAGGAAGGTGGTTTTGAGGAGGTGGAATACCAGCCACAGCAGGCCACAGCAGGCGTCCCAGGGGGCTTGTTCTCACCTTTCGGGGACCCTTGGTGTTGTACGTGGCTGGGTGGAGGAAGAGACCTTCAATGATGTCAGTGAGGACAAGGAACGGGACATGGCTAGCTTGGTATTGTGCAAATGGGGAGTTTGCGGTTGTGCAAATGGACTGACTGACTGTTAAACGGGGAGTTTGGTCTGTCAGAGTTTGGTCTGTCAATGTGAAGCGGGCGACGGGCGTAACCCTTACACTACTTGACCGATAAAACATCATACCTGATTGTATTCACACACTGGATGTTTTAAAGCACGTTATTCCAAACAATTTAGGAATGTTAGGTGATTTATGCCCTTTATGGATTAAAACCCGACTCTGCGTCAACTACGTAATTTTCCATGGGAGTTTTGCCATGGATCCCCCTCCGGCATGCCACAGTCCAGGTGTTAGTTCCCTTGAAACAACTTTTCCATCACTATTGTGGCCAGAAAGAGTCCCTGTGTGTTTTAAAATTCGCCTGCCTATTGAAGTCTATGGCAGTTCGCCCGGTTCGCGAACATTTGCCGATGTTCGCGTTCGCCTTTCGCGAACGGCGAATTTTAGGTTTGCGACATCACTAGTTATTTATCCCTTTTGTTTTAGCTCCCTTGTGCTTGTCATTTGCCCTTTCTACAGTGAGAGGATTTCCAGTGGAGTACTCATGGAATGTATGCAGACAAAATGGGGTTTTATGTATTTGGAATAGAATAGTCAGTATAACCCAGGCACTGATCATGTTCCTGTGACTCTATAGCAGAAGGCAGCAAGAACCACAGCACGGTGTATTTTTACATCCTCAGCAGATCTGTCAAGCATAAGTGTGTCAGCCAAGAGGTGTGTCACGACTACATCATCATCCCAAGACTGGTCTAGATGGTAGATAAAAAAATGCCAAATTGAAAATTATGTAGGTAATGCTTATTGTGCTGAATAAATTAAAGGCAATAACAACAGGGAGTAACACAGAAAACTGACTAACTCCCCATTCATTTCTCTGCCTATATATCCAAATTGTGTGCTAAGCACTGCAGGTTATCTATTAATAGCCAAGAACCAGTCCCAAAATACAGGAAAACCATGTCTCACCTTTTCCACATCATTGGGCTAGCTAAGGTTCCAGGCTTTGCCCATCACAGTGGGCATACCCCTGAAGTCTTCAAAGTCTGGAAACCATAGAGGTGGACAAAAGCCTTGGACTTGTAGAGTACCCTGTGGCTAACTACATTGCATTTTGTGTTAGGTTAACACCTAATGCAAAATCCAGTCCCTGAAGCAAAGATTAAGGGCTGGTTCCGCACAGTAGGCTCTGAGTATATCCCCCAATGTATATACACCAAGGGACACTGATCCTGCTAGATAGTCCAGGGCAATAAACATCTTGATAGAAGGAGTAAAAAAGAATGGTTAAAAAAAAACCTTCCCCATCATGTTCATCGTGGGCAAGGTCACCAGCAAACAACTTGAGCATCATGCTGGTTTATATGAGGACAGCCCTAGCAAGTTTTTTTGCCAGTGTCCAATCATTTTAAGGTAGCCTGTATATAAGCTAAGTCTATGAATACAAGTCCTCTATTCTGTACTGTGCGATTAAGATGCATGTTTTAACATTTGTGTTTAAATTACAATAAACGCAAACATCAGGAGGGGGATTTATTTATTTTAATACTTATAGGTATAGTTTAGATGACTGCAATGGTCTGCAAAATTCAAAAGATTAAATCTCATACCTACATCACATCTGTAGATAGAAAGATAGATGAAAACTCTGGTGTATGTTTATTTGCATATGCAAGCCATCCTTTTTTCCCAAAAATTTTGCTCACTTCTATAATCTAGCCTTTATGTATTGGATGCGGTGGTGTGTCAGAGTCTCATAAATAAAACAGGAGAACACATTCCATTTTAGATTGTGCAGATAAACAGGCTCTTTGCAGCCACCAAATTCAAGTGACTGAGAAAAATTCAGCAGTTCTTAAGATGGAGAATACATTACAATCAGAGTAAATTGTTCTCAATTTCAGGTAATGCAAGTTTCTACAATTCTATTCCTCTCCATGTCTTTTCAATGAATATATTATTCCCTCTATTACTTCTTTTGTACTTACAGTTCCTATTGTAACCAAGATTTGCATTTCACCTAAACATAACCATCAGAACCTAAATGCACCTTAAATCTGCTTCTAAGATAGTCTGAAGACTATACTGTCAAGTTCAATTTTAGTTATATATTCTCCATAGTAATAATGAACATAAAATATCTATTTTTAACTAATAATATATGTAACTTTTATACCTTTCAGATATGATATCATGTGATATGTGGTCAAGTAAATTCATATAAGGCAGAAATTATTTATGATAGTTTGAGCTTTTCATTTTACTTTAAATGCAATTTATAGATACATGACTTGCTCATATTCTTAGCAGAAACCAACCTGAAGGTATGTAAGAAAGTGTTAAATACCTACAGCAATCTTTTTAAGCTGGGAAGCTGTGGCATTTCAAGACATTGGCTGTTGGTAAGGTAGGTATAGATAGACTTTATTTACAAGGCCGACCTTTTTTGTAAGTGACCCTATGGTGACAATGTCCCTTTTTATGTAATAGTCGCTGCAATTGAAAGTCTATAAGAAAATAAAAGACTTAAGAGTTGGATGGCACATGCTATGTAAAACGGTTCATTTACATAAAAACAAAAAAGCAAGATCTAAAAAAGCCCATTTAGTGTGTGTAATATTTTTTGTGTCTAGTCTAGCCTAACCTTAACATTATGGTATGGCTTCAATTAAAGGCAGTGCAAACTGTAATGATGTGAAGAGTGCAAGAAGCTGATTCCAATCTACTGTAGCAATGTGAGTTACAGATTTATTATGATTAGGTAATGTGGGTTTATGCACTTTGTACAGAAATCCTTTTTAAATTAACCAATGTCATCAACTCAGCATCTGTAATGTTCAATAATTCAGTTGGGTTGATTTACTAAAGAAAAAAAGACCGTTCATTTTGCAAGCAAAGTTGCATGTTGCAAGGGGATTAGCCCCAGAGCCTAGTGAATGAGGCTTAACTCTGCTGTCATCCATCATACAATTTTTAGAAAACAAAAATGTTGTTTTTTTATTTTTCTTGCACATGATTAGGCATTCTTTACAGTGTGAAATGTCACCGCATTCACTAAGCTCAATGGGTAAATTCCCTTGCAAAGTGCAACTTCCCTTGCAAAGTATTTAGCTTTTTGCCTTTAGTAAATTACCCTCAGTGTCTCATTTATGATATTTCAATGAATTCCTAAATTCCAGTTTTCAGTTTCAATTTTTAACCACTTAAGGACTGGGCCTATTTCCTATTTCTGACACTTGTTGTTTACAAGTTAAAATCAGTATTTTTTGCTATAAAATCACTTCGAACCCCAAAACATTATACATTTTTTTTGGCAGAGACCCTAGAGAATAAAATGGAGACCATTGCAATGTTTTATGTTACACCATATTTGCATAGCAGTCTTACAAACACAATTTTTTTGAATAAAAAAATAAGAAAAAAGTAAATTTAGCCCAATTTGTTCCTATATTGTTAAAGATAATGTTATGGCAAGTAAATAGATACCCAACGTGTCATGCTTCCAAATTGTGCATGCTCGTGGAATGGCAACAAACATTGGTATTAAAAAATCTCCATAGGTGACAGTTTAAAAATTTCTACAGGTTACCAGTTTAGAGTTACAGAGGAGGTATATGACTAGAATTATTGCTCTCGCTCTAACGATCGCGGCGATACCTCACATGTGTGGTTTGAACACATGTGTGAGAGCGACTTGCATATGCGTTCGCTTCTGCGGGCAAACTTGGAGGGACGGGGCGCTTTAAAATTTTTATTTTATTTTATCTTGGTTTTTTTTACACTGTCCCTTTAATTATTTTTTTTTTTTAATCACTTTTTTTTTTTAATCACTTTTATTTCTATTACAAAGATGACCTCTCCACTATTTCAGTGACAAGCTTTTGTACAATAATGGATTTCTATAAAGAATCACAATGCAAAAGCCATCTCAGTGTATTCATGCAATAAATACATCAGGCTAAACTGGTTAGGAACAGGAGAGGGAATACTAATCCTTCTACACTTATGTTCATTTACTGATGTTTATTTATATAATCTGTTTGCAGCTCTCATTCACAGTACTGTTCTTCCAGCCGAAGCTTTTACAGACTGGTAGATGGATTTAAAGGGAGGATGACAGTGATGATCATCAGTAATGAAGCGTATTTATAAAAAATGTACTTGCCAATTCCTTAGGCAATATTAGGCAAACATTTGTCTACATTCACAAGGCAACATTGACCTTACTGTATTTAATAAGATATACAGTATTTTACCAATGTGCACCTAACATCTGCCAAATAATCACAACATGAAAAAACACATTCTCTGACTTAGAAGCACAGCGGGATCAACACATTACATAGCACTTGGGCTAAACTTGAGCTATACCAGTTGCATTGGCGCATAGTAATTGACGTTTTATGTTTTTGTCTTCTATGTGGAAGACATCTAGTATATTACCTTACTTGAGATATTTTAAATAATCCTAACTCTCTGTTCTTTTTTATTTCTGAATTTAAGCATAATACAGTATATGCACAAGAATTCTTTAAAACATAATGCTCAATGGGGCTTTTAGGGTACCGCATAATCAATGTGATGTAGTACAAAATCTTAAACTTTGTTATTTCCAGGTCTAATTACTGTTACATAAAATATTGATGGAATTTAATAGTATTTAGACCTGAAAAGAACAAAGAATTGATGTGTATTGTTTAATCATCTTGAACACAGTTGAATGAAAACGCTAAGATATCTGATTTTTTGTGTGATTTTTTTTTAAATGAAATTATAGATGTTGTTGTACTCCACATTGATTATTTGGTACATTAAATGTCCCACTAAGCATTTTGTTTCAAGAATTAATATATAAGGCAAAGGTGTCAAATTGAATTTCATTGCCGGCCACATCTGCATTATGGCTGCCCTCAAAGGGCCAATTGTGTCTATAACACTATTTAAATGTATCTACCCGTTATCATATTAAATAATTGCTTCTGCATTGAATTATTACTGGTTTTAGTAATAATGTAAGTAATAACTAGTTAAGGAGGGTCGCACACTCTTGGTGTCTAGAGTTGAGCGGACACCTGGATGTCCGTGTTCGGCGGGTTCGGCCGAACTGGATGTGGCGGTGTAGGTGGAAGCGGCGGTGGAGGGGGACGAGGTAGCCAACACTGCTTTTTTTCAGTCATATTAAATTAGGGTACACCCCAAAAGAGTGAGAAAGATCAAAAATATAACAATGGCTGGGTAAGGTCAGTATCCATCTCTATTCTGCACAAGGTACGGAAAAGTCCCGTGGGATCCATGCCTGGTTCATTTTAATGAACGTGAGCTTGTCCACATTGTCTCTGGACAGGCGGCTGCGCTTGTCTGTGATAACGCCCCCAGCCGTGCTAAATACCCGTTCAGATAATACACTGGCTGCAGGGCACGCCAGCACCTCCAAGGCGTAAAGGGCAAGCTCAGGCCATGTGCCCAATTTGGAGACCCAGAAGTTGAAGGGGGCAGACCCGTCATTCACTACATGTAGGCGTGTGCACACATACTGCTCCACCATGTTGGTGAAATGCTGCCTCCTGCTAAGACGTTCCATATGAGCTGCTGGTGCTGCTGTTTGTTGTGGCGTGCTGACAAAGCTTTTCAACATTTCGGCCATGCTAACCCTGCTTTCTGAGGTGCTGGCGGTGCCCTGGTTGCGTTGGCGACCTCTTCCTCTTCCTTCTCTGCCTTGACCTTGTGCTTCCACTGTGGCCCCGCTGTCAGGTGGGAATGCCAGCAGCATCGTGTCTACCAGCGTGCGCTTGTACTCGCGCATCTTGCGATCGCGCTCCAGTGAGTGAATTAAGGACGGTACGTTGTCCTTGTAACGGGGATCCAGCAGCGTGGCCACCCAGTAATCAGCACAAGTTAGAATGTGGGCAACTCGGCGGTCGTTGTGGAGACACTGCAGCATGTAATGTATGCCAGGCTGCCCAGAGGCAATGAAAGGCTGTCCTCTGTGGGAGGTGTATCGTCTGTGTCCTCTGTATCCCCCCAGCCATGCACCAGTGATGGCCATGAGCTGGCCTGGGTGCCACCCTGCTGTGAACATGGTTCCATCTCCTTCTCCATCTCCTCCTCCTCATCCTCCTCATCCTCCTCATCCTCCTCATCCTCCAGAACTGTGCCCCTGCTGGACAATTGTGTACCTGGCGTTTGTGTGTGCAGGAACCCACCCTCGGAGCCACTTGCGAATGACTGCCCTGAAAGCCTTGGAAATGTTACCTCTTCATCCTCCTCCTCCTCATCCTGTGCCACATCCTCTTCCATCATCGCCCGAATGAAGGAGGCATAGAAGTGGGATAGTTAAGCTGACAACAGCGTCATCGGCACTGGCCATGTTGGTGGAGTACTCAAAACAGCGCAACAAGGCACACAGGTCTCGCATGGAGGCCCAGTTATTGGTGGTGAAGTGGTGCTGTTCTGCAGAGCGACTCACACATGCGTGCTGCAGCTGAAAGTCCACTATGGCCTGCTGCTGCTCGCACAGTCTTTCCAGCATGTGCAAGGTGGAGTTCCACCTTGTGGGCACGTCACATATGAGGCGGTGAGCAGGAAGGCCGAAGTTACGCTGCAGCGCTGACAGGCGATCAGCAGCAGGGTGAGAACGCCGAAAGTGCGCACAGACGGCCCGCACATTCTGCAGCAGCTCTGACATATCGGGGTAATTTTTAAGGAACCTCTGCACCACCAAATTCAGCACATGTGCCAGGCAAGGGATGTGCGTCAAACCGGCTAGGCCCAGAGCTGCTATGAGATTTTGCCCGTTATCGCACAGCACCAGGCCTGGCTTGAGGCTCGCTGCAGCAACCACTCATTTGTCTGCTGTTCCATGGTCCGACACAACTCCTGCGCGGTGTGTGGTTTTTCCCCCAAACAGGCAAGTTTTAAAACTGCCTGCTGTCGTTTACCCCTGGCTGTGCTGAAGTTGGTGGTGAAGGTGTTACGCAGACCGGATGAGGAGGCGGTAGAGGATGAGGAAGCAGAGTAGGAGGAGTTCGGAACAGGAGGCAAACTGAAGCGCCCTGCAATCCTCGGTGGTGGAAGGACATGCGCCAAATTTCTCTGCGCCTCAGGCCCATCCGCCACTGCATTTACCCAGTGTGCCGTTAGGGAGATATAACGCCCCTGACCGTGCTTACTGGTCCACGTATCGGTAGTTAGGTGGACCTTGGCACAGATGGCGTTGCGCAGTGCACACCTGATTTTTTCCCCCACTTGGTTGTGCAGGGAAGGGATGGCTTGCCTGGAAAAGTAGTGGCGGCTGGGCACGACGTACTGTGGGACAGCCACCGACATAAGGCTTTTAAAACTGTGCGTCTCCACCAGACGGAATGACAGCATTTCAAAGGCCAAGAATTTGAAATGCTGGCATTCAGGGCCAGGGATCGCGGGTGGGTAGGGGGGTACTTCCTCTTCCTCTGAAGTGTTTGGGAGAGGGAAAGCTGAACGCTTCCACGGGACATTGTGAAGATGGTTGGTGACCCAGGTGGTGGTGTTGCTGACAGATCGTCTGTTTGCGGGGTGGCAGGTGCCGGTATCACTACAGAGGTGGATGAAGAGGCCGAGACTGCAGCAGAAGAGGAAGCAGGAGGAGCCAGAGACTTTTCTTGGTTTTGAAGGTGTCTACTCCACTGCAGCTCCTGCTTTGCACTTAGATGCCTGATCATGCAGGTTGTGCTCAGGTTGAGAAGGTTTATGCCTCGCTATGCCTGTCATCAGCACATTTTCTGAAGAACTTCCACGCTAGAGAACTCCTTTGAGCTGGCTTTGGTGCGCTCGGTCCCTTGCTGCATTGGGCAGTAGCAGGCGTAGTGTCTAGGGCACGGCTGCTCCGCTTCTGCACCCTGCT
Organism: Pelophylax lessonae; assembly: GCF_965119305.1. NCBI lineage: Eukaryota > Metazoa > Chordata > Amphibia > Anura > Ranidae > Pelophylax > Pelophylax lessonae. The sequence continues at coordinate 525,397,191 of NC_138770.1, forward strand.
CCCTCTTCTGCTGTGCTGGTGGCTCTGTGCGACCACCGCCTCTTCCTCCAAACTACTCAGGTCACCTGCATGACCTTCATTCCATGTGGGGTCGAGGACCTCATCGTCCTCCACATTGTCTTCCACCCAGTCTTCACCCCTGCCCTCCTTGTCGGTCTCCACAATTCTGAGTGCTGCAGCAGTTGGCACCTGCGTTTCGTCATCATCTGAGACGTGCTGCGATGGTCCTCCCATGTACTCATCTTGAGAAATAAGTGGTTGGGCATCGCTGCACTCAATCTCTTCCACTTCTGGGGCAGGGCTAGGTGGATGGCCCTGGGAAACCCTGCTGACAGAGTCATCAAAAAGAAGAAGAGACTGCTGCATGATTTGGGGCTCAGACTGCTTGCCTAATTTGCAAGGGGGTGAGGTGAAAGACGGTTGGACATCGGCTGCAGGTGCCAACTCTGACCTTTCTGCAGTAGACTGGGTGGGAGACAATTTGAAGGAACTGGAGGCACTGTCAGCAGCAAACCAATCTACTATCGCCTCTACTTGTTCTGGCCTCAACACTTGTAGAGGCGCATGATGCCCTACCAAATACTGCTGCAGGTTCTGTCGCCTACTCACACTTGAGGAAGGTGTTTCACTTGTGCGTGTAGCAGGCACAGATCGACCACATCCTCTCCTTGCAACAGGAGCTCTACCAGCAGCACCACGACCCAGGCCGCGCCCCCTATTTGACGGTCTCCTCATATTGCCCTAGAAAGGTGCTTATTGAATAGCGGAACAAAACAACAACAGTATCGCACGGGTGTATCTCACAGTCAAATATGCAAACTATGCCGCAATTTAATTTTTTTACCCCAAAAGGGTGTTTATTAAATAGCGGAATAGAAAAACAGTATACAAATACAATGGGTGTATCTCACAGTCAAATATGCAAAGTATGCCGCAATTTAATTTTTTTCACCCCAAAAGGGTGTATATTGAATAGCGGAATAGAAAACATTTTATAAAACGGTGTATCTCACACGTACTAACACACTAGGCCCCGATTACAATTTTTGTACCCTAAAGGGAGGATGAGGAAGAGGAAGAGGAGTAGGAGGAGTTCGGAACAGGAGGCAAACTGAAGCGCCCTGCAATCCTCGGCGGTGGAAGGAGATGCGCCAAACAAATTTAAAAGGTGTATCTTACACGTACCGATACAGACTATGCCGTAATTTAATTTTTTACACTCCAAAAGGGTGTATATTGAATAGCGGAATAGAAAACATTTTATAAAACGGTGTATCTCACACGTACAAACACAGACTAGGCCCCGATTACAATTTTTTGTACCCTAATGGCAGGATGAGGAAGAGGAGTAGGAGGAGTTCGGAACAGGAGGCAAACTTAAGCACCCTGCAATCCTCGGCGGTGGAAGATGCGCCCCAAAAATTTGGAAGGTGTATCTCACATGTACCGATACAGACTATGCCGCAATTTAATTATTTTTACCCCAAAGGGTGTAGATTGAATAGTGGAATAGAAAATATGATATAAAAAGGTGTATCTCACATGTACAGACCCAGACTAGGCCCCGATTACAATTTTTTGTACCCTAAAGGCAGGATGAGGAGTAGGAGGAGTTCGGAACAGGAGGCAAACTGAAGCACCCTGCAATCCTCGGCGGTGGAAGATGCGCCCCAAAAATTTGGAAGGTGTATCTCACACGTACCGATACAGACTTTGCCGCAATTTAATTATTTTTACCCCAAAGGGTGTAGATTGAATAGCGGAATAGAAAAAATGTTGTAAAACGGTGTATCTCACACGTACAAACACAGACTAGGCCCCGATTACAATTATTTGTACCCTACAGGCAGGATGAGGAGTAGGAGGAGTTCGGAACAGGAGGCAAACTGAAGCACCCGGCAATCCTTGGCGGTGGAAGATGCGCCCCAAAAATTTGGAAGGTGTATCTCACACGTACCGATACAGACTATGCCGCAATTTATTTTTTTTTACCCCAAAGGGTGTAGATTGAATAGCGGAATAGAAAATATGATATAAAAAGGTGTATCTCACACGTACAGACCCAGACTAGGCCCCGATTACAATTTTTTGTACCCTAAAGGCAGGATGAGGAGTAGGAGGAGTTCAGAACAGGAGGCAAACTGAAGCACCCTGCAATCCTCGGCGGTGGAAGATGCGCCCCAAAAATTTGGAAGGTGTATCTCACACGTACCGATACAGACTATGCCGCAATTTAATTATTTTTACCCCAAAGGGCGTAGATTGAATAGCGGAATAGAAAAAAATTATAAAACGGTGTATCTCACACGTACAAACACAGACTAGGCCCCGATTACAAATTTTTGTACCCTACAGGCAGGATGAGGAGTAGGAGGAGTTCGGAACAGGAGGCAAACTGAAGCACCCTGCAATCCTTGGCGGTGGAAGATGCGCCCCAAAAAATTGGAAGGTGTATCTCACACGTACCGATACAGACATGCCGCAATTTATTTTTTTTTACCCCAAAAGGGTGTAGATTGAATAGCAGAATAGGAAATATGATATAAAATTGGTGATTTTTCAATAGTACATGTGAACACAGCAGTGTCTTATGTCACGGTCAGCTCTGCAGCAGGCTATGAAGGGAAAAAAAAAATCCCCTTTAACTTTTTAATTTTTAAATAGCAGATTAGTACAGACTATGCCACAATTAAATTTTTTAACCCAAAAGGTTGTATATTGACTAGGGGAATAGAAAAAAGTATATAAAATTGAAAATCACTCAATAGCACATGTGAACACAGCAGTGTCTTATGTCAAGGTCAGCTCTGCAGCAGGCTATGAAGGGAAAAAAAAAATCCCCTTTAACTTTGTAATTTTTAAATAGCTGATTAGTACAGACTATGCCACAATTTAATTTTTTTTAACCCAAAAGGGTGTATATTGAATAGTGGAATAGAAAAAAGTATATAAAATTGAAAATCACTCAATAGCACATGTGAACAAAGCAGTGTCTTATGTCACGGTCAGCTCTGCAGCAGGCTATGAAGGGAAAAAAAAATTCCCCTTTAACTTTGAAATTTTTAAATAGCAGATTAGAACAGCAATCTGTAGTAAAATATAGCTGAACGCTGCACACAACAGACTGATAAAAATATATTTTTTTCTCCCTCCTCCTCCTCCTCAGTGGGCTCAAGTGAGGGCAAAAAGATTGTTCACTGCACCACCCCCACACTGCAAAATCGATGTAGCTCGCTAACGGACGATTGTTCTGTCCCTGCCTAATCTCTCCAGCCTGTCCCTAAAATGCTCAAATAACTTTCCCTGCCTACACTCCGACCTGTCCCTGCATTCTTTTCGCCCACAATTTTTCACTGTCTGTCCCTAATCAGCAGCCAGCACGTATGATGTGTGCTCTGTCCCTACACTACAGCAGAATGATGCACCGCGCTGTGCCTCTCGAACTTATAAAGACATGGGTCACATGCTTCAGATGGCCAATCACAGCTACTAATACATTTGTAGGCATGGCTGGGATGGCTTAAGGCAAACCAGTTAAACGCTTGTTGATTGGCTGTTGAAAGCCCGCCATTAAAAGCGCACGCCATTACATACAAAACAGGAAATAAAATTACAGAACACGGATTTTAAACCCGAACATACGTGTCCGGGTAGCAAAAATCCAATTATCCGGTACGGACCCGAATAATACAGTCTGTGTTCGCTCAACACTATTGGTGTCATCTACAACTTTTATTGGAGATTGCTCAAGCAGAACATGGTTCTGCCATGGTGTTCTTTCTGAGCAGTCTTCAATAAAGTTTTTTGTGGATGATACCAGTAGATACCAGTAATTGTATTATGCTCATAATAATTATTAGCAGATATCTCCAGTTCACCCCAATCCTCTTTACATCAGATGTCAAGAGCCCCCGACCATCAGGAATCAAGAGTCCCCCATTCACCCTTACATCACAGTGCACCTCTCTTACCTTGTTATGCTGCCAGGTAGAAGCTGGGGATGAAGTTGGAAAGCAAAAGGTGTAGAGTCTGGAGTAGGGCTGGAATCATCTGCTAGAGTTTGCTGAATGCTGAGACCAGGGTAGGAGAAGAAGAGGGGGTGGCACGGCTTCACAAACAAGTGCAGGATCTCGCAGAGGAGTTCTGTTCTCCTCTCTGCTTCCAACTTCTGAGATGTGGGGGAGCAAAGACAAGCCTCTCTGTGGCTTTACAGAATGCACAGGAGCTGACGGAAGAGTCCTACCCACCTCTCTGCTGCTAAATTCTGAGACAAGGTGGGGTGGAGATAAGGGAAGTGCCCAGCTGCAGAAGTGGGGCAAGGGCCACATGAAATGGCCTGCTGGGCTGGATTCAGTCCATTGACTTTGTGTTTGACACATGTGATAAAAGGGACGTTAGTCCCTAGAGACTTGTTAGCCCTTAAGGTCTAAGCCATCGATTTGTTAAAATGCATAAGAATTCTCTTGCAAATTAAAATAATCATGGTGCAATTGTGTACTTTTTTATTTAAAGTTTCTCTACTAATCCTGATAAATATGAGCTGTATACTGTATCTTGAAACATAATCTGTCAAGCAGCATGTGATCACGTGACATGTGTGGGTTAAGACACTGCTCCAAACGGACCCAGTGCTTCAGATGTGGATATGGCTGTGTATAGCCCTAGACAGTGCTGTTCTGGTCATGCCTCCTGATATGGTTTGCCTGGTTTGTCCCTCTACCGAGGCTTGGTCCCAGATGTGGGGAGAATGAGCGGGACAAAATTTTTTATGTGCATCATTGGCCATAAAGGGAGAAAAATAAACAGGTGTGTGTGATAGAGATAAAGGGTTTAAGCTTTAGGAAAAAAAAGAAAGAGTATATAAGAGTGACGTCCCATTTATGATCGAGTCCCCTGGGGATCCAGGTGTCCAGTTTGAAGATCCAATATACTTCTCCTTTGCAAAGTAAAAATGTGTGAGTGTGTGTGTGTGTGTGGGGGGGGGGGGGATCCCTTCTCTTTACTTTGTGAAAGAGAAGTATATTGGATCTTTAAACTGGACACCCAGTTGACATGTGCATGACGTAAAAAAAAATTGTTTTGTTTCTTTTAGATTTGTTAATCACAGTATTTAATTTTGGTAAATTCAGTTGATTCATTCAATTTGTATTCGGGATTTATGTTCAGAATTCATATTCAGAATCAATTGTTATGTCTTTTTTGAATTTTCTTCGAATTTATCAATTTTTTTAATTCAAAATGTTCAACTCGATAATTTTTGATTTGGTCGAATCGAAAACTTTAGATTTTTTTTTCGATTCAAATGTGGCAAAGTGAGCAAACAAAAGAAAAATCTTCATGAAATGATTACAATGACTCTTTAAATCATCTTTGGCTTGTCAAAAACAGAATTATTTCAAAATGGTACTCCAATAACACACACAGTCTTTGATTTCAGATATATTTCCGAAATGCAGACAAATTTTGTTTCGTTATTTGGAGCATTTGGCAAGCTTAGTTTACAGTGCAATTATTGGATATATCTGAATCTCTGAATAAGTAAAAATGTGTATGAATATTTATTCAGAACAAAACGAACCGCACATGTCTAACACCCAGATCCCCAGAGGACTTAAAGAGGTTGTAAACCGAAAAAAACATTTTTTTTTCTTTCCATCCTGAAAGAGAAAGACATAATGAGCTAGTATGCATCTCATACTAGCTCATTATGAAATACTTACCTTAGAACGAGCTCCCGCCGCGCCACTCGCTTACCTCTATGACGGGCGACATGTCCAGTCGCCCGTCTTCCGGGATTGCGGCATCCGGCCATCTGATTGGCCGGACCCGCGGTGACGTCACTCCCGCGCACACGCGCGGGAGCCGACGGTCACGGCACGGGGCTCTGAAGCACCGGCACAATCGGCCGTTCCTTCAGAGCGCATGCGCCAGTGACGTCACTGGCTGCATGAAAGGTAAATATCTCCTAAACGGTGCTCTTTCCTGTATTTTTTTATTTTTTAAATATTCCCAGGGAACAAACTCTCCAAAATAGAAAAAGGAAATACTATGTCTAGTTTTTAATAATTTAATTTTGTATATTTCTCATACTTTTTCAAATATTGCATATTAATGGAAATACTCAGCTTACACTTAAAGTAAGAGGTTGGGAGTTATTCCCCACTGCTTGTGCAGTTATATTTTTGTAGGTTCTTTACATTTTACATTCTACAGTGTCCCATATGATGTCCCTGATCAGGACAATAGAGTGTTCTTTTTACTCACATGTTTATTTTTATTTATCCATCTTTTTCATATTTTTTTTTCCACATTGATATGCATTCAATCTTTTCCACTTTCTCTTATATTTTCCTTTTTAATTTTACAGCAATATTTCATCAATTAAAAAAACATGTCAGGGGGCGTGGTCGGAGCAGCACTGGCTGAAGCCATACACAGCCATATCCCCATCTGAAGCTCTGGGTCGGTTTTGAGTGGCCTCTTACCCCACATATGTCTGTGCTAAGCAGCATGTTACACATTGTTTTTCACAATATAAAAATGTTTTGGATCATTTAGAAAATGTTATTAGAATATATTGTAAGCCGTCCTTACTAATTTTCCTTTCTAAAATAAATGGTAAATATAACATTTGCATTGCACCATCTATTTTCCATACAAGAAGCAGAAATACAAATTTTGTTTTATGTATTTTTTTCTCATACAATAACAGTGTCCATTACATAGCTTCCTGTAATACAGTCCATTTACTCTTGAATAAATAAATTGGATTTATTTTGCAGACACTATATTTGTAGGACATACTCAATTATCCAAGCAGTATCATTTCATTTGTAGCTATAGCAACTTGCTATTTATATTGTACTCTGCTTTCTTGTCTGCAGGTAACGTATGACATGTTGCTGATGATGTTGTGAAAACTGACCATTATTTTAGAAATAATAGACCTACATACTGAGCTGTAGCAAAGGAAATTGCTGTCCTTTATGGACATGAATAAATGCTTGCATAGCTCATGCAGTCACTTTCCCCTTCTCTGGTACTCTGGTAATATTGTTTACTTAACTAGCTGCTGAAAAACAATTCTAAGTGATTAATTTTGTGATATTTAAATTACTAAATATAAACTGGAGAGGCCATTCACCTTTTGATCTGACAATTTACTTTCTCTGTTGTGTTTCCAAGGAGATGGTGTTTCACTGTGTACTTCTAGCAGATATTTGATCTTTATAAGTGAAATTCATGTAAAGTATTGTGATGGGCAAATCTGGTTTGATTTGATTTGCAGACACATTCAACAACCATGGCCGAAAGTTCTAAAATTGTGAGTTTTAATGTGAACCCCAATAAAGGGAGGTGTATCATTAAAATCAATTGTCTGCATTATAAAGACCAATAAAGATTGGATCATGAAAATCAATTTTCTGCATTATAAAGACCATTATAGTTTGGATTGTCAAAGAGCATGTGTGCTGGACACTATCAAGGGATTTACAGTATATCAATACAAAAATTTAAAAAAAAGGAAAAACAGTTTAGAGGGAAGTAGCTCTTTTCGTAAGGCTTAACGTGAAGCAATAAAATGCAAAATGCCTTTAATATTTTAATATTTTTATTGCAATTAAAAAGTACAATCATAAAAAATGCAGCAAATGAAACAGTAAAAGTTTCTCAGGTCATCATCGTGAGGTCTTTAATTCAACTAACAATAACAATGCAAATAATCATCAGAGAAGCAGACCATGACATGGAAGTGTCCTCAGATAAGGACTCTGACATAAAAAAAGTTATGATCATTAGCAATGGAGGCAGAAGGTATACATCTGGTCCACAAGGGGCAAAGTATACAGCAAATCTAATCATCTGTTTTTTTACAGAAAAATAATTGGTAATTCACACAGTGGGAGGGGGGGGGGGGGAAGGGTAGAAGATATAGGGGAAATCTAGTATCCACTTACCTGAGAGTAAACACAGTCAGAGCCACATGAGGCCTGGAGGTCAACCTGTGGGAATTGACTCAAAAATGTTTACGTATGTGGTAATTAACTCCATGTAAGATATCCAGATTTTCCCCACAACCTTATCCTACGTATTGGGGGAATTGTGGAGCAATAGGTACGCTATATCACATACTTTGGACATGACCGGATATAGCCACCTTTTGGACAGTGATCTTCCGATTCCTCACACAAATTCTGGGGAAAATTGCATTCATATCGCCAGGACTGGCTTTTCTGTCATTAGGTATAGACACAATACCAATATAGCCATGCACATTCTACTAAGCTCAAGATTAGCTCTAGTACGACATTGGAAAGCTCATACAGCTCCTTCCATCCTCAAAGTGATAGAGACAATCCACATGCATGTAACATATGAGATGCTGTTCGCCTCCTCTCATGGCAGATATCAAACAAATTGCTAAATCTCGGTGGAAAGTATCACTGTACACCATCTATGCATAATCAATATCATCTCAAATGTCCTTTTGCTCTGTTCCTTTTGTAATGTGTATACCTTATATATCGAATAACAAAATATTGCAAATAAAATAAATTTTGCCTCCTGCCGTCCCTTTACCCTTAGTTCTTTGATGTTGTTTTCTAACCATGTACATCCTCCCATTTTATGTACCATTCATTCATTGTCTCATTCATTAGCTGTCTGGGATAGGACTAGGCACCATAAGTCCCTCTTTCCTTAAGTCCGTTTTCTCTGCATACTCCCTTACTCCTTACATTATTTTAAAAATAAAATGCAGATGCCCCCCACCAAAGTGTTTCGGTATAATCAAATTATATTTTTTATAAGATTTAGTCTTAGCTTGTTTATCAGGCCCCTTACACTCATGACCTTTGAATTATCTTGCCAGGAATGTTTTTTTTAAAGGGTCGAGTATCGATGGTATATACTTCCCTCACTGGTCCGAACACCAAGCTTCCTTATATGATCCAGTGGGAACGGGACCTAAATCTTACTTTTGAATAATCCGACTAGCATGACATTGATTTCGTTCTGTCTAAAATTTATATTAACGTAACTTTAATAGAATCTAATTATAACCACAGATGTTTTGGAACTAAATTTCCCATGAAGCTCATGCACTCTGCAGTGTTGTTGAGCATCATGGGAAATGTAGTTCCAAAACATTTGGGGTGCCAAGGTTCGCCATCACTGCCCAATAGTGATCAGCTTTTGGATTTGGATATTCAATTTAATTTATTTGGTGATGGGAGTCAATGTTTGTAAATCCCCGGAGTCTGGGTTTTTTCAAAAGCTCCCTGACGAGCTCCCCAAGAAATCTGTGAAATTATTTACCTATATTTTCTTGACGGCGAGAATTACTATTGCAAAATATTGGAAGAAATCGGTGGTTCCCCTTGATTATTCGAAGAACAAGCTTAACTGGATTATGGTCAATGATAATGATAATAAGAAGGATGGTACCTGTGGATCCAATATTTGTTGCTTCCTTAACGAACTCATGGCTACCCTCTTTTTTTTTCTTGGTTTAAAAGTTTTCTTTTCTCTCTTTGCTTTGTTTTTCATACTTGAATTTATTTTTTAACTCGGGTTAACTCATTTTGTTGCTGGGTATGTGATGCTGAGCGCCTTTTGCCATTGTACAGGTGTGTAACAGATACTTAAATCTTTTTTCCATGCTTGGATATGAGAGGTTGTAATGAATACATTTTTATTGTTGAGCAAAATATAAAATAGGAAGATACCCTTAATCTTAGTCTTAGACTTAGCGTAATATTGGGCTACATTCCATGGCAGAGATATGGAGGTGTTTGGACTGGCATGAATAAAATGCTTGATCTGTAGGTAAGTGTAGTGGTCAGAGTCAGACAAGCCATATTCAATATGCAGGGATCCAAAAGTTTAGGGTGCTGGACCTATCATTATTTCATCTATCTCTTTATATCCTTTGGTCACCCATCAAACAACTTGTAAGTCAGGAATGATAATGGGCAAACTGAGTAGAGGCAGAGGGAGCAAGGTCGTAACAGGATCTTGGAAGGGTGTGGCTAGTAGGATTCGCCAAGCTTAAAGTGGAGCTAGTACAGTAGGGAACAATGTTGTATCTTGATTAGTGTAATATTGGCTGGCTAGAAGAAAGTTACAAAGGCTATGTCCCTGTGTTTGAAAACATTCTAGTTCCTCTAACCTGGTGCTTATGGCCTGAGGGAACCAAGTTTTAATTTCAATACATTTTTATTGGTATTTTGCAAAAGAAAAACAAAAACCTCATATGACACGCAGGTCGGGTACATCGTGCAATACAGTAACAGGAAAATGGTAAGGACAGTAACTTTGGGGCATGCGGTCTAGTGCTTGCAAGCACCACTCGGGCCACCCCCCGATCTCTCTAATGTGGCCGGGGGGAGGACCAGCCAGAGCAAGATGGAAAAAGTAGGGACGGTTAAGAGACCACAGCCTTGAGCGGTAAACAGGAGATTCAAATTTATAAAAAGTTATACAAAGTTGTCGACCTAGAACTGTCGAAGTAGGTAACGGGGAGGTGGGGAAAGAATAGGGGATTGGGTATTTGTTCCACACCCAAAGAAAATATGGCCAAAGCTGGAGTCATTGAAAAGGGGAATTTAAGTACATGGAAAGTAAGTGAAGAGACATCTGTCCAGAATTCGGTGAGTTTTGGGCACTCCCACAGCATGTGTAACAGGGTACCAACTCCTCCGCAGTTCCTCCAACATAGGGGGGATAGTTGCGGGGTGAACTTAGCTATACGAGATGGCGTGAGATACCATCTTAGGTTCAGCCTATGGGTCATTTCCCAAAGACTAATACATCTAGTTGCACTAAATGTAAGAGACAAGGCCCTTTGCCACTCTGGGGAACCAAAAACCCTACCAAAGTCCGTTTCCCATTGGATATAGGGAGCTGATTTTAAAAAAGGTGATCTTGTGGTGGAGAGACAGTTGTAAAATAGGGAGATACCTTTAGTTTTTGGGGAGGATGCCAAATAATATTGGGCAATATGCCAAGGGAGTGTCAATGAGGTGTGGGTTGAGGACTGCAAGAAGTGACGGATTTGGAGATACTTATAGTGGTCACGGGCGGGAATGCCAAACTCCAGCTGGAGAGAGTGGAATGTCTTCACAGCCAGTCCGACTGTTAAGTCGTCAAGGTGCGTAATACCTTTAGCTTTCGAGGAGGAGACACTAAGGTCAGGAATAATTACATTCAGACTAGTTAGGGGAAGAGGAAGGGGCGTTAGAGGATCGTGGTCCCCCTTGTGTTCCTCTAGTTCTCTCCATGCAGTGGTTGTGGCCAAGATGGTTGGGGACAGAGAGGGAGACAGCCGAGGGAGGTATTTATAAGCCATAAGGTAGTCCAAAAGGTCACCCCCGAGAATGTCACCCAACGATTGTCAGCATCTGGGTGAAACCAAGCTCTCACCTGTGTGAGGAGGGCCACAATAAAAAAATCTCTGAGGTGAACATGACCAACTCCAACCACTTTTCTATGGGAGAGTAATTTGCTGAATGTGCATCTCGCCCTTTTGCCTTGCCATAGGTAAGTATTCAGTATAGATTGGGCTTTGAGAAAAAGGGAGGTGGAAACTGGGATCGGCAGGGTACGAAATATATACAATAGCTAGGGAAGAAGCATCATTTTAAATGATGCCAGCCTACCAGACCATGTGAGTTCCAGTTTCGCCATAGGTTGAAGATGAGTTTTTAGAGCTTCTAGAAATTAATGTAATTTGCTTGTAGAAGGTTTAGGGGGTCCGGAGTGAGGGTGATCCCTAAACATTGTATGCCATCTCTCGACCATTGATATGGAAACAATGCTTCCAACCTGGAGCAGACTTAAGAGGGGAAGCCCCATCGGCATGATATGGAATTTAGTGTCTTTCACTTTGTAATACAATACCCTGGTAAATAAGAAGAGAGCGTCATGGACCAAGGCCAGAGATTTTTCAACATCAGTCAGTATAAGAACAATGTCATCCACGAACAGACTAATAGTATGTTGGGTTCCCTGGACACAGAGACCTGAGATATTAGGATGTGAACAAACATAGATGGCAAAAGGTTCCATAAGAAAGTAGAAAATGAGTGGGGAGAGAGGGCACCCCTGCCTCGTACCGTTTGTGATGGGGAACGGACTAGAGAGCACTCCTTCTGCCAGGACCTGTGCAGAGGGAGATCTGTTGAGTGCCATGATGGTGGAGTAAATAGGACCACAGAAACCAAAGGCAGATAAAGTGTGGGCAAGATACAACCAATGAATCCTATCAAATGCCTTATCCATGTCCAGGGTAAGGAGCAGAGAAGGCGTTCGGGACTGCTTAGCCATGTGAATAATGTTTATCATTCTACGGGTCGCATCCGATGTTTGGCGTGATTTAATAAAGCCGGATTGATCGGAGTCAATAAGGAAGGGTGTCATCTCTCCCAGTCTCATAGCAATCAGTTTTGCATAGATCTTTAAGTCACAGTTTAACAAGGAAATGGGACAGAAATTTTGAGGTACAGTAGGTTCCTTCCCTGGCTTGGGGATCGTGATTATCGTAGCTCTAAGCATTTCAGAGGTGAAGGCCAAGGAGGTAGCTGCAGCATTAAAAAGTGTGACCAAATGGGGCGTCAGAATGTTATTAAAGGAACTGTAGTATTCCCCTGAGAAGCCGTCAGGTCCTGGTATGCGTAGTGTGCTGAGGAAGGATGTTATATTTTCAGGGAATGGTTGGGTAATAGTGTCATCGTCCCTTAAGTTATATAGAGACCTATAATATTCCTCAAAGGCGTTGGCTATGTCCCGGGGGTGGAAAACCTTCTCATTGGTAGAGGGGTGGAGTAGGTACGGGGGTCTCAATTTCCTCCGAGCTCCTTTTTAGGCGTTGGGCTAGGAGTTTCCCCACCCTGTTCCCCTGGGCGTAATGAGTCATCTTCAAGTGTCTAGACATGAATTCAAATTTGTCCAGGAGGAGAGAGTGGAGCTCATTCCTCGCATCAGATAAACGACCCGAAAGGGCGGTCGTGGGGAGAGTTTTGTTCTGGGTCTCAAAATCACGGATAAGAGAAATAAGATCATTCATGCGTTTTCTTCGCTGCCTCCTCGCTCTAGCCCCCATCTTAAAAAAAAATCCTCTGATGACCGCCTTGTGGGCGTTCCACAAAAGAAAGGGGTCGTCAGCAGAGGAAGCATTATTATAGAAATAATTATGCCGACATTTCTCAGTTTCCTTGGTGCAGTGAGGATCTTGTAGAAGTTTGGCATTTAACCGCCAGGTAGGGGTGGGGATTTTAGAGAGCGCGTCCTACAGGACAAGCGAGACCGGGTTCGTGGTCAGACCACATGATTTTACCTATCCCGGAGGACTACAGCATCATCAGCAAAGTTTGGTCAAGCAAAAACAGGTCAATTCTGCTATAACAATGGTGCGAAGCCAAGTAAAAACTATAATCATGCATTGGCATTGAGACATCTCCAGACGTCAAAGATGTCATGCCTCTGGATATGGGGGCACAGCTGTGGAGGGGTCCTCTTGGGAGAGGAAGATGAATCCATTTCGGGGTCCGGAGTAACATTAAAGTCGCCTCCAAGCAATAATGAACCCTGCAAACTATTCTCATTAATTTATTGAAGAAATTAATCTGACGGGAGTTAGGGGCATAGGTGTTCATGAGGGTGTATTGAACTGAATTTAATTCACAGACCAAGATGAGATAGTGACCCTTGTGGTCTTTCAATTCTTTATGGAGTCTGAAGGAAACAGAGTCTTTAATGGCCATCGTAACTCCTCTTCGTTTAGCGTCGGCGTTGCCCCAGAATATATAGGGGAAATTGGCATGGGTACACCTTGGTGGTTTTGCAGTACAAAAATGTGTCCCCTGAACCATGAGAATATCACAATTGTGGGTTTTAGCTTCTTGCCAGAGCGCTCAGCGTTTTGCCGCATGATTCAGTCCTTTGGCATTGAGGGTCAGAAATTTAACTCCCATTGCCAAATATGTACTGGGTGCTGAATGTAGTGTAAAGTATTAATTTACTCAAAATATGTAGTCCAAGGGCAGCCAAGGATCGAACACAGGGGATTTTCGGATCCGTCAGCTGAAGACTCCCAGTCATGGCATGCCAGAGTCAAGTATTCGTCCGAAGCAATGCAGTGAAACAGTGACCGTGGGAAAAAAAAGAAGAGGGGAGAAACAACGTACATAGAAGAAAGCAGACAGGGGAACACACGTCTGCCATCTCTGTAGATGAAGAGATGGATGAAAATGTCAGGGCAGCTCATTTGCTGCACAGGTTGGGGGAGAAAGAGGTAAGATGGTAGGGATCTCCACTCCTCGAGGCTTCATACAGGATAAGTGGATGTCAAACAGCCATCAATTGTGTTTGCAGGAGTTCTTAGCGGTAACTACTTGCCACTCTGGATCTAGGCGGTGAGTGGCAGCAGTAGAGGGGCCAGGGGCCTGGGGCCGGGGAAGCAGGGAGGATTTTCCATTCCTTAAGGAGAGCTAGGCCCTTTTCCAGAGAATCGATAACATAGTTTGCTGCCTCGTACGTCACGGTAAGTTTAGAGGGGTAGCCCCATCTGTAGGTAATATCGTGATGCCGCAGGGGTTTAGTGATAGTATTAAGGCTCCGGCGTTTTTGCAATGTGTGCTGAGATAAATCAGCAAAGAATTGGAAGCCAGCATATTGTGGGTCCACCTGCGAGAGGTTGCGGGAGAGTCGCGTGGTGCGATCTTTGATGTGAAAAAAATGCATCCTTAGGATCACATCTTGGGGAAGAGTGTCATGCAGGTACGAGGGCTTGGGTAGGCAGTGAATCCTATCTTTAGTGAGGTCCAGAGCAGAAGCATCAGGCAGCAATGCTTTGAAGAGAGCAGTGGCATAGTCACATAGGCTAGCCTGAGGAATGTTTTCTGGGATCCCCTGATTTTAAAATTGCTCTGCCTTGACCTGGCCTCGATATTCGCTAGCTTGTTTTTCACCCATTCCATGTCATCCTCTTGTTTTTCATGTGCCTCTATAATATCATTGATGGTGGTAGCGAACTCCCCCATTTTCTCCTCCACATGGTCTACTCTCCCTGTGACTGACTGCAGGTCCCTGCTGATTTTTTGCATATGTGAGGCCATGTCAGCCTGCAGAGAGCTTCTAAGGGAGACCAACATGTCTCTAAGAGGTGGGAAATACATCAATTGAATCAGGGAGGTCTCTGGTATCTTCATCAGCTCCCCCATCAGGGATCTCTCCTCCCCTCCCATGGTCCCCATCTAGCCTAAGTCTTACTTTGGCAGGGCTGCCTGTCGTGGGGGTAGAGGTGTATGTTGGCGTTGACTTGCCTGGCATCCTGCTTTGTCCTCCAGAGGAGTCGCTCCGGGGAGAGGAGTGAAGGGAGCCGGCCTGCATGTGTGGAGAAGAGGTAGCGCCATCTTGGCTGTGTCCCGGCACTTGCTGCGGGAAGAAGGCTATAAGCTTGCGGGGTTTGGAATCCTCCTTGCGCTTACGAGTCATGGCCTCCGTGCTGTAGGGAGATGGACCGGGTGATTGTGGGGAGGATTCTGTGGCTGGATGTGCTGATGTAGCCTCTATTAGCCTCGGTAGAGCGGTAGGTGACAGATCAAGCGGCCATTCGGTTCCTTGGCAAACGACGTCACGGGAACCAAGTTTTAAGTTGCGCAACGACTGAGACAATATAATAATCTTTAAGTATTACCAGTACTACCCCTTCTTTCCTAGTTGTAACCAATTTACTAATTGCACATCTCAACTTTGTACCTTGCCTCAAGTATTGGTTTATCATAGATTGAGCTTTGACAAAAAGGAGTTAGGTACAGGTATAGGTAGTGTTCTGAATAAGTACAGGAATTGGGGGAGGAGGACCATCTTGAAAGCTACCAGGTGGCCTGACCAAGAAAGTTCAACCTTAGCTATATCCTGAAATTTTAAACAAAGTTTGTCAAGAAATGGGATATAGTTAGCTTTAAAAAACTCTCCTTCTTTTGGTGTTAGTGTAATACACAAGTAGTTTATCCCTGTATCACTCCATGTGTAAGGAAACAATACACTAAGTTTCTGCTTCATGGGTGGAGGGATGTCTAGCCCTAAGACATATGATTTTGACTTGTTTACCTTGTAATAGGAAATGTGGTTGAACAGTTTCAGCAAAGAGGCTGATAGTTTGTGATGAGTTTTGGGCTTGAAAACCTGTAATACGGGGGTGGCTGCGAATATAGGTTGCCAAGGGTCCATAAGTAAATTAAAGATTAGCGGGAAGAGTGGGCACCCCTGGCGGGTGCTATTAATAATAATGAAAGTAGTAGAGGGGACACCATAAGTGTATACCTGAGCCGAGGGCTTGGTGTATAAGGCCATAATGGTTGAGTATATGGGGGACATAAAGAGGAAGAGGTAGCAGCAGCATTGAAGATGCGAACCAAATAGGGTGTTAAAACCTGTTTGAAAGTTTTATAATATTCCCCTATGAAGCAATCCGACACAGGAGATTTATTGATCGGTAGTGTGTCTATTGCTTTGTGAATTTCCTGGGGGTCAAAGGGCAAATTGGGCATCTGCAGTTGTTCTGGGGTCAACTGGGGAAGGGTTAATTTGTGTAAAAAGTTGTTCATCAAATCAGGGGTTGGTTTGAATGTTTCTGGATCTCTATTAAGATTATAAAACAAACTATAATAGTGGCTAAAGGCATCTGCTATATCTTTAGGATGATAGTGTTTGTCCTTGGTATGTGGGTGTATTATGTATGGCATTTTAGATTTATATCTGCAGCCTCAAAGGTGTTGGGCCAAGACCTTCCCTGCCCTATTACCATTAGCATAATATCTCATTTTTAATCTTAAAGGGGTCTTCTTAAAGTTCTCCAAAAAAAGTAATCTGAGGTCATAGGGGAGTTGTGAAAGTTTATGGGAGATCGAGGGTGAAGGATTTTGTTTATTTAGGGTTTCTTATTTGTGAATTTTGTCAGTAGGTTTGTGTAGACGCTTTTGTCACTGCCTCTTTACTCCTGCCCCCAGTTTGAAGAAAATACCCCTAATCAATGCCTTATGAGCTTTCCAAAAGGTAAAGTGGTCAGCTACTGAGGCATCATTATCTCTGAAAAACTTCAATAAATATCTTTCTATTATTTATTTGGTGTCATTCTTTTGAAGAAGGAGTAGATTTGCTCTGCAGGTGGGAATAGTATTGGAAGACAGGGAATCTTCTATGGTCAGTACAACCAAGGCATGGTCCCACCACGTAATAGTATTAATTAAGGTTGAGGTAATCTTAATTAGAAGCCTCTGGTCCACTAAGAAAAGCTCTATGTGTGAATAGGATTGATGTGTGGAGAAGAAGGTGAAGTCTCTCTCATCTGCATGTAAGCAACGCCATGCATAAAACAGATCATGTTGGTTTATTGAGCTATATAGTGAGGGTCCCAGATGTCTAGAAGTAGACATGGAGTCCATAGATCTGTCAGGGATGAGATTGAAGTCTCCACATAGCGATAGAGAGCCTTTTTGGTGTGTACATTTTTGCATAGCAATTTAAGAAAGCAGACTTGATGGAAGTTTGGTGCATACATGTTAGCAATGATATAGGTTGTGGAGTTAATATCACATATTAAAAGTAAGTAGCGCCGGGGGCGTGGCGACCGCCGAGCAAGATGGCCGCATAGGTTGAGAGCTCCAGGCGGCATCCGGCTTCTTCTATATCTATGGCCCATCACAGCGCCCTCACGGACAACAGCTACCCCGATCCTGATAGGGGAACACCCGCTCCACACAGCCACGATGGCTAGGAGACGAACGGCAGCACCCACCGTCCGGAAACTCTCGGACTTTTTCCTCCCGGCGACCCACGGTCTTCGGCAACATGGCGCCGGAGACCGATCGACTAACCAGCCGCCTCGTCCTCTAGGGGCAGAGTCGCCGGCGGATGACGTCACCCGGAGCGATCCCGCCACACGAACGGAGATACCCGCGCTGATGAGGTCTGAGAGGTCCACAGACTCCTCTCCCTCAACTCCTTCCACCCAAAGCCCGGCCAAGTCAAGGCCCAGAAGGGAAGACAGCCCACCGCTCCTTGATCTGGCATCCATGGAGGTGAGCAACCCCAGCACTGCGCCCTGTACGCCCTGGGCCTACACCCCTCCTCCTGACCCTTTTGCCACCCTGGTTACAACTGGACAGCCTGTATCTGACACTAGTCTAAAGGAAATGCTTTCAATGCTTCACACTTCTATGCAAGCAAATATCCTTGCCTCCATATCTTATTGCCATAAAGAACTGCATGGCATGGGGGATAGAGTCACTGCTGTTGAAACGAGAATGGAAGAATTTACCGTCTCTTACAATACTATGGTAGATGCCCACTCCTCCCACCAGGAAGACATCCGTCACATACAGGCAAAACTTGCAGATCTCGAGGATCGCTCGAGACGCAACAATCTGAAGATCAGGGGCATACCCGAATCAGTTCTTCCAGCCCAATTGCCCATATATGTGAAAGACTTGTTCCAAAAAGCAGTGCCTGATCTTTCCAATGCAGATCTCACCATAGATCACATACATCGGATCCCTAAGCCCTCATTCCTCCCACAAGAGATTCCACGTGACGTCTTGTTGCGGATCCATTTCCTCCAGGCAAAGGAACGGATTCTAGAAGCCTTCCGTCGCAAAGATCGCCTCCCTGAGCAAGCAATGCCATTGCAAGTCATGCCTGACTATTCCCAATATACCCTCCAACTCAGAAGGAACCTCAACTCCATCACGAAAGCCTTGCGGAACAACAAGATCATGTACAAGTGAAAGTACCCAGCGAAACTCTGTGTGACCCACCAGGGCTCTACTTCCCACATAGTCTCCGTGGACCAAGGCATTCGCCTCCTCCGACAGTGGAACGTCATCCCTGAACCGACAGACCAGCAACGCCCGACTGCGGGACCCCCACCTTCTCGCCTTCAACAGGAATGGCATGTTGTCCCCTGATCCTCCAAGTCCTCACGCCATAACAAGTGAGGATGGCTATGTGAACATTAGCCGGGTGCACCTGGCCCTCCTGCCTTTGGTAGCACTCACCACCGTGCTCCTTACCCCACCGCCCTTGCAGTTATTGCTGCACCTTTGACCCACCAGGGTCATGCCTTTTTATCCCCTATGTGTTTTGTTTGTCGTGTTTTTTCTCTTTTCTTCCTGTCACTTGTCGTTTTGCAGAACAGGACTCTCTACCGACCCACGGAACAACCTTCAATTGCATCGTTCGGATACGGCTAATTTCCACCACCAAGTTGGACTTTCTACTCTTCCACACCTGCTGTTACATGGACAATGTCGGACACGTGCGTTCACTATGTCAACATGGTACCGTGAGTTTACACCTCAGCTGCTGGCCTTTATACACGTTATTGAGATCTCTTTTTCCCACTGCAGTGATGTACACAATGTTTTGGCTTACATACTAATGTCATGATGTCTTTAAATTTACTATCCCTTAACGTTAAGGGTTTAAATCACCCGGTAAAACGCTTCTCCATGTGGAGGGAGGCTCAGACACACAAAGTGGATATCCTGGCTATACAGGAGATGCACTTCAAACAGGGACATATTCCCAAATGTACTCACCACAACTTCCCGCACATTTTCCAGGCTTCGGCCTCTGCGAAGAAGAGGGGGGTAATGGTGGCTATCCACGACTCTGTGTCCTTCACCTACTCCAAGGTGATGCTGGATATTTAATCATTAACTGTACCATAGATGGTTGTATGTATACCTTGGTTAATGCCTATGCTCCCAATGTACACCAGTTAAGGTTCCTGCGCAAGCTTTGCTGTAAGGTCAACAAAATCAAAACGGGCAGACTAATCATGTGTGGAGACTTTAATTTGGTGGCGAACCACGCCGTGGACTCGTCCTCTAAGAGGAGCTCATCCACGCCAACCCTTGCATCCCTTATCCACTCGGAGGGACTCCACGACGTGTGGCGCTACCAACACGCTGAGGAGAGGGACTATTCCTTCTTCTCGGCCGTCCATAATTCTTACACAAGGATTGATATGTTTCTAGTAGACGCCTCGACTGTCCCCCATGTCCTACATACGTCCATTTCCCCTATTACTTGGTCGGACCACGCTGCCATTCATATGTCCCTGTCAATCAAACCTGTTTCCCCGACCACATTCATTTGGAGGTGTAATAATTCTATTCTTTCAGACCCAGACTCCCTCAAACATTTACAATCCCGACTGCGAGAATTTTTCAATATCAACGCCACTCCTGACATAGACCCCTTCACTCTATGGAACGCTCATAAAGCGTTCGCTAGAGGCTTACTTATTCAAATGGGCTCCAGGTTGAAGAAGAAATTTCAACTTCGCTTCACTGAACTGACTACCCAAATAAAGAACCTGGATGACTCCAACAAAAAGGCTCCCTCTGCCACTAATGCTACCCGACTTTCCTCCCTCAGACTTGATCTACGTTGGCTCCTGACAGAAAATCATGCTATCATGCTGGCACGCCTTTGTTTACGATACTATACGTCACACAACAAGGCTGGGAAATTTTTGGCCTCCAGACTTAAAGCCAAACGGACCAGGACCAAAATAGATCACATCTTCCACCCGCACAATAATCAAAAGTTAACGCACCCCCAAAAAATAGCAGACGCATTTGCTGACTACTATGCCACCTTGTACAATCTAAGCGCAGATTCCTCCACCCCTCAACCCACAAATGAGGGCATTCAGGCGTTTCTCCAGCGCCTAAAATTGCCAACTATCTCGAGAGAAGCTCTTTCCTATCTAAATAGTCCCTTTACAATACAGGAACTTACCAAGACGTTCCCTTCCCTTCCCATGAACAAATCGCCGGGCCCCGATGGTCTGACCAATGAATACCTCCGCTCCCTACAAGAAATACTCTCCCCGCACCTACTTAATGTTTTCGCTGAAGCAACAGCTCAAGGACACTTCCCAAGCGAGATGTTACAGGCCAACATCACCACCCTCCCCAAACCTGGCAAACCCCCCACTACCCCTGCCAACTTTAGACCAATTTCGCTTTTAAACAACGATGTTAAGCTCTATGCCAAGCTCGTAGCTAACCGCCTAGAGCAATTTCTGCCTTCACTGCTCGGGAGCGATCAGATGGGGTTCGTCAGGGGACGCCAAGCACCCGATGCTACGAGGCGTGTTATAAACTTGTTACACCACGCTGAAAAACACAAAACTCCTTCTCTGCTTCTATCCATTGACGCAGAGAAGGCGTTCGATCGAGTGCACTGGGGATACATGAGGGCGGTCCTACATAAATTTGGGTTCGCAGGTCCTATTGTTTCATCAATATTAGCCCTCTACTCCACACCATCGGCCAAAGTGCTCTCGGCAGGGACGCTGTCCAAATCGTTTTCCATTACTAATGGGACGAGGCAGGGCTGCCCATTATCGCCCCTTATCTTTAATTTACTAATTGAACCCCTGGCTGAGTCACTCTGAACAGATCCGTTGGTCTCTGGTTTCAAACTGAGTCATAATAGCCATGTTATTACGCTATTTGCGGATGACGTCATCTTAAGCCTGACGAACCCTATCGTGTCCCTCCCTACAGCACATCAAATATTGCAAAATTTTAGTGAAGTGTCGTACTATAAGGTAAATTTTGGTAAATCTGTTATCCTTAATATGAATGTTCACTCCTCTACCCTCCACCATCTCCAGGCCACACTACCTTACACGTGGACCTCCCAGTCCCTGCCTTACCTAGGTATCCAGATCTCGTTCCCGATGTCTACCCTCCTTCCCTGCAACCTAAAACCCCTATCAGCATCCATCTCCAAAGACGTAGTTGCGCTTAGGCCTTCCGAGCTCTCTTGGGCTGGCAGAATAGCCGCCTTTAAAATGGTATGTCTTCCAAAATTTCTTTACGTTTTCCGTACGCTCCCGATACCTATTCCCAAAAAGTTCTTGGACCCGCTATCTAAATTACTAAGAGCGTTTGTATGGCAGAAAAGAAGAGCAAGATGTAACTACTCCCATATGCTACGTCACAAGCAAGTAGGAGGCTTGGGTATGCCAGATATTGTAGACTACTATCACGCAACCAGGCTAGCGCCACTCCGTAACTGGTTTTCCAACCCCCAATCTCTCCCCTGGATCCCAGTGGAGGCTGCATTGTCCAATGTGACAGACCTTAGCCTTCTCTTGCTAGCCGACATATGGAAGCCCCTGACCCTGTCCTCCCTGCCTCCCACAATTAGAGCTTCTATCCAGTCTGGGAGACTTCTATGTACCCAATTCTCACATGTCACTCCTACCTTGACAATTCCCTTCCCGATGGCGGTACTCAATGTGCTGATCCCGTTCTCTTCCGTGGCCCAATTCTTGTCCGCGGGTATACTACAGATTTCTCAGCTATACCAAGGACGATCCCTACGTCCATTCAAAGAACTCCAACAGGAGTTTGCCTTGCCCGCTAGGGCTGCATACACATATAATAGTATATCCAGCTTCCTACGCAAATTTCCCCCGCCAACTCCTTCCATCCCTGTATCCATATGGAAGTTTTTTACGGACCCGACAGTCCCCACTAAAGGTATATCCTTATTTTATAATATGTTTGGGTGCAAAACTAAATTTGTGAAGACTTCACACATGATTAAGTGGGAGGAGGAACTTCAACTGACATTCTCTGATATGCAATGGCAAATAGCTATCCGGTCTTCCCACAGTACTTCCCAATGCGTCAATCATTGGGAACAGACGCAAAAGATCATTACTAGATGGTATCTCACGCCTTTTAGGCTATCTAAAATATACCCAACCCATAGCCCACTATGTTGGCGCAACTGTGACCGACCAGGCACACTACTACGTGTTTTCTGGTCCTGCTTGGGACTGACAAGCTACTGGAGAAAGGTATTTGAAGTTCTATCCGACATCACTGGGATCCTCCGCAAACCCAATCCGGCAATGGCTCTTCTCTCTCTGGAGATGAATGGTATCCCACTAGATATGAGAACGGTGTATTGCCATGTTCTCACTGCAGCTAGAACATCCATTGCAAGACACTGGAAACAACCGGTGGCCCCATCTCATCTGGAGGTGGTAAAGCTGGTTAATCTCCAATACTCTTTGGAAAAAGCCTACGCTTACTCAGTTGCACGAGGAGCTAAGTTCCATAAAGACTGGCACATATGGACCCATAGCCGATACTATACTCCTGCCACATGAGGTTGACGCTTTGTTTTCTTGTTCCTTGTTTACTGTTCGTTTGCTGCTTGGCAGCAATTGCCTTACTGAGACAGTATCTTGACTAACTATTATGCAATATTGTTTATAAGATACAACTTGTACTTTTGACCACGTTTATGCGATACCTGTTCAAGTTCCGTATCGAGTTTCTGCATACCCATAATTTTATTTCTCTTATTGTTCTGTTTTGTTTTATGTAGTTTATTGACTATGACTACACTATCTTCATGATTGTATTGTTCATTTATATGCTCTGAAATCAATAAAAATCTATTGAAAGTAAAAGTAAGTAGCGCCCTTGTGGGTCTTTGACTTCCTCGTGGAGTGTGAAAGACACAGTGTCTCTAATTGCCGTAAAGACTCCACTTTTTCTTTTTTTTTTTTAGTACGCGTAGCAGTGTACACGTATGCAAAGCTCCTATTGGAGCATTTGAGAGGTGTTTGGTTAAAAAATGTTGTTACCTGTGCGTGTAGGATTTCACATTTAAATTGAAGGGCTTCTTTCCACATAGACTTCCTTTTGGCTGGGTGGTTGAGGCCTTTTGTGTTGATAAAAAAAAATGTTACACACACCGCATTGATGTGGTAAGGTAAGGATGATAGACTTATATATATTGCAGCAATGGCTTTCTTTATGTGTAGGGAGCTTCCCCCAGTGGACAAAGTGGTAATTGTAAATCTGAAGTAGTAAGTATATGAGATGTGTGCTCAGAAGCTTGTTTCTTTCCATGGCTGTCTGAGAGAGTCCCTGGAAAAAACGTTTCCAATAAGATAGCATCTGCGAGGGAGGTCTCAAGGAACATGGTAAATCTTGGCATTCTGAGATGCAAAGTATGTTTCTTTCAGTAGACATCTTAGGAAGTCCCCGGATGATTATCTTCATGCTTGAGAATGCCTGTGTGAGAGATTGCAAAGATTTTGGCAGTTCATTGGGTATTGACTGTGGAGTAAAGCAAGAAAAAACAGTAACAATAAAAAAATATATATATAAACTAGTATTTGCAACAGCAAATATCCAGTTTTCAGGAAAGGCACATACATTTGTATTAACGTTCCAAAAAACAAAAAAAGGTATCTTGTACCCGGATGCAGCTTACTGCTGCTCCGGTTAAGCAGGAGGCGAGTTTGTGTCTGATCTCCAGAACAACATTAAGGTCATGGTATTGCTTTTCCAGGTTCAAATGTGTTTCTTGAAATTTTTAGCAGTAACCATCTTCCACTCAGGTTCTACTGGTGGAATATTTCTAGGGGAGTTGGAATGGTTGGTTGGTTGGTTCAGTGATAATCTTCCGCCCCTAAAAAAGAGAGATGCCTCCAGCTTGGAGGCCCCGCTTTCCCTCCTTGAATGGACTACTGCACTTAAGCAACTTAAGCCCAATAAAAGTCCGGGGCCTGACGGTCTGACTGCAGCGTATTATAAATCCTTTGCGGATTTACTGGCCACCCCGTTTCTGGCAGCCTTTAACTCCGTTTCCCCTGACCAACCGTTATCTCCTTGTATGCTCGAGGCCCACATTGTTGTCATTCCGAAGGAGGGGAAAGATCCTTCCTCCCCGTCCAACTACCGGCCAATATCTTTGTTGAACGTGGATGTGAAGATTTTTGCAAAAATCGTGGCGAACCGACAGCTCCCGTTGCTGTCCACGGGTATCCACCCCGATCAAGTCGGTTTTATCCCTGATCGTGAGGCCAGGGATAACACCATAAAGGCTATTAACCTTCACCATGTTCTATCTACTACTAAACAACGGGGATTCTTGCTTTCTTTGGATGCGGAGAAGGCATTCGACAGGGTCTCGTGGGACTATATGGAAGCTGCTCTGTCTGCCTGGGGCTTGGGCCCTCGTATGATGAGCCTTCTGATGTCCCTCTATGTGAATCCGTGAGCCCGTGTTCGAGTTAACGACACCCTGTCGGATGCCTTCCCCATCCATAATGGCACTAGACAGGGATGCCCCCTATCCCCATTGCTCTTTGTCCTCACGTTGGAGCCCTTTCTGAATTGCCTCAGGAACAACAAGAACATTCATGGTGTTCAGTTTGCTGGTAAGGAATACAAGGTAGCTGCTTACGTAGATGACCTATTGCTGTTCCTGACGGACCCCCTCACGTCGCTTCCGTTGGTGATGCTGGAGTTCCGTCGGTTCGCAACGGTGTCTAATCTGAAGATCAATTTTGCAAAATCCTTCGCCCTGAATGTTTCCTTGTCCCAGACGGAGGTGCTCCATTGTATGGACAATTTCCAATTTGTGTGGTGGCCGGATTCCATTACGTACTTGGGCATTCAGATTCCGAGTAACTTGCAATACCTGTTCGACCGCAACTTTCCCCC
This sequence comes from Pelophylax lessonae, assembly GCF_965119305.1. NCBI lineage: Eukaryota > Metazoa > Chordata > Amphibia > Anura > Ranidae > Pelophylax > Pelophylax lessonae. The sequence goes on from NC_138770.1 coordinate 525,422,750, forward strand.
GATACTTGCCAAAATGAAGCATGACCTCCTCTCCTGGACAAAGTTGACTTTCTCGTGGTTCGGTAGGGCTGCAGTCTTGAAGATGAATGTCTTGCCAAGATTGTTGTATGTTCTTCAAGCTGTACCTATTACGCTGCCCATCTGGTTCTTCCGTAATTACAAACAAATGGTCTCTGCTTTCCTTTGGAGCGACAAACATCACCGCATTCACTATGACCACCTTTCTTTGCCTAAAAGTAAGGGAGGCATTGGCCTTCCGGACATTAGAAAATACCACGCAGCGTGCCACCTCACGCGGGTGGTCGACTAGAATGTTCATGAATCCCACAAAGACTGGGTGTCTCTAGAGAGGGGATTCACCACGCTTGATCTACGCACTGTGCCTTGGCTACAGGCCGTACATATCCCTCCTGCTCTCCAGACTCATCCTCTGATCGGCTCGACTATTCGTTCTTTCCACTCCACGTGCAAAACTACTGCTATATCTGCGGTCCCAGGGCCAATGACCCCTTTGCGCCTTAACCCTGACTTTCCTCCGGGCATGCACCGCCACTATCTCATATAGAACTGGCCTCAGGATAGGCTACGTGTTCACCACCTGTGTGATGGTGACGAGATCCTCACAGCTCCCTCCATTGCAACGAGGGTCCAGAAGCCTCCCATACCGCCTTGGTCATTCTTCCTCCTCAGCCAGTTCATTACTGCACTCTCGCGTAAGCATCCTTGTAAAGCCTCCCCCACCACCTTCGACGAGCTCTGTCAGCAGGAGAGTCCGCTTCGCAAATTGATTTCTATTACACACGCTCTCTTATTTGATGACTCAGATCAGGGTAAGAGTAAGCGTTGCATTGCTTGGGAGAATGAACTGTCCTGTTCCTTCACCACTGAGGAATGGGAACAATTTTTTCTCAAAAACCACAAAGGCTCTTTGAATGTGACCACACAGGAAATGGGCTACAAGATTGTTGCTCGGTGGTATCGCACCCCTGCACTTCTGAACAAAATCTCCCCTTCTCTGCTACACATTTTTTGGTCCTGCCCGCGTCTTTCCACATATTGGAAAGAGGTGCACAGGATTGTAGAGCAGGTGACTACTTATGAGTTGGAGTTCTCACCTGCCCAGTTCCTCCTGCATCATTCTCCTACCTCTCATGCTTCATACAAGAAATCGCTGGCAATCCATATGATTAATGCGGCCAGGCAATGCATTTCTGAGCTGTGGGCCTCCACGCAACCACCTACCATCAAACAATGGTTGCACCGGGTTGGGAGGATTGCTGAAATGGAAGAACTCATCCATGTCGCTCGAGACACGCCGACGAAATTCCACAAGAAATGGGCGTGTTGGACCCATTATACCACTAATACGGAATTCTCCTCTCTGTGTAACTCTTGATTCTGGAGTATGCCTGCCTGTGGATTTTTCAACCCTGTTCTTTCGCTCTTCACCTATGTGATCTCTTGCATGCCCACCCCGCCCATTTTTCTGACATACGTTCAGTTTGTTTCCGCATGACTAAAGTACTATGGTACTCCCTATTATATCTATACCCCTGCACCCCCCCTTTTTTTTTTCTTCTTTCATCCCCCCCCACCTCTTGCTCTTTTACACTCTGCTAGGCTGTCAGACTGTCTTTCGTCTTGACTCCTCTTGCCCTCCCCCCTCCCTCTTTCTTGTCCCTCTTCCCTGTTCTGCTAGGGTGCTATTGGGTGGTTTGGCTGGTCCAAATGGCTTGCACCCTTCCTGTCCTTTCCCCCCGGAACCCATCATTGGGTTTCCCCCTACTCTGACGACTACCCCTCCCTGCCCCTGGACCTTTTTTGCCCGGGGATCGGGAGTACATCTCAATGCCTCCCTGCTCCCTTTAGGCCTGTGTTCCCCCGTTAGGGAAGCCTGTATTTTTTCAAGCCTTTGACCTCCCCCCCCCCCACCTTTTTCTGCCGCTGGGACCGCATCTTTCCCTCATCCTTTAAAATTGGGGGGGTTTTGTACTTTCTCATGGGCTTCCTTTTTGTCCCCACTATACTCTTTTGCACACTGGCCTTTCTAACACCGTTGCTCACTGAGCTCTTTTTTACTACTTTGGGTCTGGTTGCCTCTGATCCAATGTAAGCTGGGATAGTTGTCAAATGTTATGTTGATGTTATGCCATTGTCCTCGGTTTATGTTTGTATTTCCATCTGCTGTCCATGCTTTTTGTGATTGCTCCTTTTATTACCAATAAAATGTTTTCAAAAAAAAAAAAAAAAAGAGAGATGCCCTTTTCCAGTGAATCCACTATGTATGTAGAACCCTTTTTGGTGATGGAGTGTTTTGTTGGGTATCCCCATTTGTAGCCAATCCTGTGATTCTTGAGGGCTTTAGTAATAGTGGTTAGGCTTTTCCTTTTTTGGAGAGTGTACTGGGAGAGATCCGCATAGAACTGGATATTATGTTACTGTGGAGGAATTTGCTCTTTATTACGCATTGCTGCCATGAGTTTTTTTTGTGGCATGGTAAAATTGCAAGCGCAGTATCAGATCTCTTGGGATCTGATCAGGGAGATATCTTGGTTTAGGTAGGCAATGAATTCGGTCTATAATAACATCTAGCTCACTGAGACCAGGCAGGATCTCTTTGAACAATTTAACAGCATAGGGACGCAGATAATTCTGCTGGACAGATTCAGGAATCCCTCTAATCTTCATATTATTTCTCCTGGATCTGTCCTCCATATCTGCCATTTTTTCTCTAAGCCATTCCATCTTATCCTCTTTACCTTCATGGGCATCTAGAAGGTCATTAATGGTGGAATGCGAATTCCCCCATGTTGTATTCAATGTGATCCACCCTAGATTCCACTGCATGGATTTCACTATTGAATTTGTGCATACAAGACATCATGGCAGCCGGCAGTGAGCTCCACAAAGATAACAGTATATCTTTTAGTACAGTATCAATAACAGGCTGATTTATGGTAGGAAATTCTTCAATAGAGTCAGGAAGTTCCCATGTATTCTCCCCAGAATCTGTGGCAGGGCTAGCTAATGGGCTGCATCAAGAGCCATCCATCCTGAATTTTGCCTTGGCAGATTGAGGTGTAGGAGGGTAAGATTGTGGGCTTTTAGGGGAGCCACTTTTTCCTCTTACTAATATTAGGCTTGAAAAGTGTATATGGGGTGCGCTGATATAATGAATTATGCTGCAACCAAAGATCCAAAAATTGGTTTGGAATAATTGAAATGTGAAGTAAATAATCCGGTGCGCTAAATAATATAGGTGTCACTCTAAATGATCAAACACAGAGTGGCAAAGAAAAACTTAAGGTGCGCTCCAACGAATGTAACCAAATAATTCTTAAACAATAAATCATATTTTCTTTATCTTAATAGGTAAACCACTAATATTAATATTATTATTAAATAAAATGTGCAATAATCCCAAAAAGGATGTGCAAAAGTTCCATATATGGTGCCTCAAATAAAAGTTTGAAACTCCAAATAATGAGAAAACAAATGTGAACAACTCCAGGTGATGAGATGAAATACAATATAATAGGTGTTCCAAACAAAAACACGTGTCAAGTGCTTTTATCTTGTATCCCAACCCTTAGGGATTTACTTCTTACCAGCAGGTAGAAGTTAAGGGCAGAAAAAACAGCCACCTCAAGAATATTGACTCTGCTGTGAGAGGTAATATACTGTACCTGTACAATGTACTGAAGCAAAATTTACATCTACAAAGAAAACAATTATATTCAATTTGCCACTAAATTACATTTACCTTGCTACTTTATTCTGTTTGTAAACAATGCAGCTGGGATATCCTTCAAAATCCATACCAGATCCTTATTCTAGGTAATGGTCTGGTATGGATTGTAAGGAGAGATCCCACAAAAAAAAGTATGGTGGGTGGGTTTCCCCCTAAAATTTGCATTAGTCCATTATTCTTCATTATGATTTATAACACAACCCCCCCCCCCCAAAAAAAAACAAGGTAAAAAGTGATGGATCCCTCCAGAATTGATACCAGACCCTTAGACAAGCATTCAGCCTGATTGGTTAGGAAACGAGAGCAGCCCATCCACCAAAACCAAATCAGGTCACATGCTCTCAACATGAAGTGGGTTATAACCATTTTTTTGTCAATTATATCGCTTGGGACCCCTTGCCCCTGTTTTTACATTAAGTTTCTAGGCTGGAAATGTAATGAATCAAGGTAAGGATAAGGTGCTTTGCCAGCATGTCCCCTCCCCCAGCAATGTACCCTTCCATGTTCCATTGTTTCCATGGTTTCTGTAGAGGGGCTTCACATTTTCTGCCCCTTTTCATTTTTCTGGCCAGCCAGGCTGCATGTTTGATAAGAGAACCCTATGCTTTCTTTGCTTTTTTTGTGTACAGTACCCCCTTAAAGCCAATACCAGGTCCAGAAAGATTTTGAAGGACCCCATGCTATGCAGGAGAACAGGCAAAATGTGATCAATACATTCACCTGCAGTGTTAGGTAAGTCTTGCATTACAGTGATCTTGAACCTTAGGCCTAATATTGTACATTTGAAAATGTATCTTTTATTTAGAAACCCTTTTTTAAATTCATTATTATCTTTATACATTTATAACACACTTGCCAAACTACTCAAAAGCACAGCATTTATGGATTCCTAAACGCTAGTTTGTGAAAACTGGAACCATTGAGCATAGCAATTGGTCGGCCTTCTTCCTTCAAATGAAACAAGAAATTATTAGGTTCATGTGAGGAATGGTTCAGCAATGGTTTTGCTTCCATTGTGTTTACTCCTTTAAAAAGGACTTTTAGTTGACTTTTAAAGGTCGACATTTTAGGTAGATTTAAATTATATGTAAACTCAATACTTGAAATCCCATAAAGGTTTTTTAAAATGCTAATGACATTCTTAAAGTATTTTTCACTATTTATAAAGGAGTATTATAACCAAAGCTTTTTTGGCTTTACTTCTCCTATGCGTCACAGGAGTGCAGTGCATGGACTATATTGTGAGAGTCCATTCGCAGGGGTATTGCACAGTGGTGGAGTGGAATTATGGAAAGAGTTATTTGCACATTTGTTCATGTCACTGTTGATTGGAGCTGTTGCACAATAACTTCACATGAAAATACTTTTCTTTTTGTAATTTTATTGCAATAAATGCTACACTATGGATTTGGTCTCTTGGACTTTTATTTATTACAATACCTGGAGTTACCTAAGACACAGATGGATGTTTATAAGGTAGACATGAAAGAACGGGAGCATCATCTGGTGGCTGTATTTTTATTTGTATCATGTGATAAATAACCCACTGATTTCTAAGGGTTTTATTAGCTGGTTAGAGTCCAATTTCTATGTGGTGTACTGCACAGGGAGATGATATCTGATGGTGGGAAGAAAAAGCAAAACAAATTTCAAATATTTTTGGACACAAGATTTAGGCTGCATTCACATGTCAGCGTTTGGATCGTGGGCAGAACCGCCGCGGTTCTGCCCGCAATCCGGAGATTATTGCAAATCGCGAGACGCCTAGCGTTGCCCGTTGATTTGCAATAGCCCCCCAAATGCCGAGCGATGTTGCCGCGATTTCCGCCTGCCGAATCGCGGCAACATCGCGCAAACAAAATCGCGGGACGCAATACGCTCCAAAGAAGTACAAGAGCTTCTTTGGAGCGTATTGCGTCCCGCGATTTTGTTTGCGCGATGTTGCCGCGATTCGGCAGGCGGAAATCGCGGCAACATCGCTCGGCATTTGGGGGGCTATTGCAAATCAACGGGCAACGATAGGCGTCCCGCGATTTGCAATAAATCTCCGGATCGCGGGCGGAACCGCGGCGGTTCTGCCCGCGATCCATGCGCTCACATGTGAACGGAGCCTTATATAAAATAATTTTGTTTTGTTTTTTAAAGTGGGATCACAATCACTGAAATCACAATAGAGTGCTGGTATCTTTTTAATTAAGTTCACCATTCACTTTCTGAAAAATTAGTATAAGGTCATGAACATCATTTAAATATAGGTTTTGCATATTGATTCTACAATTACATCATCCTAAACTAGGTGAAGTACATTCATTTCTAGAGATGTAAGCTGAAGAAGAAACTTTCTTCACAATGGTGCAGTTGTGTTTTTTAATTTCCTCACTCCACTGCTTTTTTGCAATTTTTCTTACCAAACATCTAAACTTGTATAAAATGAAGAAAAATATAGCAATCAAATAATTTCAAGGATGTGTGTGTGAGCCAAGTCCTGTGCTCACAAATTGAACAATATAATAGCGCACACATACACAGAAAAAAGTAGTTTTCAAGTCTTGCAAGGCTATTTAAAAACACCTGCTCTTATGAAGCAAATATGGGGATTTGGTCACACCATATGGCCATACTGTGCTTAAGCCCACCACTACGTCAAAGTACTTCATTTTGGATTTGAAATCTACTTTTTTCTGTGTATGTGTGCGCTATTATATTGTTCAATTTGTATATTGGTCTTTTAGCAGCACCAACCTGAGAATTGTGCTTTTAGGGTGTGTCCTCCAATATCTTTTTTGTTTCATGTATAGTCCTGACCAGTGTTCGGGGTAACTAGTTACAAAGTAACTTATTACAGTAACTACATTACTTTTTTTGGTAACAAAGTAATGTAACTAGTTACAATACTAATATTGGTAACTACACTACTTTACTAGGCTTTAGGTCGGTAAGAACACTACTTTACTAGGCTATAGGAACGCGCTTTCCTGCGTTACCCAAGCCATGCGATACAATTGTTATTTCGAAGAATAGAGAGGGATGAAGTTTATGACTTTTTGTTGCACTTTATGTTTTATTTTGTTTTTTCAGGTTTTGTTCTCATGTTTCCCAAAGCCTGTGTTTATACAATAAACTCTATGCAGAAAGAGTGTCATGTATCTTCTTCTACATGGTCATTAAGAAAGAGGAAAGTAAAGTAATAAGTAGTGAAGTTACTTTTCAAATGCAGTAACTAGTAAAGTAATCTCATTACAATTTACAGAAGTAACTAGTAACTAGTTACATTTTTTGAGTAACTACCCCAACACTGGTCCTGACCAGACTTATGAGCACCCCACTCTCCCACACCAAGACCTCATTAGCATGGTCCACCTGTGAGTAGCTACAGGAGGTATCCTTTCATTGCAGTTTTAGCAGAGGAATCTGCAGCTAGCAAACTTCTCCTATGACAGGAGTGAGTATTGCCCTATGGTTTTGAGAAGTGGGATTATCTTTTCTATAAAATAGTGTAGGACCCACTGAAAATGGGGTACTTTGACGTAGCGGTGGGCTTAAGCACAGTATGGCCATATGGTGTGACCAAATCCCCATATTTACTTCATAAGAGCAGGTGTTTTTAAATAGCCTTGCAAGATTTGAAAACTACTTTTTTTTCTGTGTATGTGTGCGCTATTATATTGTTCAATTTGTATATTGGTCTTTTAGCAGCACCAACCTGAGAATTGTGCGTTTAGGGTGTGCCCCCAATATCTTTGTTTTATGTGAGAAGCTGCACATGCTCAGTTTGGTGAGTCATGCTAGAGAGTTTTTTTTTCCTTGAGAGAGTGCATGTGAAGATGGCCAATCAGCGCTGTCCAGACAGATGGTCAGGGGTCTGGTCCTTCAGCCTCATTTGACAGCCATAGGGGTAGGGCTAGGTGAACGGTACGGCCCAAGCATGAGTTCGGGCTAACATATGCCTGTTCAGTCATTCGCCAAACACCCGAATTTACAGGGTTTTCGCCGGCTGTCCACCCCACCGAACACCCAGCAATGCTGCGCTCTGATTAGGCAAAGCTTTGCCCAATCAGGGCACAGTATAACCTGGTTGTTAAGGAGTGGGGCCGGAATCCCTAACCACTTCTGGACCGTGCCTTTTTCTGACACTTGTTGTTTACAAGTTAAAATCAGTTTTTTTTTTTTTTTGCTAGAAAATTACTTAGAACCCCAAAACATTATATATTTTGTTTTTTTTAGCAGAGATCCTAGCGAATAAAATGGAGATCGTTGCAATATTTTTTATCACACCAAATTTGAACAGTGGTCTTACAAACGCAATTTTTGGGGAAAAAATTCACTTTTTTAAATTAAAAAATATGAAAAAAGTAAAGTTAGCCCAATTTGTTTCTATAATGTGAAAGATAATGGTACTTTGAGTAAAAAGATACCCAACATGTCATGCTTCAAAATTGCGCATGCTCGTGGCATGACGACAAACATTGGTTCTTAAAAATCCCCATAGATGACATTTTAAAATATTTTACAGGTTACCAGTTTAGAGCTACAGAGGAGGTCTAGGGCTCAAATTATTGTTCTCATTCTAACGATTGTGGTGATACCTCACACGTGTGGTTTGAACACCGTTTACATATGTGGGCGCGACTTGCATATGCGTTCGCTTCTGCGAGCGAGCTAACAGGCAGGGGGTGCTTTAATTATTTTTTTTCCTATATATTTTATCTTTTATTTTTTATTTTTACACTGTTTTTTTTTTTTGATCACTTTTATTCCTATTACAAGGAATGTAAACATCCCTTGTAAATGAAAAAAGCATGACAGGACCTCTCTAATGTGAGATCTGGGGTCAAAAAGACCTCTGATCTCACATCTACACTAAAAAAAAAAAAAAAAAAAAAAAAGATGGAGGCTCTTTAAATCAGTTGCTAGAAAGCGACGTATGGCGTCGCTCCGGTCCTCCAAGGCCATATAGAGAATAGTGAGGGCCATCTTACCCTCACTCGACTTCCTGCCTGAGGGGACAGCGGACCGGATAATTTTCCCCACTACCGATGGGTCCGGTAACCTTTCCCACTGCCCATAAGGGTGGTCCTAGCGGCGAATTCCCTTATGTTAAAGCAGACCACCCGCCGTTTAAAAAAATACCGGGGTTATGGCAGCTATCTGCTGCCATATTCCCAGTATTTAACGTCAAAGTACTGACTTAAATACACAGTGGGTGGACCGTAAGTGGTTAACAACCGATGAGTCACCCGCTGTCAATGGGTTTCCCTGCTGAAAGCTGAAAAAAAAAGTGCCTGGGGGGTCCCCTTAGTCTGCCTGCAATCTTTAGCATGCATTAAACATGCTGCAGCAATAATGGCATTTCTAAAGAAAAAAAAAAGAGTCAAATCACATTTAAAATGACTCACAGTTACATTTGCCAGCTTCCGGCTATTAAAATATTGTTAGCGTGTTTTTCAGGTCTGGTATGGGTTTTAAAGGGGAACCCCATGCCAAAATGTAAAAAAACAAAATGGCGTGGGGTCTTCTCTAACATCCTTACCAGACCCCTAGCCAGGCACACAGCCTGACGTCACCTGGTGTCCCTGCCACTCAAGATGTTACTGACTCAGCATACACCAGTCTGTGATGCCACAAGTGGCAGAGCCACTAGGTGACATCACTGGTGTGGCCCCGTCCTTCCCTATATAGGAACTGTCAAACCATGGAGCAGGCAGACCGTGGGGAGTGTTCAATGAGAGCGAACCTTTTTTTTTTTTGCGGGTCATCGGTGCAGCAGGCAGTGTAAATAAACTATGGATTTACATCGGGGGACACGTTTTTTTCTTTTTATGTTTGAACAAAAGACTTGTCAAAATTGAGTTTGTGTTTTTATTTTGTTTCTACACTTTTTTGGTGAATGGGTAGGGGTACTATGTACAGGGCCGTCTTTAATATTGTTTGGACCCTGGGCAAGCATTTTCTTGGGCCCCCCTCCCCATTTCGCTGTCTACCCCAAAAAACAATCACATACTCTGTACCCATCTGTCCACAGCCACCTCTGTACTCCCCTGCCCATCGCCACCTCTGTACTCCCCTGTCCATAGCCACCTCTGTACTCCCCTGTCCACACTCCACAGCCACCTCTGTACTCCCCTGTCCATAGCTACCTCTGTATCCCTCCCCTGTCCACGGACACCTCTGTACCCCCCTTGTTCACAGCCACCTCTGTACCCTCCTTGTTTACAGCCACAACTGTATCCCCCCCCGTCCACAGCCACCTCTGTACCCCCCCATCCAGAGCCACCTCTGTACCCCCCCATCCACAGCCACCTCTGTACCCCCCATTCACAGCCACCCCTCCTGTCCACAGCCATCACTGCCACCCCCCTTTCCACAGCCACCACTGTACCCTCCTGTCCACAGCCACCTCTGTACCCCCCCGTCCACAGCCACCTCTGTATCCCCCCGTCCACAGCCACCTCTGTTCACCCCCCTGTCCACAGCCACCACTGCCACCCCCTCCCCTTTCCACAGCCTCCACTGTACCCCCCCCCCGTCTACAGCCACCTCTGTTTACCCACCTGTCCACAGCCACCTCTGTATCCCTCCCCTGTCCACGGACACCTCTGTACTATCCCCTTGTCCACAGCCACCTCTGTATCCCTCCCCTGTCCATGGACACCTCTGTACTCCCCCCTTGTCCACAGCCACCTCTGTACCCACCTTGTTCTCAGCCACCTCTGTACCCCCCTTGTTCACAGCCACCACGGAACCCCCCGTCCACAGCCCCCTCTGTACCCCCCTGTCCAAAGCCACCTCCCCCCTGTCCACAGCCACCTCTTTACCCCCCCATCCACAGCCACCTCTGTACCCCCATCCACAGCCACCTCTGTACCCCCCCTCCACAGCCACCTCTTTACCCCCCTCCCCCCCTGTTCACAGCCACTTCTGTACCCCTCCTGTCCACAGTCACCACTGTCACCCCCCCTTTCCACAGCCACCTCTGTACCCCCCTGTCCAAAGCCACCTCTGCACCTCCCCCGTCCACAGCCACCTCTGTACCCTCCTTGTCCACAGCCACCTCTGTACCCCCCTGTTCACAGCCACCTCTGTACCCCCCCTGTCCAAACCCACCTCTACACCCCCCTGTTCACAGCCACCTCTGTACCCCCCATGTCCCAGCCACCTCTGTACCCCCATGTCCACAGCCACCTCTGTATCCCTTCCCCCATGTCTACAGCCTCCTCTGCACCCCCCTCCCCTTTACAGTTCTAACCTCTTTTCACAAAATCACCCCTTTTCACTTACAGTTCTCCTCCTCACAGTCAGTAATGCTGCCTGCACTGTTCTGTTATGTGTGTGCGTGCGCGCTCTTTTTACAACACACACACAGTGCAGTCTCCGCCTATCAGACCAGCCAGAACACTTCATTCTTTTATGTGCTATAGAACTCTGAGAGGCGGGATCGGGGCGGTGGAGCACGGAGAGCCGCTCTGCCTCACTCTCTGTCAGGACGAGCCAGCTCTTACACATAGAGCCTGCTACTGTCCTTCTCCTCTGTCAGTGTCTTCCTTGTGTTAACCCGGCTGCGACAGCAAACGGGGGAGGATGGGACAGCTGAATTGACTGCTACACTGGGAGAACTATTTAAGGCTCCAGGGGCAGCAGCTTTTTTGGCCCCCAACAATCACTGGGCCCTGGGCAAATGCCCCTTTTTGCCCTGCGGTAAAGACGGCCCTGACTATGTACCCGATACCCATTCACATAGGGGGAGCAGGATCTGAAGGCTCCCTTGTTTAACCACTTCAATACAGTGCACTTTCACCCCCTTCCTGCCCAGACCAATTTTCAGCTTTCAGTACTCTCACACTTTGAATGACAATTACTCAGTCATGCAATACCGTACCCATATAAAATTTGTGTCCTTTTTTTCATACAAACAGAGTTTTCTTTTTGTGGTATTTAATCACTACTGGGTTTTTTTGTGCTATAAATTAAAAAAGACTGAAAATATTGTGAAAAAACAAATTTTTCTTTGTTTCTGTCATAAAATTTTGCAAATTAGTAATTTTTCTTCAAAAATTTTGGCCAAAATTTATACTGCTACTTATCTTTGGTAAAAATAACCCAAATAAATGTATATTATTTGGTCTTTGTGAAAGTTATAGAGTCCACAAGCTATGGCGCTAATTATTGAAAATTGATCACACCTCATGTTATGTACTGAAGTCTCAATTCTTGAGACACTAACAAGCCAGAAAAGTACAAATACCCCCCATATTACCCCTTTTTGGAATGTAGACATTCCATGGTATTTAATAAGAGGCATGGTGAGTTTTTTGAAGTTGTAATTGTTTACCACAATTCTTTGCAAAATTAAGATTTATTTATTTTTTACAAATTGTCATATTAACAGGTTATTTCTCTCACACAGCATATGTATACTTGCAACTACACCCCAAAACACATTCTACTACTCCTACTGAGTATGGCGATACCACATGTGTGGGACTTTTTCACAACCTAGCCACATACAGAGGCCCAACATCCAAGTAGCACCTTCAGGCATTCTAGGAGCATAAATTACACATATAATTTCCTGACAACCTATTGCACTTTTGAAGGCCCTGGAGCACCAGGACAATGTAAACCCCCATTCTGGAGCCCCTCACATATGTGAGACCCCTGTGTACTACAGTAGCAGGGCAACAGATCTGTTCAAGCGGTAGGCAGAAGCATAGTCAATAAAACATGCCAGGGTCAGTTCACGTGCAAGCAGTCCAAGCGGCGGGCAGAAGCGTAGTTGATAAAAAAGGCCAGGGTCAGTTTACAGGGAAGAAATCCAAACGGTAGGAAGAAGCGTAGTTGGTAAAACAGGCCAGGGTCAGTTCATGGGGAAGTAGTCCAAACGGTAGACAGAAGCGTAATCTGTAAAACAGGCCAGGGTCAGTTCACGTGAAAGCAGTCCAAACAGTAGGCAGAGGCATAATGGAAAAACAGGCCAGGGTCGGTTTATGTGGAAGGCAATGGCATGGTTATATGAAGAAACATGGAAAATGGTCAGCACAGATGAAAACGGGGAAATTATTAAAATATGGGCTAGTATTGTATGGATGTATGATAATGTCTGAAGCATTCTCCAATGCACAGGCCAGGTTGGGAGGAACAGTCTGGACAATGGTAGATGGTATCTTTACGAAATCCCCTTTTGCTGCATACACGGCATCTTTTTTGGCGTCTTCAGCCTGCTTCAGATGGTGGAATGTTGTCTGGGAAGTGGCGCTAATGAAGTCGGCTAACAGCATCAAAACAAAGGTTTTCGGGGGGGGGTCCTTGTTGATAGATGAGGAACGTGACAGTTTCTTTGATTTATTTTAGGAAGGGGGTGGGGCTTTCCGTGGATTTGATGTAGATAACATATGCATTATAAAAGGTCAATTGAAATAAATAAATTGTGACTTCTTGTACCAGAAATGGGACTTCCTTGTTGCTAAGTAGGGCTGAAGCATTTTGTCATTAAAATCCACCCTCCCCCCATGTAAAGATTGTAATCCTGGATGCACGTTGGCTTTTGAATGGGATCTCGTCTTCTTCGAAACTCAACTGTGGTGTCATTATGGATGGTGGACATCATATAAACATTTCTACTATTCTTCCACCTCAAGACCAGTACTTTTTTTGCTTCTCAAAGCTGCTTTTTCCCCCTTTCTCATTTTTTTTATTCAGCAATGATTGTGGGAAGCCCTTCCTGTTCTTTCTGGTGGTTCCGCAGGCCAGGGTTTTTTCAAGGTAGAGGTGCTTGAAAAGGGGCAGGCTGGTATAATAGTTATCCAGGTATATATGTTAACCTTTCCTCAGCAGTAAATACGTCAGGTTCCATACAACTTTTCCGTGTGTGCACATGTAGGCCATCAGGGGGATCGAGCTGGGAATCTCTTCCTTCATATATGCGGAACACATACAGATATCCCGTGGCTCTTTCACATAGTTTATAGAATGTGACCCCGTATTTGGACTTTTTGCTAGGAATATATTGTGTTATTCCTAGCCGGCCTGTAGAGTGTAGCAAGGACTCATCCACACATATGTTTTGGTCAGTTCTGCAAATCTTTGTGAAAGATAATTTATGAGGGGGCGACGTTTATATAACTTGTCATAATTTGGATGATTTTGGGGGGGGGGGGGGGCACTGGGTGTTGTCGCCTAAATGAAGGAAGCGCATTATCATTTCATATCGGGACCTGAACATTAGGGAATAATATATAGGCATGTGGTATATGGGGTGGGTGGAATTCCTGATCTCTGCCTGTGAGACTGAAGACTTCCCTGCTTTGTTTACATAAGCAGGCAGGTCTTCTGTCAGTTTCTCTTACGATCGCAGGAGGCCGGCAGCAATCGCCACCGCTCCTACCATGGCCCGCCTCCCGCACGCGTGCTGCCGAGACCACTTGCACAAGATTGCATAGATCTATGTAATTTTGCACAGCCGAGCCACCCAGTCGCATCTGTGTGGGGCAGTCGGCAAGCGGTTAAAATCACTGCTCCTAAAAAAACTATTGTTTTTACAGTTTTTTTTTTTTTTTTTATTGCCACATGTCCCCTAGGGCAGTATCCGGACCCCCATACCACTTATATGGCCAATTACTTGCATATGTTTGGCTCCTATAGACTTCAATGGGGTTCATGTTTGGGTTAGAACATTTCCCCTGTTCGGGAGTTCTGCTGGGAACCATGTACAGGAGGGTGTTCGGCCCATCTCTAGATAAGAGAATGAAAACTCCTCCTTCAAACTTTAACCAGACACTTTTAGAAGTTACAAGACTGCTCTAACTGCCGATACCAAAAGGTATTGATCAGTTTATAATTACTAAAACTATTGCCTTTCCATGTTCTATGTACTGTGGGAGACCAGATATAGTGAATGTAGGGTCCTGGGTTTAGTAACACTTTAATGATGAACCACCCTTCCATAGTAATGAATGCTCTTGTGAGCAAGCGTGTAAGAATAAGAGCCCAGCAGAAAGAATTCCTAAAAATAAATTGTGTGGCTCGGAGCAGGCTGCACAGCTAAGATCCTAGATAACTTTGCAGGGCTGCTGGGGGTAGGAGACATTTAAAGGATAACTATACAAAAAAAAAGTTATCTATTAAAAACAATTTGTTTAGCAATGTTAACAAACATGTTTTCTACAAGGCTGATGCAGAAAAAAAGCACAGAAGAAAATCACAGATCACAAAGATCAAAGATCAGCCTGAGTTACACAAAGGGAAGAATAAATCAGAATTTTAAGCATACATGGAAAATCATCACTAAATACAGAAAAATCAATAAAAAGGTAACTCTGCTTTCATTGAAAAAATATAGCATATAAAAAAATTAACATACCATATACAATTGCTACAAAAGCCATATTGAAATGTAGTGTTATTAAAAATTAACTTTTCTTTTCAAATTGCAGAAGTGTAATTTCTATAAAATTCAATGCAGTATGGCAACGCTGAGGCACCCTGTACAGACCACCGCCAAAAATGTAATTTTCTACTTGGGTGAAGAATTCTGTACTAATATACAAGGTTTTAATGTCACTTTTGGTGGTATACTCCCTAAGGGTTAATCACTTTTAACCACTTGCCGACCGGCCGCCGCCTTTTTACTGTGGCAGGGCGGCTCAGCTGCATCCAGTCTCATAGTACTACATCACTGGAGCGCATGTGGTTTAGGCGGCGTGTTTAGACACAGCGGGAGGTAGGCCGTGGGAGGATTGGTGGCGATTGCCACTGCCCTTTCCTTGATCGTCCGGGAAACTGAGAGAAGACCCGTCTGCTTATGTAAACAAAGCAGGCGGATCTTCTTTCAGACAGGCATGGACAGATCAGCACTTAGCTGAAACTGCGATCTGTCTGTGCCTGTCATAGACCCCCCCCCCCCACACACACACACACGCACAGTCAGTAAGCATACAGGCATTCATTTAACCCTTTTGATCACCCCCAGTATTAACCCCTTCCCTGCCAGTGTCATTTATACAGTAACAGTGCATATTATTTAGCACTGATTACTGTATTAGTGTCACTGGTCCCCAAAAAGTGCCAAAACTGTCAGTTAGGGGTCCGATCTGTCCACCGCAATGTCGCAGTCCCGCTAAAAATCGCAGATCGCTGCCATTACTTATAATAAATAAATAAATAAAAAGTCCAAAAATCTATCCTGTAGTTTGTAAAAGTTAGAACTTTTGCGCAAACCAAATAAAATACGCTTTTTTTTTTCTTTTTTTTTACCAAAAATGTGTAGCAGAATACAAATTGGCCTAAATTGATAAAAAAAAAATTTAATTTGTAATTTTTTTTTTTTGGGAATGTTTTATAGCAGAAAGTAAAAAATATGGCATTTTTTTCAAAATTGTCGATTTTTTTTTGTTTATAGCGCAAAATCTAAAAACCGCAGAGGTGATAAAATACCACCAAAAGAAAGCTCTATTTGTGGGGGAAAAAAGGACATTGATTGTATTTGGGTACAGCATCGTACGACCACGCAATTTTCCATTAAAGTAATGCAGTACCGAATTGCAAAAAATGGCCTGGTCATTAAGTGGGCAAATCCTTCCAGTCTGGAAGTGGTTAAAGGGATACAGACGCTGCAACTTTCTCCTCAGAACACAGAAGATGCACCAGCTGAGCTGATTAAAATTAATTAGTCACTCCGATTCAGAATCAGCATTCAAAGGACATATTGGAAAGTGAACATCTTTCTTCCGCGCAGAAACATGTAGGCATTGGAAAGAAAGTTTGTTAAAATCCTTACAGTGTACTTAGATCACCCAGAGAGGATTGTTCTTTTCTCAAAAAAAAGTGGAGTTGCTCTTTAAATGTATTTAAAGTAAGGCTGTTGAAGTTAAGCACCTACACATATCTTTAGATTGATATCCTGTAATCCCCTGTACAGCAGTACTAGGAGAAGGAGGGTCGATAAGCAGACTTGTATAAAGTACTCGAAATTTCTACTTGAGTAAAAGTACAAGTGCTCGATCAAAAAATTACTTGAGTAGAAGTGGAAGTGCTCGCAGAAAAAGTTACTTAAGTAGAAGTACTAAAGTATTCAACATTTTTTTTACTTAAGTATTGCAAGTAGTTTTTTCAAAAAATTTGCTACTTAAGTACTAAAAGTAAAAAGTACCAGTAGTTTTGAAAAAAAAATTCTACTCAAGTACTGAAAGTAGAAGTACAAGTACTGTGTTATGTAGTTATTAAAGAAATAAGTCAAAAGTTTGAACATCATATTGTTTTTATTATTTCAAATGATTTATTCAAATGATTAACCTGTGTTTGTTAGTAGTTTCTTGATGCACTTTAAGCGCTGTAGCACCATTTATTTGTTTGTTTCATATTTTCTTTTTATTGGAAAGATTTGGTATAGCAGCTTTTATTATACACAGCCTTTATTTTCGTATGCGCTGATTTACAAATGACATTATACACATTTTTTTGAGCTTTATGCAACCTGCCATCTACTGTTCTGGCAGTGGTAATTTTTTTAAAAGTAACGAGTAACTATGCAGCACAAAAAAAAATACTTGAGTAGAAGTATTGAAATCATCGAAAAAATGTAGTGAAGTAAAAGTAGAAGTAGGAGAAAAAAATTCTACTCTAGGAAAGTACAGATACCGCATTTCGGTACTTAAGTACAGTACTTAAGTAGTTCTACTTCGTTACTATACATCTCTGTCGATAAGTGTGTTAGCCAAGCTCTATGCTGGCTTTGTGCTGTTAGTCCATCACTGGGAGCTTTGTGATAGGAGAATGGTCTTTAATCGTTCGGACACTAGACTGAGAGACAGTCAGTTTAGATCACAGATATGGCTATGATGGCTGACAGGGGTGCATGGATAACAACACTGGCTGAACAAATTACAAATCATTTTGCTTTTAGACAGTTCACACATGTAAAATAAACCTTATATATAATTGTTTACCTGGAATTTATTTTTAATGATAAATGTCAACGATTTAGGAAATTATAGTAAATAGCATTTTCTTTTTACATCTTTCACTGTGCCTATTTGTTAAGATAGATGCTAAAAATAAACAGATGTAACACATATATTTTATGCACTGTATGTCAAACAGGGATTAGCAAGCTGGATGAGATGGATTAGGATTTGATTCAGATCTACTCTGCCCACATACAGTAATTTGACCAGTGTGTAATTTCCATTTCATCTAAACTCACAGATCATATGAAATCTTAAGGAACCAAATTGTGAAAAGATCAGCAAATAACTTACTTTAACTTGAATAAGCGGAAAATGTAAAAAAAAAATCTTTTTAATATTGATATATATTTTTTTAAGAAAAGTAGCTGATGTGTGTGGCTTTATGAATATACAGTATAAAATGAGTAAACCTAATTTTGGAACACATAAAACAAAGCCTTATTTTCTTACTGCACCATATTTTCACTACCTTTCAACAAAAAGATTATACTACTAAAGGTAGTATACCCCTAGTATAAAGCTAATAGTATCATAATGTCAGAATGTTAAAAGTTATTTGGGGTGATTCAAAACACATTTAATGAGAGTTTTCTAGCAGCAGGGAGTTGTAAAGGCAGAAGTTTTTTTTATTTTAATGCATTCTATGATAGAAAAAAACCTTCTGTATGTAGCAGCCGCCCCAGCATTGTCTAATACTTACCTGAGCCCCATCTCTATCCTGAGTCCCTCGGCCATGCAGAACTTTTCCTCCTGATTGGCTGAGACACAGCAGCCGCGCCATAAGTTCTGCTGCTGTCAGTCAAAGTCAGTTAGCCAATCAGGAGAGAGAGGGGGCGGAGCCGAATGGCAGCTCCCTGTCTAAATGGGCACACAGAGCAGAGCTCTGCTCGGGTGACCCTATAGCAAGCTGCTTGCTGTGGGGGTACTCAACAGGAGGGAGGGGCCAGGAGCAGCGAAGAGGGACCTGAGAAGAGAAGGATCCAGGCTGCCCTGTGCAAAAAAAAAAAAAAACACAAGACTTTAAAATAACTTTAAAGGTAACACCACTTTTGTGGGAAAAATAAAAAAAAAAGGTTCTAAGAAATAAAGCATGTACAAAAATGACACAAGTCATATTGTAATTGAATGTTATTAAAAGTTACTTTTCCTTTTCAATCTACAGTAATGTAATTTTCTGTAAAATACAATGCAATATGGCTACCTGAAGGTGTTCTGTACACAGATGGTACGGTGTAGACACTGACAAATGTATGTACCTGTCCTGTGTCAGGTACATGAATTGGGTGCAAGTATCAACACTTTCGGTGCTGTGCCCCCAGGGAATTCTAAAGGGTGTCTATGACATATATCTTAACATACAGTATCTTTATGCCTACAGAGACACACAGAGTTCATTTGGAAGTGCTACAGCAGATTAAGGAGAGACTTTCAGAATGTGTTTAGCGACACTTATTTGCTGGTGTTTAATGCTTAGTAAACATGTTTTAAATTACAAAGAACATACTCACTAGAATATTTTGGGCTCTTTTTTTTGTCATTAGAAAAAAAAAGTGAGTAGTAGATTTTTTTTTTCTAGTGAAGAGTTGGCTATTGCAGGCCCTGGTAATGTGGGGCTTAGATATTGTTTTTACAGACCTTCCACATTCTCACCTCACTCCAATATTTGGGGCTCTGTCTACAGTGAAATAAATAAGGCTACATTCACACCTGAGCGTAGCGTTTTTCGCGCGTTTTTTACCGCGATTTTACCGCGATTTTTACCGCGATTTTTGTGCAGGCGTTTTTAGATTGAATAGAGATCAATGGAAAACGCCTGTAATCTGCCCAAAAAGAAGCTCATGTACTTTTTTGAGCGTTGGGCGTTTTGTATACAGCATCAAAACGCTCAGATGTGAACAGGGGCCATTGAAATGAATAGGATTTGTCTTGTTGGGCATTTTGAGAGCTGATCCTAGAGCAGAAAAACGCCCCAAAAACGCCCCAAAACGCCTAGATGTGAACGGAGCCTTAACTATAATGTTATTTGTTTTTTTAAAGTCAACTTTTTTGTGTTCTGTTGATAATCAATAGTAAAAGTGTTTAAAGATAATGTACAGATTCAGTACAGTATTTTCTGGAAATAAATGACGCTTGAATGTTGATTTCCGCAGTTGCAATCGGCTGTTGGGGGCCCTTTTCACATTGGTGCTTGAATGCAAATAAATTCAAACTTGGAACTTACTCACCATCATTTTTTTTAAATAAATGATACTGTAATATGTATTTATAGATTTAAAATGACTGGTGGTGGTCCTTTTAAAATAAATTAATTCTTGAAGTGTAATATAATTTCTGGGGTGTTTTCCGGGAAATGAATGATACTGTATTATGGATTTCCACAGTTACAAATGGTGGGTCCTCGTCAAATTGGGGCTTGAGCATAACAAAAAAAAAAAAAAAAAAAAAAACCTAATACTAGGTATGTACAACATATCCACAACAATAAAAACAGAAAAAGATTAAGACGGGTTACCCTCCAAAATGAGGGGACTTTCGCTTTTAAGGTCTTTTGCCGTTTTGGTAGTATATGGGATCACACGCTCACTCCCTGAGATGCTGTAACTCATTCTGTACATACCCACAACAATTTTGTTTTCTTTTTAGTGTTTTTTGCTGTTTTTTTTCTGAAAATAATTAATACTGTAATGTTAATTTACATAATTACAAATGGCTGCTGGGAGTTCTGTTCATATTGGGGCTTGAATCAAAATATTTTGAATCTTGTATGGTACTTACAGTACTTCAATATAACTAAATATTTGGGGTATTTTTCTGGAAATAATTGATACTGTAATGTTGACAATAGCAGTTCATGCTCAATTTCAAACTGGGCCTTGAGTGTACAGTAAATAAAGTAATTCTTGGAACAGAACATAAACAGTACTATATTTTTTTCTATATATTAATTACAAATATTTATGTGCACTTCTAAAATATTAAATATATATAAAATCCATGATACCAATAAATAATATATCAGCACTTTACAAGGACTGTTTACTAAGATTGAAAATTTATTCACCCACCTGTTTTTTCAAGCACTGAGCACTTTATTTGTCACATTTATGTATTTTTTGTCTTTTTAAGTTATTTGGCTAAGAGAGTGAGCATTTTTATTTACATCAATTCTTCATACACTGGTGCACCTTATATGTCATTTATTTGTATATGACCGAACACATATTATTTATTGGTATTATGGATTTTATATATATTTAATATTTTAGAAGTGCACATAAATATTTGTAATTAATATATAGATGTGGTGGAGCAACATCATAGCTATTGAACACGTGTTTGGTCTGTGTTCACCAACAACTTAAGGGACTATATACGATACTTCCCAGAGGCGCGGTACTCCCCACCCCTCAATTTATGCTTTACACTGTATGGTTTTCAGTTTCGGTACATGCAGCATCTAGGAAGTGTACACTAAAAAAATCCCCCAGAAAGAGCGAGACTCACACCAAAATTTAAAACATTTTATTTATTGGCTTTTGTTCTGGGAATTATTGACATTCTAGTGTTGATTGCTGTGGTTTACAAAAGCTCCTGGGGTCCTGCTGAAAATTAAGCCTACTATGAGTAATTCAATACAGTGTATGCCCTGTGCATGAGGCAGAGGTTATACACATGTAGCTAGTAGGGGTCAAGAAGGTTCTGCATCTGCAAGTAAAAAAATTAACAAATATATTCCTAAACCATATAACTCACTGTTCAAAGTGACTTGGACTTTTGGGTGTCAAGTCTGTATCAGTGTATGTAGGCAACACAGTACTCTCTAATTTTTATTTCACTTTGAATCATGTCTGGCCGCTACAAGTGATAGTTTGGCCTAGAAAATCCACTTTGATGTGGTTATGAAGTGTGCAATGTAACATTCATTTCTTGATTTTGACATGGCTGTTGAGTTTTTTACTAGGTTCCGTGTATAGGTGAATACGCTCCAATTGCTATTTGTGAATTTCTATTCACATATACACAGCTACTGTAGATCTGAGGAACCTTGAACAAAAAGTAACAGTCTGATCTGCAATATACTGATATTAATAGGGTTGCATAATATATACAAATTACACATTAACCAGTTGCCAACCACCTGCCGCAGTTTTACTCTGGCAAAGTGGCTCGGTTGCGCAAACCAACGGGGTGGGTGTGGGGGGGGGGGCTCGAGGGGGGGGGGCTCGATGTGTGCTGATTCAGTTCAGAACCAATCAGTCATCAGGTCCAGGCCAATGATTTTTGGCCTGGACCTGGTGATCGGTTCTGATTATTTGCAGAATGTCCTATGCCTGTTTAAAGTAAAAACAGGCACAGAAAATGATGCAATCTCCTCTCCTGGAGCACTTTTTGGTTCCAGCGTGGGAGAAAAGAACATCAGACAATGAGTATACAAGTAGTACACTGACACCAGTACACATAGGCACATTTGTCACCCCCTGATCATCCTCCAGTTAACCCTTTCACTCCCTGTCACAGTGTCACTATATACAGTATACAGATAATTTACTGATCACTGTATTAGTGTCATTTGTGACACAAATTAGTGTGACAGGCAGTTAGTGGTAGTTTAGCGGCAGTCCCAGATAGGTTTACGGTACCTGCCATACATCTCCTAAAAAAGATTTAACCCCTGATCACCCCCCCCCCCAGTTAACCCCAATTATTGCCCCATCACAGTGTCACTATTATAGTGTACAGATCTTTTATCTGATCACGCATTAGTGTAACAGGTAACATCAGTTAGCGTTAGTTAGCATCAATCCAGGACAGCATCAGATTGCCCGCTGCATATTTTGTAATACATTTTAACCCTTTGGTTGCCAGTGACACACACATTAAACACCTTTATTACTATTATAGTGTCTGAACGAATCAATATCTTTGATCAGATCAGAACTATACTAGCGTACCCAATAGTTTATAGTAGTATAGTGTTCCCAAAATGCAGCGTTAGCAGGATCAGCCCTGACCCCTGCCAGCACCTGCGTTTAGCCCCTCTGCCCAGCCCCTAAGAAGTGCAGTATCAGCAGATTACTGTCACTTCCAATACACAGCACACTAAACCTCAGCATTAGCAGAGTCAGGCCTAATCTCTGATAGCACTAGCAGTTACATTTTTGGATAGCGGTTCAAACAGTCCTTGACAACCAGATGCTTTTACCTGTGAGTCACACATTCTTCTGTTGCTGAGGTGCAACAATCACAGAGTTCTTGTATGCAGCAGAATGTCGGTACTAGTGCCACTCAACCTTCTGGTGAGCTTGAAAGCACCAGCGGCCTAGTACATCCTGGTCGTAATCAAACCAGCACTGCAGTAACATTTGGTGATGTGGTGAGTCCCATAAGTGCAGTTCAAGCTGGTGCAGTGGCTGGCACAAATAGTGTCCTGCAGCCACCAAGAATTTGAAGACAGGCCCCTAGAGCCCAAAGTGTCTTTCCTGACGGGCTTGCAAATCCAGATTGGGAGCCCACCACTTCTGCCATACTACAAGTGCCCATACTTCCCCCAGACGATTTTACTCCCCTTGGTTTCTATGAGCTGTTTTTCACAGAAGATCTGTACAGATCTATTGTGGACCAAAGCAATTTGTATGCCGAGCAATTTATTGCAAATCCAAATTTAACACTTGCCAGAGATTTTGAATGGAAAGGTATCACTGTTTCCGACTTTAAAACCTTTCTGGGCCTATCCCTCATCATGGGCATTACTAAAAAGAGTGAGTTGCTGTCATATTGGTCCACTGACCGAATTCATCATATGTCCGTATTCTCTGCTGCCATTGCCAGAAATAGATACAAGCAAATCTTGAGGTTCATGCCTTTCAATGACAATGAACTCTGTCATCCTCTTAAATCATTTCAACCAATATTTTGCAGCCTTGTATATGCCCCAACAAGCTGTCTGCATTGATGAGTCCCTGATTAATTTTTATGGCCGCCTTGTTTTCAAACGGTTTCTCCCCAGCAAGCGTGCCAGATATGGGGTCAAGATGTATAAGCCCTGTGACACGGGAACAGATTATGCATGTAGTTTTTGGATTTATGAGGGAAAAGATAGCAACGTGGAGCCCCCCAACTGTCCACACTACATAGGGAGCAACGGCAAGATTGTTTGGGACTTGGTGTCACCCTTATTCGGAAAGGGGTACCATTTATATGTGGACAATTATTACACAAGCATGCCACTTTTTAGTCACCTTTTTTTATTTTGGAATTGGTGCATGTGCTACCGTGCAACCTAATTGTCGGGGCTTCCCCCAATAGCTTGTAGATTCCTGACTTAGATGGGGGAAGAGAGCCTGCTTGAAGTGGAGGGACGAACCAAATGTTTTCGTTCTGTCCTCTATTCACGCAGATACGAAAGTTCAAATTGCAATAGCGACTGGTGTTGTTGAGAAGCCCCTCTGTGTCCATGAATACATCCTTAACATGGGAGGCATGGACTTCAATGACCAGATGATGGTGCTGTACTTAATTGCCCATAAGGCCAGGCGCAGGTACAAGAAAGTGTCTGTATACCTATTCCAATTGGCTCTGCTGAATGCTTATGTGCTATACAAAGCGTCAGGAAGTAGTGGATCCTTCCTAAAATTCCAGGAAGAGATAATCACAGCCATTCTGTATACAGAAGGTGCTGTGGCCCACATTCACAATCCAGATGCAGTGATCTGGCTGCATGAGAGGCATTTTCCAGATGTCCTCCCTTGTACCCCTACCCAAAGAGCACCCAAAGATGTTGTATCTGTAGAAAACGCGGATATAGGCGTGATACCCGCTTTTTTTGTCACTCCTGTCCTGGCCAACCTGGTGTCTGCATCGAGGACTGTTTCTGTCGCTACCACACACTAGTAGAGTATTAGTATAGGGTACAGCATGGCACAGTCTAGGGCACACTTTTACACAGGGTCTCGAGAGATGTGAGATGGCTATCGCATTTTGAGAGACCCTTGCCTGGAACGTTTAAAGTTTTTTTACAGTTACAAAAAAGTGTAAAAAAAAAAAAGTGAAGGGGCGTGGCCGGCTCGCGCACTGAATGGCAGCAAAGAAGCTGAGCTCTGGTGCACTTAGAGCCACCAACGAAAAACGGGGGACCCAATTAATACCTGACACAGCTCTACACTTGTCTACCACAGGCACACATCCACTATGTCAAGGAAACGAAAGAATGACCGGCGCCCGCAAAAACTGACAGCCTTCTTCCTTCAGCCTGCAGGAGGAGACCAACAAGATGGCGCCATTGCTCTGACCTCTGCCTCCTCCTCTACCCTACAAGGCCCACACACGGACCTGCCAGATGATCAGCCTGGGGCTGAAGGATCTCAGGATGAAGGCTCTTCTCCAAATCCACCCTCATCACACAGCCAGCTCTGTGCCAGTCCTGCCAGTCTACAAGGATCTGAGGTGAGCCATGCTGTCCCTGAGTCCATGCTGCCTATTTCACACTGCTCCTCCATAGCCTCCTTCCCTACCTCCATCCAACCAGTGATGGACACACTGCTGAAAGATATGCTGTTATCATTGCAGAATTCCCTGCATGCTGATTTTGCCGTCACATGGAGTGAATCACATAGAGGACTCTATGGGAGAAATCACTACCGCAATAAATGATTTAGTTGACTCTCATGGTGACAGTCTAGAGGACTGAAGTGAATGAAGCGAAAATTGCAGACCTAGAAGATAGGTCAATGCGTAACAATCTAAAGTTGTGGGGAATCCCCGAATCAGTACAACCTAGCGAACTAAAAACGCTACACTACAGAAATGTTCAGTACTCTTTTACCTGATGCAACTCCTATCAATTGTTCCTATAGATTGCATATACCATCTGCCTAAGCCGTCTCACTTGCCAGAAAACATCCCAAGGGATGTCATCATGCGCATACACTTCTTTCACATTAAAGAACAACTCCTAACAAAATCCAGATCTCTCAGCCAGTTTCCAGCTACTTATGTGAATATCCAGATGTATGCAGATCCTTCCAAGTATACCCTGGATATGAGGAGGCCGCTAGCCACAATAACAAAAGCATGTCGCAACCATTATATTCCTTATAAATGGGGTAACCCCACCAAGTTCATTGTGGAAAGGAATGGCGTGTAATATCATCTCCATGCACAAAGTCCTAGATCTCCTCTAATCCAGGGGCATTATGCCTGAACCACTACCACAAGTGACTACGCACAAGCCACCGGGATGGATGTCACCTTCTTGTCACAAATCATTTTCTCACCTGAAACGCAGAAAAAGATAAATGATCACAGTGTCCCCCTCCATAATGTTAACCTCAGCCTCAACAGGTTACCCCTCTGCTCCGGATGAATCCCATACAGTGCCTTACTTTGGTCTTAAGGACTTTCTCCCCATAGGCTACAGACAGTGGCTAAGTCATAGTATATGCAGCCACTGCCTTTTTCTTATGTTTACTTTGTTTTGTTACAATTTCTCATGCATATCCCTTCTCTCTTTGACTCTCCTATGGAAGACACCACCTCTCTCGCCTATCCACCGAACAAACTACTGCACCTGATCATCCCTGCAAGTGGAAGTCAATTTCTGGATCTCAAGACGGTTTGCTCCACCAGCTGTCACTTGCACAGCATAACTGTGAGTACAGCAACTTCACCTCAGCAATCCACACACAACAATGGGACTTAAAATACTATCTCTCAATTCCAAGGGTCTAAACCACCCAAGCCAAAAGAGCCTCCCTGTGGAAAATTGCTTTGACACAAGGATGTGACATTTTGTGCGCACAAGAGATCCACTTCCAAAATACAGCTGCCCCGAAATGTATGCATAACATTTTTCCCCATATCTATACAGCTAATAGCCCGGAGAAAAGAAGAGGCGCGCTTATATAGCTATAAGCGACACAGTTGCTTTTCAGCTCCTAGATAGCAGTCTGGATCTGAATGGCTGCTTTATAATTCTTGTGTGCTCAATTGACTCTGTTGTGTACAAACTGGTCTCTCTCTACGCTCCCAATTCCCGTCAAATTCACTTCTTGAACAAACTTTTGAAGCATATCTGCTGAATGCGAAAAGGTCACACTATCCTATGCGGAGACTTTAACATCATTCCTGACTACAAGCTGGACTCTTCCTCACACTCAAGGTTATAATCCCCCGTGTCCAACTTCCTCCATGCTAATGAACTCTTCGATGTTTGACGATGCCACCACCCACAAGAATGTGATTACACTTTTTTTTCAGCAACTCACAACTCCTATTCATGTATCAATTACTTTCTTGTGGACAAATGGTTACTCAAATGGTTACTCAAAGCAGCAAGCAGTTCCGATATCTCTACTACCATGCTATCTGCTTAACCCTTAATGTGGGCCCTCGCTCTACCATTCCTAAAATCTGGAGAGTCAATCCATTTATCCTTTGCTCCTCCCCTTATCCTGATGAACTACAGTACATAAGGCTCTGGAGGAATTCTTCCAACTCAATGTTGGATCTGTAAAGGAGGTTGCAACCCTGTGGAATGCCCACAAGGGATTCGCCAGGGGTGCACTTCTTCAAATGAGTTCACAAGCAAAAAAAAGGAGGATGCAATGTCTTGACCACTTACTATCCTCAATCAATAGAATGTAAGACTTAAATAAATCCCAACCACAATGTGACTACAAAAACAATTGTGTAAACGTAAACTTAAACCCGCGCTAAAAATTATATGTAATAGTGCTTAAAATAGTGCTACCTGAAGCTGCTGCCCACTTAGGTAAAAAACCAAGATAGAATGAAATATTATAAAACAGCGCTAACAGGAAAATGTAAAATGAGTAAATACAATCCTTCAATAATAAACAATATAAAGTGCACTTGGTGATAAAAGTATGATAATAAAAAATAATATATATAAAAGATATATATAAAAAATAATGCTTTGGTGCTAAAGTGAATTCGTGCAGAATAAAGTGCAGTCCAAAATTATGAGTCCATTAAAATATTCAGATAAAGTGCTGGACAGAAAGTGCTTGATGTGCTCCACGCAGTGATATAAGTGCTCCAAACGGCCCCTTTTGGGGATCCACTCACCAGATGCTAAAGAGTTATCTAAACGCTGTCAATTTTTTCTACATTTGTGAGTAGTTCTTTTTGCCTATATATATTTAATAAAAGTCATTACGGGCTTCACTAAATATGGTTCCCCCTCTTTATTTTGAAAGAGACCATTAGCAAAGTTTGGAGGCTCGTCTGGTGGGATACAGATCCATCCATCCCCAGGACTGTTTTGGAGAGTTACTGCTTCTTGAGGCTTGATTACTCTTTAGCATCTGGTGAGTGGATCCCCAAAAGGGGCCGTTTGGAGCACTTATATCACTGCGTGGAGCACATCAAGCACTTTCTGTCCAGCACTTTATCTGAATATTTTAATGGACTCATAATTTTGGACTGCACTTTATTCTGCACTAATTCACATTAGCACCAAAGCATTACTTTTTATATATATCTTTTATATATATTAATTTTTATTATCATACTTTTATCACCAAGTGCACTTTATATTGTTTATTATTGAAGGATTGTGTTTACTCATTTTACATTTTCCTGTTAGCGCTGTTTTATAATATTTCTTTCTTTCTTACAAAAAACAATTACTCTCCCTGTGGCAGGAAATTAGGACCTTCCTGTTAGATTCATACGAAAAATCTCCTAGGAAACTGCGAGCTACCTATTACAACATGAGCAATAAAGCCGGCAAGGCTACAGCGGCACGCATTCATGGTACGAGGAATAAAACTAAAATTCCCTTCTTAACTCACCCAGTTACTAAAAGCAAACTAGTAGATCCCCAGAAAATAGTGGATGCCTTCAGCGCATATTATAATACCCTTTATAACATCAAAGAGGATAAAAACACTACACAACCTGATCCGGAACTCATTAATGCCTTCCTAAACAACATTAAGCTTCCCTCCCTATCTAACGATCAACTGACTTCCCTGAAGGAACCCTTCACCCTGGATGGGATCTACTCCACTATAGACTCCCTACCAAACAATAAAGCCCCTGGCCCCGATGGTTTGCCAGGTGAATATCATAAGCAGTACAAATCGACACTAGCACTATACCTACTAGACCTGGTTAATGACGCTACCTTCTCCTGTGTGTTACCTGAAGATATGTTAAGAGCATAAATAGTTATTTTACCAAAGCCAGGGAAGGACTCCACTGCCCCCCTAAACTTCAGTCCCATCTCCCTCCTTAATTCTGATATTAAGATCTACGCTAAACTCATCTCCTCTAGACTCATACATATACTACGTAATCTGATCCACAAAGATCAAACCAGCTTTGTTGCAGGAAAACAAACATCCGATGCAACCAGGCTCCTGATAAATATCATTAATTTTACACGAATGCCTTCTCTGCTCCTCTCCTTGGATGCAGAGAAGGCATTCGACAGGGTGCACTGGACACATCTGAGAGCCATCCTCCAGAAGTTCAGGTTTAAAAACAGTATCCTTTCGGCCATCATGGCACCTTACACTATTCCTTCAGCTTAGGTTTATGTTTCTGAAATGCTCTATCCCCTTTCACATCTCCAATGGCACTAGGCAGGGATGTCCATTATCCCCCCTGATTTTTAATTTGGTCATGGAACCACTCGCCGAAAGTATTAGATCCCATCCCCACATTACTGGACATCAAATTGGCTCACAAGAACACAAAATTAGTCTCTTCGCTGACAATGTATTTCTTATGATTATAAACCCCTCAACTTCCCTGGTTGAGGTACAAGATGTATTAACTCAATTTGGCAATGTCTCCTACTACAAGGTGAATTCAACCAAATTTCAAATCCTAGACTTTAACATTGATGGCACGACACGCAATTGGTTACAACTAATGTACCCCTATGTGTGGAATGATACAGGCATAGAATATATAGGTATTACCCTAACTAAGTCCACCAAAGGACTGTGCAAGGAACATTTTGTACCCTTTCACTCACACCTAGCGTATGACCTAGATAACGTAGCTAAATTCGAATTTTCCTGGGCAGGGCGCCGAGCAGCATTTAAAATGCAACTACTTCCACTATTACTGTACCTTTTCCATGCTCTGCCAATCCATATCCCACTCTCCTACCTCTCCTCTTTACAAAAGCAACTAAACTTCTATGTCTGGCAAGGGAAAACACCTCGTAGAGCGCATATTATTCTCATTAAACACAGGCTAGCTGGAGGATCTGGTCAAACTTACAACAGAGATTATTACTAGGGTTGAGCGAACCCGGACTGTATTGTTCGGGTTCGTACCAGACTTTTGGGAATTCGGTACCCAGACACGGACCCAAACATTTCACTGTATGTTCGGGTACTGTCCGTTGATCGGTAATGTTATTTTAAGTCTTGGCGCGGTTTTAAATAGTGCGGTTTCAACAGGTGCAAGGCAGCCAATGTTTAACTAGTGTGCCCTTAGAAGCCATCACAGCCATGCCTACTAATGGCATGGCTGTGATTGGCCAGTGCAGCATGTGACCCAGAGTCTATATAAGCTGGAGTCACATAGCGCCGTGCGTCACTCTGCTAAAACTATACTAGGGAGAGGTTCCTGATGCTGCTGAGGGAGAGATAGGGAGATTAGTGTAGGGTCAGGCTGTAGATTGCTTTGAGGGAAAGCATAGGAAGAATCTTCTTTAATCAGACAGCGATCTACATTGATTGTATTGTGTGGGGGTGCAGTGCACAATCTTTATGGCTTGACCTGAACCCAGTGAGGAGGAGAAAGGAGAAAAAAAAACTTTTATCAGTCTGTTAGGTGGGCGGCGCTGGCATTGGTGGGCGGCGCAGGCATTGGTGGGCGGCGGCGCTGGTGCTGGTGGGCGGCGGTGCTGCACATTTAATGCAAGCTCAGTGCATATGTGTCGGCTTAATCTGCATTTAAAAAAGAAAAAAACTTTTTTCCTTCATATTTTACTTTGACATACAGTGTTTAGACAGACACTGCTTTTCTAACCTTCTCTCCAAAAAGCACCAATGTAAGGGGAAAATAATTATTTTTCAGAATTTAGGGGAAAAAAATAATTTTCCAGTTTTTCATTCAAATGTTTTTGTTTTTTTTTTATTCCATAGTGGAATAGAACAACAACAGTATCCAACCTGTTAGGCGTGCGGTGTGTAGCGCCCATTTCATGCAAGCTGAGTGCATATGTGTCTGCTTAATCTGCATTTTAAAAAAGAAAAAACTTTTTTCCTTCATATTTTACTGTGACTTACAGCATTTAGACACTGCATTTCAAATCGGCTATTCAACAAGCACCAATTAAGGGGACAATTATTTTTCAGATTTTCATTCATACGTTACAGTGAGATACATCCATTGCATACCGTTGTTGTATTCCGCTTTGCAATAAAAACCCATTTAGGGGAAAAATACGTTAATTGAGGCCTAGTCTGCATATAGTACAGTGAGATACACCCATTGCATACTGTTATATTGCGCATTGCAATAAAAACCCATTTAGGGGAAAAAAAAGTTAATTGCGGCCTAGTCTGCATATGTTAGCGTGAGATACACCCATTGCATACTGTTGTATTGCGCATTGCAATAAAAACTCATTTAGGGGAAAAAAAAGTTAATTGCGGCCTAGTCTGCATATATTACAGTGAGATACACCAATTGCATACTGTTATATTGCGCATTGCAATAAAAACCCATTTAGGGGAAAAAAAAGTTAATTGCGGCCTATTCTGCATATGTTACAGTGAGATACACCCATTGCATACTGTTGTATTCCGCTTTGCAATAAAAACCTATTTAGGGGATAAAAAGTTAATTGCGGCCTAGTCTGCATATGTTACAGTGAGATACACCCATTGCATACTGTTGTATTGCGCATTGCAATAAAAACCCATTTAGGGGGGAAAAAAAATTAATTGCGGCCTAGTCTGCATATGGTACAGTGAGATACACCCTTTGCATACTGTTGTATTCTGCTTATCAATAAAAACCCATTTAGGGGAAGATCCAAAATTCGATAAGTATGAGAAGGTCAAACAAGGGACGTGGCCTGGGTCGTGGTGTTGCTGGTGGAGCTCCTGTTGTAAGGAGAGGACGTGGTCGATCTGTGCCAGCTACATGCACAGGTGAAACACCTCCTCAGCTGCGAGTAGGCGACAGAACCTGCAGCAGTATTTGGCAGGGCCTAATGCACCTTTACAAATGTTGAGGCCAGAACAAGTACAGGCGATAGTAGATTGGGTTGCTGACAGTGCCTCCAGTTCCTTCACATTGCCTCCCACCCAGTCTTCTGCTGAAAGGTCAGAGTTGGCACCTGCCGATGTCCATCAATCTTTCACCTCACCCCCTTGCAAATCAGCTAAGCAGTCTGAGCCCCAAGTCATGCAGCAGTCTCTTCTTCTTTTTGATGACTCTGTTAGCATGGTTTCCCAGGGCCATCCACCTAGCCCTGCCCCAGAAGTGGAAGAGATTGAGTGCAGCGATGCCCAACCACTTATGTCTCCAGATGAGTACATGGGAGGACCATCGCAGCACGTCTCGGATGATGAGGAAACACAGGTGCCAACTGCTGCGGAATTCCGAATTGTGGAGACCGACAAGGAGGGCAGGGGTGAAGACTGGGTGGAAGACACTGTGGAGGACGATGAGGTCCTCGACCCCACATGGAATGAACATCATGCAGGTGACCTGAGTAGTTCGGAGGAAAAGGCGGTGGTCGCACAGAGTCAACAGCACAGCAGAAGAGGGAGCAGGGTGCAAAAGCGGAGCGGCTGTGCCCTAGAAACTACGCCTGCTACTGCCCAATGCAGCAAGGGACCGAGCACACCAAAGCCAGCTCAAAGGAGTTCCCTAGCATGGCAGTTCTTCAGACAATGTGCTGATGACAGGACACGAGTGGTTTGCACGCTGTGCAATCAGAGCCTGAAGCGAGGCATAAACCTTCTCAACCTGAGCATAACCTGCATGACCAGGCATCTAAGTGCAAAGCACGAGCTACAGTGGAGTGCACACCTCAAAAACCAAGAAAGGTCTCTGGCTTCTCCTGCTTTCTCTTCTGCTGCTGCAGTCTCTGCCTCTTCATCTATCTCTGTAGTGACAGTGGCACCTGCCACCCTGCAAACAGAGGATCCACCAGCAACACCACCACCTGGGTCACCAACAACCATCTCCACAATTTCCCGTGGAAGCATTCAGCTTTCTATCTCCCAAACACTGGAGTGGAAGAGGAAGTACCCCCCCTACCCATCCACGATCCCTGGCCCTGAATGCCAGCATTTCAAAATTCCTGGCCTTTGAAATGCTGTCATTCCGTCTGGTGGAGATGCAGAGTTTTAAAAGCCTTATGTCGGTGGCTGTACCACAGTACGTCGTGCCCAGCCGCCACTACTTTTCCAGGCAAGCCATCTCTTCCCTGCACAAGAAAGTGGGTGACAAAATCAGGTGTGCACTGTGCAACGCCATCTGTGGCAAGGTCCACCTAACTACGGATACGTGGACCAGAAAGCACGGTCAGGGGCGTTATATCTCCCTAACAGCACACTGGGTAAATGCAGTGGCGGCTGGGCCTGAAGCGGATAGCAGTTTGGCGCATGTCCTTCCACCACTGAGGATTACAGGGCGCTTCAGTTTGCCTCCTGTTCCTAACTCCTCCTACTCCGCTTCCTCATCCTCTACCGCCTCCTCTTCCGGTCAGCGTAACACCTTCACCACTAACTTCAGCACAGCCAGGGGTAAACGACAGCAGGCAGTTTTAAAACTTGCCTGTTTGGGTGAAAAACCACACATCGCACAGGAGTTGTGGAGGGGCATTGAACAGCAGACCGATGAGTATTTGCTGCCAGTGAGCCTCAAGCCCGGCCTGGTGGTGTGCAATAACGGGCAAAATCTCGTAGCAGCTCTGGGCCTAGCCGGTTTGACACATATCCCTTGCCTGGCGCATGTCCTGAATTTGGTGGTGCAGAGGTTCCTTAGAAATTACCCCGCTATGTCAGAGCTGCTACAGAAAGTGCGGGCCGTCTGTGCGCACTTTCGGTGTTCTCACCCTGCTGCTGCTCGCCTGTCAGCGCTGCAGTGTAACTTCGGCCTTATCGCTCACTGCCACATATGTGACGTGCCCAAAAGGTAGAACTTCACCTTGCACATGCTGGCCAGACTGTGCGAGCAGCAGCAGGCCATAGTGGAGTTTCAGCTGCAGCACGCACGCGTGAGTCACTCTGCGGAACAGCACCATTTCACCACCAATAACTGGGCCACCATGCGAGACCTGTGTGCCTTGTTTCGCTGTTTTGAGTACTCCACTAACATGGCCATTCTTAGCTTAACTATCCCACTTCTATGCCTTCTTGAAAAAACACTTCAGGCGATGATGGAAGAGGATGTGGCACAGGATGATGAGGAGGAGGAGGATGAAGAGGTATCATTTCCAAGGCTTTCAGGGCAGCCATTCACAAGTGGCCCAGAGGGTGGGTTCCTGCACCCACAAACGCCAGGGACACAATTTTCCAGCAGTGGCACAGTTCTGGAGGATGAGGAGGATGAGGAGGAGGAGATGGAGGAGGATATGGAACCATGTTCACAGCAGGGTGGCACCCAGGCCAGCTCATGGTCATCACTGGTGCGTGGCTGGGGGGATACGGAGGACACAGAGGATACACCTCCCACAGAGGACAGCTTTTCATTGCCTCTGGGCAGCCTGGCACACATGAGCGATTACATGCTGCAGTGTCTCCGCAACGACCGCCGAGTTTCCCACATAGTAAATTGTGCTGATTACTGGGTGGCCACCCTGCTGGATCCCCATTACAAGGACAATGTACCGTCCTTAATTCCCTCACTGGAGCGTGATCGGAAGATGCGCGAGAACAAGCGCACGCTGGTAGACACACTGCTGGTGGAAATGTGGAAATGCTTTGTCAGCACACCACAACAAGCAGGAGCACCATTAGCTGATATGGAACGTCTTAGCAGGAGGCAGCATTTCACTAACATGGTGGAGCAGTATGTGTGCACATGCCTAGACGTACTGAATGACGGGTCTGCCCCCTTCAATTTTTGGGTCTCCAAGTTGGGCACATGGCCTGAGCTTGCCCTTTACGCCTTGAAGGTGCTGGCATGCCCTGCAGCCAGTGTATTATCAGAACGGGTATTTAGCAAGGCTGGGGGTGTTATCACAGACAAGCGCAGCCGCCTTTCTAGAGCCAATGTGGACAAGCTCACATTCATTAAAATGAACCAGGCATGGATCCCACAGGACTTGTCCGTACCTTGTGCAGAATAGACATGTAGACATGCCTTACCCAGCCATTGTTGGATGTGATCTTTCTTACTCTTTTGAGGTGTACCCTAATTAAAAAAAAATGTAATTAAAAACAAAAAACAGTGTTGGCTACCGCGTCCTCCTCCTCCACTGCCCCCGCCGCCGCTTCCACCTACACCGCTATATCCACCGCCACCTCAACCTCCCACTCCATATGGGCCTCGTCCTCCTCCTCCTACATCATTCAAGATGATTATTTTTTATTTTTCAGTTTTTTATGTTATTTTAAGTTATTTCCCTATCCACATTTGTTTGCAGAGCACTTGCCATGCTCTTAAGATGATTTTGCTGCCATTTGCAGCCCTCTAGCTCTTTCCATGTTTGTTTTAGAGCCATTTTAGTGCTCAAAAGTTCGGGTCTCCATTGACTTCAATGGGGTACGGGATCGGGGTAAAGTTCGGGTTAAGTCCTTGTCATGAACCTGGACTTTTTTTTTCAAGTTGGGCTGGACCCGCCAAACCCGGACATCCAGGTGTTCGCTCAACTCTAATTACTACCAATCCACAATCCTAGCTGAGATGAGGAGTCGGTTCACATCATCTTATAATAATCACTAGTATGAGCTGGAACAAACAATGGTACCAGGGAGTGATCTAGATAGGTGGCTATATAACACAGGCCCCAAACGCACATGGAGGAAATGTTTAGCCTTCCAATGGAAGCAGACCCCCACGACCCCCTTGAACGTACTCATAGCAACCCTAAAGCTGTTGATACCTGGCATAAACCTTCCATCTCTGCTAGAGGTACCCCCTTAGAGAGATACATGATCTTTATAAGAGAGGTAAATTAAAAACCTTCTCTCAGATGCAACAAGACTGCTTAATGGATCCCAATGGACTTGTTTCAATAGCTACAGATCAGCCACTGCTTAGCCAAACAACCGCACCTCATTAAGGAAATCCCAACCCAAGCATGGTTTTACCTAAAATCCCTCTCCCCTAACAAAAAAGGAATTACACTTTTTTATAACCTCTTGCAGAAAAAGCGGTGTTCGAGAAGTCTCCCCCCCTTACCAAGTGGGAAAGGGACATTTAAACCCAATATACCACGTCACAATGGCATTGTGCATTCAAATCAATATACTGCACAGCCCACAACACTTCACTCTGGGAACTGACACTAAATAAAAAGCCAAAAATAGTTGTTGTTTTGTTGAGTTAATTTTCTGTTCTTACTGTTTTACTGTACTTTATAATATACTGCTATACTGTAACGTTTTATTGTTACTGTTTTTCATTGTTAACTATAGTTTGCTTTGCCGATACCACCATTCTACTGTTTTACTGCACTGTATACTATTATATTGCAATGTTTTATTGTTACTGTGTTTTATTGTCAACCATTGTTTGCTTTGCAGGTATGCCCATCAGCTGCAGCACTGATTTGTTTATTCTGACAGCAACAGTGTTTGCTCTCAGCATATATGCAAATTAATGATTGCAGCGCTGTATGAGGTAATTTCACCACTGCAGTTAAAAAAAAGAGCATATATGGCGAAGCATATGGGATGGGGTGGACACAGAGGATGGATCTCCCCTATGCTTTGCCATATATTTTTTGACACTTTTCTTGCCAGAGATTTATTCTTCCACATTGATCGATACGAATGGAGGAATCTGCTAGGTTCTCTTTTTTTCGTTCAGGCCCACAGGCTGCATGTATGCCCATCATTAGAAGTGGGCAGATATTGGGAAGTCTAATTGTGGGCATACCACACTCTTTCTGGCAGAGGTTTCTTCATCCACATCGATCAATGTAAATGGAGGAATCTGTTAGGTTCTATTTTTTCATTCAGCCAACAGGCTGCATGAAAAAAAAGAACCTTACAATATATGCCCAGCAAGGACCAGCAACGTACTGGTACGTCGCTGGATTTTGAGTGGTCATACCAGGATGATGCCGGCAGATTTAGGCATCAACTTGGTATAGTTTTTTACAGCCAGTGTTGGCTTTCATGTAAAAGCAATCCTAGCGGCTAATTAGTCGCTAGATTGCTTTTACAAGCAGTGGGAGAGGACTCCCCTCCCGCCACCTGCCACGGTTTTCTCGGGCTCTCCTGTCCCACTGGGTAACCTGAGACTGCAGCCAGGGATTCTGTCAGCTGACCATAGAGCTGGTTGGAGACCAAAATGGCTCCAATCATCTCTATGACCTAAGATACCGGAAGCTACGAGCATTTCATGACTTTGATTTAGCCAGATATAAACAGCGCCATTGGGAAATTGGGAAAGCATCTCATCACACCAATCTTAGAGTGGTCAGATGCTTTAGGGGCAGAGGAGAAATCTAGAGACTAATAGACCCCCTTTTTTTTTTTTACCTGTCACTACTTATTGCTATCATAGGGGATTTTTAAATTCCCTGTGCTAAAAAAAATTATAAAAAAAAAGTTAAAGGGAAGGTGTCAAAAAAAAAAAATTCAAGCATCCCCCCCGTTTGCACACAAAGGTGAATGTAAGCATTGGTCTGGTGTCGTATGCAAACAGCAATTGCACCATGAATGTGAGGTATTGCCGTGAATAGTGTTGAGCGAACACGGACTGTATTATTCGTGTTCGTACCGAATAATTGGATTTTTTGTACCCGAACACGGACACGGACACTTTACTGTATGTTCGGGTAAAAATCCGTGTTCGGTCGTTTTATTTCCGGGTTTTGCATGCTTTGGCGCTCTTTTCATGGCGGGCTTTCAACAGCCAATCAACAATCGTTTAACTGGTGTGCCTTAAGCCATCCCAGCCATGCCTGCAAATGTCTCAGTGGCTGTGATTGGCCGTCTGAAGCATGTGACCAAGTCTTTATAAGTTCGAGGCAGCCGCAGCGGCGTCATTATGCTGCTTAGATTCCGGGACAGAGCACACATCAACGTGCTGGCTGCTGATTAGGGAAAGATAGGCAGGAAAAAACCATTTGTGTCCGGATAGAATTGAGGGACAGGTCGGAGTGTTTAGGCAGGGCGAGTTGTAGGCATTTTAGGGATAGAGTCTGCTGAATTATATAGGGTCAGTGTTTTCTACAAACTACAATCGATATTGCTGTGTGGGGGGTGGGGTCTGCACTCAATCCTGATCTACGATCTCTTCTCAATCCTGTTAGGGACAGAGTCTGCTGAATTTTAGGGAAACTGTGTTCTACAAACTACAATCGATATTGCTGTGTGGTGTGGGATTGGAGATAGGCAGGTGTCAGTGATCCACATCCATTTTTCTGTGTGTGAGCTGCAGTGAACACAATCTTTTTGGGCTGCAGTGAACACAATCTTTTTGGGCTGCAGTGAACACAATCTTTTTGGGCTGCAGTGAACACAATCTTTTTGGGCTGCAGTGAACACAATCTTTTTGGGCTGCAGTGAACACAATCTTTTTGGGGTGCAGTGAACAAAATCTTTTTGGGGTGCAGTGAACACAATCCTTTTTGGTGTGCAGTGAACACAATCTTTGTGGGGTGCAGTGAACAAAATCCTTTGTGGGGTGCAGTGAACACAATCTTTTTGGGGTGCAGTGAACAAAATCCTTTTTGGGGTGCAGTGAACAACATCCTTTTTGGGGTGCAGTGAACACAATCTTTTTGGGGTGCAGTGAACAAAATCCTTTGTGGGGTGCAGTGAACACAATCTTTTTGGGGTGCAGTGAACACAATTTTTTTGGGGTGGAGTGAACAACATCCTTTTTGGGGTGCAGTGAACAAAATCCTTTTTGGGGTGCAGTGAACAAAATCATTTTTGGGGTGCAGTGAACACAATCTTTTTGGGGTGCAGTGAACACAATCTTTGTGGGGTGCAGTGAACACAATCTTTTTGGGGTGGAGTGAACAACATCCTTTTTGGGGTGCAGTGAACAACATCCTTTTTGGGGTGCAGTGAACACAATCTTTTTGGGGTGCAGTGAACACAATCTTTGTGGGGTACAGTGAACAGAATCTTTGTGGGGTGCAGTGAACACAATCTTTGGGGGGTACAGTGAACACAATCTTTGTGAGGTGCAGTGAACACAATCTTTGTGGGGTGCAGTGAACACAATCATTGTGGGGTGCAGTGAACTCAATCTTTGTGGGGTACAGTGAACACAATCTCATACTGAAGGTTTGAGGGTGCTGCCTGTTCCATACTCCCCCTACTCCTCATCTAGCCTTTTAGGGGTACAAACAATAGTAATTGGGGCCTAGTGTGGTTGTGTACGTGTGATATACATACACTTTTTTGGGATCATATTTTCTATTCCGCTATTTAATCAAAAACCTTTGGGGATCAGTTAA
Source organism: Pelophylax lessonae (assembly GCF_965119305.1). Lineage (NCBI taxonomy): Eukaryota > Metazoa > Chordata > Amphibia > Anura > Ranidae > Pelophylax > Pelophylax lessonae. Next base: position 525,462,054 of record NC_138770.1, read on the forward strand.
ATTGGGGGATAGTCTGTGTTGGTACGTGTGAGAGAGATCCACCTTTCCAAGTTGTTGGGGTTCATCTCATACTTCTGAAGGTTTGAGGGTGCTGCCTGTTCCATACTCCCCCTACTCCTAGCCTTTTAGGGGTACAAACAATAGTAATTGGGGCCTAGTGTGGTTGTGTACGTGTGATATACATACACTTTTTTGGGATCATATTTTCTATTCCGCTATTTAATCAAAAACCTTTGGGGATCAGTTAAATTGGGGGATAGTCTGTGTTGGTACGTGTGAGAGAGATCCACCTTTCCAAGTTGTTGGGGTTCATCTCATACTTCTGAAGGTTTGAGGGTGCTGCCTGTTCCATACTCCCCCTACTCCTAGCCTTTTAGGGGTACAAACAATAGTAATTGGGGCCTAGTGTGGTTGTGTACGTGTGATATACATACACTTTTTTGGGATCATATTTTCTATTCCGCTATTTAATCAAAAACCTTTGGGGATCAGTTAAATTGGGGGATAGTCTGTGTTGGTACGTGTGAGAGAGATCCACCTTTCCAAGTTGTTGGGGTTCATCTCATACTTCTGAAGGTTTGAGGGTGCTGCCTGTTCCATACTCCCCCTACTCCTAGCCTTTTAGGGGTACAAACAATAGTAATTGGGGCCTAGTGTGGTTGTGTACGTGTGATATACATACACTTTTTTGGGATCATATTTTCTATTCCGCTATTTAATCAAAAACCTTTGGGGATCAGTTAAATTGGGGGATAGTCTGTGTTGGTACGTGTGAGAGAGATCCACCTTTCCAAGTTGTTGGGGTTCATCTCATACTTCTGAAGGTTTGAGGGTGCTGCCTGTTCCATACTCCCCCTACTCCTAGCCTTTTAGGGGTACAAACAATAGTAATTGGGGCCTAGTGTGGTTGTGTACGTGTGATATACATACACTTTTTTGGGATCATATTTTCTATTCCGCTATTTAATCAAAAACCTCTGGGGATCAGTTAAATTGGGGGATAGTCTGTGTTGGTACGTGTGAGAGAGATCCACCTTTCCAAGTTGTTGGGGTTCATCTCATACTTCTGAAGGTTTGAGGGTTCTGCCTGTTCCATACTCCCCCTACTCCTAGCCTTTTAGGGGTACAAACAATAGTAATTGGGGCCTAGTGTGGTTGTGTACGTGTGATATACATACACTTTTTTGGGATCATATTTTCTATTCCGCTATTTAATCAAAAACCTTTGGGGATCAGTTAAATTGGGGGATAGTCTGTGTTGGTACGTGTGAGAGAGATCCACCTTTCCAAGTTGTTGGGGTTCATCTCATACTTCTGAAGGTTTGAGGGTGCTGCCTGTTCCATACTCCCCCTACTCCTAGCCTTTTAGGGGTACAAACAATAGTAATTGGGGCCTAGTGTGGTTGTGTACGTGTGATATACATACACTTTTTTGGGATCATATTTTCTATTCCGCTATTTAATCAAAAACCTTTGGGGATCAGTTAAATTGGGGGATAGTCTGTGTTGGTACGTGTGAGAGAGATCCACCTTTCCAAGTTGTTGAGGTTCATCTCATACTTCTGAAGGTTTGAGGGTGCTGCCTGTTCCATACTCCCCCTACTCCTAGCCTTTTAGGGGTACAAACAATAGTAATTGGGGCCTAGTGTGGTTGTGTACGTGTGATATACATACACTTTTTTGGGATCATATTTTCTATTCCGCTATTTAATCAAAAACCTTTGGGGATCAGTTAAATTGGGGGATAGTCTGTGTTGGTACGTGTGAGAGAGATCCACCTTTCCAAGTTGTTGGGGTTCATCTCATACTTCTGAAGGTTTGAGGGTGCTGCCTGTTCCATACTCCCCCTACTCCTAGCCTTTTAGGGGTACAAACAATAGTAATTGGGGCCTAGTGTGGTTGTGTACGTGTGATATACATACACTTTTTTGGGATCATATTTTCTATTCCGCTATTTAATCAAAAACCTTTGGGGATCAGTTAAATTGGGGGATAGTCTGTGTTGGTACGTGTGAGAGAGATCCACCTTTCCAAGTTGTTGAGGTTCATCTCATACTTCTGAAGGTTTGAGGGTGCTGCCTGTTCCATACTCCCCCTACTCCTAGCCTTTTAGGGGTACAAACAATAGTAATTGGGGCCTAGTGTGGTTGTGTACGTGTGATATACATACACTTTTTTGGGATCATATTTTCTATTCCGCTATTTAATCAAAAACCTTTGGGGATCAGTTAAATTGGGGGATAGTCTGTGTTGGTACGTGTGAGAGAGATCCACCTTTCCAAGTTGTTGGGGTTCATCTCATACTTCTGAAGGTTTGAGGGTGCTGCCTGTTCCATACTCCCCCTACTCCTCATCTAGCCTTTTAGGGGTACAAACAATAGTAATTGGGGCCTAGTGTGGTTGTGTACGTGTGATATACATACACTTTTTTGGGATCATATTTTCTATTCCGCTATTTAATCAAAAACCTTTGGGGATCAGTTAAATTGGGGGATAGTCTGTGTTGGTACGTGTGAGAGAGATCCACCTTTCCAAGTTGTTGGGGTTCATCTCATACTTCTGAAGGTTTGAGGGTGCTGCCTGTTCCATACTCCCCCTACTCCTAGCCTTTTAGGGGTACAAACAATAGTAATTGGGGCCTAGTGTGGTTGTGTACGTGTGATATACATACACTTTTTTGGGATCATATTTTCTATTCCGCTATTTAATCAAAAACCTTTGGGGATCAGTTAAATTGGGGGATAGTCTGTGTTGGTACGTGTGAGAGAGATCCACCTTTCCAAGTTGTTGGGGTTCATCTCATACTTCTGAAGGTTTGAGGGTGCTGCCTGTTCCATACTCCCCCTACTCCTAGCCTTTTAGGGGTACAAACAATAGTAATTGGGGCCTAGTGTGGTTGTGTACGTGTGATATACATACACTTTTTTGGGATCATATTTTCTATTCCGCTATTTAATCAAAAACCTTTGGGGATCAGTTAAATTGGGGGATAGTCTGTGTTGGTACGTGTGAGAGAGATCCACCTTTCCAAGTTGTTGGGGTTCATCTCATACTTCTGAAGGTTTGAGGGTGCTGCCTGTTCCATACTCCCCCTACTCCTAGCCTTTTAGGGGTACAAACAATAGTAATTGGGGCCTAGTGTGGTTGTGTACGTGTGATATACATACACTTTTTTGGGATCATATTTTCTATTCCGCTATTTAATCAAAAACCTTTGGGGATCAGTTAAATTGGGGGATAGTCTGTGTTGGTACGTGTGAGAGAGATCCACCTTTCCAAGTTGTTGGGGTTCATCTCATACTTCTGAAGGTTTGAGGGTGCTGCCTGTTCCATACTCCCCCTACTCCTAGCCTTTTAGGGGTACAAACAATAGTAATTGGGGCCTAGTGTGGTTGTGTACGTGTGATATACATACACTTTTTTGGGATCATATTTTCTATTCCGCTATTTAATCAAAAACCTCTGGGGATCAGTTAAATTGGGGGATAGTCTGTGTTGGTACGTGTGAGAGAGATCCACCTTTCCAAGTTGTTGGGGTTCATCTCATACTTCTGAAGGTTTGAGGGTGCTGCCTGTTCCATACTCCCCCTACTCCTAGCCTTTTAGGGGTACAAACAATAGTAATTGGGGCCTAGTGTGGTTGTGTACGTGTGATATACATACACTTTTTTGGGATCATATTTTCTATTCCGCTATTTAATCAAAAACCTTTGGGGATCAGTTAAATTGGGGGATAGTCTGTGTTGGTACGTGTGAGAGAGATCCACCTTTCCAAGTTGTTGGGGTTCATCTCATACTTCTGAAGGTTTGAGGGTGCTGCCTGTTCCATACTCCCCCTACTCCTAGCCTTTTAGGGGTACAAACAATAGTAATTGGGGCCTAGTGTGGTTGTGTACGTGTGATATACATACACTTTTTTGGGATCATATTTTCTATTCCGCTATTTAATCAAAAACCTTTGGGGATCAGTTAAATTGGGGGATAGTCTGTGTTGGTACGTGTGAGAGAGATCCACCTTTCCAAGTTGTTGAGGTTCATCTCATACTTCTGAAGGTTTGAGGGTGCTGCCTGTTCCATACTCCCCCTACTCCTAGCCTTTTAGGGGTACAAACAATAGTAATTGGGGCCTAGTGTGGTTGTGTACGTGTGATATACATACACTTTTTTGGGATCATATTTTCTATTCCGCTATTTAATCAAAAACCTTTGGGGATCAGTTAAATTGGGGGATAGTCTGTGTTGGTACGTGTGAGAGAGATCCACCTTTCCAAGTTGTTGGGGTTCATCTCATACTTCTGAAGGTTTGAGGGTGCTGCCTGTTCCATACTCCCCCTACTCCTAGCCTTTTAGGGGTACAAACAATAGTAATTGGGGCCTAGTGTGGTTGTGTACGTGTGATATACATACACTTTTTTGGGATCATATTTTCTATTCCGCTATTTAATCAAAAACCTTTGGGGATCAGTTAAATTGGGGGATAGTCTGTGTTGGTACGTGTGAGAGAGATCCACCTTTCCAAGTTGTTGAGGTTCATCTCATACTTCTGAAGGTTTGAGGGTGCTGCCTGTTCCATACTCCCCCTACTCCTAGCCTTTTAGGGGTACAAACAATAGTAATTGGGGCCTAGTGTGGTTGTGTACGTGTGATATACATACACTTTTTTGGGATCATATTTTCTATTCCGCTATTTAATCAAAAACCTTTGGGGATCAGTTAAATTGGGGGATAGTCTGTGTTGGTACGTGTGAGAGAGATCCACCTTTCCAAGTTGTTGGGGTTCATCTCATACTTCTGAAGGTTTGAGGGTGCTGCCTGTTCCATACTCCCCCTACTCCTAGCCTTTTAGGGGTACAAACAATAGTAATTGGGGCCTAGTGTGGTTGTGTACGTGTGATATACATACACTTTTTTGGGATCATATTTTCTATTCCGCTATTTAATCAAAAACCTTTGGGGATCAGTTAAATTGGGGGATAGTCTGTGTTGGTACGTGTGAGAGAGATCCACCTTTCCAAGTTGTTGGGGTTCATCTCATACTTCTGAAGGTTTGAGGGTGCTGCCTGTTCCATACTCCCCCTACTCCTAGCCTTTTAGGGGTACAAACAATAGTAATTGGGGCCTAGTGTGGTTGTGTACGTGTGATATACATACACTTTTTTGGGATCATATTTTCTATTCCGCTATTTAATCAAAAACCTTTGGGGATCAGTTAAATTGGGGGATAGTCTGTGTTGGTACGTGTGAGAGAGATCCACCTTTCCAAGTTGTTGAGGTTCATCTCATACTTCTGAAGGTTTGAGGGTGCTGCCTGTTCCATACTCCCCCTACTCCTAGCCTTTTAGGGGTACAAACAATAGTAATTGGGGCCTAGTGTGGTTGTGTACGTGTGATATACATACACTTTTTTGGGATCATATTTTCTATTCCGCTATTTAATCAAAAACCTTTGGGGATCAGTTAAATTGGGGGATAGTCTGTGTTGGTACGTGTGAGAGAGATCCACCTTTCCAAGTTGTTGGGGTTCATCTCATACTTCTGAAGGTTTGAGGGTGCTGCCTGTTACATACTCCCCCTACTCCTAGCCTTTTAGGGGTACAAACAATAGTAATTGGGGCCTAGTGTGGTTGTGTACGTGTGATATACATACACTTTTTTGGGATCATATTTTCTATTCCGCTATTTAATCAAAAACCTTTGGGGATCAGTTAAATTGGGGGATAGTCTGTGTTGGTACGTGTGAGAGAGATCCACCTTTCCAAGTTGTTGGGGTTCATCTCATACTTCTGAAGGTTTGAGGGTGCTGCCTGTTCCATACTCCCCCTACTCCTAGCCTTTTAGGGGTACAAACAATAGTAATTGGGGCCTAGTGTGGTTGTGTACGTGTGATATACATACACTTTTTTGGGATCATATTTTCTATTCCGCTATTTAATCAAAAACCTCTGGGGATCAGTTAAATTGGGGGATAGTCTGTGTTGGTACGTGTGAGAGAGATCCACCTTTCCAAGTTGTTGGGGTTCATCTCATACTTCTGAAGGTTTGAGGGTGCTGCCTGTTCCATACTCCCCCTACTCCTAGCCTTTTAGGGGTACAAACAATAGTAATTGGGGCCTAGTGTGGTTGTGTACGTGTGATATACATACACTTTTTTGGGATCATATTTTCTATTCCGCTATTTAATCAAAAACCTCTGGGGATCAGTTAAATTGGGGGATAGTCTGTGTTGGTACGTGTGAGAGAGATCCACCTTTCCAAGTTGTTGGGGTTCATCTCATACTTCTGAAGGTTTGAGGGTGCTGCCTGTTCCATACCCCCCCTACTCCTCATCTAGCCTTTTAGGGGTACAAACAATAGTAATTGGGGCCTAGTGTGGTTGTGTACGTGCGAGATACATACACTTTTTTTGATCATATTTCCTATTCCGCTATTTAATAAAAACCTTTGAGGATCAATTGAATTGCGGGATAGTCTGTGTCGGTACGTGTGAGAGAGATCCACCTTTCCAAGTTGTTGGGGTTCATCTCATACTTCTGAAGGTTTGAGGGTGCTGCCTGTTCCATACCCCCCCTACTCCTCATCTAGCCTTTTAGGGGTACAAACAATAGTAATTGGGGCCTAGTGTGGTTGTGTACGTGCGAGATACATACACTTTTTTTGATCATATTTCCTATTCCGCTATTCAATAAAAACCTTTGAGGATCAATTGAATTGCGGGATAGTCTGTGTCGGTACGTGTGAGAGAGATCCACCTTTCCAAGTTGTTGGGGTTCATCTCATACTTCTGAAGGTTTGAGGGTGCTGCCTGTTCCATACCCCCCCTACTCCTCATCTAGCCTTTTAGGGGTACAAACAATAGTAATTGGGGCCTAGTGTGGTTGTGTACGTGCGAGATACATACACTTTTTTTGATCATATTTCCTATTCCGCTATTCAATAAAAACCTTTGAGGATCAATTGAATTGCGGGATAGTCTGTGTCGGTACGTGTGAGAGAGATCCACCTTTCCAAGTTGTTGGGGTTCATCTCATACTTCTGAAGGTTTGAGGGTGCTGCCTGTTCCATACTCCCCCTACTCCTCATCTAGCCTTTTAGGGGTACAAACAATAGTAATTGGGGCCTAGTGTGGTTGTGTACGTGTGATATACATACACTTTTTTTGGATCATATTTTCTATTCCGCTATTTAATTTAACTGGGCCTCCATGCGAGACCTGTGTGCCTTGTTGCGCTGTTTTGAGTACTCCACCAACATGGCCAGTGGCAATGACGCCGTTCTCAGCTTAACTATCCCACTTCTATGCCTCCTTGAAAAAACAATTCGGGCGATGATGGAAGAGGATGTGGCACAGGATGAGGAGGAGGAGGAGGATGAAGAGGTAACATTTCCAAGGCTTTCAGGGCAGTCATTCGCAAGGGGCTCCGAGGGTGGGTTCCTGCACACGCAAACGCCAGGGACGCAATTGTCCAGCAGGGGCACAGTTCTGGAGGATGAGGAGGATGAGGAGGAGGAGGAGCTGGAGGAGGAGATGGAACCATGTTCACAGCAGGGTGGCACCCAGGCCAGCTCATGGCCATCACTGGTGCGTGGCTGGGGGGATACAGAGGACACGGACCATACACCTCCCACAGAGGACAGCCTTTCGTTGCCTCTGGGCAGCCTGGCACACATGAGCGATTACATGCTGCAGTGTCTCCACAACGACCGCCGAGTTGCCCACATTCTAACTTGTGCTGATTACTGGGTGGCCACGCTGCTGGATCCCCGTTACAAGGACAACGTACCGTCCTTAATTCACTCACTGGAGCGCGATCGCAAGATGCGCGAGTACAAGCGCACGCTGGTAGACGCCATGCTGCTGGCATTCCCATCTGACAGCGGGGCCACAGTGGAAGCACAAGGCAGAGGAGGAGGAGGAGGAGGTCGCCAACGCAACCAGGGCACCGCCAGCACCTCAGAAGGCAGGGTTAGCATGGCCGAAATGTGGAAAAGCTTTGTCAGCACGCCACAACAAACAGCAGCACCAGCAGCTCAGATGGAACGTCTTAGCAGGAGGCAGCATTTTACCAACATGGTGGAGCAGTATGTGTGCACACGCCTACATGTAGTGAATGACGGGTCTGCCCCCTTCAACTTCTGGGTCTCCAAATTGGGCACATGGCCTGAGCTTGCCCTTTACGCCTTGGAGGTGCTGGCGTGCCCTGCAGCCAGTGTATTATCTGAACGGGTATTTAGCACGGCTGGGGGCGTTATAACAGACAAGCGCAGCCGCCTGTCCAGAGACAATGTGGACAAGCTCACGTTCATTAAAATGAACCAGGCATGGATCCCACGGGACTTTTCCGTACCTTATGCAGAATAGCAATGGATACCGACCTTACCCACCCATTGTTCCATTTTTGCTCTTTCTCACTCTTTTGGGGTGTACCCTCATTTAAAATTTGTGAAAAGAAGCAGTGTTGGCTACCTCGTCCTCCTCCTCAGGGCCAGATTAATGTAGGGGCTATTGGAGCTGCAGCTCCAGGCCCCTACCTTTTATATAGGCCCCGGGTTGGCCATATTCACTGTTACCGCTCTTCTGTCACTTGTAAACACAGAAGTCTGGCTTCTATGCTCGCTTCCCCAGGCAGCACCCTCAGAACCTCCCCACACAGCGTGAAGGCCGGACAAGGAGGGACAGTTGGCGATGCATGGATGTGTTTATGGGCTTCAGAGACAGCATCCCATGTTGAATTAGGCATGCATGGCTGCACCCTTCCTCCTCTGGGTGCATGGCAAGGCACGGCCCTAAGGCCCTTCAAAATCCTCAGCACCAAGCCCATGATGCTGTTAATCCGGCCCTGGTCCTCCTCCACCGCCGCTTCCACCTACACCGCCCATAGGTGTGCGCAGCCTATTGCATTAAGGTGTGCACCCCAAAGTTGAAATACACATGCATGTGTTTGCCAGCAGGGAGAGTAATGTATCGGGGCCATGTACCTGTAGGCAAGGAGAAATAGAGCAGAGCAGGTCCCAGGGAGATCTTTCCCATCTCCTCACTGGCAATGCTATGTGCCCTAGGTGATTAGGGTGTGCCCAGGCACACCCAGCACACCCTGTGCGCACGCCTATGTCACCGCCACATCCACCACCACCTTAACCTCCCTCCTACTCCATATGGGCCTCGTCCTTCAGAGATGAAGAAGAACATTGTTTTATTTTTCTGTTTTTTTTTGTTGTTTTAAGTTATTTCCCTATCCACATTTGTTTGCAGAGCACTTGCCATGCTCTTAATTACGTTTTGCTGCCATTTGCAGCACTCTAGCCCTTTCCTTTGGTGTTTTAGAGCCATTTTAGTGCCTTAAAGTTCGGGTCCCCATTGACTTCAATGGGGTTCGGTGTCCGGGAAAAGTTTGGTAAAAGTCCGGGACACGGACCCGGACTTTTTTTTAAAGTTTGGCCGAACCCGTCGAACACGGACATCTAGGTGTTCGCTCAACCCTAGCCGTGAACATCAGATCAAGGGCAGTAATTCTTGAAGTAGACCTCCTCTGTAAATCTAAAGTGGTAACCTGTAAAGGCTGCACAGGCGTGCACCATAAAAGAGTGTTTTTTTCCCAAAAAAATCGTGTTTGGAAAGCTTTGCGCACATACCGTGTGACAAAAAAAAATTGCAGCACCCGCCATTTTGTTCTGTAGGGCCTCTGCTTTAAAAAATATATATAATGTTTGGGGTTCAAAGTAGCTTTTTAGTAAAACAAAAAACTTTTTCATGTAAACTAAAAGGGTCAGAAAAGGCTTGGTCTTCAAGTGGTTAGAAGAGTTGGTGATGTGTGGCATATGCTTCTAACATTGGGCATTAAATGCCAGGACAGTTCAATCACCCCCCAAATGACCCATTTGGGAAAGTAGACACCCTAAGCTATTTGCTGAGAGGCATGTTGAGTCCATGGAATATTTTATATTTTTCTACAAGTTTTGATAAAATGACAATTTATTTTTTACACAAAGTTGTCACTTAAATGATCTATTGCTCACACATGCCATGGGTATATGTGAAATGACACGACAAAATACATTCTGCTGCTTCTCCTGAGTACGGAGATACCACATGTGTGAGACTTTTTGGCAGTCTAGCCTCCTACAGGACCCCGGAAACCAATCCCTGCCTTCAGGCTTTCTAAGGGCGTAAATAAAATATTCCATGGACTCAACATGCCTCTCAGCAAATAGCTTAGGGTGTCTACTTTCCCAAAAGGAGTCATTGGGGGGGAGGGGGGGGGGGTTCTGCTACCTTGGCATTTTGTGGCCTCCGAAACAGTGATAGGTAGTGAGAAGGGAAATTAACAATTTATACCCTGAGAAAGCCTGAAGGCATGATTGGTTTTGGGGTCCTGTACGCGGTTAAACAGCAAAAAAGTCTCACACATGGGATATCCCTATACTCAGGAAAAGCAGCAGAATGTATTTTGTGGTGTAATTCCACATATACCCATGGCATGCGTGAGCAATATATAATTTCATTGACAACCTTGTGTAAAAATAAATAAATATATATATATATATATATACATTTTTTTTTTTTTTTTCAAACACCTGTGACAAAAAAAATAAATATTCAATGGGCTCAACATGCCTCTTGGGAAATTCCTTGGGGTTTCTACTAGTGATCGACCAATATCGGTTTTTCGTTGCCGATACCAATATTTTGGCCAATGCATATCGGTATCGGCCGATATGCGCCAATATTTTGAACATTTAAAGGTTTGCAAAATAAGCACAATTTTCGACACAAATCTGTTACTGAACATGTTAATGTTTGTTTATTAACATTTTTAACATTGCAGTCAGTGCAAATTAAACTGTTAGAAAAAAGCTAGACAACAACAAACAGCTAGACAGTGGATTGGAGGAGTCACTACTGCTGCAGTAGTGCACTCACTGCAATGATTTTAAATCACTACAGCAGTCAGTGCAAATTAAACTGCTAACAAAAAAAGCTAGACAACAACAAACAGCTAGACAGTGGATTGGAGGAGTCAGTGGACTACTGCTGCAATAGTGCACTCACTCACTGCAATGATTTTAAATCACTACTGCAGTCAGTGCAAATTAAACTGCTAGAAAAAAAGCTAGACAACAACAAACAGCTAGACAATGGATTGGAGGAGTCAGCGCAGTAGACTACTGCTGCAGTAGTGCACTCACTGCAATGATTTTAAATCACAAAGTCAATGATTACATGGTGCTCTCTGATGTTGGTGGGTGGCACAGCATGAGGGAAAAAGGTAAAAATATAGAAAGTAAAAATGGGTAGAAAAATATATAAAAGGATGAGGTGGAAGGGGGAGAGGGAGAGGGGGGGGCACGAAAAGCGGCTGCCAGCTGGAGAAAGCAGAGGCTCTGAGGAGGATAAACAGAAAGAAAGCAGCGCCAGCATAAGCATAAGGTTTATTGATACAAAAAACATGTAGTGACTTACTCTTAGGTAAGTAAAGGCCAGTACGGTAGGTGAATGGGATCATCCATCTTCTTCTCCTGGATACAGTTTTGGAAAGGAGGCAGCCTAATGAAGGAGCATGGATGCTCCGAAAGCTAGCAACGCCCATCTTTCCCTCCACCTCACCGGAGGTGATGTCGGGCTGATAGAAGGTAGGAAGTGCAGCCACACTGAGAGTCCTCCACCACCACAGCACCATCAGATAGGCTGCCAGACAACAGCCTTCACGCACCACCGGCACCCCACACCCCTACTTTCCACAAAGGTATTCAGGAGAAGAAGATGCATGATCCCATTCACCTACCGTACCGGCCTTTACTTACCTAAGAGTATGTCACTATGTGTTTTTTGTATCAATAAACCTTATGCTTCACTAAGCTGGCGCTGCTTTCTTTCTGTTTAGGATTTTAAATCACTACTGCAGTGAAGTCAGTGCAAATTAAACTGCTACAAAAAAAGCTAGACAACAACAAACAGTTAGACAGTGGATTGGAGGAGTCAGTGGACTACTGCTGCAGTAGTGCACTCACTGCAATGATTTTAAATTACTAACTGCAGTCATCGCAAAACTTCTAGAAATAAAGCTAGACAGTGGGGAGTCGGTGGACTACAGCTGCAATAGAACACTCTCTCACTGCAATAATTTTTAATCACTACTGCACTACTGATTTAAAATGAATTGCAGCTGATTGCATTGATTTACTGCACTAGTGATTTAAAATTATTGTAGCAGTGAGTGGCGCACTACTGCAGCAGTAGTCCACTGACTCCAATCCACTGTCTAGCTTTTTTTCTAGCGGTTTTGCACTGACTGCAGCGCAGCGCAGTCAGTGCAAAACTGCTAGAAAAAAAGCTAGACAAAAGCTAGACAGTGGAATGGATTGGAGTGGAGTGGACAGTAGTACTATACTACTACACTTTCAATACTCCCAGTTAAGTAGAACAATGTAATAGTGCAGAAAGCATAACATTTCAGCATGTTCACCAGTTAAATGGCTTCTTTTCTTTTCATAAATTGCTGCCACTTCACTTAAAACACGCTCACTTGGTACAGAGGAAGGAGGAGCAGAAAGGTATCTTCTAGCATGAGAAGCAAGTCTTTTGTAGCGTATCTCATTGTCTTTTCACCACTGAAGAGGATCACTTTTTCTGTTAATTACTGGTTTCTTCAAATAGAGATGAAATTCATCATCCAGGCTCATTATTGCAGATTCAGAAGAATCCTCCGCATGAGGCCCCAATAAAAGACTAAACATGGCATCTATTTGACCACAATGAAGTTTCTCTTCTGTCCGTTGTCTTTTTGGACATTTTTCTCCTGCATCCTGCTCTTCCACATTAGAAACCTTCTCTTCTTGACTTTTCTTTTCAGCAGGAGGAACCCCCTGCACCTTCTGTTGAATATCTTCTGTCAGCCATTGTTTTGCCTTGGCCAATACATGATCAGAAGAGAAAGGATGGTTCTTGTATCGAGGATCCAAAAGACATGCAAGCACAACTTTTTTATTCTCTTCATGCTTTCAAAACGTTTGGTGAGGCTGTCCCTCATAGCCTGCCTACATGTTTTAATGCCACGTGTGTTGGGTCCTTCATCTCCTGAAGAAGTGACGTGGCCGTGACGATACGCGTAGAGACACGGAGGCTGAAGGCGGAAGTGTGGCATCACGGACTGTTCGACACAGACATCCCTATTCACCGACTCTGGAAAGCCTTAATGTAAGTCGCTACATTTGTTATGCCAAAAAATCGTTGAAATACTACACCAGAGGAAGCTTTGTTTTTGTCTGCCCCTCATTTGGGAGTTCATAGGACACACCAAACCCCCCCCCCCCCCTCACCACTGGAAGTCGGAAGGAGGAAGGACCTAAATACAATATCCCCTCCCAGCACCCCTTTTGGAGGAAAGCAGGATCACTGGAAAAACATGTTTCAAATGCTGTAACCTTACAGCAGTAAGGGTGTAGCACAACCAGAAGCTCTGCTTATTTGCTCTGTCACCGTTCACTATCTGGTGCCTGCAATCACCCACCTGATCCTATCACCCGTGTCCACTCCACCGTCACTTTATGATGATTGATGCTGCTACATATCACAGAATGGACTTGTTTTATTAGCTGGAAGTTGATGATTATATTATTTATATTTACCACATTGAATTTTATGTCACGCAGCTCACATTCACTGTGTCACCTTATATTTAATTTTCCTTGTAAGCATAGTCAGTCCAAACACTAGGACAAACACTCTGTTATGTAGCTTGCCTGCACTGTTATTTTGCACTTAGCACTTTATTCACAGCAGATCCTATTCTAAGGATTTTCTATTCCTGTGTACATTTATCTTATATCATTGCACAATTTGTGGCACTACCAGCACCTTGGATTTATTTTTTACATCTTGTTTATGAAGCACAATATTTATTTATTACCTACTTATGTATACACCTATTTATTGATAATTTATGTCAGGATAAGCGCAAACTCTTAGATGGGCCCAAAGAATTGACGTATTTTGGTTTTTACAGTTATTAATTCCATGCTTAGATTGTTTTTGCACATGTTGCAGACTGCTGCTGCTTTTCCTGGAGATGAGAAATAGTCCCAGACCACACTTTAAATTTTTCTATCTGTATCTATCTCCATTGATGTTTGAAAGACACTAATGAAATTGAATATAGGCTTAAAAAACTGGCTGGCTGGCACCCTGTGGTGATGAGTGGCTGGCACCCTTTGGTGGGTGGCTGGCTGGCACCCTTTGGTTTTTGTTTTGTTTGTGCTGAATGTACCTCTATTTACTGGTGCTGCAGCTATGGAAGTATTTACATATTTAGAAATAGATAAATTAATATTATTGAGATATTTAGCCAAGAGAAGTCACATAACACCTGGGATTTTGATAGCACTTTTAGGAACACTGCTGCTGCTTTTCCTGGAGATGAGAAATAGTCCCAGACCACACTTTTAATTTTTCTATCTGTATCTATCTCCATTGAAATTTGAAAGACACTAATGAAATTGAATATAGGCTTAAAAAAACTGGCTGGCTGGCACCCTGTGGTGATGAGTGGCTGGCACCCTTTGGTGGGTGGGTGGCTGGCTGGCTGGTACCCTTTGGTGGGTGGCTGGAACCCTGTGGTGGGTGGCTGGCTGGCACCCTTTGGTGGGTGGCTGGAACCCTGTGGTGGGTGGCTGGCTGGCACCCTTTGGTGGGTGGCTGGCTGGCACCCTGTGGTTGGTGGCTGGCTGGCTGGCACCCTGTGGGTTGTCTGGCCCCCTGTGGTGGGTGGCTGGCTAACACTGTTTGGTGGGTGGGTGGGTGGCTGGCTGGCACCCTTTGGTGGCTGGCTGGCTGGCACCCTTTGGTGGGTGGTTGGCTGGCTGGCACCCTTTGGTGGCTGGCTGGCACCCTTTGGTGGCTGGCTGGCACACTGTGGTGGGTGACTTGCTGGCACCCTGTGGTGTGTGGGTGGCTGGCTGGCACCCTGTGGTGGGTGGCTGGCTGGCTGGCACCCTTTGGTTTTTGATTTGTTTGTGCTGAATTTACCTCAATTTACTGGTGCTGCAGCTATGGAAGTATTTACATATTTAGAAAATAGATAAATTAATATTATTGAGATATTTAGCCAAGAGGAGTCACATGACACCTGGGATTTTGAAAGCACTTTTAGGAAGTTTAATCACATTTCAGAAAAGAAAGTTAACCTATGGTGGGATTTGATCTGACATGAACAATATATAAAAGAAAATATATTCCCAGGAAGGTTAAGGTGGGATGTCCCTTTAAATGATGGTTAAGTAGATAAAGAGTCTGTGGAAGAGTCGTTTCAATTTTTTAACACTAAGGGTATAGAGGTGTTACAATTCTTAAGAAAAAGAAAACAGAGAAAAATGAAAAAAATGAAAAAAATAGAACAACAACTATCTGAATATAAAAAATTATTAGAGCCGTCTAAAGACACTTGGAGTACTAACCACTCAATTAAATAAAGTTCTAGAAAAAAAGGACGCAGAGGTCAAATATAGGAAAAAGAAAAAATACTCACGTGATACCAATGACTATAAACAGGAGGCAGTTTTTAAATGGCAGCACAAAATACAAGAGGATATTCCTTAATTTATAGAAAGTACCCTTGAGAGAGAGGTCAGAATTACAACACCACCCAGACACGTGGATAATAGAACACCGAGAACTCCAAGAGAAGGATACAGAAATAACCAACAATACAATCAATATACCCAGGGATATAAACATGATCAATCCAGAAATAATTATACTGGACAGAACCATCATCAGGGTCCTTATCACCAACAAGTCCCAAGGACACCTAAACCTTGGTGGATAAAAAAAGAAAACTCCAAACCCTGGTATAGATCACCATAATACCCACAGTGGAAAAAAATAGGGAAAATAGAGATCATTACTATACAGGAAATTCCTATAATAATGATTAAAACCATTAAAGAAAAAGTCCGGTACCCACTCATAATAGATTTGATCCCATTAGGAATTTTCATGATGCTAGACCCCCTAAACCTTTTTTAGAAAAAAGGAGAAGGTCTCCAGACAGAAGGGAGAGATCGCTAGCCAGAAGAGAAAGGGCACCAAACAGGAGAAAACCCCCATAAGAAGAGGGAGATCCCCAGAAAGAAGGCAGAGATCCCAAGAAAGGAAAATAGATCAAAGAAGAACTCCAGAAAGAAGAGGGGATGCAGAAGTGGACGGAAGATCCAAAAGAAAAAGAGTGTTAAATAAACCAGAATTTTGCAAATAGTAGAAGAATAGATGAAAATAGTGATATAGTACACAACTTATTAAGAAATAGATCACTTTTCAATCCATTAAATCAAGATGAAGATCATGTGGAGGTCTTTAACAGAATGATAGTAAAAGATTTAGAGAAACTTAAAGTTAAGAAAATGTCTGATCCGCAAGGTATTAAAATGGGTATTCAAAGTCTGGAAAATAGGAAAATATTGTGATCAAACCAGCTGACAAGGGAGGGGGAATTGTAGTGCTTTCTAAACAAATGTACAATGAGGAAATGGAAAAGCAATTAAGTGATAGCAGTACATACTTGAAGCTAATGGGAAATCCAACTAAGCAATATAAAAAATATCTTGAAAGTTTGATCCAACATGGACTTAGAAAGAAAATTCTCAATGAAAAAGAAAGTAAATATCTACTTCCAAATGTAAGCAGAGTGCCTATCATATACCTGGTTCCAAAAATACACAAAGATAAAGAAAACCCACCAGAATGGCTAATAGTAAATGGAATTCAGTCTGTAAATGCAAGAATGGGTAAATATATAGATTGATATTTCCAACCATTAGTAACCAAAACAAGATCATACCTCCGAGGCACTAAACACCTAATACAGATGCTGGAACAATTAAAAATAGGGGATCGTCATTACACACTGGGCACAGCAGATGTGTCAGCCCTATACACTATTATAAATCATAAGGAAGCACTGAGTGCAACAAAATGGGCCATGGATAACTTAAATGATCTGAGAACAAAACAAAAGTACATACTTAAATGTCCTGAATATAGCCTTCAACATAACTATTTTTGCCATAATTCTGATTATTATAGGCAAGTAAAAGGCATAGCCATGGGAGCCAAATACTGTATGCACCTTGTGTGGTGAATCTTTTCATGGCACAATGGGAGGAAGATATATACCAAAATCCCCCTAAAAAACTCGTCCTATACAAACGCTTCATTGATGATCTGATTATCATCTGGGAGGGAGAAGATAAAACTTTAAAAAACATTTTGACAAATTTAAACAATAACACCAAGAACGTAATCCTCTCCTGGAATCTTAATAATACAAGTATCAACTTTCTAGATTCGACCATTAAACTGGAAAAAACCTCATTACCACTCAAACATTTTTTTAAAAATGTGGATCTTAATAGCTATATACCAACAGATAGCTGTCATTTTGCACCTTGGCTTTTAAATATCCCAAAAGGCCAATTGATACGTCTATGAAGGAACTGCAGCACACCAATAGACTATTATGAACAGGCAAATATGATAGGCCTCAGATTCGTGGAAAGAGGCTACACTAGAGATTTCCTAACAGGGAAGATCCAGGAAATAGCAAATATCCCGAGAGAAACACTCATTCAAGATCGTCCGAAAAAAGAAAAGCCCTCACTAGAAGTACAAATTATTCTAGATGACTACATTCAGCACAAACAAATTGAAAAACTGTTTAGAAAACATTGGCCCATCTTACAAGCAGATGACCAGTTGAAATCTATTCTACCCCAAAACCCTAGATTTGTATACCGACGAGCCCCCACCCTTTGGGACATCATAGCCAAAAATGTTATAGACCCGCCAAATAACCAAAACCTAACTTTCTTCCAGGGTAAGAGATTTTTTTCCCTGCACAGGATGTTATGCATGTCATAAAATTAATAAAAATGGCATAAAATGTAGTCAATTTACATCTACAACTACCGGCCGACAATACCCAATAAAGGATTTTATCTTCTGTAGAACTGAAGGAGTAGTTTATGTTCTCCAATGCCCTTACCAAAAACAATATGTAGGTAGAACCAAGAGACCCATGTACAAAATATTCAAAAAGGCTTTACTTAACATATCAAGACATTTTGAAAAGTATCACAATAAAGATCCAACTATATTAAAATTCAAACCACACTGGAGGGGAAGCAATAAAGTAATTGAATTAAGTAAAGGTGAATCTTACTGCATTTTTGAGTTGGTACACTCAAACCCCAAGGCCATAATATTGAATTTGATCTGAAGTGTTTTATTTCCTATTTTTAGAATTCCCCATTACCTACTTATGACCGCTAGATGGAGTCATAATTCTAACCATCAGACCCTATAATGCTTTGACCTATATAATTTTATTATAAAACATAACTCACTTATACTTTTCAAATATATATTTAGGTTTAATATGATACTAGTTGTTGATATATTGAGCTTTAAATCATGAAGGATTTATGGGTATATTTTAATTCATTTTTATTTTTTATTCTATTATTTGTATTTTTTTTTTTTGTATGATTTTTATTTTTATATGATTATTTGTGAACATCTATTCACCACCCTTTAGATAATTACCCTGATGGAGTCAAAATGTCCAGATGTTATTATTAGATAATGTCTAATTTTTAAATGGGTGATTTATACACCACGACTTGTATTTTGCAGCAGGAGAGACGTTATCTCAATAATCAGAATCATATGCACAGGATACAACTTAAATCCGGCATCTGTCACTGGGCTCTTACCCTAAAGAAGTCACTTGACCAGTGACGCAATGCGTAAGAAGAGCCAGTGAAGTCAGCCTTGTCTGTCCACAGTGTGATCAGTGTTGGGCGATCGGGAATTGTAGCAGCACATGAAATGTAGAGATGAGGATATTATGCGGTTTTTATGTCTACATAAATGTGAGTGTTTTGGATGAAAATCTTTTACTGAATAAATGTTTTAAAAACCTACTACACTATGAAATAATTTTGTTCACATACATTTAACCGTGGAGCATTCCCAGTCTGACTCATGAGGAGGATACCAGGGAAACCATAGGACTCCCCCAGGTGGCTTGGCTTACTATATTCTGCACAATACCTTTATGCTGCAGGAGAGTGCACATTGCACTCAAAGGTGGACACCTGGTGGAAGAATTTACCACATTGAGCACTGAAGTTTTTTTGAAAAAGCACTGCATGTCAAAAGTGATTCACAGATGCTCTATTTATTGGGTAATACTCTCCACAATACGTTGTCATTTGTTATCTATTTGTATGAACTCAACCACACCTACTTTGGATTTATTGCACGGTGCATGACTGGCACATATGTATATGCTTATACATTTTTTTAGCTGTGTGAATTTGAATATGCTTTTGCAAATTGATTAGCACTTTTATTTTTCTCATCTTTTATTATATTCAGAATAGCACACCACCTTCACATGAATTATTCATCTTATATTCAACGTTTGAGTACTTGATTTTGGTGGTAGCAGCAATTCACATTTTTTTAATCACTATATCTTCTCCCCTGGCATTTTCCCATCGTCCCGCTGTAGCAGCGCACTAGTGTCTGTATATTTTACATTCTCTATGGTGTACTTCTACCACCAGTGGATTCCTTCCCTGGCTTGCTGATCTAATGGGCGAGCCACTATGATTTTTCTTACGATGAAGGGAATCGCCAGCTAAAAAAAGCAGCTGCAGGCATCATTCAGATATCCCCATTCAAAACCCTGGACGCAGGAAGTGTTTGGTATTGGTACTTTTGGCAGTGTGGGCAGGTGCCAAGTTCTGATGGAAATTGAAATCAGCATCTCCATAAAGCTGGTCAGCAGAGGGAAGCATGAAGTGCTCTAGAATTTCCTGGTAGAGGACTACGCTGACTTTGGACTAAAATACAGCGAACCAACATCAGCAGATGACATGGCTCCCCAAATCATCATCGACTGGGGAAACTTCACACTGGACCTCATGCAATTTGGATTCTGTGCCTCTCCACTCTTCCTACAGACTCTGGGACTATGATTTCCAAATGAAATGCAACATTTTCCAAAGTCTGTGATAATTTAGAAAGCCATGTCATCTGCTGGTGTTGGTCCACTGTGTTTTATCAAGTCCAAAGTCAGCGCAGCCCGCTACCAGGAAATTCTAGAGCACTTAATGCTTTCCTCTGCTGACCAGCTTTATGGAGATGCCGACTTCATTTTCCAGCAGGACCTGGCAGTGGCACCTGCCCACACTGCCAAAAGTACCAATACCTGGTTTAATGATAATGGTGTCATTGTGCTTGATTGGCCAGTAAACTCGCCTGACCTAAACCCCATAGGGAATCTGTGGGGTATTGTCCAAAGGAAGATGAAAGACACCAGACCCAGCAATGCAGATGAGCTGAAGGCTGCTATCAAAGCAATCTGGGCTTCCATAACACCTCAGCAGTACCACAGGCTGATTACCTCAAGGCCACACCGCATTAATACAGTAATTCATGCAAAAAGAGCCCCGAACAAGTATTAAGTGCATACTCTACTGTACATGGACATACTTTTCAGTAAGCCAACATTTCTGTATTAAAAATCCATTTTCCTATTGGTCTTATATAATATTCAGATTTTCTGAGATACTGAATTTTGGGTTTTCACTAACTGTAAGCCATAATTATCAAAATTAAAAGAAAGAAGTGCTTGGAAGATATTAATATGTGTGTAACGCATCTATATAAAATATATGAGTTTCACTTTTTATATTGAATTACTGAAATAAAATGATTTTTTAATGATATTCAAATCTTATGAGATGCACCTGCATATATATATATATATATATATATATATATATATATATATAAAATGAATATCAGGATTCTTGTTAAGGGTAGCTAAGTACACCCTATATAAAAGTAATGTAGTTTTGGGCCTTACTTACAATTAATTCAAAGGGGTTGATTTACTAAAACTGGAGAGTGCAAAATCTGGGGCAGCTCTACATAGAAACCAATCAGCTTCAAGATTTTTTTATCAAAGTTTAACTGAACAAGTTAGAAGGCGATTGGCTACTATCCAAAGCTGCATCATATTTTGCACTCTCCAGGTTTAGTAAATCAGCCCCATAGGGTTTTCACGGTGACCTCTGACAGAGGCCTCTGACTAGTGATGAGCCGAACAACCCGCGCCAGAACATCTCGAACACGGGAAATGTTCTAGCGAACATACGAACTCCATTAAAATCTATGGGACACGAACATGAAAAATCAAAAGTCCTAATTTTAAATGCTTAAATGCAAGTTATTGGCCCTAAAAAGTTTATGGGGACATGGGTACTGCCCTGGGTGACATGAATCAATGCAATTTTTTTTAAAAAAAACTATTGTTTTTACAGGAGTGGTGATTTTAATAATGCTTAAAGTGAAACAATAAAAAGGAAGAATCCCTTTAAATATCGTGCCTGGGGGGCCCCCTTAATGTGCCTTTAAAGTGGTGCATTTGTGCGATGTATGTAGCCTGCTGCAGTAATACTGACATTTCTAAAGGAAAAAATGTAATTTAAACTTGCTCGCAGCTGTAATGTATTGTCGGCTCCCGGCAATACAGATAAAAAAAATTAAAAAAAAAAAAACGGCATGGGGTCACCTCTCAAATCCATACCAGACCCTTATCTGAGCACACAGCCTGGCTGGCCAGGAAGAGGGTGGGGGCAAGCGAGTGCCTCCCCTCCTGAACCATACCAGGCCATATGCCCTCAACATGGGTGGATGGGTGCTGTGGGGCAGGGGGGTCTCTGCCTCTCCACCCCAAAGCACCTTGCCCCAATGTTGATGGGGACAGGGGCCTCTTCCTGACAACCATAGGCTGTGGTTGTGGGGGTCTTCGGGGGGAGGCTTATCAGAATCTGGAAGCCCCCTTTAACAAGGGGGACCCCAGATCCCGGCCCCCCATGTGAATGGATATTGGGTATGTAGTACCCCTACCCATTCACCAAAAAAGTGTGCAAAATAATAAAGACAAAAGCAAGTTCTGGACAAGTCCTTTATTAAAAAATATAAATAAAAAAATAGTGTCCCCCGATGATCACATCGCCCACTCACCCCAAAACAAGAAAAAAAGCAGCTCCTGCGTCTCAAGACGCCTCCCACGCTTATGAGCTGTTTGAGTTTGACAGCTCTTTCATAGGGATCTGACGTCACGAGCGCCCCATAATCCACTGCTCAGGTGCAGTGAATAAATTACACAACGTCATGTCAATTATTCACTGCACCTGAGCAGTGGATATATATATATATATATAACTGTGTGGTATACACTAGGGATTGACAGTTTATCGGCAAGGCTGATATATATCGAGGGCCAATATGCACTTTCTCTGATATATCAAAATCGGCCCCGGAGGTTACCGATATTGCCGATATTGTCATGACGTCATTGCATATGTTGCATTACATGCCTCCATGCACTGGGACAGCTTCTGCCTTCTTAGGCCGCCTCCCTCAGCCTCATCTGGAGTCAGGGAGTCTAGAGACAGGGAGTGTACAGTGCAGTGTACACAGCCGCCATACATACACCCACCCACAGCTGCCCGGTGCCAGCCAGCCACCCACACGCCCACAGGCCTGTACCAGCCAGCCAGTCACAGGCCCTGCCTGTGCCAGCTAGCCAGCCACAGTCCCTCGGCCTGTACCAGCCAGCCACCCACCACAGGGTGCCAGCCAGCCACCAACCCCAGGGTGCCAGCTAGCCACCCACCCACCCACCAAAGAGTGACAGCGAGCCAGCCACCAAAGGGTGCCAGCCAGTCTGCCACCTATGTTCAATAACAGATTTGTGTCAAAAAGTGTGTTTATTTTGAAGAACTTCAAATGTTCAAAATATCAGCCAATACCATATGCAATGGCCAAAATATCAGTATCGGTATCGGCAACGAAAAACCATATCAGCCGATACCATATACAATGGCCAAAATATCAGTATCGGTATCGGCAACGAAAAACCAATAACGGTTGATCCCTAGTATACACTGCACTCTCTGATCTCAACAAACTGTAAAAAGCAAAAATCTCTCTCCCTACAAGCAATGTATTATTAACTATACCACACTGCACTATCTGTTAAACTCACTACACTCTCCCTGAAGGAATTTCACTTATAAATCACCCGCTGGCCAAGGGATTTAAACCCACAACCTCTCAATTGCAAGCCTGGTATTCTACCACATATGCCACCATCAAGCCTGCTTAGGCTGAAAACACTGCCCTTGCCAAACTAACTAACTTCTAGAGATAGAAGTTGGTTAGTTAGGCAAGTCGATCGATGGTACAATCCTGCCCATAGATGGTTTGAATCATGGCTGGCTCCTGCTGAACAATATTCAAACCATCTACGTCCAGCTTTACTGTAAGTACAAATAGTACAGCCATTTAACTTTTATGGCAAATGTAGGTAGAACTTGCAAGCAACGCACGTGAGATACAGTTTGAGAATAACAACAGTGGTGTATGTACATAGCAGGTACAGCAAACTCTTAAGCAGTGTTGCCATTGGTCAGTATTTTTACTGGCAGCCAGTAAAAAACAGGCACTTTTCTCCCACCAGTAAATGCCAGTGACAGGAAAAGGTTGCCAATCCAAACCATCCAAGTGCCTGCGGCGCCGGCGGGGGAGCAGGTCTGGCAGAGGCAGTACCTGAGCAAATTGTGTGATGTGATGATGCAATGGAGCCCGAGGAGAGCAGCTTTGTGTGCGGGTCTGCGGGATGGGAGCAAGGCAAGCTGGGAGTAGGACTGTCAGTGCTGTTTGGACTGGAGTGGACTGAAGGGACCACCTGGCATGGAGGGAAACTTTCACTGTGACTCGGGAGGGGACGTGTCGTGTCAGTGATCTGTGCTGCTGCATACTGCTGAGAGTCAATTTCATGTGTGTGTGCCTGGCCATTCTAATTTCTTGTCCTCCTGAGTCCTGTCCCTGAGCTACTTACTATATAGAAAATAATATAAGAAATATGTTTTTTTCCTTAATATCTACCTTAAATCACATTGCTAATTGCATATTGTACTTGTTTGCAGCCTAAATACTGAAATGTGCACTTTAAACTGTAATTTTGTAATTTTTGGTAATGCCAATAAAAGCTAGAAGACTAACATGTTGCTGCATAACTCTCATCACAATTAAAGAGGTTGTAAACCTGCTAAACAAAAAATAAAAAAAATAAAAACCCATAAGACAAAGGCATAATGAGCTAGTATGCATACTAGCTTATTATGAAATATTTACCTTAGAACAAAGCCCTTCCAGTGGGGCCCACTCACTGCTGAGACGGCCGACATGTTCACCCGTTTTCCTTCTTGTTTCGAGTCCTCCGGCCTTCTGATTGGCCAGAGCCACGAAGATGTCACTCCAATGCATGCGTGCAGGAGCCGTCATTCACAGCACAGAGCTCTGAAAGAACGACTGTGCATGCTCCAGTGATGTCAGTACAGTACCTATGTCAGTACAGTACCTATAGGTAAGCCTTATGATTGGCTTACCCAGGGCTTTTTTTCAGCGGGAACGCGGGGGAACGCAGTTCCGGCACCTCCAGAACTGAATGTATGTATATAATGTATGTTGCTGGGGGTCAGTTGTTGCTGGGAGGGAGGTACTGTAGAGGAAGGGGTCTATTGATGCTGGCTACTGAGGAACCTTTTGTTGCTGGAAGGGTTCTATTTTTGCAGGGAGGGGGGGTCTATTGCTTCTGGTAGGGATCTATTTTTGCTGGGGGTGAATCTTATGTTGCAGGGGGTCAATTGTTGCTGGGAGGGATGTACTGTTGAGGGAAGGGGTCTTTGTTGCTTGCAGCTGGAGGGTCTATTAATGATGGCTGTTGGGAGTCTATTGTTGCTGGGGTGGATATATTGTCGTTGGAGTGTCCATTGTTGCTAGATCTATTTACTGTCTTTCTTGTTATCATTAACAAATTCCATACGAAATACTTAGCACTACAAAATAATACTTGGGTCTATATTCTCTAAAAGGGGCGGTATTGGGAGGTGGGTAAGGGGCGGAACCAAGGAACGGTTCTTGGAGGTGGGTAAGGGGCAGAGGCGAAGGGTGACTTAAAAGAGAAGAGTTCCTGAACCTATTCTCTGAGAAAAAAAGCCCTGGGCTTACCTATAGGTAAAAGTTACAGAGGAAAGTTCTTCTTTAATAAAAGGACATTGTGTCATACATATTGTCATTTTCATATTTTTATACATTTCTAATATAATGCCGATTACCTTTGCATTGTGGTTTAGATTGGCTGCAAGTTCTTCTGGGTTGTAATTTTTCTCATGTGATGTTTTATTCTATGAAACCAGTATACATTACAAGGAAAAAAGTTCTGCTAGGTAACAAGAAACATTTAGCAGTTTTCTCCTTTAGTAATTTTTTTTGGAAGGTCTGAATTGGCTCTTAAAATTTGTGTACACACTATATGTAAATCTCATGACTGTTCTGAATATGGAATTTTCCCTTTGAATATATTATTTAATGTGTAGACACCATAATTGATGGCCAAATCTGTTACAGGGTAGACGTAACATTCCATAGATACGTTAATACACAGTTAGGACCAAAATTTGCAAATTTGGGCCTCTCTCTCCCCTTTCCTAACATGTCACTGGAGCAAGATAATACACCATTTTGCATCTGAAGCTTTCCTAAAGAGATCTTTGGGAGCTCTATGGGATATTGAAGCATCCTAGTGGATAGGAGGCATGAGCTATCAAGTATTACATCTACAGAGAGCATCGGGAGACGTGGGAGACACCTTTGGGAGCAAAACATGCACTTTCTGACCTGTAATATGGGTCAATTATTTGAGGTGAGCATGGTGTGAGCACAAAGGTGATGGGAAGAAAGTGTAAACATATATGAAGTTCATGTATCTTTGATCATGTGAGTTTCATGTTAGTAATAGTAATTACATTTTTATATGACGTATAAAGTTGCTGCCATAATTTCCAATAGAAGAATTGAGTGGTATTTCATAAAAAGCATCAAAGTGTTTGGGGTCCAGCACATGTTTTTACTCTTGTACTAACAAATATAATATATTATAATGATGATAACCTATAATTTCATGTCACATATTCTGTTGGGCCCATAAAAGATTCTTTTATGTTGTGAAAACGTATTTTTATCTGATAAAATCACAAATATGTAAACAAGTAGTACCTAACTAATTTTCAGACACTGTATTCAATTTGAATCGATATAGATTAGAATCAAGTTTGAATTGAATTCTATTTGAATGCAGCAAAAATTTTTAATAAAAAAACTAAACGAAAATTAAACGAATTACGAAAACAAATCATTCTAACATAAGGAATATAACTAACCTTAATTTTTAACCTAAAGTAGAACTATAGCCAAAACTTCTTTTCATTTTGTATACAGTAAGAGAGGGTTATAGCCCCTGCCAGATTATTTTTTCGGCATCTGTGTCCCATTGTGGAGATTGCCCTTCACTTCCTGTCCCATATCCAAACAGGAAGTGAGAGGAAATTCCTGCAAATTAATGGAATTCCTTGGGGACCCCAGGTCACCAGAACTAGTGTACCCATTAGAAGATATCCCCCCTATTACTTTTCTGGGGACAACCCAAAATGTAGGATTTTCTTTTACTTTCAATGATATTGGTAAACAGGAAAAATAGAAAGGGTGAATCTCCATAATGAGGGGTACAGATGGCAATAAAGACTGACAGGTGTTCTAATCCCTCTCCACTCTATCCAAAACTAAAAAAAAAAACATAGATTAAAAGCAAAGGAATCCGCGCTTAGGATAAAAGCTAAAAAACAAAGCTTGGCTGCAGCCCACTTCAGGAATACAACCCTAAAAAGGATTATATCAAATATGTGTGTAAGAAGGAAGAAGTGATTGGCGCTGCCAGATGGAAAGTATATAACAGATGTATAGAGTGGATTTCTTGATAGTGGGTAATTGGTATCTAATAGGATAAAAAAATTCACCGTTGTGAAGCAAAGTGACTAGTGCAATATAAATAAATATCATATCATCTACAATGCATTGAAAAAGCACAACGATAAAACCATATATATTCACCTATGTGCAAAAAAGTGCAAAGTGACGAAAAGTGGGTAATAGACCACTAAGAATATATATATATATATAAATAAATAGATAGAAAATCCGAAATGTGAAAAAAGTGCTGTATGCAACAGGTGTGGTCACCCTAATTACTAATATGAATATCTATAATTAAAAGAAAAAAACTAATCCAACCACCTCCAGTGAAGAGGCTTCACACAACCAAATGTGTGGGCTTATAGTGATAGAATTTAGTGAACCATCAAAAATTAAATAAATATATATGGCCGTGATTAAATATAACTACAGTGTAAGATACAAAAGTATAAAGCATATATATATATATAAAAATACAAAAACCAGTAGAAGAAGTGCAGAAAAAACAAATTTGTAACAAAAAAGTGTCCAGTACAATCTTAAAAAAGTCCACAGAAGTAATTAAGGTGCTCTTTTTTGAGGTGACCCAGGATAAGGTGGGTGGGTAAAAGATAAGATGCTCCCCCTTCCTTAGGTCCCACGCTTACCAGAGTTGGATACCCCTACAGGGGTAAAACGCAGATCGATACTAGGGATCGCTCCCATGCAGCAGGGGTCCGGTCCCTGTTCCTTTCTGGCTTATCCCAATAGACCCGGTCACACTCCAAAGCAACATTAAGTGGCTTACAACATCGATATCCCAATGGGGAAGAAATAGCCAGGACAATCCCAGGACATATATGGGGAAAAAAATTCTTCTGATAGTGAAGGATCGTTTAGCAAGAATCCTTTTTATTTAATAAGATCAGACTGGTACTCACATAGGTAGCTAAAATCAAGCGTATCCGTATGGCTTAGGAGCTGCAACCTCCTCTCTCTTGCGGTGTGCACTCAGGAACGGCGTGCGTTCCAATCGCTGGATGTGCGTCTCAAGCCTCCAGATCAATGGGCGGAAGTGATGTGGTTACGCTCTCGACGCGTTTCGTCACACTGGTTGTGTTTTATCGTTAGTATCCATGAAATCAGAAGGAAAATGACGACATAAAAGTGGGTTATACTCACTCTGATTTCCGGAACCATCGGTGTGTTTGTTGAAGAACCTTCTTTCCTGATACATTCACAATGGATCAAATGGATGAGAGTACCATTGCCATAGCAATGCTTGGAGTAATTGCAATACAACAGGCAAATGATAAGAAGAGGAAGAGAAGTCAATGGACCAAGCAATGTCTGAGGAACCGTGAACAATATTCACATACGACTTTGCTGAGAGACCTGAAGGAGAATAATCCTGATGACTTCCGCAACTATCTCTGAATGCCTGATGAATCCTTCCAGCTGCTATTGAACCAAGTAGCACCCCTCATAACAAAGCAGGATACTGTGCTCAGACAAAGCATTACTGCAGAGCAACGTCTAATAGCAACCCTGCATTTCCTAGCAACTGGAAGGACATATGAGGATCTGAAGTTCCGCACAGGAATATCGGCTCAGTCTCTCGGACATATCATTCCCGAAACGTGTGGAGCTATAGTGAAGGTCCTGCAACGTGAATATTTAAAGGTAAGCACATTCTGTCTATTCTGCTGTTGTTCAACCCCTATCCATAATTTTGCCCACCACTACCTGCAAAGTGCACACTCAAGTACAGCACATCATCTTTTATTGCAAATACAAAATTACATTATTATTAACCACTTACGGACTGCCCACCGTGTATTTACGTCAAGATTTTGATGTTAAATACCAGGGTAATGGCAGCAGATAGCTGCCATAACCCTGGTATTTTTTTAAACGGTGGGCGGTCCGCTTTAACATAAGGGTGGTCCCAGTGGTGGATTCGCTGCGGGATTACGCTTATGAGTGGCGGGAGAGGTGCCCCCCCTCCCACTGCTTCCCGGCTGTTTTCCCTGCTTACCTGACCAGTTGGTAGCGGCGAAAACTATCTGGTCCGCTGTTCCCTCAGAAAGTCCCCTCAGAAAGACAGAAAGTCGAGTGAGGGCAAGATGACCCTCACTCGACTCTATGGTCTTGGAGGACCAGAACTACGTCATACCTAGCAATGGATTTAAGCACTTCTGGACCGGGCCTTTTTCTGACACTTGTTGTTTACAAGTTAAAATCAGTTTTTTTTTGCTAGAAAATTACTTAGAACCCCCAAACATTATATATATATATATATATATTTTTTTAGCAGAGACCCTAGAGAAAAAAAAAATGGAGATTGTTACAATATTTTATATCACACCGTATTTGCGCAGCGGTCTTACAAACGCAATTTTTTGGAAAAAAAATACACTTTTTTGAAAAAAAAAAACAGTAAAGTTAGCCCAATTTTTTTCTATAATGGGAAAGATAACGTTACGCTGAGTAAATAGATACCCAACATGTCATGCTTCAAAATTGTGCACGCTGGTGGAATGGCGACAAACATTGGTACTTAAAAATCCCCATAGACGACACTTTAAAAATGTCTACAGGTTACCAGTTTAGAGTTACAGAGGAGTTCTAGGGCTCAAATTATTACTCTCGCTATAACAATTGTGGCGATACCTCACACATGTGGTTTGAACACCGTTTACATATGTGGCATATGCGACTTGCGTATGCGTTTGCTTATGCGCACGAGCTAACGGGGACAGGGCGCTTTAATTTATTTTTTTCTTATTTATTTTATCTTTTATTTTTTATTTTTACAGTTTGTTTTAAAAACAACAATTTTGATCAACATGATCAAAATGTAAACATCCCTTGTAATAGAATTACCAATCAATATACAATTTTTTTTTACCAAAATTATGTAGCAGAATACATATTAGCTTAAAATGATGCAAATATTTGATTTTTTTTTTTTTTTTTATAGGGAATGGTATATAGCAGAAAGTAAAAAATATTGCTTTTTTGTCAGCATTATCGCTCTTTTTTTGTTTATAGCGCACAAAATAGAAATCGCAGAGGTGATCAAATAAGACCAAAAGAAAGCTCTGTTTTTGGGAAAAAAAGGACATCAATTTTATTTGGGTACAGTGTCGCACAACTGTGCAATTGTCAGTTAAAGTAACGGAGTGCCGTATCACAAAAATGGCCTGGTCATTAAGGGGGTACAACCTTTTAGTCCAGAAGTAGTTTAATTGCATGTGTTTAATGATTGTTAAACCGTAAAATAAGTCTTGTTTACATGATGCAAGTTGAACATTTTTGTCAGAAGCTCTGTTTTTCTCTTTCTGAAAAAATGTAATAGATTTTTGGAAGCTGATCAGGTACTTTTGTAGCAGATGTGTCATACGTTACTAATTATGCATTACAGTAAATGAGCCAAAATATCTGGAATAGATGTTAGGCTTAAAGGAAGTCTTTGGATAACTTTAATTCTTATACATTGCCACATGGCTTTTGCATATAATTGGGTATTTAAAATGAACACAATTTAATCTTATTTACTAACCTAATTGAATATTTACCTCACAAAAAGACCATTCACTTTCCTAAATGAAAAAAATCCACTACTTTAGTAAATCAATCCTAATGTCTCTTTATGGACATCAATTTTCTCCTTGGAGGTATTTTTTTTATTTCATGAATTTTTGGCTTAACCACTTCAGCTCTGGAAGGTTTTACCCCCTTAATGACCAGGCCATTTTTTGCGAATCGGCATTGCCATACTTTAACAAAAAATTGTGCGGTCATGCAATGCTGTACCCAAATACAATCAATGTCCTTTTTTTCCCCACAAATAGAGCTTTCTTTTGGTGGTATTTGATCACCTCTGTGGTTTTTAGATTTTGCGCTATAAACAAAAAAAGAGTGACAATTTTGAAAAAAACACCATATTTTTTTACGTTCTGCTATAAAACATTCCCAATAAAAAAAATTAAAAAATCAATTTTTTTTTATCAGTTTAGGCCAATTTGTATTCTGCTACATATTTTGGTAAAAAAAAAAAAAAATCCCAAAAAGTGAATTTTAATTGGTGTGCGCAAAAGTTACAGCGTTTACAAACTACGAGATAGATTTTTGGACTTTTTTTGTTCGTTTTTGTTTTTATACTTAATGGCGGTGATCAGTGATTTTTAGCGGGACTGAGACATTGCGGTGGACAGATCGGACCCCTAACTGACATTTTTGACACTTTTTGGGGACCAGTGACACTAATACAGTAATCAGTGCTAAATAATATGCACTGTTACTGTATAAATGAGCCGCAGTATCTTTGCATGGGGCGGTCGGCAAGCGGTTAAGAAAGCAGTGTGATTAAGATTTCAAGGACATTCTATAGATGTGTTTAAACATACATGTGTTTACACCTGCAAAGCCCTTGTTAATGTTTTTAGGGTCCTTGTTTAGTGTTGGTGCCCTTAGTGGACACTTGCATTGCAGAGCAGCACAAGGTGCAGTGCACTGTGCTACTGAAAATGTTCCATGCATGAGTCTTGGTCAATTGCAGCTCATTGATCAGCTTATATAAATTAATGGGCTAATCTAACCCAATGCATCTTAATTCACATGTGTTTAATACAACAAAGTGGACTGGGCTGATGTGAATGGTCCATAAATACATTAGAGTTGTAGCACAGTGCATATTCTCGCCATGCCTCGGTGCTGAGATGAATGAACTCTTTTGGATGTGCATGTATCCCAGCCTCACCAATAAACCTGATCAAAGATGCCAATTTCAGAGATGAAATACCAGCAAGGATCTTGCAATCCCTGGATGATAGGTAAGAACAGTGGACCTTTTGAACTTCATTTTTTTCTATGTTTTTCACATTTTTTACAGCATTCTTTTAATTATTCATATTTTATTTTTGCTATAAAAATTCACATTTTTACAAGCTTGTCCCTGCATATGTTTTATTCTAATAAATATAGCAATGTAGAAATGTGTATATTAGCTAATAGAGGGAACTCTAAGTTGTAGGTAAATCGTTTTGTCTCTCCCTTGACCTATGCTGTCAAATTATATGAGCCACTTAGGGAGAGCATTGTATTCTTTTTTTTTTTTTTAATTGTTTATTTATTTATTTCTGCAGTTTAAGAAAGTTCTCATATACAGGCAGTTCCACGTGCAGGTGGTATATACTTGCATAGTAAGGCACAATGAAACAAGTACAAAAAAAAAAACTGACTGGCATCAGTTGCCAGACCAGTTCAAAGAGTTATATATATCAAAAATATGCTTAAATATTAATATATTGTACATAACAAAAACTGTATTGTGAACCAGAACTACAGAATAAAATTGTTTTATTAGGTGTGTGGTAAGCTCAAGGTATTAAGGTGGATGGAGAGAACAAAGAAGGCAAATGTAGAAAGAAGTGGGGAGGGGAGAGAAGAGAAAACAAAAAAAAAAAAAAATGTGATTGCAATCAATGGTTAGTTGGTATGAGATGAGAGATGGGAAGCCCTCCTGGAAAATAGTGGGGAGATGAGTACCAAAGCACAGTAGATCTTAAACTCTCAAAAATTAATCAAAGATGGATTCTGAATATGGATGCAGACCAAGCAAGGTTTCTTTGCCTGTTAAGCAGTAGATTAAAAATCTGCTAGAATCCAGTAGAGCCATGGTTTTTGAAAGTGTCTGTTTTGTCTTTTAGATAGGAGGTCAGATCCTCTACATGATGTTTTTTTACTTTGAGGTACCATAGGCTAAAAGTGGGTGGATTTGGGTTTTTTCCAGGTTTAGTGTTGAGCGAACACGGACTGTATTATTCGTGTTCGTACCGAATAATTGGATTTTTTGTACCCGAACACGGACACGGACACTTTACTGTATGTTCGGGTAAAAATCCGTGTTCGGTCGTTTTATTTCCGGGTTTTGCATGCTTTGGCGCTCTTTTCATGGCGGGCTTTCAACAGCCAATCAACAATCGTTTAACTGGTGTGCCTTAAGCCATCCCAGCCATGCCTGCAAATGTCTCAGTAGCTGTGATTGGCCGTCTGAAGCATGTGACCAAGTCTTTATAAGTTCCAGGCAGCCGCAGCGTCTTCATTCTGCTGCTTAGATCAGGGACAGAGCACACATCAACGTGCTGGCTGCTGATTAGGGAAAGACAGGCAGGAAAAAAACATTTGTGTCCGGATAGAATTGAGGGACAGGACGGAGTGTTTAGGCAGGGCGAGTTGTAGGCATTTTAGGGATAGAGTCTGCTGAATTATAGGGTCAGTGTCTTCTACAAACTACAATCGATATTGCTGTGTGGGGGGTGGGGTCTGCTCTCAATCCTGATCTACGATCTCTTCTCAATCCTGTTAGGGAGAGGCTGCTGCTGAATTTTAGGGTCAGAGTGTTCTACAAACTACAATCGATATTGCTGTGTGGGGTCTGCACTTAGTCCCGATCTACGATCTCTTCTCAATCCTGTTAGGGAGAGGCTGCTGCTGAATTTTAGGGAAACTGTGTTCTACAAACTACAATCGATATTGCTGTGTGGTGTGGGATAGGAGATAGGCAGGTGTCAGTGATCCACATCCATTTTTCTGTGTGTGAGCTGCAGTGAACACAATCTTTTTGGGCTGCAGTGAACACAATCTTTTTGGGGTGCAGTGAACAACGTCCTTTTTGGTGTGCAGTGAACAAAATCTTTTTGGGGTGCAGTGAACAAAATCCTTTTTGGGGTGCAGTGAACAACATCCTTTTTGGGGTGCAGTGAACACAATCTTTTTGGGGTGCAGTGAACACAATCTTTGTGGGGTGCAGTGAACACAATCTTTTTGGGGTGCAGTGAACAACATCCTTTTTGGGGTGCAGTGAACACAATCTTTGTGGGGTGCAGTGAACACAATCTTTTTGGGGTGCAGTGAACAAAATCCTTTTTGGGGTGCAGTGAACACAATCTTTGTGGGGTGCAGTGAATACAATCTTTTTGGGGTGGAGTGAACAAAATCCTTTTTGGGGTGCAGTGAACAACATCCTTTTTGGGGTGCAGTGAACAAAATCCTTTTTGGGGTGCAGTGAACAACATCCTTTTTGGGGTGCAGTGAACACAATCTTTTTGGGGTGCAGTGAACAAAATCCTTTGTGGGGTGCAGTGAACACAATCTTTGTGGGGTGCAGTGAACACAATCTTTTTGGGGTGCAGTGAACAACATCCTTTTTGGGGTGCAGTGAACACAATCTTTGTGGGGTGCAGTGAACACAATCTTTTTGGGGTGGAGTGAACAAAATCCTTTTTGGGGTGCAGTGAACAACATCCTTTTTGGGGTGCAGTGAACAAAATCCTTTTTGGGGTGCAGTGAACACAATCTTTTTGGGGTGCAGTGAACAAAATCGTTTGTGGGGTGCAGTGAACACAATCTTTGTGGGGTGCAGTAAACACAATCTTTTTGGGGTGCAGTGAACAAAATCCTTTTTGGGGTGCAGTGAACAACATCCTTTTTGGGGTGCAGTGAACAAAATCCTTTTTGGGGTGCAGTGAACACAATCTTTTTGGGGTGCATTGAACAAAATCCTTTGTGGGGTGCAGTGAACACAATCTTTGTGGGGTACAGTGAACAGAATCTTTGTGGGGTGCAGTGAACACAATCTTTGGGGGGTACAGTGAACACAATCTTTTTGGGGTGCAGTGAACAAAATCCTTTTTGGGGTGCAGTGAACACAATCTTTGTGGGGTGCAGTGAACACAATCTTTTTGGGGTGGAGTGAACAAAATCCTTTTTGGGGTGCAGTGAACAACATCCTTTTTGGGGTGCAGTGAACAAAATCCTTTTTGGGGTGCAGTGAACACAATATTTTTGGGGTGCAGTGAACAAAATCCTTTGTGGGGTGCAGTGAACACAATCTTTGTGGGGTGCAGTGAACACAATCTTTTTGGGGTGCAGTGAACAAAATCCTTTTTGGGGTGCAGTGAACAACATCCTTTTTGGGGTGCAGTGAACAAAATCCTTTTTGGGGTGCAGTGAACACAATCTTTTTGGGGTGCAGTGAACAAAATCCTTTGTGGGGTGCAGTGAACACAATCTTTGTGGGGTAAAGTGAACAGAATCTTTGTGGGGTGCAGTGAACACAATCTTTGGGGGGTACAGTGAACACAATCTTTTTGGGGTGCAGTGAACAAAATCCTTTGTGGGGTGCAGTGAACACAATCTTTGGGGGGTACAGTGAACACAATCTTTTTGGGGTGCAGTGAACAAAATCCTTTGTGGGGTGCAGTGAACACAATCTTTGTGGGGTGCAGTGAACACAATCTTTTTGGGGTGCAGTGAACAAAATCCTTTTTGGGGTGCAGTGAACAACATCCTTTTTGGGGTGCAGTGAACACAATCTTTTTGGGGTGCAGTGAACAAAATCCTTTGTGGGGTGCAGTGAACACAATCTTTGTGGGGTACAGTGAACAGAATCTTTGTGGGGTGCAGTGAACACAATCTTTGGGGGGTACAGTGAACACAATCTTTTTGGGGTGCAGTGAACAAAATCCTTTGTGGGGTGCAGTGAACACAATCTTTGGGGGGTACAGTGAACACAATCTTTTTGGGGTGCAGTGAACAAAATCCTTTGTGGGGTGCAGTGAACACAATCTTTGTGGGGTGCAGTGAACACAATCTTTTTGGGGTGCAGTGAACAAAATCCTTTTTGGGGTGCAGTGAACAACATCCTTTTTGGAGTGCAGTGAACACAATCTTTTTGGGGTGCAGTGAACAAAATCCTTTGTGGGGTGCAGTGAACACAATCTTTGTGGGGTACAGGGAACAGAATCTTTGTGGGGTGCAGTGAACACAATCTTTGGGGGGTACAGTGAACACAATCTTTTTGGGGTGCAGTGAACAAAATCCTTTTAGGGTGCAGTGAACACAATCTTTGTGGGGTGCAGTGAACAAAATCCTTTTTGAGGTGCAGTGAACACAATCTTTGTGGGGTGCAGTGAACACAATCTTTGTGGGGTACAGTGAACACAATCTCATACTTCTGAAGATTTGAGGGTGCTGCCTGTTCCATACTCCTCCTCCTACTGCTCAACCATCCTTTTAGGGGTACAAACAATAGTAATTGGGGCCTAGTGTGGTGGTGTACGTGTGAGATACATACACTTTCTTTTTGATCATATTTTCTATTCCGCTATTCAATTAAAACCTTTGGGGATCAATTAAATTGCGTGATAGTCTGTGTCGGTACGTGTGAGATCCACCTTTCCAAGTTTTTGGGGTTCATCTCATACTTCTGAAGATTTGAGGGTGCTGCCTGTTCCATACTCCTCCTCCTACTGCTCAACCATCCTTTTAGGGGTACAAACAATAGTAATTGGGGCCTAGTGTGGTGGTGTACGTGTGAGATACATACACTTTCTTTTTGATCATATTTTCTATTCCGCTATTCAATTAAAACCTTTGGGGATCAATTAAATTGCGTGATAGTCTGTGTCGGTACGTGTGAGATCCACCTTTCCAAGTTTTTGGGGTTCATCTCATACTTCTGAAGATTTGAGGGTGCTGCCTGTTCCATACTCCTCCTCCTACTCCTCAACCATCCTTTTAGGGGTACAAACAATAGTAATTGGGGCCTAGTGTGGTGGTGTACGTGTGAGATACATACACTTTCTTTTTGATCATATTTTCTATTCCGCTATTCAATTAAAACCTTTGGGGATCGATTAAATTGCGTGATAGTCTGTGTCGGTACGTGTGAGATCCACCTTTCCAAGTTTTTGGGGTTCATCTCATACTTCTGAAGATTTGAGGGTGCTGCCTGTTCCATACTCCTCCTCCTACTGCTCAACCATCCTTTTAGGGGTACAAACAATAGTAATTGGGGCCTAGTGTGGTGGTGTACGTGTGAGATACATACACTTTCTTTTTTATCATATTTTCTATTCCGCTATTCAATTAAAACCTTTGGGGATCAATTAAATTGCGTGATAGTCTGTGTCGGTACGTGTGAGATCCACCTTTCCAAGTTTTTGGGGTTCATCTCATACTTCTGAAGATTTGAGGGTGCTGCCTGTTCCATACTCCTCCTCCTACTGCTCAACCATCCTTTTAGGGGTACAAACAATAGTAATTGGGGCCTAGTGTGGTGGTGTACGTGTGAGATACATACACTTTCTTTTTGATCATATTTTCTATTCCGCTATTCAATTAAAACCTTTGGGGATCGATTAAATTGCGTGATAGTCTGTGTCGGTACGTGTGAGATCCACCTTTCCAAGTTTTTGGGGTTCATCTCATACTTCTGAAGATTTGAGGGTGCTGCCTGTTCCATACTCCTCCTCCTACTGCTCAACCATCCTTTTAGGGGTACAAACAATAGTAATTGGGGTCTAGTGTGGTGGTGTACGTGTGAGATACATACACTTTCTTTTTTATCATATTTTCTATTCCGCTATTCAATTAAAACCTTTGGGGATCAATTAAATTGCGTGATAGTCTGTGTCGGTACGTGTGAGATCCACCTTTCCAAGTTTTTGGGGTTCATCTCATACTTCTGAAGATTTGAGGGTGCTGCCTGTTCCATACTCCTCCTCCTACTGCTCAACCATCCTTTTAGGGGTACAAACAATAGTAATTGGGGCCTAGTGTGGTGGTGTACGTGTGAGATACATACACTTTCTTTTTGATCATATTTTCTATTCCGCTATTCAATTAAAACCTTTGGGGATCAATTAAATTGCGTGATAGTCTGTGTCGGTACGTGTGAGATCCACCTTTCCAAGTTTTTGGGGTTCATCTCATACTTCTGAAGATTTGAGGGTGCTGCCTGTTCCATACTCCTCCTCCTACTGCTCAACCATCCTTTTAGGGGTACAAACAATAGTAATTGGGGCCTAGTGTGGTGGTGTACGTGCGAGATACATACACTTTTTTTGATCATATTTCCTATTCCGCTATTCAATAAAAACCTTTGAGGATCAATTGAATTGCGGGATAGTCTGTGTCGGTACGTGTGAGATCCACCTTTCCAAGTTTTTGAGGTTCATCTCATACTTCTGAAGATTTGAGGGTGCTGTCTGTTTCATACTCCTCCTACTCCTTCTCCATCCTTTTAGGGGTAGAAACAATAGTAATTGGGGCCTAGTGTGGTTTTGTACGTGCGAGATACATACACTTTTTTGGATCATATTTCCTATTCCGCTATTCAATAAAAACCTTTCTAGGGCAAGATCTTAAATTACAGAAATATGAGGAGACCGTCAAATAAGGGCCGTGGCCTGGGTCGTGGTGCTGCTGGTAGAGCTCCTGTTGCAAGGAGAGGACGTGGTCGATCTGTGCCAGCTACATGCTGAACACCTTCCTCAAGTGTGAGTAGGCGACAGAACCTGCATCAGTATTTGGTAGGGCATCATACGCCCCTAGAAGTGATGAGGCCAGAACAAGTGGAGGCGATAGTAGATTGGTTTGCTGCTGACAGTGCCTCCAGTTCCTTCACATTGTCTCCCACCCAGTCTACTGCAGAAAGGTCACAGTTGGCACCTGCAGCCGATGTCCAACCGTCTTTCACCTCACCCCCTTGCAAATCAGGCAAGCAGTCTGAGCCCCAAGCCATACAGCAGTCTCTTCTTCTTTTTGATGACTCTGTCAGCAGGGTTTCCCAGGGCCATCCACCTAGCCCTGCCCCAGAAGTGGAAGAGATTGAGTGCAGCGATGCCCAACCACTTATTTCTCAAGATGAGTACATGCAAGGATCATCGCAGCACATCTCCGATGATGACGAAACGCAGGTGCCAACTGCTGCAGCGTTCAGCATTGTGGAGACCGACAAGGAGGGCAGGGGTGAAGACTGGGTGGAAGATGATGTGGAGGACGATGAGGTCCTCGACCCCACATGGAATGAACGTCATGCAGGTGACCTGAGTAGTTTGGAGGAAGAGGCGGTGGTCGCACAGAGCCACCAGCACAGCAGAAGAGGGAGCAGGGTGCAGAAGCGGAGCGGCCGTGCCCTAGACACTACGCCCGCTACTGCCCAACGCAGCAAGGGAACGAGCGCACCAAAGTCAGCTCAAAGGAGTTCTCTAGCGTGGAAGTTCTTTAGAAAATGTGCTGATGACAGGACACGAGTGGTTTGCACCCTGTGCAATCAGAGCTTGAAGCGAGGCATAAACCTTCTCAACCTGAGCACAACCTGCATGATCAGGCATCTAAGTGCAAAGCACGAGCTGCAGTGGAGTACACACCTTCAAAACCAAGAAACGTCTCTGGCTCATCCTGCTTCCTCTTCTGCTGCAGTCTCGGCCGCTCCAGCCACATCTGTAGTGATACCGGCACCTGCCACCCCGCAAACAGACGATCTGTCAGCAACACCACCACCTGGGTCACCAACAACCATCTCCACAATGTCCCGTGGAAGCGTTCAGCTTTCCATCTCCCAAACACTTGAGAGGAAGAGGAAGTACCCCCCTACCCACCCGCGATCCCTGGCCCTGAATGCCAGCATTTCAAAATTATTGGCCTTTGAAATGCTGTCATTCCGTCTGGTGGAGACGCACAGTTTTAAAAACCTTATGTCGGTGGCTGTCCCACAGTACGTCGTGCCCAGCCGCCACTACTTTTCCAGGCAAGCCATCCCTTCCCTGCACAACCAAGTGGGGGAAAAAATCAGGTGTGCACTGCGCAACGCCATCTGTGCCAAGGTCCACCTAACTACTGATACGTGGACCAGTAAGCACGGTCAGGGGCGTTATATCTCCCTAACGGCACACTGGGTAAATGCAGTGGCGGATGGGCCTGAGGCGGATAGCAATTTGGCGCATGCCCTTCCACCACCGAGGACTGCAGGGCGCTTCAGTTTGCCTCCTGTTCCTAACTCCTCCTACTCCGCTTCCTCATCCTCTACCGCCTCCTCATCCGGACAGCGTAACACCTTCACCACCAACTTCAGCACGGCCAGGGGTAAACGACAGCAGGCAGTTTTACAACTTGCCTGTTTGGGGGACAAACCACACACCGCGCAGGAGTTGTGGAGGAGCATGGAACAGCAGACAAATGAGTGGTTGCTGCCAGCGAGCCTCAAGCCCGGCCTGGTGGTGTGCGATAATGAGAGAAATCTCATAGCAGCTCTGGGCCTAGCCGGTTTGACGCACATCCCTTGCCTGGCGCATGTGCTGAATTTGGTGGTGCAGAGGTTCCTTAAAAACTACCCCGATATGTCAGAGCTGCTGCAGAAAGTGCGGGCCGTTTGTGCGCACTTTCGGCGTTCTCACCCTGCTGCTGCTCGCCTGGCAGCGCTGCAGTGTAACTTCGGCCTTCCAGCTCACCGCCTCATATGTGACGTGCCCACAAGGTGGAACTCCACCTTGCACATGCTGGAAAGACTGTGCGAGCAGCAGCAGGCCATAGTGGAGTTTCAGCTGCAGCACGCACGCGTGAGTCGCTCTGCGGAACAGCACCACTTCACCACCAATAACTGGGCCTCCATGCGAGACCTGTGTGCCTTGTTGCGCTGTTTTGAGTACTCCACCAACATGGCCAGTGGCAATGACGCCGTTCTCAGCTTAACTATCTCACTTCTATGCCTCCTTGAAAAAACAATTCGGGCGATGATGGAAGAGGATGTGGCACAGGATGAGGAGGAGGAGGAGGATGAAGAGGTAACATTTCCAAGGCTTTCAGGGCAGTCATTCACAAGGGGCTCCGAGGATGGGTTCCTGCACACACAAACGCCAGGGACACAATTGTCCAGCAGGGGCACAGTTCTGGAGGATGAGGAGGATGAGGAGGAGGAGGAGCTGGAGGAGGAGATGGAACCATGTTAACAGCAGGGTGGCACCCAGGCCAGCTCATGGCCATCACTGGTGCGTGGCTGGGGGGATACAGAGGACACGGACGATACACCTCCCACAGAGGACAGCCTTTCGTTGCCTCTGGGCAGCCTGGCACACATGAGCGATTACATGCTGCAGTGTCTCCACAACGACCGCCGAGTTGCCCACATTCTAACTTGTGCTGATTACTGGGTGGCCACGCTGCTGGATCCCCGTTACAAGGACAACGTACCGTCCTTAATTCACTCACTGGAGCGCGATCACAAGATGCGCGAGTACAAGCGCACGCTGGTAGACGCCATGCTGCTGGCATTCCCATCTGACAGCGGGGCCGCAGTGGAAGCACAAGGCAGAGGAGGAGGAGGAGGAGGAGGTCGCCAACGCAACCAGGGCACCGCCAGCACCTCAGAAGGCAGGGTTAGCATGGCCGAAATGTGGAAAAGCTTTGTCAGCACGCCACAACAAACAGCAGCACCAGCAGCTCAGATGGAACGTCTTAGCAGGAGGCAGCATTTTACCAACATGGTGGAGCAGTATGTGTGCACACGCCTACATGTAGTGAATGAGGGGTCTGCCCCCTTCAACTTCTGGGTCTCCAAATTGGGCACATGGCCTGAGCTTGCCCTTTACGCCTTGGAGGTGCTGGCGTGCCCTGCAGCCAGTGTATTATCTGAACGGGTATTTAGCACGGCTGGGGGCGTTATAACAGACAAGCGCAGCCGCCTGTCCAGAGACAATGTGGACAAGCTCACGTTCATTAAAATGAACCAGGCATAGATCCCACGGGACTTTTCCGTACCTTGTGCAGAATAGCAATGGATACCGAACTTACCCACCCATTGTTCCATTTTTGCTCTTTCTCACTCTTTTGGGGTGTACCCTCATTTAAAATTTGTGAAAAGAAGCAGTGTTGGCTACCTCGTCCTCCTCCTCAGGGCCAGATTAACGTAGGGGCTATTGGAGCTGCAGCTCCAGGCCCCTACCTTTTATATAGGCCCCGGGTTGGCCATATTCACTGTTACCGCTCTTCTGTCACTTGTAAACACAGAAGTCTGGCTTCTATGCTCGCTTCCCCAGGCAGCACCCTCAGAACCTCCCCACACAGCGCGAAGGCCGGACAAGGAGGGACAGTTGCCGATGCATGGATGTGTTTATGGGCTTCAGAGACAGCATCCCATGTTGAATTAGGCATGCATGGCTGCACCCTTCCTCCTCTGGGTGCATGGCAAGGCACGGCCCTTAAGGCCCTTCAAAATCCTCAGCACCAAGCCCATGATGCTCTTAATCCGGCCCTGGTCCTCCTCCACCGCCGCTTCCACCTACACCACCCATAGGTGTGCGCAGCCTATTGCATTAAGGTGTGCACCCCAAAGTTGAAATACACATGCATGTGTTTGCCAGCAGGGAGAGTAATGTATCGGGGCCATGTACCTGTAGGCAAAGAGAAATAGAGCAGAGCAGGTCCGAGGGAGATCTTTCCCATCTCCTCACTGGCAATGCTATGTGCCCTAGGTGATTAGGGTGTGCCCAGGCACACCCGGCACACCCTGTGCGCATGCCTATGTCACCGCCACATCCACCACCACCTCAACCTCCCTACTACTCCATATGGGCCTCGTCCTTCAGAGATGAAGAAGAACATTGTTTTATTTTTCTGTTTTTTTTTGTTGTTTTAAGTTATTTCCCTATCCACATTTGTTTGCAGAGCACTTGCCATGCTCTTAATTACGTTTTGCTGCCATTTGCAGCACTCTAGCCCTTTCCTTTGGTGTTTTAGAGCCATTTTAGTGCCTTAAAGTTCGGGTCCCCATTGACTTCAATGGGGTTCGGTGTCCGGGAAAAGTTCGGTAAAAGTCCGGGACACGGACCCGGACTTTTTTTTAAAGTTCGGCCGAACCCGTCGAACACGGACTTCTAGGTGTCCGCTCAACCCTATCCAGGTTCATAGGTTGCAACTCTTTGCTGAAATGAGGAGATGGATTAATAGAGATTTGTTTTGTATCTAGATGTGGAAATAGGCATTGAGTCAAGTAAATAGATTGCTGGTTATTTGCAATATATTGAGGTTCTGTACCACCTGGTCATGATTTTATAATTGAATTCTTGACATTCCTAGGATTCCTTGTGTTAAAAAAAAAATGGTGCTCGCTGCTGTTCTGTAAGTGACATTTGTAGATCCTATTCCCATGGTTGTAGGGAGGATTGTGTGGGTGCCTAAAAACTAACTAAACTGTGAGATAGACAATGTACCTGTTATCGGTCCTGCATAACAACACGTATTTTTGAATCTGGTCGGGGGTCTCTGGAAAGCTTTAGTTTCAGGTAATGATTCCATTATGGTGAGATCTGGGGTATGCCAACATGATTGAAAGGTAAAATGTCTGACTTGGAACCAATTTTACTAAATCCAATTATTGAAAAATGTTATCATTATGAAATGGGGAAAAGTTAGGGTGTCCAATGATTGGGGTCATTGGCAATGGATAGACTGGAATTTCCTATTGTTTCATCAATGATAGAACAGCTGTCAGTGTGGGTCTGATTAGAGGATGGTGTTGTGTGTTCGGGGCCAGCACACAGAGATCCCTCAATAGGGATTGGTAGATAATCCTGCTTGATGGAAAGCAACAATTTGGAATGCGACAACACCAGTCTACAATATCGGCCACGTATATTGCGGAGTAATAGTGGATGGAATCTGGGAAGCCTATGCCTCTTCCGCACTTAGGTAGTGACAATACATCTTTAGAGATTCAGGGAGAGTCTCCAACCCGTTTAGGTTTTATGAAATCTGAACACAGGGTTTAAAGGTAGGAATATGAAAGGGCTATGGGAAGAGTTTATAGTTGGTAAAACAACAGGGGTAGGGTATCAATAACTAATGTGTTGCATATACCAAACCAGGTTTTTGTAGGTTTGCCCCAGGAGAGTAAGTCCTTTTTAATCATATGTTAGAAGTGGAGAAAGTTGAGGTTATAGATATTGGATATGTCCACCACTATTTGAGCACCTAGGTACATGAACACATTAGATGCCCATTTGAACAGGTAATGGTGGTTTCAAATGTTTTATGAGAGAAAAAGGTATTGAGACACTAAAAGCTTTTGATTTTTGTTGAATAATTTTGTAGCTGGATAGAAAATGGAAAATCTGGAATTCCCGGAGAAACATAAGAGAAAAGAGGAGGAAATGTAGAGGTTGAGTGACACAGAATAATAAGGCGTTAGAGTAGGCCACAATTTTATGAGTTGCCTTACCCACTGTAATTTCATGGTTTTTGGTTGAGATCTGATATATCACATATAAGGTTCCAGCATCAATATGAAAAGTAGGGGTGACAAGGGAAAATCCTGACAGGTACAGTTGGTAATGGAGAAAGGTATTAAGGGGGTACCATTTATTTTATTGCCACTGTAGGTGCAGAATATAGAGCTCTAATCCATGATAGCATGTGTCTGGAAATAGGGATGGACAAACGTTTCAGGCCGAGCATAATTTCGGCCCGATCATCGCCCGTTTGGGTGTTCGCTGAACACCCAAATTTTCTGTGCGCTTGGCGGGATATTCGCCTATCAAGCACACAGTCAATAGGTTTTTAGGAAGTGAGGCCAGGAAGCCGGCCGCTCTGTCCTTAACAACAGATGAGTCATCAGCTGTCAGCAAAAAAATTTGCCAGCAATAGAAAAAAAACAGCATGGGGTCCCCCCCAATCCATACCAGGCCCTTTGGAAGTGATATGGATTTTAGGGGAACCCCACAGCAAAATAAAAAAATGGCATGGGGTCCCTCCAAAGTCCATACCAGACCATTATTGGAGCATGCTGCCTGGCAGAGAAGGCAAGGGGGGACCATCGAGCGCCCCCCCTCCTAAACCATGCCAGGCCACATGCCCTGAACACGGGGGGGGGAGGGGGTGATTTGCACATTTTCCAAATGTTTATGGGGATAAGGGCTTCTTCCCCAAAACCCTTGGTAGAGGTTTTGGGGGTCTGTGGGCAGGGGGCTTATCGGAATCTGGAAGCCCCCTTTAACAAGGGAGCAACCAGAACCCACCCCCCATGTGAATCAGTAG
Source organism: Pelophylax lessonae (assembly GCF_965119305.1). Classification (NCBI taxonomy): domain Eukaryota; kingdom Metazoa; phylum Chordata; class Amphibia; order Anura; family Ranidae; genus Pelophylax; species Pelophylax lessonae. The sequence goes on from NC_138770.1 coordinate 525,506,857, forward strand.
GGGTACGTTGTGCCCCCTACTCATTCACCAAAAATAAATGTCAAAAATAAATAGACAGGAGGCAGTTTTTGACAATTCCCTTTTTAAAAAAACAAAAAAACAATGTCCCTCGATATAGGTCCATTGTCAATCATAATGCCCGCCAACCACCAGACACCAAAAATAAAAAAGAAAAGAAAAAAAAAGTTCTGCCCTCAATGAAGGCTAACCGCCAAATGCCTGCTCCTCCTTGTGACGGTTCTCAAATAGATAAGGGCCTGGGCATCGCCCCATGTGACATCACTGACCGGTGCATGCTGGGTCTGTTACATCTCCAGATGGCTCCACCCTTACCTATTTAAAAACTGTCACACAGTGGAGCAGGCATTTGGCAGTTAGCCTTCATCAAGGGTGGAGTGTTTTTTTTTTTGGTCTGGCGATGTGGTGGGCGTCCTGATTGATGATGGACCTACATCGGGGGAAATTGTTTTCTTTTTTTTTTATAAAGTAATTCTCAAAAACTGCCTCCTGTCTTTATTTATTTTGACACTCTCTTTGGTGAATGAGTAGGGGTACAATGTACCCCATGCTCATTTACATAGGTGGGGGCCGGGATCTGGGGGACCCCTTTGTTCCAGATTCTAAAAAGCTCCCTGTCCACAGACCCCCACAACCATTGTTCAGGGTTGTCGGGAAGAGGACATTGTCCCCATCAACATGGGAACTAGGTGCTTTGTGGTGGGGGGGGAGCTCATGTTAAGGGCATGTGGCCTGGTATGGCTTAGGAGGGGGGCCACTCGCTTGCCCCCCCCTCTTTCCTGGCCTGCCAGGCTGCATGCTCAGATAAGGGTCTGATATGGATTTTTTAGGGGACATCACACCATTTTTTTTTTCTATTGCAGGCAATAGCTTGTACCTGCGATAATCAATTTAAATGTCTTTTTTTTTTTTCTTTACAAATTAACGTTTAGCTGCAACAGGTTCTATACAAGGTAAAGATGCACCACTTTACAGGCAGACTAAGGGACCCCCCAGGCACTATGTTGCAAGGAATTTTTCATTTTTATTGTTTCACTTTAAGCATCATTAACCACTTCAGCTCCGGAAGATTTTACGCCTTCCTGATCATAGCACTTTTTGCATTTTGGCACTGCACTGCTTTAACTGGTAATTGCGCGGTAATGCAACGCTGTACCCAAATTAAATGTGCATCCTTTTTTCCCACAAAAGGAGCTTTGTTGATATTTGATCACAACTGGGATTTTCATTTTTTTGTGATATAAATGAAAAAAGACCGCATTTAAAAACAAAAAAAAAAAAAAATGATATTTTCTACGTTTTGTTGTAAAGAAAATCCAATAAACTCAATTTTTATCATACATTTAGGGCAAAATGTACTCAGACACATGTCTTGGGTAAAAAAAACCTCAAAAAGCTTATATTTATTGGTTTGCGCAAAAGTTATAGCGTCTACAAACTATGGTACATTTACCTGAATATACACAGATTTTAGTTTATGACTGCCTATCTCATTTCTTGAGGTACGAAAATGTCAGGGCAGTACAACCCCCCCCCCCCCAATTAACCCTTTTTGGAAAGTAGACACCCCAGGGAATTTGCTGAGTATGTTGAGTATGCTTGTGTTCACTTTTGCATGAGCACATGGGGACATGAGTGCTTTAATTTTTTTTTTCATTTATTTTGCCTTTTAATTTTATTTTTACACTGCCCCTTTCATTTTTTAAACTTTTTTTTAATCATTTTTATTGTTATCACAGGGAATGTAAACATCCCCTATGATAGCAAAAGGTAGTGACAGGTACTCTTTCTTGAAACATTTGGGGTCTGTTAGACTCTAGATCTCTCCTCTGCCCTTAAAGCATCTGACCACATCAAGATCGGTGTGATAAGATGCTTTCCCAATTTCCCAATGGCGCTGTTTATTTCCAGGGAAACTTAAGTCATGAAATGCTCATAGCTTCCAGTTTTTTAGGCCATAGAGATGATTGGAGCCCTTCTGGTCTCTGATCAGCTCTATGGTTAGCTAGTGGAACCACTGGCTGCATTCTTGGGTGGAAAAGGAGAGCCTGAGAAAACCATGGAAGGTAAGGGGAGGGGGTGTCCCCTCCCACTGCTTGTAAAAGCAGTCTAGTGGATAATTAGCCGCTAAGATTGCTTTTACATGAAAGCCGACTGCCGGCTGAAAAAAAACAATACCAAGATGATGTCTAAACCTGCAGGCATAATTCCGGTATAACCACTCAAAGTCCAGCAACATACCAGTACGTTGCTGGTCCTTATTGGGCATATATTGTAATGTTCTTTTTTTTCATGCAGTCTGTGGGCTGAACGAAAAAAGAGAACCTAACAGATTCCTCCATTCACATAGATTGATGTGGATGAAGAAATTTCTGCCAAGAAAAGTGAATAAAAATATATGCCGAAGCATAGGGAGATCCATCCTCTGTGTTCACCCCATCCCTTATTCTTTGGCATATATTCTTTTTTTAACTGCGGCGGCGAAATCACTTCCTACAGAGTTGGAGTCACATATTTATGTATCATGGGAGCAAACCCTGTTGCTGTCAAAATAAATAAATCCGTCTTGCAGCTAAATGCCGTACCTGCAAAGCAAACAGCAGTTAACGATAAAACACAGTATCAATAAAACATTAACTCAATAAAACAACTTTTTTTTATTGCAATCTGTGCCAAAAAAAAAGAGTAAAACATATATAGTGAAGCATAGGGGCAATGTACCCCTATGTTCACTCCTGCCCTTATGCTTTGCCATATATGCTCTTTTTTTTTAACTGTTGTGGTGAGATCACCTCCTACAGCGCTGGTGTTGCTGATTTTACGTACTGTGAGTGCAAACCCTGTTGCTGTCAAAATAAGCTAATCAGTGCTGTAGCTTTATAAGCGTACCTGCAAAGCAAACAATGGTTAAAAATTAGAGATGGCCTTGCGGTTCGCCCAGCGGTCGGTTTGCGGCGAACTTTGCTCGTTCGCCAAACATGCGAACATATGGCGATATTCGCGACCGCCATATTCTTTGACATTCTGAAGAACTTTGACACAGGACACATCCATCAGGTAGTACAGGACAGCCAATTGAGACATTTCAGCACATGGACATACCCCCTACCTTATAAATAGACCTGATCTGGCTGCCATTTTACATTCTGTCTTTTGTCAGTGTAGGGAGAGGTTGCTGTGTGGAGCAGGGACACAAATCGCTAGCTAATAGGTCCACAAAAGTCCTTTTAAGGACTGGTATAGGTGTACTATTGTTTGGTGTGCAGTATATGGGGGTGTAATACACTTGTAATATACTTTCTAATATAGAAAGCATATTATAGTGGATTTGTATTGTGCAGCATTGTGACTGGTGAGCGGTTCTGCTGCGATACTACAACTACACAGGGTGACAAAAACGCAATTAGAAAAAAGTACTTTATTATATATATATATATATATATATATATTTATATATATATATATATTTATATATACATACTTATATATATATTATTATAAGTATTATAACTGGTGTGATATACCAGTGGCCCAGATTGAAGCGGGGTGTTTTATAACAATATACTTTTATAATAGCGTATTTGGGTACTGCAGATATTTTGCCTCTTTCACTGCGTTACCTCTGCTACAAACAGTGACAAAAGTTACTGGGAAAAAAGTATTATAACTGGTGTGATATACCAGTGGCCCCCCAAAAGGACAGATTGAATCGGGGTGTTATATAACAATATACTTTAATAATAGTGTATTTGGGTACTGTAGAAATGCTGCCTCTTTCGCTGCGTTACCTCTGCTACACACAGTGACAAAAGTTACTGGAAATTTTTTTTACAACTGGTGTGATAGACCAGTGGCCCCCTAAAATGACAGATTGAAGCGGGGTTTTATATAACAATATACTTTCATAATAGTGTATTTGGGTACTGCAGAAATGTTGCCTCTTTCGCTGCGTTACCTCTGCTACACACAGTGACAAACGTTACTGAGAAAAAAAGTATTATAACTGGGGTGATATACCAGTGTGGCCCCCCAAAACGACAGATTGAAGCAGGGTGTTATATAACAATATACTTTCATAATAGTGTATTTGGGTACTGCAGAAATTTTGCCTCTTTCACTGCGTTACCTCTGCTACAAACAGTGACAAAAGTTACTGGGAAAAAAGTATTATAACTGGTGTGATATACCAGTGGCCCCCCAAAACGACAGATTGAATCGGGGTGTTATATAACAATATACTTTAATAATAGTGTATTTGGGTACTGCAGAAATGCTGCCTCTTTCGCTGCGTTACCTCTGCTACACACAGTGACAAACGTTACTGAGAAAAAAGTATTATAACTGGGGTGATATACCAGTGTGGCCCCCCAAAACGACAGACTGAAGCAGGGTGTTATATAACAATATACTTTCATCATAGTGTATTTGGGTACTGCAGAAATTTTGCCTCTTTCGCTGCGTCACCTCTGCTGCACACAGTGACAAACGTTACTGAGAAAAAAAAGTATTATAACTGGTGTGATATACCAGTGTGGCCCCCCAAAACGACAGATTGAAGCGGGGTGTTATATAACAATATACTTTCATAATAGCGTACTTGGGTACTGCAGAAATGTTGCCTCTTTCGCTGCATTACCTCTGCTATGCACAGTGACAAAGGTTACTGGAAAATGTTTTTTTATAACTGGTGTGATACACCAGTGGCCCCCCAAAACGACAGATTGAAGTGGGGTGTTATATACCTTCTTCCACATATACTGTGCTTTTCTAGAGACTTTTTTCACAGGGTCATTTAAAAAATGACAGGCAGAGGAAGAGGCAGGCCCTTACGCAAGGGTGGTAGGGGTAGGGCAGGAGCACCAGGCTGGAGCCAAAGTGGGAAGTTGCAGAAGGTGCGTTCGATTACATCAAAAGATCCACCAGACTTGGTAGAGTGGCTCACTCAGCCTTCCTCTTTTGCACCCTCCTCATTCTCTCTATCTGCACCCTCTTCACTCTCTGCTGTGTGCACCCCCAAAGACACCACCACCAACGCCACCATCACCATATACCCTCCGCTTGAGTCACTGGAATTATTTTCCGATCCATCACAACACATTTCCGATGCACAGCCATTCTTGGCATCGGATCAGGAAGAGGAGGTAGCAACAGTCACCACTCAGCAATCTGACAACAGTACCCAGATCAGCCCAAGGAGGTTGGTCCCCGCTGTTGCTGCCTACTCTGAGATCTCTAATGTTAGTGGTGGGGAAAGTGACGTCGATGATGACGTGTCTATGGACATCACGTGGGTGCCCACAAGAGAGACAGAGGAGGGGAGTTCAGAGGGAGAGATGGACCAGCAGATAGTGAGGAGAACTTACATTGCACAGGAGGGACAAAGCAGACTGCTAATGTAACAGGAGCGAGCCACCAACCATGTACGGTCACATCTGGCGCTCCCAGGATGCCGGCACATGGCTCCGCAGTGTGGGCTTTTATTTAGCTTGTCCTCTGCTGACAATAGTGTTGCCATCTGCAGACTTTGCAGTCAACGCATAAGTCGCGGTAAGCCCAACGCTCACCTAGGGACGACGCAATCAGTGACATCATAGCTTACGCCTTCTTTTTGGAGCGTGCATTGCGTCGTTTCATTGATCAAGTCGTGGAGGAGCAGGAAGATGAATAAGTCGCAATGCTGGATGAATTCCCAGTGGGGGCTTCTTCATCTAAGACAAGTCAACAACAGGAGTCTGAAGAGGAGTCTGAGGAGGATGGTTCCGGGGCGGATGAGGAGGAGCAAGAAGAGCATGCTTTAAACCTGTCTCGGATCCCTGGTGTTGTCCGTGGATGGGGGGAGGAGAACGAGACATTATCCTGGATGATGAGCAGAAGCCAGGCCACTACACCGCTTCCAGTTTAGTGCAAATGGGGGCCTTCATGCTCCAGTGTTTTAAAAGGGACCCCTGTATAAAAAGCATAAAGGGCAAGGAGCAGTACTGGGTGGCAACGTACTTAGACCCCTGGTACAAACAAAAAATGGTGGAAATGTTACCACCATCACAGAGGGCTGTCAAAATTCAGAACTTCCAGGCCTTGCTTCGAGAAATGCTGCATTCTGCTTTTGCATGTGCTGGCAGAGGAATTTCCACTCACAGGAAAAAGTTGTGGGTACCAATCCAACAGCACCTGCAAGAAGAGGGTGGTTTGAAGATGTGTCGGTCACTTCTGATATGAGATCATTCTTTCAGCTGACCCATCGACAGCTGTCCTCTGGATCCAGCATCAGGGAACGCAAAGACCGACATGTGTCCGACTACATCGGGTTAACGGCCGATGTGGGCGCTCTGAGAAGTGATGAACCCCTGGACTACTGGGTGGGCAGGCTTGACCTCTGGCCAGAGCTTACACAATTTGCAATGGAACTGTTGGCTTGCCCCTCGTCCAATGTCCTGTCCGAAAGGACGTTCAGCGCAGCAGGGGGGATTGTGACCGATAAGCGCACTCGCCTAGCTCACGACAGTGTTGACTACTTCACATTTATAAAAATTAATGAGGCTTGGACCTCAGAGGAATTCAACACATGTGACCAGTAGACCATGTTTGATTCAAATTCCTCATGACAGGCCACAAATATCCGCCACCACCCACAACAATTCATGGTCCCTGTCTTAGGTAAATACAGTGGCATAAAAGGCCTTTTATGTCCGTTGAATTCCTAATTTTTGGGGCCTGTAATGGCTGACACTTATTTATCCTGTGAATGCCTAATGTACCTCCAGCCACAGAATATAAAGTTCTTTGCTGTCAGATGAATGCCTGTGGGCTAATTTTTGGGGCCTGTAATGGCCGACACTTATTTATCCTGTGAATGCCTAATGTACCTCCAGCCACAGAATAAAAAGCTCTTTGCTGTCAGGTGAATGCCTGTGAGCTAATTTTTGGGGCCTGTAATGGCCAACACTTATTTATCGTGTGAATGCCTAATGTACCTCCAGCCACAGAATACAAAGTTCTTTGCTGTCAGATGAACGCCTGCGGGCTAATTTTTGGGGCCTGTAATGGCCGACACTTATTTATTTATCCTGTGAATGCCTAATGTACCTCCAGCCATAGAACACAAAGTTCTTTGCTGTCAGGTGAACACCTGTGGGCTAATTTTTGGGGCCTGTAATGGCTGACACTTACTTCTGTATCCTGTGAATGCCTAATGTACCTCCAGTCACAGAATACAAAGTTCTTTGCTGTCAGATGAACTAATGTTGGCTGATTTTTGGGGCCTGTACTGGCCAACACTTCTTTATCCTAAAAAAATAATATTTGTCGATCGCAGATTCACTTAATACTTCTGGTATGTCAGTGTCCATCTTGTGGGACTATGTGTGCACAGCTAGTAAGTATTTTTTGGCTGCAAATATGACCTGGAGGTTTTTCATTTTCGCCTGCCATTAAATTGAATGGGACCTGCCGTGAACCTGTGGTTCGCGAACATTTGAGCGAGTTTGCACGATCGCGTTCGCTAACCGTTCCAACAGATGTTCGTCATATTAACATCACTATTAACAATAAAAGACAGAAACAGTATAGTAAAACAGTAGAATGACATACCTGCAAAGCAAACAATGGTTAACAATAAAACACAGTAACAGTACAGTAAAACAAAGTTCTGGGTACTTAGCAAAGAGGATCAGGACAGGAGCAAAAAGTGAAAAAGAAGAAAAAATACATAAGAGATTTATAGGATTATAAGAACAATGTGGTCTTTAAATGGCAAGTTAAGTGATCTGGTGCTGTTGTTGGAGAGGCTAATCAAGGCTCCAGACTAATTAATCAGACTAACAATATTGTTCCCACCTCTCAACACCTTACACAGGCTTATAAACCTGATGATACTCCCGGGAGAGGGCGGAAACCAGTATCCAGGTAACTACCATAATCTCTACCTAAACCATGCCCTTCTAGGAATAATAGGAGTTTTCCCAATAAAAATAATAGGCAAGCACATGGTCAGACCAATCAGCATAATTTTCCTTACACAGAAAATGCTGCCACTTATAACTACTATAGACCCCTGCGGAGGGAATATGAGTATAATTGGGATGATTATGACCCAACATCCCTCTAATCACACTCCTAGAAAACAACACCCTTGGCAACATCAGCCTGAATGGGCCAGTCCAGCCTATCCACCACCCAATAGAACATACCATCATTCTAATGGGCCTCCACCACCGACTTTTTTTTCTCAAAGAACCCCAAAAAACAAAAAGAGGTGGAGAACTGAAAGAGGGACCAGAGAGGGGTGGGCGGCAAAGACCAAAAGAGAAGAAGGGTATAAATGATGCATGTATATAAGAGTGATCTTACTGACAATGAAAAATTTGTGTTGAATCATGGCCTTAAATTTGTCACTGATAAGCCCCTAAGTAAATTTGGAGCATTTGTGGATGTGCAAAATACATTAGGAAGATTAACATCAAAAGATATCTTCTTTCAAATCCACCTAGAGTGACAAGCGGAGCAGATGTTGGTGTTAGACATTCGGTGTTTGTCTAACGTCTCCCTTTTCAACCCACCGGGTAATGTAACTCCATCAATTTCAGTGTTTAAGGATTTGGTGTTGAAAGATACAAAAGGGTGTTTTTAAAAACCCAGAAAATTATAGCTATATAGCTTACAATGCACACTGAATAATGCGGCAGAGGCCCCAGATGGAGGGTATTGTCAGAAATGGGTGTTATTTCAAAGCCTGAAAATTATTGAAGTATTTCAAGCTTGTTTTTATCACAGATGCACCAAGCAACCACTGTAAAATTGTGTATATTGCCCAAAAAGGGTGTTTTTTTACTAACACAATATGACAGCAGTATATAAGGCCTGAATTCTACACGTACAAATGCAACAAGGGCTGTAAAATTGTGGTTTTTAGCCCAAAAAGGGTGTTTTCAAAAACCCAGAAAATGATAGCTATATAGCTTAACCACTTAAGCCCCGGAAGATTTTACCCCCTTCCTGACCAGGGGGTATTTTGCGATTCGGCACTGTGTGACTTTAATGGACAATTGCACGGTCATGCGACACTGTACCTAAACAAATTTTACGTCCTTTTTTTCCCACAAACAGAGCTTTCTTTTGGTGGTATTTGATCACCTGTGCGATTTTTTGATCATGCGCTATAAACAAAAAAATAGCATAAATTTTGCAAAAATAACAATATTTTTCACATTTTTTTATATGAAATTCCCCCCCAAAAAAATGTAAAAATCAAAATTTTTTTAACATTTTCGGCCAATTTGTTTTATGCTACATATGTTTGGTAAAAAAAAATCACAAAAAGCGTATTTTGATTGGTTTGAGCAAAAGTTATTGCGTTTACTAACAAAGGGAAAGATTTTTGTCATTTTTGTTGTTTTTTTTTTAACGCATAATGGCGGCGATCTGCGATTTTTTTTGCGGTACTGCGACATTGCGGTGGACAGATCGGACCCTTGACTGACATTTTTTACACTTTTTGGGTTACCAGTGACATTTCTACAGTAATCAGTGCTATACATATGCACTGTTACTGTAAAATTACACTGGCAGTGAAGGGGTTAACTTTATTTGTGTGTGTCCCTAGGGGCGTGCTTCTAACTGTGATTGGCTGTGGCTTGAGCTGTAGGAACAATGATCAACGGTCCTACATAGTAGAACCGTATGATCATTGTTTCTACACAGGGGAGAATGACAGGCGGCTTGTTTACACTAGCCGCCTGCCTTTCTCCCTCTCCACCGACGATCGCCGAGTGACCGGCGGACATCGGGTCCGCCGGTCACACGCGCGGGGGGGTCCGTGACCGCGCAGGAGCGCGCCTCCGGCGGCATGCGCTCGCTCCCCAGAGCCGCACAGGCTAGTGACGTATATATACGTCACTTTGCCTGTGAGGGGCTGACCGCCGCAATATATGTACTTGCGGCGGTCGGCAAGTGGTTAAAATGCCCTTTGAATAATGCTGCAGAGGCCCCAGTTGCAGGGTATTGCCAAAAAAGTGTGTCAAAAATTTCACAAAAGCACATATGCAGTGCTAGTGCACTGAGCTTGCATAAAATGCCATTAGTAGGCATGGCTGTGATGGTTCTAGCATGGTTGTGATGGTTCTAAGGGCACATGAGTTAAACGCTTGTTGATTGGCTGCCCTGCAGCTTTTTTGAACGCGCCATTAAATTGCCGAACACCGAACTCGATACCGAACATACAGTAAAATGTTCGGGTTTGGGTCTGGGTACCAAAAACCCTAAAGTCTTTACAGTTTGGGTTCACTCAACCCTAGTCATTAGTGATGCGAGTTATTATAGAGACAGGTTGGTGTTCTAGCGATGTCTCACTTTTTGCTCTTAGACTTGGCATTGTAAAAATGCACCCAGCATTTTTTAAATTACTTTCAGGCATGTATGTGAATTGTACAGGGCAATCCTGGTTGACTACTTCCCGATATAGAATACTTCATTACTTCTGGATTTTGGAATGCATCGGACGTAGGTCTCAATAGTCCCGGTTGTCAATGTCCAGTTAACGCTAGTTCCAGCCATTGACGCAAGTTCCGGCTAGAATATCTGATACCTATGTTCAAGGCTGGAGGAAGCCGTATACTGATAGAAGCTTACAAACATAGTGTGGGTCGCGGTTCCGTTACAGCAAAACATACATTTTACTATGAGCTTTTTATATCTGTCACATGGGTTTGCTCCTTGTGCTAGGAGAGTCTAGCCGAGTGGAGGATTATTATTGGACAATATGTTGTAATGTTGAATCTAAAAAAAGCCAGTCTATAGGCTTTTTCCTCATTTGTAGAAAGCAGATGCCTTGGAATGGCCTTAATTTTTGAATAATGATTCAGGTTTAAGGTCCGAAACGTGTTGTCTGTGGACTCTTTAGCAGTGGCGGCTGGTGAAGTTTTAAGATGGTGGGGTGCAAGACCCCGCCCTTCCATTTTGACCCCTCCCATTTCTCAGAAGCCACACCCCTTATAGACTCCACCCATTTTGTCCCCTGTATTTTGCTTGCGTGAACAAATTCCCCCAATATATCACATATTAAGGGGTCCATCAGTACTAGTATATCCCATAATAGGGAACAGGGGCCCTATTATGGGATATACTGTGAGAGACATCCTATTATGGGATACATGGACTGAGAGTGGCACAAACCCCACAGTACAGACCCCCCCAGCACAAACCCCTCAAGCACAAACCCCACACAAACCCCTCAAGCACAAACCCCCTAGCACAAACCCCACAGTACAGGCCCCCTAGCACAAACCCCACAGTACAGACCCCCTAGCACCAATCCCACAGTACACACCCCCTAGCACAAACCCCACAGTACAGGCCCCCTAGCACAAACCCCACAGTACAGGCCCCCTAGCACTAATCCAACAGTACAAGCCCCCTAGCACAAATCCCACAGTACAGGCCCCCTAGCACAAACCCCACAGTACAGACCCCCTAGCACAAATCCCACAGTACAGGCCCCCTAGCACAAACCCCACAGTATGGGCCCCCTTTCAATGCAGTGACCAGCGTACATGCCCCCTTTCAATGTAGTGACCAGTATACATGCCCACTTTCAATGTAGTGACCAGCATACATGCCCCTTTCCATGTAGTGACCAGTATAAATGCCCCCTTTCAATGCAGTGACCAGTATATATGCCCCCTTTCAATGAAGTGACCAGTATACATGCCCCCTTTCAATGTAGTGACCAGTATACATGGCCCCTTTCAATGCAGTGACCAGTATACATGCCCCCTTTCAATGTAGTGACCAGTATACATGCCCCCTTTCAATGCAGTGACCAGTATACATGCCCCCTTTCAATGTAGTGACCAGTATACATGCCCCCTTTCAATGCAGAGACCAGTATACATGCCCCCTTTCAATGCAGAGACCAGTATACATGCCCCCTTTCAATGTAGTGACCAGTATACATGCCCCCTTTCAATGCAGAGACCAGTATACATGCCCCCTTTCAATGTAGTGACCAGCATACATGCCCCTTTCAACGTAGTGACCAGTATCATGCCTCCAATGCAGGGTTGATTATACACTGGAATCTGCTGAATTGAAACTCAATAGATAAATCTGAAGAATAGTCCAGAATTTAAAATCACTGTACAGATGCTAAGCTGTAAAATGGAACAGATGACCACCATGTAGAAAGCAATTGTAAAGGGTCAAAGCAGTAATTACATGAAGTGGCAGGTAAGCGGCAGTGAGTATTGCTACATGAGATAATGTGATATCATCTGTAGACAACAGCATCATTCATAGAAAAGACAATAGATAATCATCCAAGATGTTAGCAGCAAAGAGTAGAAGACAGACAGTGCGGAGCAGTGGGAGCAGAGGCAGCAGGCAAGCGGTGTAAGAATTCCAGTATAGGCCAAACTCAACACTCCATAGATGATCCCAGCAATCCAATTATAAAAAAGTGGATCCCTGTACTACTAGCCTCAGCCTGGAGTGGAGGACTGACAGGACAGGAGGACCACGAGGACTCACTTACCGGTGGTGATGTCTTCTCTTCTTCCAGCAGATGACCTCCGCTCCTCGAGCTGTGGCCTGGTGAGGTGACTGGTCCGGTGGTCTGGATCAGATGCTGGTGGTCTCCTCTCCGGTGCCACCGTCACTCCCGTCCGGTGTTCACCCGACTCCATCATCCGTCCGGGTCCGGTCCACTGCTGAGAATGACGCACGCGAGTGACGTCAGTGGCGCTCAGCGGGGCCAGCGTCGGATGTCCTGGATGCTGTGATTGGTCCAGGCTGGAGGCTGGACCAATCACAGCCAGGAATCCACGAAGTGGGGGTTTCCAAGCGATGTGCCTTGCGCCCAGGTTACGCCCCCACGCCCCCCCAGAAGGCAGCCAATCGGCGCCTCTTCTGGGTGGTAACCCCACCCCCCCCCCGCCTCCACATCGGCCGGCGGCGGCGGCGAACGCAGTTTTTTTTTTTCTAAACTTTATTGCTCGTTTTGTAATTTTTTTTTTTCTTTTTTTTAGGGGGGGCGGCGCCCTGGCGCCCCCTATGCACCGGCCGCCACTGCTCTTTAGTGAAAGTAAAACCAGTCTGGTTCGAGATGGTTGTTAACTTGCAGTAGAGGTTGCAAATAGTTTGCAAAGATTTTGGCAAAATGTTGACGTTTGACGATGGGTCTGTAGATAGTGCTAGTGTAGCTAGTGCAGTGTGTTGGGTCTTTCCCAGCATTAGGTGGGACTATCAGGTGAGCATGAATGGTATCTGCGTAGAAAGAATGTCCCTTAGGCCATTTCAAGAAGTAAAAAATATGGGGGAAGAGTCAATTGCATTGTTTTCAGTGAGTTATGTGACATGAAGGCTAATTTAAAAGTAGAACATATTAGTTTAGCAAAGTGAACATTGATTCAGCAGAGCAGTGGTCAACAACATCTATAAAATGACTTTCATTGGTCTTCTGGTTGTTTCGGGGTGTCTTCAGTTCATGGATCACCGTTACCCTTTACACTTGTTAAATAAGTTTTGGTAAATGTTATATTGTGTGTGTTAAATGTACTTAAATTTCAACACAGAAATCAATAATAGAAAAAAGTGATATAAACAAATACATTGAAAAGCTACATGAGAAAGAGGTGCTACATTTCTATTTCATTGTGTAAATGGAACTTTTTCAACCTCTCCGATGATTTTTATTACTTTAGAAGCTTTTACCTTGCTAGTTGATTGTAGTTCTATTATCAGTAATCAAATGGAACCTTCTTTCACTGCAAAATAGCACAACATGTTTCCCTTTTCAATATGCCTTTTTGTTTAGGCAACTTTAATAAGAAGTAAAGGAAAAAGTAAGAAAAAGATGGTATGAGGACAAAAAAAAAAAAAAACTTGTACTCTAGTACAGACAATAATAGTTTTTAGCAAGATAATTTATGTGTCTACTGACCTAGCAGAAAATGAGATATTTAACCTCCCTGGCGGTATGATTATGTCTGGAATTACATACCAAAAGCGGTACAATTCTTTTCATGGAAATTTGGCGTTATGTATTATAGGCCTACAATTCTTAGTAATTACTGACTTAAACCTGACCAAAACAAGACTCTAGTAGACATCCCAGATGTGATAAATTTGAAACACAAACGCATTATATTAAATAATTATAAACGAATTATAATCGAATCAATAATATTATTTTATTATTTAATATATAATATATATAATAAAATTATATTATTGATTAGATTATAATTCATGCATTATATATTATATATAGATATGTGTGTGTGTGTGTATATATATATATATATATATATATATATACACACACACATATATATATAATATATAACGCATGAATTATAATTGAATCAATAATATAATTTTATATATACATATATATATATATATATATATGTGTGTGTGTGTGTGCATATTATATATATATATATATATATATAATATAATATAAAGTGTGTTTTGTGTAACGTTTTTTATATACGTTACATATATACGTTTTTTATACGTTATTTATATATATATATATATATATATATATGTGTGTGTGTGTGTGTGCATATTATATATATATATAATATAATATAAAGTGTGTTTTGTGTAACGTTTTTCTTTTTTTTTTGAATTTCCCTCCCTAGTTCCGCTCCCATGCAGCATTGCTGCTGCAGGGAACGGAACTAGGAAGTGATCGTACCGACGGAGGGACGGAGGAGCGGCGGGACTCTCGGCTGGCGGTCGCAGCAATGAGAGATCATCGCTGGATCGCCAGGAGAAGGTAAGAGAACACCGCTGCGCTCTCTGCAATCCACCCCGAGCGTGACTCGGGGTTACCGCTCCTGCAATGAAAAATCAACCCCGAGTCACGCTCGGGATTACCGCTAAGGCGGTTAACCAGTTTCGGACCACCCGCCGCAGTTTTACATCTCTATTTTGGTGTTAAATGCTGGTGTTATGGCAGCAGATGGCTGCCATACCCTCTGCATTTTCATACAGGGCGGGCGGTTCTCTTTCACATAAAAGTGGTGCCAGCGGCAGATTCTCCACATGATCACTTTTATGGGCGGCGGGAGAGGTGCCCCCTCCTGCCGCTTCCTGATTGTTTTCCCTGCTTACCAGAGCCTTTGGTAGAGGGGAAAACGATCTGGTTCTTTCAGGTCCTAGGCAGGAAGTCGAGTGAGGGCAAGATTGCCCCCACTCAACTTTATTTCCTTTGAGGACCAGAGCGACATCATGCGTCGCTTCCTCCTAACAGCCTTAAAGGGCCCATTTTTTTTTTTGCTTTTAAGTGTAGATGTGAGATCTGAGGTCTTTTTGACCCCAGATCTCACATTAAAGAGGACCTGTCCTGCTTATTTCTATTACAAGGGATGTTTACATTCCTTGTAATAGGAATAAAAGTGATCAGAATTTTTTTTAAATCGCCCCATGCCTCTGAGCTTGTGCACAGAAGCGAACTTATATGCAAGTCGTGTCCACATATGTAAATGGTGTTTAAACCACACATGTGAGGTATTGCCGCGATTATTAGAGTGAGTGCAATAATTCTAGCCCTAGGCCTCCTCTGTAACTCTAAACTGGTAACCTGTATACATTTTTAAAATGTCATCTATGGAGATTTTTAAGTACCAAAGTTTGTCACCATTCCACGAGCATTCACAGCTTTGAAGCATGACATTAACAAAAAACATATAACCGCGCTAGTGAAAAATAGCAGCTGAGGCTTCCAGTGTGACAACACCAAGAAAATAATAATAAAAAACAAGCTGCGCTAAATAATAAAAATGACTAATCATAAGGGTGAATGATCATATACCACAAATAAAATTGTGCAGTGCAATCAAAATATCTGCAAATAAAAGTGAACAAACAAATATCAAAAATTAAATATGTAAATATAATAAAGTGCACTAAATATATGTGCAAATGATAATGAATAAACAAAAAAAGTCTCTATTAAGAGTCCATAAAGCTCATAAGGAGATGTGACTTTCAGTGAAAATTCAAATAAATGTGCAGTCCACCACAAGTGCTTAATCCTCCACCAACATCAATGCTGCTTACCAGAAACTGGTATGTAAGTGCCTGTAAATCACAACAGGAGGCTATCGGGTTTCACAGCAGAATAGGAGATGATGGCCAGAATTTTGATGTAATAACCGTAGATGTCGCCCAAATAGCAGCCCTGCTCTACTATCACAATCCACACCAATGGACCACCATCATGCAATGAGAAGCAATAGAGGCTCCATAGCATAAAACCATCACTTAAAGTTTATTATAAAAAGACATACACTTACATAAACCTGCAGAGAGTGCGCACAGTGGAAAACAAACAAGCCGCCGGCCAGTCGGCTATTCCGCCCATCTTCCTGGATATGAGTGGTTACATCAATGCGTTTCTTCCTAGCTGACGTTGTCCTAGGCACCCTAGCATGGATTTTGGTGAGTGTGCTTATTTTTATTGCTCTACTGTGTTCTATGGTGTGTGCACACATCTTTCGCACATAATTCTGTGGGCTGCATTAAGACGTTTGAACGGTTATGTTTTTCCTTTCATGTTCTGTTATGCTCTGTTACCACTAATGTGCTCCAACAAGTGAGTTCGTTTTATGACTTTCACCCTTCTTATATACTTCCGTGGTCTGCACTGCAGGCAGCCGCGGACATTTACACTGTATCAGCCTGAACTTGCGGTGATTATGTAAGTGCAGAACTTTTGTGGAGAAGCGCACTATCCCTCTAACCACACAGGGAGTCATAATTCTTGGGGTGGCTGTTTTTGCCCTATATTCCTACCTGCTGGTAAGAAGTAAATCCTGAAGGTGGCGGGATTCACGATATAGAAACTAGACACGTGGTTGGTTGGAACACTCACCTTCATTTCATTTATTTCATCATTTGAAGTTGTCCACGTTTTTGTTCGATTACCATTTTGGAGTTTCTGGACTTTAATTTTTGAGACACCATTAACTGGACCTTCTGCACACCCCTTTGGGGGTATTTCACATTTATATTTCTTCATTTTCAGTGTAAATATTAGAGACATACATTTTTTGTTTAATTGTGTCTTCAGTATATATGGTTTTACCACACCCCAGTGGGGTATTTCATGGTCAAACTAGTTTTATATTGTTTATGGGAAACATCACTGTCACAATATTTGTCATATTGTACCATTAGCATTAGATGTGGTCATATTTGTGGTCTTTATCACACCGGAGTGACACAATTGTTATTTAGCACACCAGACTATTTTATTTCAATTCTAATTGTTGAATAGTGTCCTCTGTGAGTGACGGTAGAGTGCTGTTAGTATAATAATTGCGTATGACATTTGTGCGATGGCCGGAAAGACCAGCTGGCCGATGAGAAGGAGGTAAATTATATAGATCTATATAATATTTGTGAAACGTCTGGGCAATTTTTGTGGTGTCGTGAGTCGCATGACCATCTGTAGTTTTTATAAGATGGATATTATTAGACAGTAGTGTGTCTTTCAAAGTGCGTGCTAGAAATTTCCCAGACTTATCACTGTGTTCATAGTAAAATCCTTTTTGTAAGAAAAGTATCCTTTTTGCTTTTAAGTCTAACATCGATTGCAAACTTTTGCGCAGATTTTGTAGTTAATTCGCCAACTGAATTGACAATGATTGTTTGTGTTGGCTCTCAAGGCTCCCAAGTTTATGTATTTGGCCATTAACCGCATTATCCATTTCTTTCTTTCGTTTGGTCCCCATACTGATCTATTCCCCCCTAACCACACATTTGTGAGCCAGCCAGATAGTCACGGGGGTGAGATCGTCACTTACATTGTCTACAAATAAGTCTGGATGACTTCTGCTATCCTCGGATGCCTGTTTTTGTCAGTCAATAGAGAAGGGTTGAGTCTCCAATTGTTTAGTTTATTGTAGGGTATAGGGGTTTGTAAGGTCAGGGAGACAGGTGCGTGGTCCGAGAAAGTTTTTAAGCCTATATGAGCCTCTAAGAGAAGTGGTAGATCTCTTTGGGTGAGGAAAACATAGTCAATTCCAGTGAATTTGTTATGTAAAGCTGAAAAATATGAAAAATCCCTGTCTGTGGGGATAACCGTGTGCAAAGTATCAACTAAGGTAAGCTCAGTAAGTAGAGCTGCTTTTATTTTCATTAATTTCCTGTAAGAAAGGCATGATTTGCCATCTGAAGTGTCCTGTAGTGGATTTAATGAAATATTGAAGTCCCCCCCCCCCAATATTATACTCCCTGAAGCGAACCCCTTTATTTCCTCAAGTAAATGTTTGAAAAATGTGACATGTACTGTATTAGGGGAAGTAGGCATTTGCTAAGGTAATGGGGAGTCTCTGCCAGTGTCCTTTAAGGAAGATAAATCTACCGTTAGGGTCGGCAAGTTGATGCGTGATATCAATACCTCAATTTTTATGCAGCAGTATAGTTACCCCTTTTGATTTGGATAGTGGGTGTTAGGGCCCCTAACGTTATGTGAGACTAAGAAGGGTTACTTACCTAAAGATGAATACGACATGGTCCGTCTGCTCACTAAAAATTAAGTTTCTGTAGGAGATAAGAGTGCTCCAGTAGAAGGAGTCTCTGTAAAGTAAAGAGAAGGAGGTTAGTAACACGTAAGAAAGGAAAACAGACAGAGGCGGGTCCACAATAAGTAATTTAGTATCCAATAACTGTAACGTAGGTGCAGGATTGGGCCTACACCTATGTCTATCAGCAGAGAGCTGCTGAAGAGGAGAAATCTAGGAACGTCTCCAGCTGTTTGCCAGCGGAGAAAAGAAAACCAGTGGCAGCCGTTGCCCATTAAATTGCGGGTGGTATTACCTGTGGGAGGAGTCACTCACACAGTCAGAGGAAAGCGGCACCTCCCGCGACCTGCCTATACAAAATCAGCAAGTTATTATAAAAACATAACATAACATTCCAGCCTGATTGCTTAAACCTGAAGAGCAAATATATATATATATATATATATAAGACAATGAGGGATATGCATGGAGAGGGCAAGATACCCACATAAAGCTGGGACATGTGAAAAGTCAGACATCATCCAGGGCTCAGAAACAAAAAAAAAAAAGGGGGGGAATTATATGCACAAGTATGGACATGAGGGGATGGTAAAGTGTGGCAAGGTGAGCGCAACCAAGCTGTTTGGTTGTGAGGGTGGTGTCTGAGTCTAAATCCAGTACTGCCCCATATTAGAACCAGTGGGGCAGAGACCAAGGTACAGTCACAGTAAAGAAAGGACAAGAAAAATCAGCCCAAGTGTAATCCTTGTATCTGGATCCTCTTTGTGCATAAGGGGTTTGGGTGTGATTCTGTCCCATACGCTTCCCAAACTTCGGCTTCTTAGAGGAGGGGGGTTTGGATGGTGAAGACAAGGGCGTAGAAGGTGTGGTATGTGTAAGAGTAGGGGAACGGAATTCCTTATTCCATTCTGGTAGCTCCAATATGGGGATATCCAAGTGATCACAGAAGGAGGGGAGCTCATCCAGCATCTTCAAATAATATTGTTTTCCTTTAAAGGTGGCATTCAAGGCAAATGGAAAGCACCAGCGATATGGAATGTCCTTTTCCCTCAACAGATCCAGTAGAGGGCGTAGGGCTCTCCTATTTTGTAATGTGATCAGTGAGAAATCTTGGAATAAAGAAATTATATTATCATTAAAGAAAATCTGGTCATTTTTCCTGGCCTTGCTGAGTATGTCTTGTTTGAGTGAGAAGTTCTGTAGACAACATACAATGTGCCTGGGGGGGGGGGGATTATCAGGGGGTTTGGGTTTGAGGGCCTTATGTGCCCTGACAAAGTCAATTGCAGTGTCTTTCGTGCGTTCAAGGAGCTCATTGAAAATCGCCTGTATAGGAGGCTTAATCTGTGAGGGTTCAACCAATTCAGGAACCCCTAATGGGGATATTTTGTCTCCTACCCCTGTTATCCAAGTCCTCTAAATGTCTGTTCATTTGTATGAGGTGCAGGGCATGGGAAGATAACACCATTTCAATATGTTCCACTGCTTTGTCTCTCTTAGCATCTGCCCTTTCAGTTTCAGTGATCCTGAAATATGTAATTATTTCAGCCTTAAGGTCTGTAATGGCCAGGGAAAATGTATTTTTGATGTCTGTAGCAATTTTGTGCATTTCAGATAGCTGTAGGGGATGATCCTCCTGCTCAATATCCCTTACCAGATCCTCAGAGTTGGAGAGGGAGTCCTCACTGTGTTCCCCGTAGTGTCTCACTGGCGCCATATTGGAAAACGGCCCACTCTGAGGCTGAGAGCGGAAGATGTCTGAGATACGGCGGGATCCAGATGCCGAAGAGGATCGAGTTGAAGGGGACCTTGGGAGGACTTTGTCCGTCTGCCCATCGCTGGTATTTAGCTGATGTAGTCGACTGGAAAGTGCAATTCAGGCCGCGGGAGTGCGGAGCTCCTCTATGCTGCTTCCATTCCCGCTGTGTGCCAGGCCACGGCCCCTGTTTATTTACTTTTAACTTTTTTTCTGGGAATGAGTAACAAGATTTACTAAAGTTTCACATATTCATTCCCATACATGAGAGGCTATCCTCATCATCTCAGGTTCCTATCAGGTGCATGAAACCTGGTATAGTTCAGGAAGTGATGACCACATGCTCAGTGACCTTCCTTACCTGGCCAACTAGCCTGCATGCCTGCGTGCCTGCATAAGGGTCTGTTTTGAACTTTTCCATTTTTTTTTTCAAGCGTCATTTTTGATTTCTTTCAATAGTTTTTATTGAAAAATTTTGCAATACAAAGACAAACAAAAAGGAACAATAACATGCATGATATATTAGGTATGGCGATGCATAGATTTGCAGGTCAAAGAAAACGTTTATCAAAGGAAGGTATATCCATAAGCACAAAAATGACATCGTAAACAACCGCAAGAAATGATCGAGCATTATCATAAAAGGCGGGGATAAATACCGGAAAGGAAACCTCACAATGCTCAACCTAGCAAAAGGTGAAGACCAAACACCTGATAAAGGATGAATATCCACAATGAGTATAGGATTGGGTCTCAGGAGGAGGAATGGAGAAGGACACCGTGCCCCCAAAGGGTGGCGATACATACGAGCCCGACCCGACCTCTCCCCAAGGGACAGTCCAAACTTTGCAAGGATGGTGGAAAGGTGCCTGAGGAAAAACAGAAGGGGAAGAGGAGGAAGATGGAGGGAGGAGGGGAGCAGACACAGGCGGTAAATGTAGGTTAGAAGCAGAAAGAAAAGAAGAAGGATAGGGGCAGTGCGTCCAGCACAGGGTTTAGATAGATACTTGCACATACATGGCCCAAGGTTCCCAAACAGCCTCGAATTTAGGGACCATATCATTAATGATACTGGATAACTTTTCTTGCGCCATAATCCAAGACATTTTGAGTTTGCATTCCGAATGAAAACCCTAGGTGTTTTCCATGCTCTGGCAATAGTAAGTTGGGCTCCTATTAGGATGAAATGTAAGAGCGTACGGGCTGGTTTGGAAAGCTTGGGAACACGGTCATGAAGCAATGCAACGAACGGGGATTGCTGTATAGGGTGGTCAAGAACTTTGCGAATGATCTGATACAATTTGATCCAAAAAGATCTAAGCTTGGAGCAAGACCACCAAGTATGTAGATAGTCCCCCTTAGCACCACAACCCCGAAAACAGAGAGGAGTAGCATTAGGAAGCATGGCAGCAATACGGGTTGGGACTAAGTACCACCTGGTTAGCAGTTTAACGTTAGCTTCAATAAGAGATACATTCAAAATACCTTTGAAAGAGCGGAGGAGGCAGGAGCCCCAGTGTTCCAGATCCCAATCCATCTCCAGGTCCCTCTCCCAGGTGAGGGCATACTTGGGCTTTGCATCAGTGCTAGAAAGAGCCGAATAGATTAGAGAAATCCCACCTCTCGGGTCCTGGGCCTCAGCACACCAACGTTCATAGCCAGTAACCTGCGGGGGCTCTGGCTTGCTGTTCCAAATAGAGTGCAAAAAGTAGGAGATTTGGGAGTGCCTATATATTTCGGTGAGAGGCATTTTGAGGGCAGAGACACAGTGTGGGAAGAAAAGGGGACCCATGGAATTAAAGAAGTGTCCGATACGGAACAGACCTTTGTTCAGCCATCAGTGAAATGCTTTTATGTTTTGACCTGGGGGGAAGCTGGGGTTATTGAAGATATGTGTAAGGGGTTTAAGTTTAGACACTAGGCCCGGATGTTTAATAAGTTGATCGTTGAGAGAAAAGGAGTGAGAAAGGGTAGGAGCGAGTATAGGGGGTCTATTCTTCGGGGGACACCAAGCCAGGAAGTCAAGAGTGTACCGAGGTACTGCCTGATGTTCCAAGTGAACCCAATCTGGTTCCCCCCCCCCTGCGATAGATAGTGGAAAATTGAGCCAGTTGGGCAGCTAGAAAATAGCGGCGTAGGTGGGGAAGGGCCAGGCCCCCTTGTTGTCAGTGTCGAAACAGAATTGATTTAGAAAAGCGATGCCCCTTGGTGCCCCAAACGAAGGGAAAAATAGCGGATTGTAATTCCCGCAAGTGAGTATTATTAACAGGGATCGGGAGAGAGTGGAAGAGGTACAGGATGCGAGGGAGTAGTGTCATTTTAACGGCATTGATTCTACCCAACTATGACAGATTGTGAGAAGACCAGGTGGTAAGGTCCGCCTTTAGTTTTTTAATAAGGGGCGGATAGTTAGCATTGTATAAGGAGCTGATGGAGGGGGTGAGCTGAGTGCCCAAGTAAGGGATGGAGCCAGAGCTCCAGTTAAATGGAAAGTTGGATTGTAGCGTGGTGAGGTCAGCAGGGGCAAGCGAGACATTGAGGGTGCTGGATTTAGCCATATTGACCTGAAGGCCCGAGAAAGAGCCAAATGTCCGAAGAGTGTGGAGAAGATTGGGTACTGAGACGAAGTGGTTAGTGATAAACAATAGCAAATCGTCCGCGAATAAAGCACATTTATGCTCAATATCCCCACTAGCGACTCCCCGTATGTCAGGATTCCGTCTTATTGCGATAGCCAAAGACTCAATCGTGATGGCGTAGATCGATGGTGATGGAGGGCAGCCTTGACGGGTGCCCCTAGCAATAGGAAACAAGTCCGAATAGCAGCCTTGAAGATGGACCCGGGCAGACGGGGAGGAGTATAATGCCCGGAGGATGCCCGTGAAACGGGGTCCGAAACCCCATCTCTCGAGCATGTCAAATATGTACGTCCAGGAGACCGAATCAAAAGCCTCCTGGAGATCAAGTGAGAGGAGGAAGCCCTTACGTTGCGGCCCCCCATCCCACGGTGACCCCAGAAGGGAAATTATATTGACAGCTCTACGGATCTGGTCTCAATTTAAGTTTTTTGATGACATCTAGAACTTCTCTTTCTGTGATGAGAGCCTTCATTTCGGCCCGATGTTGGGCAGATATCTTGGGGAGAGGAAGATCATCTAAAAATTTCTGGTCGGCAGAGGACGGGGTTGAGACCCCCTCGGCATATAGGTTTTGATAAAAGGGCCGGAAAGGCCTCCAGCACAGAAATTGGGTTCTGGGACAGGGAGCCGGAGGGCAGCCTAATTTTGGGGAAGACTACGTTACGTGGCTTGGGTGTGAGCTTAAGAGCTAGCAGAGACCCTATTCTATCACGTGATGTGTAGAATTTGGCCTTGGTCCAACGGAGGTGTTTCTCAGCTGCTGTCGTGAGGGCTAGATTCAAGGCGAAGCGCGCAGCATCCAGTTGAGATAGTGTGTCTCTAGTGGGGTTCTGCTTGTGACTGCGGCGGGCAGAAAGAAAGGAGTCCTCCAGTCTCTGTACATCTGACCGTCTCTCCTTTTTAAGTTTCGACGCAAGTTGAATAAGCTTCCCTCTTATTACGGCTTTATGGGCCGCCCATAGGGAGGTCGGGGAGATGTCACCAACGTCATTAAGGAGGAAGTATTCCTTAATGTCTGCCGCAATCATGGAGCAATGAGCCGGGTTCGAGAGAAGAGCCTCATTGAGCCTCCAGACCGAGCAACCCTGAGAGGGAGGTCGGGAGGCCAAGGAGAAATGCACTATAGCGTGGTCAGAGAGCGGGGTATCCCTAATCCCTGCTTTCAGGGCAAGGGGAACAGCCAGGGTGGGGATGAAGAGATGGTCAATGCGGGCATATATTTGATGAGGGGCAGAGAAGTGCGTATAATCTCTTGTCCGGGGGTTGAGTTCTCGCCAGACGTCAACCAATCCCAGAGAAGAAATGAGCCTGGCTACGCGGAGACTATGTTTGGAAGGTTGCTTGAACGATGACTTCAGAGGCCTGGATTTATCCAGACGCTGATCAAAGGCCAGGTTCGAGTCCCCGCCCATGATAAGCGTGCCAACTACCTTATCAGCCACCAGTTTAGCTAGAGCCGAGAAGAAACGAGCTTGGCCTTGATTGGGGGCATAATAATTCAATAGAGTATATGGAGAGCCGTTAATGTCCCCTGTTAATAAGATAAATCTACCGTCCGGGTCCTTAACAATGTTGCTGGGAGTAAATTTAACAGACCTGGAGAAAAAGATGCCTACCCCTTTGGTCTTGGTGTCCGAGTTTGCTAAAAAGAACAGGGGATATTTTTGGTGGACAAAGGGAGGGTTATAAGAAGCGGGGAAGTGTGTCTCTTGAAGGAATAGGATGTCTAGATGCATGGAATGATAATATTGAAATAACTTACGGCGTTTAGTTGGTGAGTTGAGGCCCTGGACATTGTGCGAAGCTAAGCGGAGGTTGGAGGATGCGGGGTCAGGTGGAGCCATTTATCCAGAGAGAAGGAGACGCCGATGAGGGGTCCAATGCTCCTCGCGGGGAAGAGGGACCCGTGAGATGAAGAGGGGCCAGGAAGACCGAAAAACTTGTGGAGGAGACTGTAGGGGAAGAGAGACAGAAGGGACAAGGAGGAGAAAAGAGAGAAAAGGAGACAAAAGGGGGAGGAGTGGGGGAGGTAACGTTAATACATTCCAAAGACAATAACACAAGATACCCATACTGTTAAGTTAATGCCATGAAATAATGTATGCCAATCAGGTTTGCATTCGTCTCCATATGTTTACTCAGAATATACGCCATACAGCGGCCGTACAATGGTTCACACCATCCTTCAATGGATGTGTGACACAGATTAAATTTGTTACAGAGTTTTTATAATACATAAATGGGCACAAGCCCAAGTTACACAATATTACACAAGATTTCATAATACAGTCTAATTACACATACGGTCATCTTGACATCATAATGACATCGAGTGAAAAGTTAGTCTGTCAATTAAAAATGATTGATTGGGGGCTTTTTACATTTTACGGTAATAAGGGGCTTGTTTTCATAAACATCTCTTTCCGGGAATCTTATCATTTTTGGAAGAACATTTCATGTTATACTTGACATATATTCATAATAAAGACAACATAACAAACAGACTCAGACTGAAATCCTAAAACGTATTATTTTGAAAGTATATTTAAGGATTAAGAGGGGACTCTAGACTGCTATACTGAATATGGATATATGAATATGTAATATAAAAGTCTTTAAGAGTCCTCAATATGTTCTCATCTTGACAGTCCCTCCTGAGTTTAGAATTCATCTGTGTCTTTTCTTTTATACTTTTAAACTTCTTCTGTGTCTTTAAGTTGGTTTTCGGGTATGCGGGTAACCATCTCATGGGCCGTCTTTATGCGAGACCTCGAGAGCTCAAAAGAACCAGTATTAGTACGAGCAGTAGCCATTTTCATACAACATTTGCATAGCATTGGTACACATTTAACTACCAGTATAATCAATACTATAACTCCAACAATATACAGGATACCATGCAATATACCTGCGAACCACCCTCCAATCCAAGCGGTTTTGGTATGTTCCTTACAAAAATAAAGCTTTAATTGCTGCGCCCTTTATACATGTGAAATGATTGCATCTTCAGCTTTCGTATCATTTCCTATGTAATTGCAGCATGAGGTTCCCACTACGGTACACATTCCTCCCAGACTAGCAGTAAGGTAATCCATCATCAATATAAAATTTCTGTCATACAGAGCAATTATGTTAAACCCTTAAATCAGCTAAATCTATAATAAAACTGAAAGCCTTTTTTAATACAACATCTATTCACCCAAGGTATAGAAAATATTGGTCTTATCTCTCTATCATGGGACTCAATATTAATATCATCATCATTTCTTTCTCTGGGCCTATATTTTGGGTTGGAATAGGTGTTAGTATTTCAAGATTAGTCTCTTCTTCAGTGTCATCTTTAGTCTCCTCATTTCTGCTAGTATCATCTTCCACTTGTCCAGGAATAGCCTGTACTGGAATGTCCTGTTCAGAATGGGCTCTTTTGAAGAAATGGGCAGGGATTTTATGCAATTGTGTCTCTTTAAACTCATTGTCACTCATATACCATGTAGCAGGCACATTATTAACTTCAAATTATTCTTGGCGATGTGTGAAATCATGCAATTCCTGATATCGATCTGTGCTCCATATTACATCTTTACCATCAAACCAATACCTGACATCCACATTATCCATGCACTGAGAGTCTCCAATTGCTCGATCAGTATTCTTGAAACCTTTCTCAAGTAGTTCTGGCGGATAAATACGGGTAAAGTTAATACATACTGCTGGTATTCTCATTGGGGCCTTGGTAAATAGTAGCAGTGAAATGGCCTTGTCAACCATCTTAGCACTGATATTGCCAAAGTGAGCACCGTCTTCTATCTCAACTAGGGTACTGGGTATACCTAGTAAGGGCAAAGTCTTGTGTGAGATAGGTGAATGTGTGCATATCCAACACTTAGTGATTTCCAACTTCTTGGCAGCTTGCAACTGCATAGCCACAAAGGAATTATAGAAGGGTTGCCTCAGCTTAGCATGTAAGTCTCTCTTCAGCCTTTGCTCAACTCCAGACTCTGGGGTAATGTGTAACATTTTAGTCATTACAGTAGCATTGAGGAAAAAGGTATCATGCGTCTCACCTTTTTTTATCATGCGAGTCCATTCATACATCATGACCGTCATCCACACCAAAGCTTCTCCACTCAGGATAATTCCTCAGAGATGCATATCAGCTCTAGGTACTGTAAGAGACATTCTTCCGTATTCGTAGTCTTCTGGCTCGAGCCTGAGTCAATGATGGAGATGACCTAGGAGGTAAAGGTACAGAAAAGTCCTTGCCAGCAGTACACTGGCCTGTATGTTTGTTCAAAGCCACTGCTTTCTTACAATGGGAACCATGCACCCAATACTTGTAATCCTTTAGCTTTACAGCTGTGGGACACACAAGAATAATCTGGAACGGTCCCTTCCACTTAGGGGACAGAGTAGTCTTCGGGGTGTGATTCTTGATGTACACCCACTCTCCAGAATTTAGTCCATGAGTCTTTTCACTTAGGTCCACTGGTTGTCCTGCTTTAGAAAAAGTATCAGAAAACACATTTGTGTTAAAGTCTTAAAGTCACTGTTTCTGATATTACAAGCTGTAGGAAGTCTTTTAGGAGGGCGCCCAAACAATACATCTTCTCCTTAGGGGTAGTCCTGATAGTTGCTAGGGCTATAGGCAATGCTTCTACCCATGTGCTCTTTCCATTAGTAGTCATCTTGGCCAGATACCTTTTTACGGTTTGCTTACTGCGTTCCACCATCCCACTAACCTGTGGTCTAATGGCGGCGGTTCCCCATCCGGGGAGGACTCTCGTGACGGAATATAGCTCAACAGGTGTCTGCCACTTACAAAGCAGGTCTAATTATTCTTACCTAAACAAAGTATTCCGCAGGACCGACACAAACATACAGGAGCATTTGTATTTACACTCCATGTGAATATCGGCTCCCCAATTTATGAGCTCCGTGACCGTCTCTTAGTCCTCCTCGTTATATTATCAAAAGAGTTCAGAATATACAATGTACAGACAAAGCAATTAGTAAGCTCCAGATGAAGCTTTCATCAAGAAGGCAAAACATGTTGAGCAAATTGTCACAAGTAATGTATACTATGTATCTACTGTAAACTTCAGCCGACCCTGCTGACTGGCACCTTGAGCATCGAGGTATCCGCAGGCAGGCTCTGTCTGCTTTGAAGTATATCACATTGGATCTATGCACAATACAACTTGTTCTGTACACAATTGTTTTCATACTATATGAAGGTCCAGTACCTCATGTAATATTGTATCGCATACTGTCGACCGTTTTTTGGTCTTATGCTCAATGTAGATTTTTCATCTGCTTGTATTATTAGACGTTTTTAAAGTGTTTGTTTAATAAAAATAAATTTTATGAAAATTTAGTGCCCGAAATCCTTGTCTCCCAACCTTTCCATAACCTGTGGTCTATATGTGGTGTGTAACTGTTGTTTCAGACCGAAGATATCTACTACCTCTGCTATTAGTTTGTTATCAAAGTGTGTACCTCTGTCTGAAGATATCACAGCTCCCATACCAAACCTGGGAATCAATTCTCTAGTAAGACACTACTGTTCTGGCATCCTTATTCGCAAACTAAAAGATACTTAAATTGGCCACAATGGGGCATATCTGAGAAGTCAATCTACACAATTTTGAAACGGCTCCTCAGTATGCGGAATGTGTTTCATAGGGGTAGGCACTGGTTTACCTGTTATGCATTTGACATACAGTACATTCATTAACTTGTTTAGCAGCATATGTGTAAAAACCTGGTGCCCACCACTGTTTTTTCACAATCCCTCCTGTTGAGACATGGCAAGTCCCATCGCTCAAGGCAAACAATGAAGGAAAAAGAGTCGGTGGAGCAACCAGTTTATCATTCAACCTCCACATGCCATCTGGTCCGCAAACAGTTCTTTTTGTAGACCAAGTGGATCAGTGGGGTGAACTTTCCTGTAGGGCCTTGACAACCCCATGGTCCACTTGAAGATTTGTGACCAAAAATGTAAGGACTGCAGGCGGCCGATAAGAGTAAATAGCTTCTTTAGCATATTTATCGGCCAAAGCATTCCCCATAGACAGACACATAATCATCAGATTTAGTATGCGCTTTGTATTTGATTACTGCTACTTTAAGGGGCGATTGGACTGCAACAGTCTGACAATTAATTTTGTGTTGAATGGATGTTCCTGTTGCTATCAGGTAACTCCTTTCCTGCCATAATTGTGCAAAGCTGTGCAATATACCCACAGCATAAGCAGAATCACTGTAGATATTTACTATATCTCACTCTGCTAGCTCTAATGCAACACAGAGAGCTGTAAGTTCCGCAGCCTGCGCTGACTTAGAATTTAGCAGAATTTCAGTATGCAGTAGTCGGCTCTCACCGTTTACTACCACACAGGCAGCTAATGTTAACCCATCAGGTCGTCTGAGGGATGAGCCATCTACCAACAAGTCTGCACATACAGGCAGACCAGCAATGGATTCATCCTGAAGATCAGATCTGGGTTTTGTTACTTCATCAATAAAGGTAGCACAATCATGTATTAGGTATTCAGAATCATCAACTTCCTCACTGTCAGCTTAGAAAAGTAGCTGGATTCAGAGTCTGGCAGCGCTGAATTTTTAGATTAGAAGCTGATAACAAGATCAAATGATAATGTGCTATCCTTTGTACTGCGAATTGTTTAGCATAGGCACTATTTAACATAGCCTCCAAATCATGGGGGCACATCAAATACAAAGTGTTGCCTAATACAATGTCTACAGTTTTTTTTCAACCAGTAGGGCAGCCGCCGCTACTGCTTTTGGACATCCAGGTAGCCCTCTGGCAACGCTGTCCAATGGGTAACTGTAGTACCCCACTGGGCGATGTCTGGCACAGAAGTGTTGCGTTAACACCCCATTCGCATGTCCATTTCTTTCTGCGCAAAATAAATAGAAATCTTTGCTATAATCCGGCAAACCAAGACTGGGCACTGTTAGCAAAGATTGCTTGATTTGTTTAAATGCTTCCATAACTGAAGGGGTTAACTCTTCCGAAGTGAATTTATAATTGCTTTTTGTTTGTCTTTTCAACAATTCCTGTAGGGGTGCTACACTGCCCCTCTTTGGATTTCCAGTTCTCCCTTTTGGCCTGGGGGACCCCAAAATTGGAAATGTACACTATTCCTGACGGGGGATAAGGGGGTTCCGTCACCTGTACTGTAGAAACTGACATTCCCCTGGGTTTATGTACCTTTTCTCTAACCTTAGGGACTTGTATATTCATTATTTTATTTTTTTCCTTTCTTTCTATTTTTTTTTTCCTCTCCTTTTTTATAACACTTCACAAGCTATCTGTGCTATGTCAACCAACTCAGGGACAGGTTTAATTCTCCAGCCTGCTATGCGGAGCTCCTTTTTCTTTTCTAATCTCAGACAACAATCCACTTACAAAAATATTTATCACTTTAGGTTGTTTCATGTCATCTTCACTTTCAGTCACCCAATCACTGTGCTTCTATATAGCATCTTTGAATCTATTCCAATAGTTCAACATATTCTCACCTTCCTTCTAAACAACATCCAATAACATTCGTATATCCTGTCCTTTATCAAACATACTTGTTACCCATTCCTTTAGAATTTTATTGTATCAATCTTTGTTTCATACATATTTTGGCCATGTGCCTGTATCCTCAATATCCCTTATTCATGCGCACTTATTTATTTATTTACTGCAAATGTGTTCCATACATACGCATATTTTTTTTCCTCAGGTACTGCACAATCAATCAAAATCCACATATCTATATATGTAACTTGCTGAGTTTTCTCCATTCACATCAACCTTTTGTACCATTTCTTTTAAGACTCTTGGCAATGTTTGGGAGATCTTCTACAATTGCCCTAATTTCTTGGGGTTTCTAAGGGACATAAACTTTCCCTATCCTTGCTATATACTAACCTCCATCATCCATTTTTAAGGGCATTTCTACACCAGGTCAGTTACCTGGACTGAAAAACAAGAAATGAAGATGGCTTTGTCTCCTCGTCCACTAGGACGCTAAAAAAAACGCATTACTTCACTATAAAAGTGAGTAGCATCGGATGGTATGGCCATCAGTAGAGATGGCACATCAGATACCACTTGTATGCTAAAATCAGATAAAACTATAAAACTAAAACATTTTTTTTTTTTTTTCCTCGTGTCATTTTTACAAAAACCTGACCAGAGGTTCCCCTCCTTCAATAGAGGACACCCCTAAAATACCATTCAAAAACTATAATCAGATAAAAAGTTAATCTGATTAGAAATTTTTGGCTCGGTGCCAACAGGGTCCAATGGTCACACTAATTGCGGTAACCCTTTCTGTGCAAAAATAAATTCCATAACTATAACGGGAATGAAAATATTTATTGTTGAACCCTCTCTTGGCAAGCAGCCAATTTTCAAAATTTTGCAGCAGAGCTCCCTTTCATACAGGGATTTATGAGCAAAATGTAAATTCTCATTATCTATAATTCTATATATAAAAAATAACCTCAAAGTGTCCTGCCAACTACGGCAAACTACGTTTTCCCTGATAAAACTGTTTCTATTACTCTTCCTCATCTATATGTTAAAGCAGCTTTTTCTGAACACATTTTATAGGGAGGGGCTTCACCTATATATTTTTCTTCCCATGCTGCTAGACATTTAATTCCCCCACAATCAGACATTTTAAATAGAAAGTTAAACAAGGCATCAATTTTTAGGCGTACTCAGAATAGCCCTCTGGTGGCCACCATTTAGAGGGATCCTCTTTATACACTTTTTTGTAATTTTGCACCATTTTACATGATGTTTGAGGGCGTCTGGATCACCACTCACCATCATCTTAACGATGGGTGCACCTGAATGCAATTTAGCAACATTGAAGCCTGTTTTCTTTGCTATTTTTATTAATTTTTTTGCTTTAGTTTTTGTAAGCCCGAAGTTTTTCATAATGGGCAAAACATTCTTATCACTTAAATTTCCCATTTTATTATTTCTCGTTACCACTTTAAGAAATTACAATATTTGGAGATTCTGGGATCAAGAACTCCTTTTCTTTATCACAACGGCTGCACACCAATCAGCCACCAGGTACTTTATCATTACGACATGTCTTAATCTGTTCTATACACGTTCGATCGTCTTCTGAACGAGTGAATATAGGCTAGTCTTTCTCTGACTCCCTAATCCAAAGAACACTCAGCAGGTTATACAGACACTGGGGTTTAAGGCAATACCTGCCCTAATACCTCCACATTTGTCTTTCAACACCACACACACACACTCCAGAAAATATTAATATCTCTGCTGAAATCGTCCCTTATATATATATATTGTCATTTCTTGTAATAAGGAGAATTAAAAAAAAATATTTTTTTTTAGAAAATAATATTTTTCATACATAGTATTTCCTATTGGTACCATTTTATAATCTCAGTAACCATACACAGACAGAATGCAATTAAATTCAAAGGATACGTGTTACCTTTCGTAGCCGCACTTACCCCAACCGGCACACCACCACACATCAGATAAAGACAGTTTCATCATGAGAAATAAAAATGTTTTCTCACCTGAGGCCTCTGTGCTGTCCCTCCCGTTGTGCGGTGAGAACCGGCGGGTTTCGATGCAAATAGAAAAACACGGTTCGAGGGTCACCAAATGTTAAGTTCATGCCATGAAATAATGTACGCCAATCAGGTTTGCACTCGTCTCCATATGTTTACTCAGAATATACGCCATACAGCGGCCGTACAACGGTTCACACCATCCTTCAATGGATGTGTGACACAGATTAAATTTGTTACAGAGTTTTTATAATACATAAATGGGCACAAGCCCAAGTTACACAAGATTTCATAATACAGTCTAATTACACATACGGTCATCTTGACATCATAATGACATCGAGTGAAAAGTTAGTCTGTCAATTAAAAATGATTGATTGTGGGCTTTTTACATTTTACGGTAATAAGGGCTTGTTTTCATAAACATCTCTTTCCGGGAATCTTATCATTTTTGGAAGAACATTTCATGTTATACTTGACATATATTCATAATAAAGACAACATAACAAACAGACTCAGACTGAAATCCTAAAATGTATTATTTTGAAAGTATATTTAAGGATTAAGAGGGGACTCTAGACTGCTATACTGAATATGGATATATGAATATGTAATATAAAAGTCTTTGAGTCCTCAATATGTTCTCATCTTGACAATACCTTAGTAAATATAGCTGTAAGAAAAATAAAAAAAACCAACAGGGTGGCAAAATGCCACGCCTAGACCAGCCGCAGGATGCCAGGGCACCCGTGGGAGTCTAGGAAAGAAACAGCGGAACCCCCGAGGGGGGCCAACAAATGCTCCGGGTGAGCATGACAGGCGTCTCGTGGAGGCAACCAGAGCAAGTGGAGGCGCATGTGGACCGCACCGACATCCACACATACAGCACAGGGACAGGCGCGGGCGGATAGGGAGAACAGAATCCCCGAACCCCTCCCGTGCCTCCCCCCCTGAACACCAAAACAGTCGGAAGAGGTAACCATGGAATGTCCCATCCCAAAATCAGGGTGGGTAACGATATGCATAACGCACATAAATTGGAAAATAACACAACGAGAGGTCCCCTGGCTGCTAACGACAGACAGGGGAAGCTCTCATATTACCCCTTGGATAACCAAGGGGTTGCTTAAATTTAGTAGCGTAGAATAAAGCTCAATATCAAACAGTATGATCAGTACTCAGACAGACTAAAAGTCCCCAAACACAAAAAAAGAAAAAGAAAAACAGTCCTCCCGATAAGGGAGGAAGACCCTTGTCCCAAAGCAGGGACCGGGAACACGTCAGGTAGTCCGTAGAAATTTGAAAAAGGAGGCCAGAGCAAAAACATCCCCTTTATGAGGGGAAAGTGTAAGTAAACGACAAAAAACCCCCAAAGGGGTACACAGTTAAAGAGCAGAATATCAGTGTCCTACGAAGCAGGGCGGAGGGAGAAAAATGAACCAAGCTCCCCAGGAGGGGATACAGGAAAGGATCATGGAGGCCTGGACTCCTTGGATTTCTTGGATTGTTGTTTCTGCCACAAAGGAACCAGGGGACTGCCTGGGGTGGGTCGCTTGTACGATGAAGACCTTTGAGAGGATGCGGTTGATGGATCCTGGGATATGAGGCCCAGGCATAGAAGCAGCTTCTCCCCCTCTTCCAGGGAGGAAAAGCCAAACATTCGCTGTTGATGAGAGAAGCTCAGGCGAAAGGGGAACGACCACCAATATTTAATGCTCTTCTGGGAGAGCACAGCAAGGAGT
Organism: Pelophylax lessonae; assembly: GCF_965119305.1. Taxonomy (NCBI): domain Eukaryota; kingdom Metazoa; phylum Chordata; class Amphibia; order Anura; family Ranidae; genus Pelophylax; species Pelophylax lessonae. The sequence goes on from NC_138770.1 coordinate 525,541,124, forward strand.
GGCTTGAGGGTACGTCTCCATTGGATTGTGGCAGGCGAGATGTCCGCAAAAATTTGAATAGCATGCCCCAGCAATGTGAGTTGATCCGCAGAGCGAGAGTGCTTCATGACTTCCTCCTTAACTGAATAAAAATGTGGCTTTACCACAATGTCCCTGGGGAGACCATCTTTTCGCGGTGGTTGAAGGGATCTGTGTGCCCTGTCCAATTCCAAGCGATGGGCTGGAATGTCTGGGATAATGCCCGAGATGAAGGTTTGAACGACAAAGCCTTCACATCTGTAATGGATTCCGGGAGGCCACGAATCCGAAAATTATAACATCTGGATCTGTTCTCCAAGTCATCAATCTTATTAAGAGCAGTGTCTAATTGGTCCTGGAGCTCATTAACTCCAGCTGAGTTTTGATTCATCCGTGCGACAGTATGGTCGGTTTTAAGCTCAATAGCTTCAATGCGGGAGCCCAAGTTTTGCAGATCCCCTTGTTTGGTAGTGGTGATCTGGGCTGCAGTGTGTGACAGGCCCTTAGCAAGCATTTTAGAGAAAATGGAGAGAAGGCTGTGCATATCGGCAGGCATTTCAGCCCCAGCATGGGGAATACTGTGTAGGCCTGGGCTGGAAGCAGGGCCCTCCATAGGGGATAAGAGAAGCTCCTCCAGGGTCCGTCCAATAAAGGATTCGGTGGAGGCAGGAGAATAGTCAGGTAGTGGCTGGTTACTCACAGTTTGTGGGGGCTGATGGAAGGGCTGAGGGGTGCCCAAGTTGTCAGAGATGTCCTCAAGATCCGTTTCCTCGCCGCCTCTTCCCGCCGGCGTGGCGGGCGCGGCCATCTTGGTGGATTGCGGCCGGAGCGATGCAGCACTCAAGGCACTAGAAAGATCCCTCCTGGCGGAGCCTCGCGGCATGAAAAGGATGCCCGACGTCTGCCTGAAGGTAGGGGGGTCTGTCCGGAGTTGATCGGTGGTGTGTGCTAATTAGCGCGGGCTATGCAGTGTCGGTGCGGGACGGAGCTCACACGTTCATGCAGGGAGCTGTCGCGCATGCGCCTCTCAAGCGTCATTTTTAAAGGACTACAATGTACTGCTCTTCACCTTCACATGCAGCAATAATGCATCCCCTGGGCATGGTATTTAAAGGGTTCATGTAGGACTTCAGTTTCCGGCGCCCATGTAGGAGACAGCGCAGGACGGCGGCTCTGGCATTTTCAGCATATAACGCCAGCTTACACAGTCCCATCGAGCCATCCGACCCAGCGGTTATCTCTCCTGTACCCCAGGGAACAGGCAGGCATGGATCGGTTCTTGCATCACGGCGCATCTCAGCTACTCCGCCACCCAAGCCCACGGCTCTGCCTTCAGCCTCCACAGAGACTGACATGGCCGACACCACTCTACCGCCTAGCATAGCATTGAACGGTCAGTCTTTTACCTCTCTACCTGACACACAGATCTCTTCCTTGGCCCAAGCTGTGGCTGCCCTGCTTTCACCCACAATCACAGAAGCTGTGGATAAAGCGATCTCACAGGGTATAGCCCAGCTAAAAAAGGAGATGGGAGAACACTCTCACAGACTCACTGAACTTGAACACAGGATGTCTGACCTAGAGGATGAGATGCAAGGATCCTTCTCTATGGATCAGCAAGCCAGGCAGACATAGCGTTACCTCCAGGATAAGCTTGATGATTTAGAGAACCGATCCAGGAGGAATAACCTCCGGATCATTGGGCTTCCAGAGTCCTATGGCACTGATACTCTGTTTGATGTCACTATGTCCCATCTCCCCTCTGCCCTGGGGATCGATGCCTCATGCACTGTTGAACGGGCTCATCGCCTGGGGGCCCCCGCAAATGAGAGACGCTCCCCCCATCCTGTCATAGTGTGGTATCTTGGATTACATGGACAGACAAAACATCCTCAAATCCTTCCGCAACTCAAAATCCCTTCAACTTGATGGCCACAAATTGCTGGTATTTGCCGACTACTCTCAGGAAGTATCTAGGCCTAGAAAGGCTTTTCAACCAGTCTGCCAAGCCCTGTATCATAAAGCCGTCAAATTTACCTTGGCTTATCCGGCCACCTTGCGTCTCACAGACTTGTCTGGGGAGCAGAAGTCCTTCACGCATCCAGATGAAGCCAGTCATTTTCTGCAGCACCACTTCAATATCGCTCTTGATCCCCCATCCACCCCCTCACCTCAACGCTCTCAGGGCACCAGGGAACAGAGGAGCCCCAGGAAAGAACCAGCAAAAAAATAACGCCTCACCAGCCCTTCTTCCCCCTCGAGGCCACGCTGATTTTGCCTTATGGTCCCTGCAAGTATCTAGTTTTTTCTTATGAGGTTATCTTGTGTTTGCCTTATTCTTCCTCCTGCTCTGGACCCGTCTTACGAAACGGACCCACTAGTTTTGTATTTTACTTGCTGTCAGGTCACAGTTAAACTTTTTATATGCATTACTCCATGACTGTATTCGGTTATTATTGTTGCTTTTATTATCCTTTGTATTACTAATACTGGTTTTGTTACCTTTGGAAGTACATCTTCCGCTCCAGGTACACAGCTTTGCCATTTTCCGAGGGTTGGCGGCATTTCAAGTCTCCTTTGATCGCTCACAACGTCAACAGCAGAGTCAAATTTTCTCCATCGGATAGTACTTGGACGTCAGTCTTCTGGAAACCGGTAACGCTGTCCCTCACGTATATGATCTTACATGAGGAAAAAAGTGAAGTCTAGGCTTCATATGGTTCCCTTTCCCCAGTTTTTTTCCTGGGCCCCTGTTTGGCCTTTGTTCCTTACATCCCTTCTAACTTTTTTTTTTTAGATGCTACCCTCCATATGCCAGGCACATCACGGTTCCAGTACTTCACGCTGAGCTTTTACATGCACCTTCAGACACTTTTTGGGTTTGTTAATTGGCTTACAGTTATCCCCAAGTCTTTGATCCCACATGAAAGTAATTTTAATGGAATGTCAAGGGCCTTAGGTCCCCCCATAAATGGATGGCGGTTCTCAGACACTTGAAATGTTTGAGAGCTGACTTTGCGGTTTTGCAGCAGACTCATTTGGAAACAAAAGATTTCCACCGTATGCAAAAACTGCGGGTGGGTCAAGTGTATGGTTCCCCTGCAGTCAAGGGTAAATCTGGTATCCTGATCCTAACACACAAAAACTTTACAGTACTGTCATATAGCATTGATGAGGTGGGGCGTATTGCAATTCTCCATCTCACCATGTCAGATTGGGCAATAGCAGGGATTTATGCCCCCAATACGACCTCTACCTCTTTCTTTCAAAATTGATCCCAGAGTCTAGCCCCATATCTGCACCTCCCTTTACTTGTCGCAGGTGACTTCAACCAATTGATGCACCCGGCGGAGGATAAATCTTCAGGCAAGGGGCCCCTGACCAACAAGCAATTCCGCCACTCACCCCATCTGCTACACTTTGCTGAAAGTTTACACCTTTCGGAAATATGGCGTCTAAACAACCCCAACGGCAAGGAATATTCCTTTTTCTCACATCCACATCGCACGCTTACGAGAATAGATTACATATTTTCCAATGATAAAATGCTTCCTTATTCAGTTACCCCCAAAATCCATGATATAGCAATATCTGACCATGCCCCTGTTTCTGCTTCCCTCACCCTTTTCATGATCTCACTGTCTATAATACAACGGCGCTTCCCCTCCTATTTGGCTAAAGATCCTGGAGTCTCCTCCCTCGTCAAAGACACCTGGCACGATTTCCTCACTCATAACGCCACGTCTGCCACCTCCCGTACCCTCCTCTGGGAGACTGGCAAGGCGGTCCTCAGGGGACGTATTATCTCTTATGCTTCAGCAGGTAAAAAAAATATAGCTAAGGCATTCTCGGCCGCTAGTACCTCATTAAGAGAGGCACAATCAAACCTTAACCACTCTAATACCCCTGATAACAGAGAACGTTGGCAGAACGCTAAGGCTATTGAACAGACAAGGACTCACTGCTCAAGGTGGTGTAATTGCCTGATGACTCGCACAGGTGCATGCCCCGGCTCGCCTCTGTGAAAACTTGATAAAAGAAAAGGAATTGGCAGCACTCCAGGTTGAGTCAAAATCCAGATTTATTGACTGCACATCCAAATTATGACAATCGTGACAAGGTAGACGTGTTTCACACACTGACTGTGTGCTTAATCATTACGTAATCATTAAGCACACAGTCAGTGTGTGAAAAGCGTCTACCTTGTCACGATTGTCATAATTTGGATGTCCAGTCAATAAATCTGGATTTTGACTCAACCTGGAGTGCTGTCAATTCCTTTTCTTTTATCAAGAACACTAAGGCTGACTTTGGCAAGTGGACTTAGACTCAGGAGAACCTTAACAAATCCCACCAAGACTGGAAATTTAATTCCTTTGGAAACAAGCCCAGGAAATTGATGGCTTCTCTCTGTAGAGGTCCTCACGCCCCCACTCATGTTTCCGCCCTCAAGGACGCAAATGGTATACCGGTAGAAGAAGGACATCAATTGGGTCTTTGAACAGTATTATAGGGTATTGTACAGCCACAAACCCATCACTGAGGAAGTCGCTTCTAGGTGGCTTTCCTCCATCCACCTCCTCACGATCTCAGAAGCTCAGTCAACCCATTTAAATGCTCTTATTTCCCCTAGAGGAAGTCCAAACCTCAATACAATTTCTTGCTCCAGGCAAGTCCCCTGGCCCTGACGGGTATACCCCCGAATTCTATAAATTAGCCGCGGACAGCCTGCAGTCGGTTTTCAACCACATTCTCTCAGGTCATTCGTATTTACCGACGGGTTACCAAGCTCACATAAAACTAATATACAAAAAAGGAAAGGACCCCACTGACCCAGGCTCTTATAGGCCTATATCGCTACTTAATATAGACTCAAAGCTGCTTTCCAAAATTATGGCGAACAGATTGGCCTCCATTTTACAATCTCTCATCCATCCCGCCCAGTCGGGCTTCATTAAGGGGAGGTCGGCCACCTCCAACATTAGGAAGGTACTGGTTGCACTCAAACTTTCGAAAGCTGACCCTAATAATGATGCTTCGATAATTACCCTTGACGCCGAAAAGGCTTTCGACAATGTAAATTTTCAATGGCTAGACCGAGTCCTCCTCAAACTAGGCTTCTCCGGGCCCTTCCTTCATTTGATTAGGGCAATGTACATATCCCCCGAGGCGCAGGTTGTAATAGCAGGTCACATCTCCAACTCCTTTCGCTTATATAAGGGGACATGTCAGGGATGTCCCCTCTCGCCTCTGTTATTTAATATGGCCATAGAACCCCTGTCGAGATTTATGCTGGCACATCCTGGGCTTTGAGGCATCAAAGTGGACTCGGACGAATTACGCACGGCGATGTTTGTGGACGATGTCCTTATTTTTATGTCAGACCCTCAACATGACCTTCCCATTATACAGTCTTTTTTTGGCGATTTTCGTGAGTGCTCGGGTCTACGTATAAATTTCACCAAGAGTAAATTCCTCCCCCTAAATACCACTCGTACTCCCTCATGGGCTTCCTCTTCCACTTTTCGCGTCACAACTAATCACATCACATATTTAGGGGTCAAAATAGATTGCTTCCCTTTCTCGCAATACCAGTTAAATTTCACCCCCGTCATACAAACCCAATTCCAAAAAAGTTGGGACACTGTACAAATTGTGAATAAAAACAGAATGCAATGATGTGGAAGTTTCAAATTTCAATATTTTATTCAGAATACAACATAGATGACATATCAAATGTTTAAACTGAGAAAATGTATCATTTTATAGGAAAAATAAGTTGATTTTAAATTTCATGGCATCAACACATCTCAAAAAAGTTGGGACAAGGCTATGTTTACCACTGTGTGGCATCCCCTCTTCTTTTTATAACAGTCTGCAAATGTCTGGGGACTGAGGAGAAAAGTTGCTCAAGTTTAGGAATATGAATGTTGTCCCATTATTGTCTAATACAGTTTTCTGGTTGCTCAACTGTCTTAGGTCTTCTTTGTCGCATCTTCCTCTTTATGGATGTGCCAAATGTTTTCTATGGGTGAAAGATCTGGACTGCAGGCTGGCCATTTCAGTACCCGGATCCTTCTTCTACGCAGCCATATTGTTGTAATTGATGCAGTATGTGGTCTGGCATTGTCATGTTGGAAAATGCATGGTCTTTCCTGAAAGAGACGACATCTGGATGGGAGCATATGTTGTTCTAGAACCTGGATATACCTTTCAGCATTGATGGTGCCTTTCCAGATGTGTAAGCTGCCCATGCCACACACACTCATGCAACCCCATACCATCAGAGATGCAGGCTTCTGAACTGAGCGCTGATAACAACATGGGTTGTCCTTGTCCTCTTTAGTCCGGATGACATGGCGTCCCAGTTTTCCAAAAAGAATTTCAAATTTTGATTAGTCTGACCACAGAACAGTTTTCCACTTTGCCACAATCCATTTTAAATGAGCTTTGGCCCAGAGAAAACACCTGCACCTCTGGATCATGTTCAGATATGGCTTCTTTTTTGGCCTGTAGAGTTTTAGCAGGCAACGGTGAATGGCACGGTGGATTGTGTTCACCGACAATGTTTTCTGGAAGTATTCCTGAGCCCATGTTGTGATTTCCATTACAGTAGCATTCCTGTATGTGATGCAGTCCCGTCTAAGGGCCCGAAGATCATGGGCATCCAGTATGTTTTTCCGGCCTTGACCCTTACGCACAGAGATTGTTCCAGATTCTCTGAATCTTTGGATGATATTATGCACTGTAGATGATGATCACTTCAAACTCTTTGCTATTTTTCTCTGAGAAACTCCTTTCTGATATTGCTACATTATTTTTCACCGCAGCATTGGGGGAATTGGTGATCCTCTGCCCATCTTGACTTCTGAGAGACACTGCCATTCTGAGAGGCTCTTTTTATACCCAATCATGTTGCCAATTGACCTAATAAGTTGCAAATTGGTCCTCCAGCTGTTCCCTATATGTACATTTAATTTTTCCGGCCTCTTATTGCTACCTGTCTCAACTTTTTTGGAATGTGTAGCTCTCATGAAAGCGAAAATGAGCCAATATTTGTCATGATATTTCAAAATGTTTCACTTTCAACATTTGATATGTTATCTATATTATATTGTAAATAAAATATAATTATATGAGATTTGTAAATTAGTCAATTCCTATTTTACTCACAATTTGAACAGTGTCCCAACTTTTTTGGAATTGGGTTTGTAGATAAAATGATAGCTGAACTGTGTACCTGGGCAAATTTACCTTTATCCTTCTTTGGCAGGTGTTACTTGTATAAGGACATTTATCTCTTGGTGTTTAGATGCCTAGATTCAGCTGCTCTCTCGTTGCCACGGCGGTCCCATATGGCTTTGCTTCATCACAAACAGTGGGTACTTACCTGCCTTATGACTGCTCGGAGAGTCATACTGAGACACTGGATGGACACTTCTCCCCCCACCATGGCCCAATTAACCACGGATCTACACACTCTCCACAAAACTGAAACAACGGGTCTGCTCTTAGATCCTCGACAAAATCGACAACGTTTCCTCCAAAAATGGTCTTGCATGCCTGCCGCAGATGAGGACTCCATACCAAATGTGACCTAGGCTCTACCTAACTGTCTTTCTCCGACTGAAGAATTTAGGATATGCTAACTTTTCACGCCATGACTTATACCTATGCTTGGTTTTCCTTTCTTTCAAGTGTCCCCTGGTTTTTACTTGAACCTATGCTCAATTGAAGTTCAGACTACATGCTTCCTTAATTGAGTAAGGTCCTGCTAATCATTACTGTGCACAACTGCATCTACTCTCTATTCTCATCCCCCTTCTCTTAGCACTATTTCGCCCTTCCCTCCTACCCTTCACCCCCCCCCCCCATCTCTTCCCCTTTTCCCATTCTTCCTTTTTTCTTTTAATTCTTTCACTCCCCCCCCCTTCTTCCCCACACTGTGTTCCCCATTGAAATTCTTGTTTTTTCTATATACTGTATATACCATCTTTCCTTGATATCCTTCACAGAGTTCCTCAATATATTTGCTACTATTGTATGAGCAATAACCTTGCTGTTTACATTGAAGTTTTATACTTTGTTGATGCTCTTTGTTTGTTCTGTTGTAAAGAGTTGAACTTCAATAAAATGTTCTTTAAAAAAAAAAAAGGATTTATGTATTTTCAGTATTGCCCTTTAAGTTGCATTGGTTAAAAGACCCTCTTTTCACTAAACAGTATTTTTAAAGAAATGTATTTGCATCAGCACATGTCACTCATGTTGCAAAATAGTAAAATGCAGCAACCATAGACTACAATAAGGTTTGTTATTATCTTCATTTCAGCAACCATAAACTTCAATAGGGTTTGTTATTATGTTCAGGGTTGTCCAAACTTCTTGCTGGGTTTCCTGAAGCTTCTGTGAACCCAAACAAAAAGGTTACAATTTTCACCTCAGTAACATGCTTTTCAGTCTTCCTTGGCTGCTCATTTTGGGAAAAGAGGGAGTATACTTAAAAAATCTAATAAAAATGATCAGGAAAAATCCAAAAATTAGTACATGCTTGGGGAATGTAAAGGTTCACTTTAATAAAAAATCAGCCAAGGATAACTACCAATTCTTTAGCCTTTAATGTGCCTGCATGGTGTAAAAAAGTTTGCAACTTACTTGAAAGGTTTTGTGTATCCCCACCCCCCACTACAAATAAATATTGAAATAACAATGTTTCTACCTTACTGTTTACTTCAACTGACCTACAAGTCCTATTTGATTGGGCTTTAAAGAATATCTCTATTTTTACATCAGAGATATGCTTTTTGCATTATGTAATGATGATACTGTATTTCCTAGTACCAATAGATCTCTTGACAAAGCTATGTGCGAAATGCGTAGCGTTCCATTGGCGCATGATACACGAGACCTTTGTTCGGCCCGGACTATCCTAAGACCATTGCAGACTTAGTGTGCCTTCCACCACATACCAGGTTATAGTCTGATAGGGCTTGTAACAGGTTCTATGTTATGCTTCCCTACCTCATTTGGGAGATATTGTTTTGTATCTGAAATACATTTTTGTCATTTGATACAATTTCAATATTTAACACTTTTAATATGTTGTCATAATAAATCTGTACTTTTTATTTCTTGATTATGCGTGTTTCCTTATGGGATTACTTGTGGCAACCTTAAAAGTCCTATTTCTTTCCAATCCTCTTCTTTGTTCAAGATGAGTTGGATGCGGTGCCACATTTTTCTGAGTCACTTTTCAAATTTGTTATAACTACCTCACCTCCAGCCCCCAGGGGGAACTGACAAGCAGAAAGAGCTCAAGAGACTTTATGGTCGGCAGCATTGTATTATGGGAGATGAAGTTAGGGAAAGACTTTACTATGGCAGTCTATGGATGTTTGGACTACAATTCCCAATGTGAGCTGGGTATAGGGGAAGAGAGAGTTGTATTTTCTCAGACTGATTACCAAGGGACATTCTCTTTGATGCAAGGAGACCAAAGTGTGCACATCACTGCTCCTGTGTGCACATCAACCTGCTACTCTACAAGCAGATCCCGCAGAGAGCTGACATCTGAACAGTGGGTCTCCCTGTTACTGTATCACTGGGACTGGTGTGAGGACACTGCTGTCATTAAAAGAGAAGTACAGCCAAAGCTTGTCTGGCTAAACTTCACCTGTGGATCACAGGAGTGCAAATGATTCTGCACTCCTGTGACCCGTTTTCAGTCAACAGCAGGCTGAATCCCGCTATTGGCTGACATCACAGAGCCAGTTCTGGCTGAGGAAAGATCGTGACCATATGGCAGGATCCACCCAAGAGCCTTGACTAGCATCTGGCTCAGCCTCTTAGTGAGCTACTGAGAGCCTGAGTTAGCCCCCTGGTCCCCTCCAAAGCCCAGCGCTCCAGTGAGCAACGGGGGCAGAGCAGACAGTTGGTGACTGACAGTCACCAGTTCTCTGCTCAGGGCAGTAGGGAGAACTGAGAGATCATCGGTGTTTGATCACTTAGTTCTCACTCATAGAGACAGCGGGGGACAGATGCAGCATTGGATCAATTCTGCATTCATCTAGTAAAGATTTTTTTAACAAAACAAACCCATACTTCTCTTTTAACCTGTTGTTGCTAACAGAAACTGAGCACATAGGCACTGGCCATCCAACTAGCAGCATTATGTACTGCATTCAGACTTTACTTGGACTGTACTTATGTGCACCACAGTAAAGACTGTGCCCCAATGCTAGTCAGCTGAAGAACTAGGACTAAAGACTGTTCATTCAGATAGCTGCTTCACAAGAACTTTGCCTATTTTCCATAATAAAATATACCTCTTTAAATTTTATTTCATCATCACTGCTATTCAAATAGAGTAGACCAATGTTTACAGAGGAGTTATCACAGTATTGATTATCATTTATGTTACTGTTTTTTATTGCCATTACTTACTTCTGATTTTATGGATTATCAGGTTTACTCTAATTTAGCTGCATATAATTCCATTCTATGCTCCTATAGCCCAGTGACCATAATGTTTAGTGAACTGTGATTGACCCTATCCTTTACTTACTAATTTATGTGTATACTGCTATTTATTGCAACTCGTGACATTATATTGAGTTCATTGACCACTAACCAGTCTTGCTTTCTGATACTGAACTTTAGTTATGTGATGGGTATGTACTGTATATTTGAGTGGTTGGTTGTTGCCTCAAACCAAAGGGGGTGGGACTTTTAGGGCAAGTGAGTTTATATACAAGGTATAGAATAATAATGGATTTATTTGAAAATAATTATTTACATAAATCATAAATAAATAATGCATTCATTGGTGCTGGGTTATAGACCCGGGGTGAATAAGTGAAAGAAGTTTGGAAGTTTTTGTGACATGGGTGGTATGGTGACATTTATTGGAATATTTGTCTCTGTTCTTCCATGCTTGTGGGCTTAGAAAAATGGTCAGAGAAAATTCCTGGTGCGTATTTATCAAGGATTATTTTCACCATGTCTGAAACAATAGTGAAGTATAGATTCAATTAGTGATTAAACATACCACGGACATTTAACTGTTGGTGCTGAGTAATTATATGTATACATACATTTGTTTGTGTTCTGTTCCATGTAAAGGTAATTTGTCCCTTATTTGCAGCGAGAACCTTAGTGGGTGTGTCCTGTAATGGTACATATTTTAAGGTTTTATTTATATCTTTCAGAATGGATCAATTTATAAATAGATATGATGTTTGAAGAAACTTACAGATATTTTACTGTAAGCAGGAATATCAATATACAATATCAACAACAGGCGGAAACAGAAAGAAGAGAAGATGAAACCCCAAATGGGAGAGAGGAACACAACATATCTGAACAAGATACACAAGGTGAAGGGGGATCCAACCCACCCCTTAAACACCACCAGATCTTCACAAGATCTAAAAAAGATTACCCTAAACAACAAAAAGTTTTTTTAGGGAAACAGAACATGAAATCACAGACAAAAACATCACAATCCATGAAACAACAAGAAATGAGACAAGAAACCAAGAATTAATCTCAAGGATTAACAATTATTAACCTCTCTTCACACAGCCTGACCAAAGATTAATCAGAAGTACTAACACTAGGACTCTCTTTTTGTCCAAACAAAACCATGGATACATTTAAAGCTATTAAGGATATCAACCTGTTTGCGAGGAACTTACTACTATATACAACAAAACACCTATTAATGATGAACCACAAACACCACTCTCAGCAGCGGAATTCAGAGCCATCAGGGATCTGAATCTTCTACTACAGGAAAGAGGGCTAGATGACTAGACGGATTCACCAAACCAAACGGACAGTGAAGAAGATGAGGAGGAAGGAGATCCAAGGATAAAAGAGAAAGAAAAAGAAACAAACATAAATTTCAAATAGAAATCCCACAAGTTCCCCTCACTAAATCTCAACCCAGCAATTGCCCTCTTTGTAAGAGAGACAACAAAAGACATTGAAAAATTATGCGAGGATAAAAAATTACAAAACTTCACCAAAAAAACAAAAACTAGCTCTAAAAGACTTACAAAACAATGAAAAAATCACAATAAAACCATCTGACAAAGGAGGCAATATTGTCCTGATGGGCAATGAAAAATACAAACAAATGTGCCTGCAAATCCTAAACAACCAAAAATGTTACAAAAAAATTCTCCAGTGATGATAGAATCCTATAAAGAAAATTGATAGAGCACTTAATGAGAGAATAATATCCCAAAACCTATGGAATTTCATGCGGACCAAACACCTTAGGACACCAACATTTTATGCACTACCCAAAGTGCATAATGACACAAAAAACCCACCTGGAAGACCAATTATTTCAGGAAATGGCAACATTTAAGAAACTACCAGTCAAGTTATTGACGCATATCTGAGGCCCCACGTCACTAACCTGAAATCAGTACAACTATTACAAATACTAGACAGCATGGTGATACCAGATGACGCTTTCCTAATAACAGTTGATGTTGAATCACTGTATAATAATATCCCACACAAAAAAAGGCCTAGAAACTATAAAAAACATACTAAGTCAACAAAGCCAACATGATAGGAGATTCAATGACTTTATTATACTCATGCTTGACTTTATCCTAAATCACATTTTTTTCACATTTGATGGCTCATACTACCTGCAAACATATGGTGTAGCAATGGGTACAAGTTGTGCACCCTCCTATGCCAATATATACTTAGGAGCCTGGGAACAGGACTTTCTAGCAAAAGAGGAGAACATCTTGCTATGGCAATGCTACATAAGTGATATCCTTATTATCTGGAATGGACTGGAAGAACTTATCAAGGACTGCTTGAAAGCAATGAACAAAAATACATACAACATGTTCTTTACTCTGAACCACAGTAAAACCAAAATTTCTTTCCTTGATACATGGATATATAAAGACAATGATGGTACCATTAAAACAACCTTATACAGGAAAGAAAAGGCGGGGAATACGATATTACATGCATCAAGTTTCCACCCGACCCTCTGAAGAAGGCTATTCCTTACCGTCAGCTCAAGAGAAATTGTACAATGAGGATTTCCAAAAAGAAGCAGATCTACTGACGGAAAGACTGCTGAGAAAAAACCTCCTTAAGAAAAGCCTACAACAAAGTAAAAAAGAGGGACAGACAGGAGATTTTATTCAAAACAAACAAGAATACTGAAATCCCCAAAGAGCAGGAAAAGAAAACGACATGGATAATCATGAGATATACTAATGAACACCAAAGAATCAAGAACATCCTGAACAGACACTGTCCTATTTTGAAAGAGGATCCCAGTATAAAAGACCTTATACCGGAGCACCCACCTATCACATATAGAAAAGCAGGTTCCATCAAACAAGATCTGGTCCACAGTGAATATAAAGAAGGTACAAGAAAAGATCTGTGCAAAGAGAAAGGCACCTTCCCTTGCGGTAGCTGTGCACAATGTAATGTAATTAGGAAATGCACAAACACAATACTCCCAAATGGGGAAAATTTTCAACCAAGACATTTTGTGAACTGTAGAACAAGAGGAATAGTGTATCTAATGAGATGTGAATGCGGAGCCTTCCAAGCAAGAACTAGGAAGAAAAATCAATAAACATGTTAACAGCATGCAAATAGGCAATTTTTATTTACCTTTGGGAAGACACGTAGCTTACAACCATAGCTATAAAATGCCAAAAGTTACCTTCGTGGCACAGGAAAGGATGCACATCCCAAATAGGGGAGGGGATTGGAACAAGACATTATTACAGTTAGAAATGCGATGGATCAGATGCTTAAAAGCAACTATCCCCCCTGGACTTAATGAAATGGAAAGCTTCCGTCCATTTCTGGAGGGTTTCTCATCCGGAAAAACCGACTGAAAAAATTCATAAGTTAAAATAACCAATATCATCCATTCACATAAAACCTTATAAGAGGATAATCTTCCCCGTGCCTTTGGTCAATACCATTCATGACCTTTCAATCAAAAAACACACCCCTCTCTCTGGGACTTTTTCCCATCAAATAGCCGAAAAACTAACCAAATATGGTATCCCTCATCCAATCACAAAAACTCTTATTGAAAAAAACTATATGCCCCTCCATATATTTTAAATATTCAAAATATTTAATATAAAGGAGCATAAACCCCCACTAATATTCTTGGAATCCATCATTCAAAACTTTTCATCCGAAACAATTTATATCCAAATAAAACATTTTCTAGATAAACACCTGTTTTACAAAGCCCCAATAACCCACACTCTTATGGAGATTATATGTCCCACATTATATCACCATCATGATGTATCCCCTCCTTTTTTTCTTTCATTTTTCCTGTAAAAAATATTTTTTGTACTGCTGTTAAAAAAAGAAAATATATGTATGCTCAAACTGTAAATATATTACTTTGATAACATTTTTTTCAATATTGATAAAAATACTTCTTCTATAAATTTATAGATCCGTCAGCAAATTTAAACTCATTATATCTTAAACTGGCCAAACCTCTCTACTCTTAAGAATGCCCTGAAAGGGTTAAAATATTTTTCGAGAGATTGTCTCTACACCAATCTACCGTTTTATTGTATATGGTCTTTACACTTTAGCTGCAATTACATTAAGGCTGGTTAGCATTTTGTATGTAAGTAGAAGTTTGATTCCTGGTTGGGTTCACGTGTTTAATATCTGAGACTTTGATACGCCCATAATAATGTCTTTTCTCATCTGTTTCCTTTTCTTATTCTGAGTGTGACAGGCGATAACACCAGTGGTTTGTCTAACCTCATTACTGTATTTGTTAACATGTTATAATATATTCTTGAAAAATTGTTTGTAACACATTTTGTTTAACCTGTGTTATATACCTCTCAATAAAAATAAAAAATCTTTATGGAAAAAAAAAAAAAATACTTCCTCTATTTTGCAAATATACGTTGTTATTATCAAAACCATGGTACTAGTTCAAGTGTCACCACATTTTGCACCCGGCACGGAAAGCCCCTGTTTTCAACAGGGGTTTCTAGGAGCCAACAGGGGTACTACCATCTACACCCCAACTGATCCCATCACAGGACTTTGGCCCAATATCTTCCAACTTCCATCTAACCTAGTGGCACATGCGCAATAGGAATTGGCCGCGTGATTGACGTCATGTGTAGGTACGTGCGGCGCCCAACGCGCGGACCAACATAAAAGGCCGGGGAACCAGCGTCTATCCTCACTTCCCTCGCAGAGCGGGAGAAGGAAGGACAGAGGAGCTGCTGCCCGAATAGGTACTAGGAAAACCTGCCAACAAATGTGAGTGTGACAGTGGATGTTTTCCACTTCTCTACAAGAAGCAAACCCCCATTTTTGCAACTAATAAATATATGGATGGATTACTTTGTAAACTTTTTCCTCCTAAATAGACGGACCACTTGTTTTTTTTTTTCCAAAATTTGTTTTATTCCCTCCATAGCGCCTTTTGGCTAAGATGGGAATTTTGAGGCGTTAAAAAACCCACTCCTTTGGAGCTTCATCCAACTTTGGCTGCTCCACTTTTTCCTGCTTACAGCATAATATCTGTGAGTTTCTTCAAACATCATATCTATTTATAAATTGATCCGTTCTGAAAGATATAAATAAAACCTTAAAATATGTACCATTACAGGACACACCCACTAAGGTTCTCGCTGCAAATAAGGGACAAATGAACTTTACATGGAACAGAACACAAACAAATGTATGTATACATATAATTACTCAGCACCAATGGTTAAACGTCCGTGGTATGTTTAATTACTGATTCAATCTATACTTCACTAATGTTTCAGACATGGTGACAATAATCCTTGATAAAGGCTGCTTTAAAGCCGAAACATGTTGGATACGCACCAGGAATTTTCTCTGACCATTTTTCCAAGCCCACAAGCATGGAAGAACAGAGACAAATATTCCAATAAATGTCACCATACCACCCATGTCACAAAAACTTCCAAACTTCTTTCACTTATTCCCCCCTGGGTCTATAACCCAGCACCAATGAATGCATTATTTATTTATGATTTATGTAAATAATTATTTTCAAATAAATCCACTTTTATTCTATACCTTGTATATAAACTTACTTGCCCTAAAAGTCCCACCTCCTTTGGTTTGAGGCACCAACCAACCACACAATTAAATCAAGGGACGAAGGCAGACACATACTGTACTTACCTAGCTCTCTAGAGATCAAAATAACCCCTATATGTACTGTATATTTGTGCTCCCAGTAGCAGTGCACTATCCATTTGCTTAAGAAGGTGTGTATACGGGGCTGAGTTGTTCACAGAATTCATAAATACCTCTCAAACTGAAATCATGTCAAAGTTTTTGTTTTTTCTTTTTTCCCTGTTGATTTTCTGCTACTTTTACTGTGCTACAGCTCTAACCAGTCTTAGGCCATGTTAAAGGTATTGTAAAGTTTTGTTTTCTTTTCTATTAAAATAACACATATATCATACTTACCTGTTCTGTGTAATCATTTGCACAGAGCAGCCCAGATCCTTCTCTTCTCGGATCTTCCGTGCTCCTGGCTCCTCCCTCTTGTTAAGTGCCCCCACAGCAAGCAGCTTGCTATGGGGGCACCCAAGCTGAGCTGTAGCTGCAGGTGTCCATTTAGACTGAAAGCTGCCGTTCCATCCCGCCCACTCTCTCTCCTGATTAGCTAACTGAGTTTGATTGATAGCAGTGGGAGCCAATGGCGCCGGTGCTGTGTCTCAGCCAATCAGAATAAAGAGTCCCCAATGACTGAGGTATTTGTGGACTTCCCTGGATAGAGAGGGTGCTTAGGTACATATTAGGGGGGCTGAGGGGGACTGCTGCACACAGAAGGCTTTTTATCATAATGCATAGAATGCATTAATTTAACCACTTCTGGACCCGCAGGATTTGCCCCCTTAGCCACTTCTGGACCTA
Organism: Pelophylax lessonae; assembly: GCF_965119305.1. NCBI lineage: Eukaryota > Metazoa > Chordata > Amphibia > Anura > Ranidae > Pelophylax > Pelophylax lessonae. Next base: position 525,558,098 of record NC_138770.1, read on the forward strand.
ACCTATTTCTGACACATTTGCTTCAGTATTTACTTTGCACTGTCATTTTCATATATTTGTATACTATTGTTGTCACATACCCACACAGCCAGCACCTTATCTTGAAGCTCAAGATTCAGAGAGAACAACGCTCTGCTCTGTTTACAACAGCTGACCGGTGTTCTCTCTCAGCGGGTGCCCAGCGGCAATCGTGGCTGCTGGCCTCATGGATCAGCATCCCCGCTGCCTAGGGGGGGCAGGAGCGTGCCGCCATCAGTGCACGCTCGCCCCCGCACCGCTCCAGCGAACGGACGTACCCATTCATCAATTCGCGCAGCTGAGCCAGCCTGCCGCAGTATATCTGCGGCGGGTGGTTTGGCAAGTGGTTAAAAAACTTTCTGACTTTACAACCCCGTTAAAGTGAAACTAAAGTCTTGTTTTTTTTTCTTTAACCACTTAGGGCCAGAAGGTTTTACACCCTTCCTGACCAGGCCATTTTTTGTGATACAGAACTGCGTTGCTTTAACTGAAATTTGCGCGGTCGTGAGACCGTGCACCCTAATAATATTGATATCCTTTTTCCCACAAATAGAGATTTGTTTTAGTGGTATTTGATAACCTCTCTGGTTTTTATTTTTTGCACTATAAACAAAAAAGACCATCAATTTAAAAAAAAAACAATATTTTTTACTTTCTAATATAAAACATATCCAATAAAAAAAATAAAAAAATCTAATTTCTTCATTAGTTTAGGTAATTTTGTATTCTGATATATATTTTAGATAAAAAATGTTTTTATTAAATTATTAGTAAGTTACTAGTAAATCGTTTTTATTGGTGATCAGCAATTTTGGTGGGACTGTGACATTGTGGTGGACAAATCTAACACGGGTAAGTGACACATTTTGGGGACCAGTGAAACCAATACAGTGATGAGTGCTAAAAAAGAAATTGCACTGGTACTGTATAAATGACACTGGCAGGGAAGGGGTTAACATCAAGGGCGATCAAAGGGTTAGGTGTGCTCCTAGGGAGTGCTTTCTAACTGTGTGAAGGATGGACTGACTGCAGGAAGAGAGAGATCTGTGTTCCTTATTAGTAGGAACACACAATCTCTCTGTTCCTGTCTGACAGAATGGAAGTCTGCCTTGTTTACATAGTTAGACCACGTTTCTGTCATTCTCCTGAATGATCGCCGGTGGTCGGCAGCCATTGCATCTGCTGGACCCACTGATTGGCTCCCACTGGGTCCAATCACAGCACGAGTGTGGCTCCGGTGGCACACGTGCACCCCTTAGAACCTTTGTAAACATATAGGTAACTTTGTGTTTAAGGGCAGCCTTACTGCAGTAAATGTACGTGGGGCGGTCCTTAAGTGGTTAAAAAAACATGTTATACTTACCTGCTCTGTGCAGTTGTTTTGCACAGAGCAGCCTGGATCCTCCACTTCACTGGTCCCTCTTCAGGGTTCCTGATCCCTCCCTCCTGTTGGGTGCCTCTACAGCAAGCAGCTTGCTATGGGGGCACCCGAGCAGAGCCGCAGCTTTATGTGTCCATTCAGACACTGAGCCACGGTTTGGCCCCATCCCCTCTCTCCTGATCGGCTAACTGACTTTGATTGACAGCAACAGGGCAAATGCTGTGTCTCAGCCAATCAAGAGGGAGGGTCCTGGATGGCCGGGGCACTCTGCACATGAGTGGAGGAAGATTGGGCTCAGGTAAGTATTAGGGGGGCTGAGGGGGGCTGCTACACACAGAAGCCTTTTTATCTGCATACAATGCATTAAGATAAATAAAAAAAACTTCTGAGTTTACACCACTTTAAGTCTATATACTGTATTTAGCTTTCTTTTTGTGGAAAATACAAATGCATATGTAATTAGGGTTGAGCGAACCCGGACTCTATTGTTCGTGCTCTTACCGGACTTTTGAGTATTTGGTACCCGGACCCAAACCCGGATATTTCACTGTATGTTCGGGTACTGTCTGTTGTTCGGTAACGTTATTTTAATGTTTTGGCGCGGTTTTAATGGCGCACTTTCAACAGGTGCAAGGCAGCCAATCAGCAAGTGTTTAACTAGTGTGCCCTAGAAGCCATCACAGCCATGTCTACTAATGGCATGGCTGTGATAGGCCAGTGCAGCATGTGACCCAGACTCTATATAAGCTGGAGTCACACAGCGCCGCACATCACTCTGCTAATACTACTGTAGGGAGAGGTTCCTGGCTGCTGCTGAGGGAGAGATATGACTTTACTATAGGGCCAGGCTGGAGAGATTGCTTGTAGGGAAAGCATAGATAGGAACAATCTGCTTTAATCAGACAGCGATCTACATTGATTGTATTGTGTGGGGGTGAAGTGAAAGATCTTTATGCCCTGACCTGAGCCAAGTGAGGAGGAGAAGGGAGAAACAAAAAAAAATGTATCAGTCTGTTAGGCGTGCGGTGCTGCACATTTCATGCAAAATCAGTGCATATGTGTATGCTTAATCTGCATTTAAAAAAGAAAAAACATTTTTTCCTTCATATTTAACTTTAAAGACTGTATGTCTGACAGACATTGCTTTTCTAACCTGCACTTCAAAAAGCACCAATGTGAGGGAAAAATAATAATTTTACAGTATTTAGGGTAAAAAAATAATTTTTCAGGTTTTCATTCAAATGTTTTATTTTTTTTTTATTCAATAGTGGAATAGAACGGCATCCAACCTGTTAGGCGTGCGGTGCTGCACATTTCATGCAACCTCAGTGCATATGTGTGTGCTTAATCTGCATTTAAAAAAGAAAAAACTTTTTTTCCTTCATATTTAACTTTAAAGAATATATGTCAGAGAGACATTGATTTTCTAACCTGCTCTTCAAAAAGCACCAATGTGAGAGGAAAATAATTATTTTACAGTATTTAGGGTAAAAAAATTATTTTTCAGTTTTTCATTCATACATTACAATGAGATACACCCATTGCATACTGTTGTATTACGCCTTGTAATAAAAAAACGATTTAGGGGACAAAAAAAGTTGTTTGTGGCCCTGTCTGCATATGTTACAGTGAGATAAACCCATTGCATACTGTTGAATTGCTCCTTGCAATAAAAAACCTATTTAGGGGACAAAAAAAGTTGATTGCGGCCCTGTCTGCATATGTTACAGTGAGATACACCCATTGCGTACTGTTGAATTGCGCCTTGCAATAAAAAAAACTATTTAGGGGAAAAAAAAAGTTGATTGCGGCCCTGTCCACATATGTTACAGTGAGATACACCCACTGCGTACTGTTGAATTGCACCTTGCAATAAAAAAACTATTTAGGGGGCAAAAAAAGTTGATTGCGCCCCTGTCCGCATATGTTACAGTGAGATACACCCATTGCATACTGTCGACTTGCGCCTTGCAATAAAAAAAAAAAACATTTAGGGGACAAAAGAGTTTATTGCTGCCCTGTCCACGTATGTTACAGTGAGATACACCCATTGCGTACTGTTGTATTGCGCCTTGCAATTAAAAAAACATTTAGGGGACAAAAAAGTTGACTGTAGCCCTGTCCGTGTATGTTACATTGAGATACACCCATTGCATACTGTTGAATTGCGCCTTGCAATAAAAAAAAAAACTATTTAGGGGACAAAAGAGTTTATTGCTGCCCTGTCCCCGTATGTTACAGTGAGATGTACCCATTTCATACTGTTGAATTGCGCCTTGCAATAAAAAAAAACATTTAGGGGACAAAAAAGTTGATTGCAGCCCTGTCTGCATATGTTACAGTGAGATACACCCATTGCATACTGTTGTATTGCGCCTTGCAATAAAAAAACTATTAGGGGACAAAAAAAGTTGTTTGCGGCCCTGTCTGCATATGTTACAGTGAGATAAACCCATTGCATACTGTTGAATTGCGCCTTGCAATAAAAAAAACTATTTAGGGGACAAAAAAGTTGATTGCGGCCCTGTCTGCATATGTTACAGTGAGATACACCGAATTGCGTACTGTTGAATTGCACCTTGCAATAAAAAAAACAATTTTGGGGACAAAAGAGTTTATTGCTGCCCTGTCCGCGTATCTTACAGTGAGATACACCCATTGCATAATGTTGTATTGCGCCTTGCAATAAAAAAAACGATTTAGGGGACAGAAAGATATTAAATTGCCGCTTAGTCTGTATCTGTACGTGTGAGATACACTCATTGGATACTGTTGTTCTAGTCCGCTATTCAATTAACACCCATTTAGGGAAAAAATATTACATTGCGGCTTAGTCTGCATATTTTACTGTGAGATACACTTGTTGGATACTGTTGTTCTAGTCTGCTATTCAATAAACACCCATTTAGGGAAAAAATATTAAATTGCGGCTTAGTCTGTATTTGTACGTGTGAGATACACCCGTTGTATACTTTTGTATTGCGCCTTGCAATAAAAACCCATTTCGGGGAAGATCCAAAATTCAATAAATATGAGGAGAAGGTCAAATAAGGGATGTGGCCTGGGTCGTGGTGTTGCTGGTGGAGCTCCTGTTGCAAGGAGAGGACGTGGTCGATCTGTGCCAGCTACACGCACAGGTGAAACACCTTCCTCAGCTGCGAGTAGGCGACAGAACCTGCAGCAGTATTTGGCAGGGCCTAATGTGCCTCTACAAATGTTGAGGCCAGAACAAGTACAGGCGATAGTAGATTGGGTTGCTTACGGTGCCTCCAGTTCCTTCACATTGTCTCCCAACCAGTCTTCTGCTGAAAGGTCAGAGTTGGCACCTGCAGCCGATGTCCATCAATCTGTCACAGCACCCCCTTGCAAATCAGCCAAGCAGTCTGAGCCCCAATTCATGCAGCAATCTCTTCTTCTTTTTGATGACTCTGTTAGCATGGTTTCCCAGGGCCATTCACCTAGCCCTGCCCCAGAAGTGGAAGAGATTGAGTGCACCGATGCCCAACCACTTATGTTTCCAGATGAGTACATGGGAGGACCATCGCAGCATGTCTCGGATGATGACGAAACACAGGTGCCAACTGCTGCGGAATTCCGAATTGTGGAGACCGACAAGGGTTTGCTGGGGTGGAAGACGATGTGGAGGATGATGAGGTCCTCGACCCCACATGGAATGAACGTCATGCAGGTGACCTGAGTAGTTCGGAGGAAGAGACGGTGGTCGCACAGAGCCACCAGCACAGCAGAAGAGGGAGCAGGGTGCAAAAGCGGAGCAGCCGTGTCCTAGACACTACGCCTGCTACTGCCCAACGCAGCAAGGGACCGAGCACACCAAAGCCAGCTCACAGGAGTTCCCTAGCGTGGCAATTCTTCAGACAATGTGCTGATGACAGGACATGAGTGGTTTGCACGCTGTGCAATCAGAGCCTGAAGCGAGGCATAAACATTCTCAACCTGAGCACAACCTGCATGACCAGGCATCTAAGTGAAAAGCACGAGCTGCAGTGGAGTGCACACCTCCTGCTTTCTCTTCTGCTGCAGTCTCGGCCTCTTCATCCACCTCTGTAGTGACAGTGGCACCTGCCACCCCGCAAACAGAGGATCCACCAGCAACACCACCACCTGGGTCACCAACAACCATCTCCATAATGTCCCGTGGAAGCGTCAGCTTTCTATCTCCCAAACACTGGAGTGGAAGAGGAAGTACCCCCCTACCCACTCGCGATCCCTGGCCCTGAATGCCAGCATTTCAAAATTCCTGGCCTTTGAAATGCTGTCATTCCGGCTGGTGGAGATGCAGAGTTTTAAGAGCCTTATGGCGGTGGCTGTCCCACAGTACGTCGTGACCAGCCGCCACTACTTTTCCAGGCAAGCCATCCCTTCCCTGCACAACCAAGTTGGTGACAAAATCAGGTGTGCACTGCGCAACGCTATCTGTGGCAAGGTCCACCTAACTACGGATACGTGGACCAGTAAGCACAGTCAGGGACATTTTATCTCCCTAACAGCACACTGGGTAAATGCAGGGACGGCTGGGCCTGAGGTGGATAGCAGTTTGGCGCATGTCCTTCCACCACCAAGGATTGCAGGGCACTTCAGTTTGCCTCCTGTTTCTAACTCCTCCTACGCCGCTTCCTTATCCTCTACTGCCTCCTCTTCCGGTCAGTGTAACACCTTCACCACCAACTTCAGCACAGCCAGGGGTAAACGGCAGCAGGCAGTTTTAAAACTTGCCTGTTTGGGTGAAAAACTACACACCGCGCAGGAGTTGTGGAGGGGCATTGAACTGCAGACCGATGAGTGGTTGCTGCCAGTGAGCCTCAAGCCCGGCCTGGTGGTGTGTGATAATGGGCAAAATCTCATAGCAGCTCTGGGCCAGCCGGTTTGACACACATCCCTTGCTTGGCGCATGTGCTGAATTTGGTGGTGCAGAGGTTCCTTAGAAATTACCCCAATATGTAAGAGCTGCTGCTTAAAGTGCAGGCCGTCTGTGCACACTTTCGGCGTTCTCACCCTGCTGCTGCTCGCCTGTTAGCGCTGCAGCGTAACTTCGGCCTTCCCGCTCACCGCCTCATATGTGACGTGTCCACCTTGCACATGCCGGCCAGACTGTGCGAGCAGAAGCAGGCCATAGTGGAGTTTCAGCTGCAGCACGCACGCGTGAGTCGCTCTGCGGAACAGCACCACTTCACCGCTAATAACTGGGCCACCATGCGAGACCTGTGTGCCTTTTTGCGCTGTTTTGAGTACTCCACCAACATGGCCAGTCCCGATGATGCCGTTCTCAGCTTAACTATCCCACTTCTATGCCTTTTTGAAAAAACACTTTGGGGAATGATGGAAGAGGATGTGGCACAGGATGAGGAGGAGGATGAAGAGGTAACATTTCCAAGGCTTTCAGGGCAGTCATTCGCAAGTGGCTCCGAGGGTGGGTTCCTGCACACACAAACGCCAGGGACACAATTGTCCAGTAGGGGCACAGCTCTGGAGGATGACGAGGATGAGGAGGAGGAGATGGAGGAGGATATGAAACCATGTTCACAGCAGGGTGGCACCCAGGCAGCTCATGGCCATCACTGGTGTGTGGCTGGGGGGATACGGAGGACACAGAGGATAAACCTCCCACAGAGGACAGCTTTTCGTTGCCTCTGGGCAGCCTGGCACACATGAGCGATTACATGCTGCAGTGTTTCCACAACGACCGCAGAGTTTCCCACATAGTAACTTGTGCTGATTACTGGGTGGCCACCCTGATGGATCCCTGTTACAAGGACAACGTACCATCCTTAATTCCCTCACTGGAGCGTGATCGGAAGATGCACGAGTACAAGCGCACACTGGTAGACGCGCTGTTGGTGGCGTTCCTACCTGACAGCGGGGGCACAGTGGAAGCACAAGGCCAAGGCAGGGGAGGAGGAGGAAGAGGTCGTCAATGCTGCCAGGGCACCGCCAGCACCTCAGAAGGCAGGGTTAGCATGGCCGAAATGTGGAAAAGCTTTGTCAGCACGCCACAATAAGCAGCAGCACCACCAGCTTATATGGAACGTCTTAGCAGGAGCCAGCATTTCACTAACATGGTGGAGCAGTATGTGTGAACACGCCTAGACGTACTGAATGACGGCTCTGCCCCCTTCAACTTCTGGGTCTCCTATTTGGGCACATGGCCTGAGCTTTCCCTTTACGCCTTGGAGGTGCTGGCCTGCCCTGCAGCCAGTGTATTATCTGAACGGGTATTTAGCATGGCTGGGGGCGTTATCACAGACAAGCGCAGCCGCCTGTCCAGAGCCAATGTGGAAAAGCTCACGTTCATTAAAACGAACCAGGCATGGATCCCACAGGACTTGTCCATACCTTGTGCAGAATAGTCATGTATACCGGCCTTACCCAGCCATTGCTGGATTTCATCTTTCTTACTCTTTTGGGGTGTACCCGAATTTAAAAAAATGTTTTATTAAAAACCAAAACCAGCGTTTGCTACCTCGTCCTCCTCTTCCACTGCTGCCGCCGCTTCCACCTACCCTGCCATATCCACCGTCATATCCTCCGCCACCTTAACCTCCTACTCCATATGGGCCTTGTCCTCCTCCTACATCATTCAAGATGATTATTTTTTATTGTTCTGTTTTTTATGTTCTTTTAAGTTATTTCCCTATCCACATTTGTTTGCAGAGCACTTGCCATGCTCTTAAGATGATTTTGCTGCTATTTGCAGCCCTCTAGGCCTTTCCATGTTTGTTTTAGAGGCATTTTAGTGCTCAAAAGTTCGGGTCTCCATTGACTTCAATGGGGTTCGGGATCGGGACAAAGTTCGGGTTAAGTCCGGGTCAAGAACCCAGACTTTTTTTTCAAGTTCGGTCGAACCCGCCGAACCCGAACATCCAGGTGTTCGCTCAGCTCTATATGTAATGCATACAGCAGACACATTGTAAATCTACTGATGATGTAAGGTTTTCAAAGTACTTAATAACACTGATTCACAGTGAGCAAAGCATAAAAAACAGCCATTTTCTATCCATTCAAGCCTATCTAGTGTAATGAATTCTGAGTGTCCTATATTTATCTCTCTCTCTGCTCAAAAGAACATTTATATGCTTGGAAGTTCAAATTTCCAAAATACAGGCGGTCCCCAGGTTACAAACAAGATAGGGACTGTAGGTTTGTTCTTAAAGCGGAGTTCGGGGCACAGATGTCATTTTTTGATGAACATACCCCCGGGACAGTCAGGGCTAGCACATTCCACAATGGCTAGCCTCTGATCTGTCCCGGTTCGCACTTACCTTTTAGAAGAAATACTTACTTAGAAAATTTCTTCCACAGCGTTTCCATCTCTCTTGTGGACAGCTGAAGCCGGCGCGGTCCTCTTCTGCGTCTTCTTCCGCGTCATCTTCTCCCAGAATGCGCCGCACCGGCCCCTCTCGTCACTTCCGGCGCGGCGCCCGGAAGTGACGAGCGGGGCCGGTGCGGCGCATTGATTCCTGGGAGCGATGACGTTTAGCTCCCAGGAATCATCGCAGCGCAGGAAGTGACGGGGTGAGCCGCGGCTCCGAGGGAGGAAGCAGTCAGAGGTGAGTATTTACTATCTTCAATAAAAAGGTGAGTAAACAAAAAAAATAAAAATAACTATCCAATTCCTTTTCAGGTCAGGTCTACCTAGCGGAGGGGCACAAAAAAAAAAAATAATTTTTGTGCCCGGAACTCCGCTTTAAGTCCAATTTGTTTGGAAGTCGGAACAGGTACATTTTATAAGTGTAGCTCCAGCCAAAATAATAATTTTTACGTTTTTTTGGATAGCATAAGAAAGGGTTAACACCCCTGTACCATTGATTTTGCTGTCTGTACCCCTGTTCAGAAGATTTCAACCCACTTTCTGTCTCTATGACAACTGGATTTTGAAAATTTGGGGTTGTTGTGGAAACAAGGACTGGTTATAAAGCTCCAATGGAGACACCTTTTTCCCATGATAACTCTTACAGGAGTGAATTTCCCTTCCTAGGTCTAAATTTCTTCTCACTTCCTGTTGTCTCCTTCCGTTTGTAAGAAGAAGTCATTTGTAAGTTGGATGTTTGTAACCCAGGGACCGCCTGTACAGGGCAATTTTTCACACCCAGTATAATTCTTATTAACATTATCATTGTTTTGTTTTTATTTCAGGGAATCTATGGCATTTGCATAGGTAAAAGGAGGAGGAATATGGTCCAGTTTTGAGCATTACATTGTAAATATAAGAGTTTTGGAGACAATTTAGGGATATAACACAAAGTTAAACAAATAGACAAAAACATCAGTTTCAAATAGAAGAAAGACAATGTTTCTTTACAAAAAAAGTAATTAGTCTCTGGAATGCTTTATCAAATGAAGTTTTGGAAAATAGAATATTTTTTTATAAACTAATAATATCCAGTAAAATTAAGTACAGTAGATCCCCAGGCATTGTGGTGTTGAGCTGGTCAAACTAAAGCCATCCACACAAGCCAAAGCCCATTGACACAGGCCTCTAGATGTTCTCTTTATGGCCCTCTCTCACTCTGAGTGATGGATTTCCCTGGACAGAAGAGAGCACATCAGTGTGTGTAGTGTTGTGTGGGTTTTGTAGTACAGACTTATGGATTTGGAAGCCATGTCTGAGTTGGCTCCTGAACAGTTGAGGATGAGATTTCATAACCTAGTTTGAACCTAGCCAGCTAGAGGAGGTTGGTATAAATTGAAACACTGATAAAGAGAGAGTGACATGGAGTTGAGAGATTAATAGTTGAGGCATCTCGTGGGGTCAAAATGCACCTGGGGATATGATCAAACTCTGCCATGGCATGGATGTTACTTGAAAAAGTTCACTCTCTCTGCTGCACTGTGCCCATTATTTAAACGTTATTTTAATGTTACAGATGCACAAAGCAATAAAAACATGATACAATTTCTGTGAAATCTAAAAACAATTTTATGGCTGGAATCCTACTTTAAGACAAACAGTTTCTAACATTAATAATACACACTTATTTGGGTTTCTTAACCAAATTAATGGTGCAGAATACATTATTTTCTACACTTATAAAGAAAGTGTATGTAGCACGACCCCCTTGGGGGCTGCTGGTTAGTGGGATATCCTCTGCACTCCCTTGACCCTGAGAAACGTCCAACCCACTAGGCACTATAGGTTCAGTCATTTTCTGTAGGAATCTACAAGAATACACTTGACACAGAAAATACCAGTTTAACTGTTTACTGGAATGAGAAGGGTAAATCAAATAATTGCATAAGAAATTACAAAATATTTAAATAATTGTTAATGTGGAGTCCCAATAATAGGGGAGGAGCTTGGAAGACTGACACCCAAAAAGTAAATGCTTGATTCACAAGTAGTACATGAAGCAAATTAAAGTGACTAAGATGATCATCAGCTATAACCGTTATAATTATGACATAAGTGTAATAACCACAAAATGTGCTCTGTCTCTCTAAACTCAGGCCGAGATTTATACTAGATCTGACTGATAAAGTTGTATCCTATATCAGGGAACCCCCCTTTAAGAAATATGAAAAGTGCAGTTTCTACTCTAGCAAGGCCTTGAAATTCTTTTCCTGCAGTTGGAGCTCTTTATCACTCTTCTATGTGATATTTGTAATCCAGGTATAGAAGTGTTTATGCAATGTTAACTGCTGTCAGTGTATTCAGGATGCAGAGTTATACTTGCGTTTGCAGGTGTCACCAGGCACTCTTGTGTAGCAGCAGTGTCTACATGTGACTGTCTCATCCACAGACGGAACCTCTCCTGCCGATGCTGTGTCACAGGGGATACTCAGCTCTCACTGTTCCGGACAGACAGTCTAGAGCCACCCACTCTCCTCTCAGCTTTCTGGATCTGTCACTCCACCCTGACCGCCGACATCCTCTCTGCTGAGGACTGGCTCCACTCGCTCTAGGCCTGCACTCCCAGGCCTCCGTCACTGACTATCTTCCGGCAGCAGCTCTCCCTCTTCGATCTCTCCAACACGAGTCCCAGAAGCAAGAGAGCATGCACTTGGCCCTGCCCCAAAGTATATACTCTCCCCCATGATCTTCCACGGGGCCCAATGCTCTCTGTGAGTATAGTTCCACCCCCTATCCATGTCACAATTAACACTCTCCTCCAGACTACATCCCCCACAATCCAATTTGTCCATTTCCAGAGGGAAGCCGATCCTTCTCGTAAATTCCTAAAGTGGCGCTCTGATAATGGCAGAACAGCAACTCGGATACATATATATATGTTCATCCCATATGTATATACACAGTAGTCCCAGCTTGGCTACATGTATTTATTTGATACGTTTATTAACATAAAGTAAGGGGAACTTTTTTCAATAGTTTGGGTATTTTTTATTTTATTTAGTAAAAAATAAATAGCTCAATGGTGAATGAATGCCACCAAAAGAAAGACCTATATGTTTAAAAAAAAACATTTGGGCACACTATTACATGGCTGAGTGGTTATAAGTCAAACTATCTTAACACTGAATACTGGAAAATATCTTGGAAAGGAAAGTGATGTAACATTCTGGTACTGAGGTTGGTAAAATATTTGAGCTGGCTTTTATTTGTAAACAGAAAAATACTGTTGCTAGAGTTAATTGCAAACAGTTAATTCATTTCTATTACTAATTAAGGGTAGTGTTTATTTCAGCAATATGTAAGTCAAACAGACATTTTGGCTGGCAGTTAGGGTGCTCATTATTGCCTGATTAAATTGTAAGATTCCTATTTACTTTTTCCAAGTTTCATCATCATGTAGAAAACAAACAGTACATAATCAAATGGTGAGTGTTAATTGAGTTGGGATAATTCACTGCATACTGTATATGCTTATGTAGAATATGCACTGTGATCCTAGAGTTGTGTACATTTTTTGTCTAACAGACAATTCATGCTGAAGGCTAAATTTCATAGATAAACATAAAAAATGATCCAATTAAATTTTATTATACAAGCCCAATGGATATGATCAAGATGCATACATGCATGCAATAAATTTCATTTTTCCTCCCTTGATACGAGTATGATTGAACATGCTGTCTAAGTAATTATTCAGAGAAACTAACTGCTTATTGGTAAAATCTGCCAACATCTGTGCAACGTTATCTTCAATCATTTCAGCTGTTTGGAAATGGTTTTGAAAAGGGTAAAAGTGAATAGGCCAGTCATGACAGAACATATAATTTTTAGATTTTGGAGCATGCTACTTTAAAGTAAACCTGTCACCAACCTAGGAATTTCAAGATAAGCAGAACAAAGTACACGAGGATAAGCACTGTAATACTTTTATTTAAATGGTACTACAACATACACGCGTCAAAGGAAAAGATTCAGTACCAAAAATATATACACTGTTGCTGGCCATTGCTACTCCAAAACCTTTCCCTGATCTCCAGCCCTGCCCACCAATGACCTGCAGTAGAACATTACACATGTTAACCGAGCTTGTAATGTTAAAATTAATAATACATCACAGGAAGCACCCTCATGGTTAACAGAAGACAGACTCAGTACTAAACTTGAAAAACTAAAAATAAATAAGTCACAGTGACTAGATGGATTACACCTGAGGATCCTTAAAGAACACAGCCAGGTGATAGCCAGACCATTGTTCCTAATTTTTAATCCATAGTCTACTGATGGGAATGGAGCCAGCTGATTGGAAAAAAGCCAACGTGGTACCAATATTTAAAAAAGGGCCGAGATATATCCCAGGGAACTATAGGCCGGTTAGCCTAACATCAGTAGTCTGCAAGATATTGGAGATGATAAGCGATTGTATACAAGACCTTAGTAATGAAAAAGGTATTATTAGTAGTAATCAGCATGGATTCATGAAGAATCGTTCTTGCCAGACCAATCTATTAACCTTCTATGAAGAAGTAAGCTGCCATCTAGATAAAGGAAGGCCTGTGGATGTGGTGTATCTGGACTTTGCAAAGGCATTTAAAACAGTTCCCCACAAGCGCTTACTGTACAAACTAAGGTACGTAGGTATGGACCAAAGAGTGAGTACCTCGGTTGAAAGCGGGCTCCAGGGGCGAGTCCAGAGGGTGGTAATAAATGGGGAGTACTCGGATTGGTCGGTGTGGAAAGTGGGATCCCCCAAGGATCTGTCCTGGGACCAATCCTGTTTAATTTATTCATAAACAACCTAGTGGATGGGATAACCAGCACAATCTCAGTATTTGAGGACGATACTAAGCTAAACAGGCCAATATCTTCTGTACAGGACATGGTAACTTTACAAGCAGACCTGAGCAAAATAATAGGATGGGCAGCAACATGGCAGATGAGGTTTAATGTTGAAAAATGTAAGGTAAAAAGTTACTCATTGGGTGAATCAAAGATAGAAAAGGACCTGGGGCTCCTAGTAGAAAACAGGCTTAGCAATGGCATGCAATGCCAAGCTGCTGCAAGCAAAGCCAACAAATTACTGGCATGTATAAAAAAGGGGATTCACTCCAGAGATAAAGCGATTATTCTCCCACTCTACAAGACTCTGGTCTGGCCACATCTTGAATATGCCATCCAGTTCTGGGCACCGGTCCTCAGAAAGGATGTGCTGGAACTGGAGAGAGTACAGAGAAGGGCAACAAAGATAATTAGGGGAATGGAGGACATCAGCTATGAGGAAAGACTACAAGCATTGAACTTATTCTCTCTAGACAAGAGACACTTGAGAGGGGATATGATATCAATGTACAAATACCGTACTGGTGACCTTAGCATAGGGAACAAAATTTTCAGAGAAAGGGAATTCAATAGGACATGGGACCACTCACTAAAACTAGAAGAAAAGCGGTTTAATCTTAAACTGTGTAAGGGGTTCTTTACTGTCAGAGCGGTAAGGATGTGGAATTCTCTTCCACGAGCAGTGGTATCAGGAGGGAGCATCGATAGTGTCAAAAAACTTTTAGATGGGCACCTTAAAGACCGCAACATTCAGGGGTATACAATGTACGGTTAACAGCAAACACACACACACACATCATAGGTTGAACTGGATGGACTGGTGTCTTTTTTCAACCTCACTATGTAACTATGTTCAGAGAGAATTATAACAGTCTGTGCATAGGTTGCTACTACACAACTATGGATACTTATATCATGTAGCACCCTCCTAGGTAGGCTGCTAGATAGACTAGATACATTTAGTTTTTTTGGCTCCTCCGTAATCAGAGGAGCAGTTTGTGATTGCTTTATGTTGCTCTAGGCATCACTGGCTGCAAGTTTGACTGCTTCCCATTGCCTTCTGGAGGATTATAGAATGCATAGGGTTGGAAGAGGCAAGAATATAGTCTGAATATTTAGGTTGTCTCAGCCAATCCCTTGGGTAGGATGTACAGTAGTTGGTTGGTGAGTGCATAAATAGCATGGGGCTGGAGGATGCCTTGTTCTTGTCCAGGAGGATATATTCCCAACCTGAAGGTCTGCTGCCCTTGTGGGCAGTCCAGCTATGCATCTACATTTACACATGGAGGTCAAAGCTACACCTAAGCTGTGGGGCCTGTTCAAGTGTTCATCAAGGCCCCAGCTGTGTTAGAGCTGGAGACACTGTTCAACCAGATTTTGCTGGAACATATTTTTCACTGATAATCTGGTCTGGAGAGTTCATTGGAGAAATGTGTGGCTGATATTGGAAGGAGACTTTCAAGTACCCAGAGATATTTGTACTCTTTGCATTATTGCCTGATCTTGCTCAGATTCAGACATTTTCTATGGTGTTCCAGTGGGGCTCAGTCCCTTAGTTGCTGCAAGCAGTGTTCTGAGAAGTTGTAATAAAGAGAGAAATGTCTTTATGTTACTACATTGTGTTACTGGGGTATCCTACAGCTTCCCCAAACCCTATCCAAGTTCAACTAACCATAAAGCATAAAAAAGAATACTCCCCAGACTGTTCATTGATCCAGAAGTGTGGTTGAAGCTTTGTGCCTGGCTGCTGATATACTAGTTTGGGAAAGGAATGTTGGGACTATTCAACTGACCCTTTTGGGGGTAAGCTCTACAATTCTAACAAGGAACCATTTGTCATGTGGCTGCCAAAATCTTGAGAGGGTTTGACTAAATGCCTGAGATTCTCACATAATCTCATGCAAATGCTGGAGAAGAGACCATATGGCACTCTGTTATTCAGAACTATTGCACCAACATCCCAGCACTGCCTAAATGAAGGTACATGTGTAGGACCACAAGGTCCTGTAAATTTTTACTATCTAGACTGCAGTTTGGTTTTTTAGAGAAAAAATAGATATGCGTACAAAAGTGAGTACCAGAAACAAAAGAACAGGAACAAAAAAGTAGTACTGTCTATTGCAACTACTATGGATACGTTTTAAGCCTCGTACACACGATCAAATTATCGAACAATCTGTCGTCTGTTTTTTGTTGCATGCTAGTCTCATGTCGAAAATAAGGAGGTTTCTTTCATACGAAAATTCCCATACGACAGAATTCAACTTCAGAAGTGATGTCATGTGTTGAATTGTTTTGTATGTGTTCTTTTTCGTTCCTGAGCATGCCTAGTCTGGCTCTTATTATTTTTTCGTACGAAAACTGTACTAAATAAAGAAAAATCGGACATTGTGTTGACGTACGATAAAAATGTTATAGCCTGCACATCCAGATTTGAATTTGTAATCGACTGTCAA
Source organism: Pelophylax lessonae (assembly GCF_965119305.1). Classification (NCBI taxonomy): domain Eukaryota; kingdom Metazoa; phylum Chordata; class Amphibia; order Anura; family Ranidae; genus Pelophylax; species Pelophylax lessonae. Next base: position 525,574,155 of record NC_138770.1, read on the forward strand.
AAGCACTATACTAACAATCTGAAAATCGGCAGATCGTTCGTCGGACGAAATTTTCCTTCCGATCTTCATATCGTCTGTTACGGACCTTTAGTCTCATTACTCTACATTGTTTCATGGTAAATCTTGAACATTTGTCCAAGGGTTTTGCAGGTTCAGCATACGGAAATCAGAAACAATCTTAGTTTATAGTTCACCCCTCACAAGAGCTAATCATTTATGGCCAGCACATGATGGGTCTCCAAGACAACATCCAACATCGGGGGTCTATTAGACCCTTTCATCAGGCAAGTGAGGTGCTGCATAGCCAACAAAAGTTGCTCCTTTACTGTTATGATGTCATCACTAAATGTTTAGATGTTATCTTGAAAATCTGTGGTATACAGGTGATATATGCTTTTATGCTTTGAATTATGATGTTATCAGTCTTCAGTCTTCAGTTGCTACACCACCCATTTTCAAGAACGTGTGCAATGGAGAAATTATATGTGACCGGGATTACAGCAGCCATGTTGTCACTGTATGTTGTGACTTTTAGGGAGAGCTGACAACTCTGCGTAGGAAGAGATTTTTTTTAATTACCAACACTCCTACCCCTTCCCCTTAGACTTCTAAAGGGCGCCATGCAAAGATTGTAGGCAAGAATAATTAAATTGTTTACTAATTGAACCCAGGCAGATTTCTATAACTTACTATTCCTTAGATTTGGTGGTTTTATTATTATTATTATTTTTTTAACCTTTATTTTCACCTTGTGATCCAGCCAGTAACACACTTCTTATCCTAGGTTAACAATGCTCATTCTTTGTACTGTATCTATGGGGAAGCAGCAATGTTATCATTGGACAGAAAGTGTATATGGATGACAGAACCCTTCCCCCTCTCCACAGCTTCATTGAAATATACCATACATAACTTTGTATTGAAAGAATTGTCATATATTGTATGTGCTGAAGTCCCTTTAAACATGAAAGCACAGACATATAAGGCAGGCACACACACATACACAATATTACCAAAAGTATTGGGATACCTGCCTTTACACGCACATGAACTTTAATGGCATCCCAGTCTTAGTTCTTAGGGTTCAATATTCAGTTGGCCCACCCTTTGCAGCTATAAAAGCTTCAACTATTCTGGGAAGGCTGTTCACAAGGTTTAGGAGTGTGTCTATGGGAATGTTTGACCATTCTTCCAGAAGTAAATTTGTGAGGTCAGGTACTGATATGGACGAGAAGGTCTAGCTCACAGTCTCCGCTTTAATTCATTCCAAAGGTGTTCTATCGGGTTGAGTTCAGGACTCTGTGCAGGCCAGTCAAGTTCCTTCACCCCAAATTTGCTCATCCAGGTCTTTATGGACCTTACTTTGTGCACTGGTCCAAATCATTTGTGAGGAGGGGGGATTATGGTGTGGGGTTGTCCTTCAGGGGTTGGGCCTGGCCCCTTAATGCCAAAGAAGGCAACTCATAAGGCATCAGCATACCAAGACATTTTGGACAATTTCATGCTTCAAACTTTGTGGGAACAGTTTTAGGATGGCCCCTTCCTGTTCCAACATGACTGCGCACCAGTGCACAAACAAGGTCCATAAAGACGCAGATGAGCAAGTATGAGGTGGAAAAACCTGACTGGCCTGCACATAGTCCTGACTTCAACCCAATAGAACACCTTTGGGATGAATTAGAGTGGAGACTGCGAGCCAGGCCTTCTCGTTCATATCAGTGCCTGACCCTACAAATGCACTTCTGGAAGAATGGTCAAACATTCTCATAGACACACACCTTGTGAACAGCATTTCCAGAATAGTTGAGGCTGTTATAGCTACAAAGGATGGGCCAACTCAATATTGAACTCTACAGCCTAAGACTGGAATTCCATTAAAGTTCATGTGAGTGTTAAGGCAGTCATCCCAATACTTTTGGTAAAGCATACACCAGATGGTGTTCTCTATATGGTAAGGTTTTGTAATCATATATGTTCAATACCTTTATTTTAGTACATTATAAAACATCTCAGACGGTGAGAAGAATGCTGAAGAAAACATGTGAGGAAAGGGGAGGTAATATGGCGCTGTCAGGCTAATAAATAGGAAAAAATAAATAAATATGTCTTAAAGTGCACTGGTGATAGGTGAATAAGAACCAGAATATATAAAGCTTCATAAAGTGAATCCTTAAAGAGTGTAAATAAGTTTGAATAAATTGGTTATAAAATGTGTATCTATATAATGATAAATAAATAAAAAAAGTTTAAGATATAGGTGATACAAAATCAATGTGTAATCTTAAAAATATATATATAACTATATAAAAAATTTTTTAAAGTGATGTTGTAAAAATCTTCCACATATACTTAAAGTGCTAATTAATCAATCAGATATATATTGTGCTAATGGGCCAAACGGTAAATAACTTTGTATAAATCTGTGCACATAAAAAATCATAAATAGTGTCCAACAAATAAGATAGCATAAATAAATAAATAAATATAAAACGAATATATAGGAAAATTGTCCATATAAATAGCCAAATATAGCAAATATAATCGAGTCCCAAAAAAAGGGGTGATGAAGTAGGGATTTGACAGGATAAATGGATTACAGGACTTCCAGAATGATGGGGGTGCTCAATACAGGAATCAGTGCTCCCCTCCTATTATTCCCGCACTCACCAGATGGTGGTACCCCCACAGGGGTAATAAGCGTTTGGGGTGACTCTTGGAGGTCCCTCCGAAGGTTGGCTAGTAATCCACTTAAACCCGACTTCGTATCCTATTCCAGGGAAATTTGATGGAAAATCCCTCCTCTTAGAGTACTCCAAAAAGGTTTGAGAGATCCGGATGAGGAAAGAAAGAAGGGCTCCTTGGTTGCAAAAACTTTATGGGTTGCTGGTTCAAACGAGCACCGCCTCTTCGGTTGAGAACCACCTTCACTCAGTTCAGGTGGTTCTCAACCGAAGAGGCGGTGCTCGTTTGAACCAGCAACCCATAAAGTTTTTGCAACCAAGGAGCCCTTCTTTCTTTCCTCATCCGGATCTCTCAAACCTTTTTGGAGTACTCTAAGAGGAGGGATTTTCCATCAAATTTCCCTGGAATAGGATACGAAGTCGGGTTTAAGTGGATTACTAGCCAACCTTCGGAGGGACCTCCAAGAGTCACCCCAAACGCTTATTACCCCTGTGGGGGTACCACCATCTGGTGAGTGCGGGAATAATAGGAGGGGAGCACTGATTCCTGTATTGAGCACCCCCATCATTCTGGAAGTCCTGTAATCCATTTATCCTGTCAAATCCCTACTTCATCACCCCTTTTTTTGGGACTCGATTATATTTGCTATATTTGGCTATTTATATGGACAATTTTCCTATATATTCGTTTTATATTTATTTATTTATTTATGCTATCTTATTTGTTGGACACTATTTATGATTTTTTATGTGCACAGATTTATACAAAGTTATTTACCGTTTGGCCCATTAGCACAATATATATCTGATTGATTAATTAGCACTTTAAGTATATGTGGAAGATTTTTACAACATCACTTTAAAAAATTTTTTATATAGTTATATATATATTTTTAAGATTACACATTGATTTTGTATCACCTATATCTTAAACTTTTTTTATTTATTTATCATTATATAGATACACATTTTATAACCAATTTATTCAAACTTATTTACACTCTTTAAGGATTCACTTTATGAAGCTTTATATATTCTGGTTCTTATTCACCTATCACCAGTGCACTTTAAGACATATTTATTTATTTTTTCCTATTTATTAGCCTGACAGCGCCATATTACCTCCCCTTTCCTCACATTTACCAAATATAGTTATCTATATTTTTGAGGTAGGCTGCAGTCAGTTATTTATTTAATTTTCTCCAAAAGCGCGGAAACTTTCCCCCTACATGCTGAAGAAAACACTAATGAGACAGAAGAAGTGGAGGGAGGTGAGAAAGGCAATATGCAAGAGGAAGAAGGCCAATCCCAGTCTGTGGAGGAGTCAGCACATCCTGGCCTTTCGCAAAGATCTGTACATGTAAGTATACTATTTAATTATCAGCATAATCAGATGTACGCCAAGGCATCACTGCAGTGTTCAATTGACTTATAAAGTATATTAAAGAGCCTTACTATCCTCTACAAGTTAGTCGTGACAGGCCAACCACATTAAAATACTCTCTTAGGAGAAAGGCTGAAAATATTGAGATGGAAAAAGCCATGAAGTCCTTCTAGAAGACAGGAGAGAAAGGATTTGTTCTGTAAACCAATAATGCCAATGCGTCCCTCTTGAGGACAATTCATCATGCTCTAGAAAAAGCCCAAGTAGAGAGACAGGTAGAGGTCCAACTGGATATATTTATTTATGTAGGGCAGGGGTGGGGGACCTTTTTTCTGCCGAGGGCCATTTGGGTATTTATAAAATCATTCGGGGGCCGTACAAAATTATCAACTTAAAAATGTGCCTGTTATATTTGGTCAAAAATGCAATTAACTCACCCCTAATGTGATGGCTGCAACTGCTTCTCTTTGGTGAGGTGTGTGATGTTAGCTGGTATTGATGATGTTGCTACTCGCAACTGGTTTTCCAGGTTTGCGTCGGTCAGTCTAAAGCGCAGTCGACTTTGTGGTGGTAAGTTTTGAAAAGAACTGCTGGCCGGTAATGCTGATGGGTATAGCTGGCTGGTACAGCTGGCTGGTACTGCTGTGGGTACTGCTGGCTCAGGCTGGTACTGCTGGCTTGTACTGTGCTGAGGGTACTGCTGGCTAGTACTGCTGGCTGGTACTGCTGGCTCAGGCTGGTACTGCTGGCTGTTACTGCTGTGGGTACTGCTGGCTGGTATTGCTGTGGGTACTGTTGGCTGATACTGTTGTGGGTACTGCTGACTCTGGCTGGTACTGCTGTGGGTACTGCTGGTTCTGCTGCGGGTACTGCTGGCTCTGGCTGGTACTGCTGTGGGTACTGCTGGCTCTGGCTGGTACTGCTGTGAGTACTGCTGGCTCTGGCTGGTACTGCTGTGAGTACTGCTGGCTCTGGCTGGTACTGTTGGCTCTGGCTGGTACTGCTGTGTGTGCTGCTGGTGGGAAATGCTGGCTAGCAGCGGCACCACGCTGGAGGAAGAGGCGATGTTTCCTGTATTGGTCACAGGCTGAGTACATTTGATATCGATCCACCTGTGACTCACTCTACTGCCAGAACGGAGCCAAAACTATACAGGAAGCATTGGCTCCGTTCTGACAGATAAGCTGAGAGACACAGACTCAGATGCACGGGGGGCCGGACCAAATGACTTTAAGGGCCGCATACGGCCCCCGGGACGTAGGTTCCCCACCCCTGATGTAGGGGATGTGTAAAAGCTGCCATGTTAGGAAGTCCATTGCTTAATATTACCCAATATGATCCCCCTCAGAGGCCATATCATCAATTTCAGTATGAGCCACCATCTATGCCAAGCCAACCATATCACCCACACTATCCACTCACCCCTTTCCATTCATACCGCTCTATGCATCATACCCAGCATCCTCCTTGTTATGGTAGGTCCTCGCCAGCTCAGTTCTCACAAGGATCATATACTAAAAGTTCAAACTCCACCTAACAATTATCAGATTCTTTACAAACACAGTCAGTCTAGCTATGGGACTTCTCCCAAACCTTCAACCTAATTTTTCCCATCTCTTACCCATTTCTACCAGGATTTTTAACTAATAGAGTTGAGCGAACACCTGGATGTTCGGGTTCGATGGGTTCGGCTGAACTTCACAAAAAAGTTTGAGTTTGGGACCCGAACTTAACCCGAACTTGACCCCGAACCCGAACCCCATTGAAGTCAATGGAGACCCGAACTTTTGAGCACTAAAATGACTCTAAAAAAGTAATGGAAAGGGCTAGAGGGCTGCAAATGGCAGCAAAATGTTGTTAAGAGCATGGCAAGTGTCCATATGGAGTAGGAGGTTGAGGTGGCGGTGGATGTGGTGCTGTAGGTGGAAGCGGTGGTGGAGAAGGACGAGGTAGACAACACTGGTTTTTGTTTTTATTATTTTTTTTCTTTAAATGAAAGGAAATGGGGCATCATTTTATGCCCCCTTTTTCTCATGGGATGGGGACAGGGATTATAACTTGGTGTAGGCTAGTTATTAGCAGTCACAGGGTGAGGTAAAATTGTTGCTGGGGAAAGTTTAGATGACCTTTATGACCTGTGGTTATTCAGCCACTGTTCCCGCTCAAATGTGTCCCTGTATCTGGGGAGATTGGGCCGGTTCCCCCTCTTCTTGCTCAAATTCCTTTGTATTTGGGGAGATTAGTTGAGTTTTCCCCTCTTCTCGCTCAAAAATCCCACCTAAACCCCTGGTTTAGGGCTATTTAAGAGGGACCTCGCAGCTAAGGGCTCAGCCACCTCACTGGAATGGAGCTGTGGTGTTCCCCTCCCTCCCCCGTTTTGTCGCGGCCAGTATTATTATTTGTAGGGTCACCTTTGTGTTATGCAAAGGGGGACAATGTATGTATATATATATATATATATATATATATATATATATATATATATATATATATATACATACGATTTGTTCTGTGTATTAATGTTGTTCTGGATAATTTTAGTTGAATTTGTTTATTCTTACAACCTGGGTCATAGTGACCGGATTGTTTTCAGTGTTTTATAATATTGTTGAAAGTCTTTTATCATGTTTGTTTAAATAAACAAATAATAAACGGCCGCGGCCTTAAAATTTTTCCAACGAGATGTGTGGTATCTCATTATTGTAAATTTATTATCTGTTATTTATTAATAATCTAGGGAGTCCTGTCTTCTATCCCATTAGGGTACTCCCCAAATGAGTGAGAAAGATCAAAAATACAACAATGGCTGGGTAAGGCCGGTATACATGTCTTTTCTGCACAAGGTACAGACAAGCCCTGTGGGATCCATGCCTGGTTCATTTTAATGAACGTGAGCTTGTCCACATTGGCTCTGGACAGGCGACTGCACTTGTCTGTGATAATGCCCCCTGCGGTGCTAAATACACGTTCAGATAATACAGTGGCTGCAGGGCAGGCCAGCACCTCCAAGGCCTAAAGGGAAAGCTTAGGCCATGTGCCCAACTTGGAGACCCAGAAGTTGAAGGGGGCAGACCCATCATTCAATATGTCTATGAGTGTGCTCACATACTGCTCCATCATGTTGGTGAAATGCTGGCTCCTGCTAAGACATTCCATATCAGCTGGTGGTGCTGGTTGTTGTGGCGTGTTAACAAAGCTTTTCCACATTTCGGCCCTGCTAACCCTGCCTTCTGAGGTGCTGGCGGTGCCCCAGCTGCATTGGCTATCTATTCCTCTTCCTCTGCCTTCGCCTTGTGCTTCCACTTTGCCCCTGTCAGGTGGGAATGCCACCAGCAATGCGTCTACCAGTGTGCGCTTGTACTCATGCATCTTATGATCACGCTCCAGTGAGGGAATTAAGGACGGTATGTTGTCCTTGTAACGGGGATCCAGCAGCGTGGCCACCCAGTAATCAGCACAAGTTATAATGTGGGAAACTCGGCGGTCGTTGTAGAGACACTGCAGCATGTTATCGCTCATGTGTGCCAGGCTGCCCAGAGGCAACGAAAAGCTGTCCTTTGTGGGAGGTCTATCGTCTGTGTCCTCTGTATCCCCCCAGCCACGCACAAGTGATGGCCGTGAGCTGGTCTGGGTGCCACCCTGCTGTGAACATGGTTCCTCCTCCTCCTCATCCTCCACCTCATCATCCTCCAGAACTGTGGCCCTTGCTGGACAATTGTGTACCTGGCGTTTGTGGGTGCAGGAACCCACCCTCGGAGGCACTTGTGAATGACTGCCCTGAAAGCCTTGGAAATGATCCCTCTTCCTCCTCCTCCTCCTCCTGTGCCACATCCTCTTCCATCAACGCTCATTTTCAAGGAAGCATAGAAGTTGGATAGTAATGCTGAAAATGGCGTCATTGGCACTGGCCATGTTAATGGAGTACTCAAAACAGTGCAACAAGGCACACAGGTCTCGCATGGAGGCCCAGTTATTGGTGGTGAAGTGGTGCTGTTCCGTAGAGCGACTCACACATGTGTGCTGCAGCTGTAACTCCACTATCGCCTGCTGCTGCTCGCACAGTCTGGCCAGCATGTGCAAGGTGGAGTTCCCTGACTGTGCTTACTGGTCCATGTATCTGTAGTTAGGTGGACCTTGCCACAGATGGCGTTGCGCAGTGCACACCTGATTTTGTCCCCCACTTGGTTGTGCAGGGAAGGGATGGCTCGTCTGGAAAAGTAGTGGCGGCTGGGCATGACGTCCTGTGGGACAGCCACTGCCATAAGGCTTTAAAAACTCTGCGTCTCCACCAGATGGAATGACAGCATTTCAAAGGCCAGGAATTTTGTAATGCTGACATTCAGGGCCAGGGATCGCGAGCAGGTAGGGGGGTACTTCCTCTTCCGCTCCAGTTTTTGGGAGATAGAATGCTGAACGCTTCCATGGGACATTGTGGAGATGGTTGGTGACCCAGGTGGTGGTGTTGCTGGCAGATCCTCTGTTTGCAGGGTGGCAGGGGCCACTGTCACTACAGAGGTGGATGGAGAGGCCGAGACTGCAGCAGAAGAGGAAGCAGGAGGAGCCAGAGACCTTTCTTGGTTTTTGAGGTGTCTACTCCACTGCAGCTCGTGCTTTGCACTTAGATGTCTGGTCATGCAGGTTGTGCTCAGGTTAAGAACATTAATGCGTCACTTATGGCTCTGATTGCACAGCGTGCAAACCACTCATGTCTTGCCATCAGCACATTGTCTGAAGAACTGCCACGCTGGGGAACTCCATGGAGCTCGCTTTTCTGTGCTCGGTCCCTTGCTGCATTGGGCAGTAGCAGGCATACTGTCTAGGGGATGGCCACTCTGCTTTTGCACCCTGCTCCCTCTTCTGCTGTGCTGGTGGCTCTGTGCGACCACCGCCTCTTCCTCCAAACTATACAGGTCAACTGCATGACGTTGATTCCATGTGGGGTCGAGGACCTTATCGTCCTCCATATCATCTTCCATCGTCCTCCATATCATCTTTCACCCCTGCCCTCCTTATCGGTCTGCACAATTCCGAAAGCAATTGGCACCTGTGTTTCGTCATAATCCGAGACGTGCTGCGATGGTCCTCCCATGTACTCATCTTGAAACATAAGTGGTTGGGCATCGGTGCACTCAATCTCTTCCACTTCTGGGGCAGGGCTAGGTGGATGGCACTGGGAAACCCTGCTAACAGTCATCAAAAAGCAGAAGAGACTGCTGCATGACTTGGGGCTCAGACTGCTTGGCTGATTTGCAAGGGGGTGAGGTGAAAGACTGATGGACATCGGCTGCAGGCACCAACTCAGATTTTTCAGCAGGAGACTGGGTGGGAGACAATCTGATGGAACTGGAGGCACTGTCAGCAACCCAATCTACTATTGCCTGTACTTGTTCTGGCCTCAACATTCGTAGAGCCGCATTAGGCCCGACCAAATACTGCTGCAGGTTCTGTCACCTACTCACACCTGAGGAAGGTGTTTCACTTGTGCGTGTAGGTCGCACAGATCGACCACGTCCTCTCCTTGCAACAGGAGCTCCACCAGCAGCACCATGACTGGGGCCACGTCCCTTATTTGACGTTCTCCTCATATTTCTCAAATTTAGGATCTTGCCCTAAATGGGTGTTTTTTGAATAGCAGAATAGAACAACAGTATGTAAAGGGTGTATCTCACATGTAGAGATACAGACTAGGCCACAATTTAAGATTTTTCCCCCTAATGGGTGTTTTTTAAATAGCAAAATAGAACAACAGTATCTAAAGGGTGTATCTCACAGTAACATATGCAGCAAACGTTGCAATTTTTTTTTGCCCTAAATGGGTGTTTTTTGAATAGCAGACTAGAACAAAAGGATGTAAAGGATGCATCTCACAATGACAGATGCAGCAAAGGCTGCAATATTAAGTATTTTGCCCAAAAAGGGTGTTTTTTTAAAAGACAGAAATACGATAGCTGTATTTGTACCTTAAATTGCCCACTGACTAATGCGGCATAGGCCCCAGATGGAGGGCATTGCCAAAAATGGGTGTTTTTTCAAAGCCTGAAAATTATTGAAGTATTTCAAGCTGGTTTAAATCACAGATGCAGCAAGCAAGGGCTGTAAATGTGTGTATTTTGCCCAAAAAGGGTGTTTTTTTTACTAACACAATATGACAGCAGTATATAACGCTTGAATTCATACAGATGCAGCAAGGGCTATAAAATTGTGGATTTTAGCCCAAAAAAGGTGTTTTTAAAAACCCAGAAAATTATAGTTATATTTATAGCTTCAAAAACGGAAATAGGGAAAAAAGGGGGGAGGAAGGGGGCAATGGACAATGAGGGAAGAAAAGGAAATTGGGACTTTAATTGAGACCTGTGCAATGGAGTCTCCATCCCTAATGTATACATAAAAAATAAAGGAACATCTAGTGTTCAAAGCTAAAAGCGTGGGACTTTATATGAGGTGTGGCCAGTGCATACATGATGATATATTGGTAATATATATACAGCTGCTGGTAAGCAAAAAGGAGCATATAATAAATCATCACGTGTTTATTGAAGTATCCCATTGCACTTAAACATTTGTACGTTTCATATTGTAAAATAAAACGGGGAATGTACATAATATACACAAGGATAACATGATACAATCATAATAAATGGTACATAGATTGACAAAAAATGCAGACAATTAAACAATATAAGACATAATTGGATGCTTGGCATAATTGGATGCTTGCTTGTACAATAGCTATCAGTTGAAAAGGCCTCTAAAGCTCTACGCGTTTCGTGAAGCATAGTTCACTTCCTCAGGAGCAGGCAATTTCGATCTCTAGAAAATATAACATGTTTGGTATAGCATCCAAAAAGGGGTCAGGGGTAGAAAAATATGTGGAATAGGACTTACAATAGGGTAAAACACTGTCAGAAAGGGCTGGAGGCCATCTGAAAATACGTCCATAAAGGGAACTGAGGGAGCAAGAATTCCGCATACAACCTAGGCGTTGGGTCCACATATGATAGGTGAATTTGCATTGAGGGTCATAAGGGCTGTATTGATATGTAAATAAAGAAGTAATTAATAATGGGGTAATCCAAGTATTAATATAAAGTACAATATTTAAGCCCAAAGCCAGAGGTAATCTGGCATAAGATGGGCTATATGGAAAAATTGGTTCAAGGACATAATGAGTAATGGGGTAGACTGTCATAATAATGAAAAGTGATATAAAGTGGAGTATAGTACTGACCCAAGACCAACGATAGTAGAGAGTAGAGTAAACCCAACACTCGCGGTGTGAGAAAGAGAGAAAGCCAAAGCCAATGTGTATGACAATGTATGAAAGTATTAAGTGAAAAAAGAGGGGGATAGAAAGTGCCCCATCCAAATTGAATATGTGAGGTGACCAAAAGGTGTGCTGAAGAATCCAGCGAAAGACAAGTTTGATAAAAAGAAGAATGCCAACATAGAGTGAAATGAATATGGGGGGTGTCCCAGAAAAAGAAATAAGGGCAAATTGAGCCTACACAAAAGAAGTGACCATGTGCTAAGGAGTAATAGAGGTGGATAGAGATGGGTGATTGCAGACCTGCACCGAGGAGGAGGTAGAAATTGCTCCCAGCGTCACTGGCTGTTCGAAATGCGGGACATCACCAGGCAGACAAGGGCTGCTGATGATGGCGTCCCTATATGAACGCTGATGGAAATCACGTGCAAGGACGTCGACGCCGTAATGACGTCACGTTCTGTACGGAAAGTAGTGGCGCCGATGCGCTGCGGCCGCAACCACACCCCCTTCCCGGCCATTGGGTCGGGGCGCGGGGGAATAAAGAGGGGAGCGGAAACGGAAGGAGCGCATCGCAGTTCCCGATCTGTGATGGATCAGAGTGGACATCCCAGCCCCATAGCAATGCCATGGAGTAAACTGATATCGGTGGTAGCCGTAGGTGGGTTGAAAATCTCACCATAGCAATTGATGACAAAATAAAATGGGGAAGGTATAAAGGATTATAATTGGTACTGCTAGGTAAAAATAGAAAGTAAACATGTTGAAAAAACTGGTAACACACCTCCATCCCTGATGAATATTTCAAAAACGGAAATAGGGAAAAAAGGGGGGAGGATGGGGGCAATGGACAATGAGGGAAGAAAAGGTAATTGGGACTTTAATTGAGACCTGTGCAATGGAGTCTCCATCCCTAATGTATACATAAAAAATAAAGGAACATCTAGTGTTCAAAGCTAAAAGCGTGGGACTTTATATGAGGTGTGGCCAGTGCATACATGATGATATATTGGTAATATATATACAGCTGCTGGTAAGCAAAAAGGAGCATATAATAAATCATCACGTGTTTATTGTAGTATCCCATTGCACTTAAACATTTGTACGTTTCGTATTGTAAAATAAAACGGGGAATGTACATAATATACACAAGGATAACATGATACAATCATAATAAATGGTACATAGATTGACAAAAAATGCCAACAATTAAACAATATAAGACATAATTGGATGCTTGGCATAATTGGATGCTTGCTTGTACAATAGCTATCAGTTGAAAAGGCCTCTAAAGCTCTACGCGTTTCGTGAAGCATAGTTCACTTCCTCAGGAGCAGGCAATTTCGATCTCGAGAAAATATAACATGTTTGGTATAGCATCCAAAAAGGGGTCAGGGGTAGAAAAATATGTGGAATAGGACTTACAATAGGGTAAAACACTGTCAGAAAGGGCTGGAGGCCATCTGAAAATACGTCCATAAAGAGAACTGAGGGAGCAAGAATTCCGCATACAACCTAGGCGTTGGGTCCACATATGATAGGTGAATTTGCATTGAGGGTCATAAGGGCTGTATTGAGATGTAAATAAAGAAGTAATTAATAATGGGGTAATCCAAGTATTAATATAAAGTACAATATTTAAGCCCAAAGCCAGAGGTAATCTGGCATAAGATGGGCTATATGGAAAAATTGGTTCAAAGACATAATGAGTAATGGGGTAGACTGTCATAATAATGAAAGGTGATATAAAGTGGAGTATAGTACTGACCCAAGACCAACGATAGTAGAGAGTAGAGTAAACCCAACACTCGCGGTGTGAGAAAGAGAGAAAGCCAAAGCCAATGTGTATGACAATGTATGAAAGTATTAAGTGAAAAAAGAGGGGGGTAGAAAGTGCCCCATCCAAATTGAATATGTGAGGTGACCAAAAGGTGTGCTGAAGAATCTAGCAAAAGACAAGTTTGATAAAAAGAAGAATGCCAACATAGAGTGAAATGAATATGGGGGGTGTCCCAGAAAAAGAAATAAGGGCAAATTGAGCCTACACAAAAGAAGTGACCGTGTGCTAAGGAGTAATAGAGGTGGATAGAGATGGGTGATTGCAGACCTGCACCGAGGAGGAGGTAGAAATTGCTCCCAGCGTCACTGGCTGTTCGAAATGCGGGAAGTGAACTATGCTTCACGAAACGCGTAGAGCTTTAGAGGCCTCTTCAACTGATAGCTATTGTACAAGCAATCATCCATTTATGCCAAGCAGCCAATTATGTCTTATATTGTTTAATTGTCGGCATTTTTTGTCAACCTATGTACCATTTATTATGATTGTATCATGTTATCCTTGTGTATATTATGTACATTCCCCGTTTTATCTTACAATACGAAACGTACAAATGCTTAAGTGCTATGGTGTAACGCTCCTGCGTTTTATGTATAATGTGGATTTACAGCTGCAGAAATATTCCACTTCAGTAGTCATGTAGAGAAACGCTGAGACACCAATCCCAACTCCCAAGACTCATCATGTGTGGATAGTCTCAATTCAGCAAGTAAATACACACACTCAATAAGATGTTCCTAGAGTGACTTATATGTATAGTAATATAGTGATGATAGGCTTAAGAGACAGGTTGGGTAGAGATGGTAGATGACAGACACTTGAAAGGAATGTTCTTGAAAGTAAGATAGTAGCAGATGGGATGCAGATAGGTTTAGCAATCATGTATGGTAGCAGATGATAGAGTAGCAGGTGAACATACAGGATAGACCAACCCAGTGCAAGAGCAGATGGTATTAGGCTCAAGAGCTAGCAATCTTAGTTAATGCAGATGTAGTAATAGTCCTTAGTATGCAGAGCTAGATAGTGTAAGCTTTAGTATGAAGGTTATAGAGGTTTCCCCTGTGGGGTACTTATCACTAGTAGCAATGTAGTAGAGGAGAGGTTCGGCAAGAGCGGATGATCCGGTAGCGGGATACTTTGCAAGCATGAGAGCTTCAAGGCAGATTATGCGGCGTTGAACGAACATGTGAGTGAGACCGCCGGAGGTTGAAATAGCCGCTCCAGCGGCGCTCAGTGATGACAGCATCGGTCTTAAAGGTGTATGCGCACCTTACCAAAAGAGAATGGTGGGGCGCATACACTTAGGAAAAGTGGAATTAGGGTACCAAAGGTACCAGAACATTACAGTACCCCCCCCTTAAGGCCGGCTCCTGAAGGCCTCTGGAGCTGGTTTGTCTGGGTACTTCGCATGAAAGTTGCGGATTAATCTAGGGGCATGTATGTCAGAGGTGTTTAGCCAGGTGTCGTCTTGGGGCCCATAGTTCTTCCATCGAACTAAGTATTGAAGTTTTCTTCTGTGGATACGAGAATTCAGAATCTCTTTTATCTCATATTCTTCTCCAACTTCAACTTGTACAGGAGGAGGAAGTGGGATAGTAGGCCTGATTCCTTGGTCAGGAACATGGGGCTTCAGTAGTGACACATGGAAAATGGGATGTATTTTGAGGTCTATTGGCAATGTAAGCTGTACTGCAGCTTTTCCAATAAGTTTCTTGATTGGGAAAGGTCCCAAGAAGTGAGGTCCAAGCTTTTTGCTAGGGATTTTCAGTCTTAAATTTTTTGTTGAGAGCCAAACGAGGTCCACAATAGCATACTGAGGAGAAGGTCTTCTGCGAAGATCATAGTACTTCTTTTGTTGACTATGAGCGTGTGCAATGGTAGTATTAAGCAAACCCAGAGAGTCCTTTATTTGGGTAAGATAGTCTGAGGCTACTGGGTTATTTGAAGGAAGGATGCGTGGTGGAAGAATAGAGGGATGAAACCCATAGTTCAAGTAGAACGGACTCTGCTTGGTCGTACTGTGGGTTGCCTTGTTGTAGGCAAATTCTGCCAGATGGAGAAGATCCACCCAATCATCCTGTTGGTAAGAAGTGTAACAACGTAAATATTGCTCGATGCATTGGTTGACTCTTTCAGTCTGTCCGTTGGTCTGCGGATGGTAAGGAGAAGTGAGCTTCCGCTCAATTCGTAGTATGTGACATAGTTCTTGCCAGAACTTGGAAATAAATTGTGATCCACGGTCAGACAGAGTTTTTGGGATACCATGTAACTTAAAGACATGTTTCATCAGGAGTTCTGCCGTTTGTTTGGACGAAGGTAGTCTGCGAATAGCAATGAAATGTGCCATCTTTGTCAGATGGTCCACTGACACCAAGATGGTATTAAATCCTTTGGAAGGAGGTAGTTCTACTATAAAGTCCAAGGACACAACTTCCCATGGAGTTTGGGGTATTGGTAGACTGCATAGTAGACCGGATGGTCTCGTAGTGTCAATTTTGGACCTGGCACAGACATTGCATGAAGAGACGAATTTTTGTATAGATGTTTTCATGTCAGGCCACCAGAATTGTCTGGTAATCAGATTAAGAGTCTTTGTCATACCCATATGTCCTGCCATAGGCACATCATGCGATAATTCCAAGATCTTGGTGCGCATGGTAGGTGGTATGTAAAGTTTGTCGTTGTAGTAGAGGAAGCCTTCTGCATCGGTATTTAGTTGTGGTGGGGGTGAATCCAAACTTATACCATGCAAAACCTCTTCCTTCAAAGAACGGACAACTCCAATAATACGCTTGTGAGGTATTATAGGAACGGAAGGGATTTCGAAGTAGTTTTCTTCAGTTAGTCGTGATAGTGCATCCGCCTTTTTGTTCTTATCTGCAGGTGTGTAGGTCACTAGGAAGTTAAACCTTAGAAAGAATAGTGACCATCGTACCTGTCGGTGAGAGAGAGTTTTGTTAGTCTGAAGATATTGAAGATTTTTATGGTCCGTGTATATAAGTATTGGTAATCGGGTGCCTTAGAGTAGATGTCGCCAATTCTCCAGAGCCAATTGTATAGCAAGCAGTTCCTTTTCACCCACGGGGTAATTTACCTCTGGACTGCTTAAGGATTTAGAAAAGAAGGCGACTGGATGGAGTGGTGAAGTGTTAGTTGGTCGTTGGGAGAGTATTGCTCCTACTGCCATGTTTGACGCATCTACTTCCAGAATGTATTGGAGGGATGGGTCTGGATGGCGTAGTATGGGAGCAGAAGTAAACCTTGTCTTTAACAGGTGAAAAGCTTTATTTGCTTCATCTGACCATTTGAATGGTCTCTTAATGCTAGTGAGCTGTGTGAGGGGTCTCACAATGGCAGAGAAGTTCCTGATGAATTTCCTGTAGAAATTAGAAAATCCAAGGAATCGCTGTAGCGCCTTGCGGGTGGTTGGTGTGTGTGTAACCAGGGAAGTCCCAAAACAATGGGAAAGTGGGGTGAAGGTATTAGATTGAAGGTAGTGGTCTCCATATGAGACCCGTTAGTAGTGACTAGGAGTGCCTGTGTCTGATCAGTGATCGGACCAGAGGATAAAGGAACACCGTTAATAAGACTCACTGAGACAGGTTTAGGTTTAGAAATAATAGGGACTTTATTTAAAGCAGCAAAACGTATGTCAATATAATTTCCACAAGATCCTGTGTCAATCATGGCCTTAGTAGTAATCCTGTTCTGGTCCCACTGTAATGTTAAGCAAACAAAAAGGTAAGGGTTAGTAATTGAAGTTGTCAATCCCCCTAGGAGGACATGTGAACACTCACCCCTCTTTTTGTAGACTAGGGGACAGACGTTTATCTTGTGATCCGGGGATGCACAGTACAAGCAGAGATTACCAGATCGTCTTCTGGCTCTTTCCATAGTTGATAGAGGTGGGCGTATGGTTCCTACCTCCATAGGAGTGGGGTCATCGGCCGAAATCCGAGAAGAACTGGATAATGGCATTCCCATTTTTTCAGCCTTTCTTTCTCGTAGTCTTCTATCTATGGTGATACTGAGTTGTATCAATGCATCCAGGGTTTTTGGCAGATCCGCTCGGGCGAGCTCGTCTTTAACGGCCTCTGATAGGCCAAGCCTAAATTGAGTTTTCAGAGATGCATCATTCCATTCTGAATCAAGGGTCCATCTCTTGAATTCTGCGACAAAGTCTTCCACAGGTCTCCTACCTTGTTTCAAGGACCTTAATTGAAGATCGGCAGTACTCTGCCTATTGGGATCATCATATAGGCTAGTAAGTTCTGCTAGAAATAAGGTATAGGATTTGAGAAGCTGATCGTTTTTCTCAAAAAGAGAGTCTGCCCAGGCCAGAGGATCGCTGTTAGGTAAGAGATAATAGTACAAACCTTAATGTGATCAGTAAGGTAGGTACGGGGTTTTAGCAAGAAAAGTAACTCACATGCGTTTTTAAATTCGCGAAATTTTTTGCGATCGCCTGTAAATACCAAAGGAGGATTTATTTTGGGTTCAGGGGACTGAGCAGTGGTAAGTTGTGTCAGTCTGGTTACCTGCTGCGTCAGAGCCTGATTTTCTTCTCTTAATTCAGCAAGTGCGTGTATTAACGCAGTTACTTGCTGTTTTAATTGTGTCACCTGAGTGGTTATTTCTGCTGAATCCATTTGAGGTTCGTTCAATCTGTAACGCTCCTGCGTTTTATGTATAATGTGGATTTACAGCTGCAGAAATATTCCACTTCAGTAGTCATGTAGAGAAACGCTGAGACACCAATCCCAACTCCCAAGACTCATCATGTGTGGATAGTCTCAATTCAGCAAGTAAATACACACACTCAATAAGATGTTCCTAGAGTGACTTATATGTATAGTAATATAGTGATGATAGGCTGAAGAGACAGGTTGGGTAGAGATGGTAGATGACAGACACTTGAAAGGAATGTTCTTGAAAGTAAGATAGTAGCAGATGGGATGCAGATAGGTTTAGCAATCATGTATGGTAGCAGATGATAGAGTAGCAGGTGAACATACAGGATAGACCAACCCAGTGCAAGAGCAGATGGTATTAGGCTCAAGAGCTAGCAATCTTAGTTAATGCAGATGTAGTAATAGTCCTTAGTATGCAGAGCTAGATAGTGTAAGCTTTAGTATGAAGGTTATAGAGGTTTCCCCTGTGGGGTACTTATCACTAGTAGCAATGTAGTAGAGGAGAGGTTCGGCAAGAGCGGATGAACCGGTAGCGGGATACAGGGATCAGTAGCGTGGTTCCGATAGCGAGGTATGCTTGCAAGCATGAGAGCTTCAAGGCAGATTATGCGGCGTTGAACGAACATGTGAGTGAGACCTCCGGAGGTTGAAATAGCCGCTCCAGCGGCGCTCAGTGATGACAGCATCGGTCTTAAAGGTGTATGCGCACCTTACCAAAAGAGAATGGTGGGGCGCATACACTTAGGAAAAGTGGAATTAGGGTACCAAAGGTACCAGAACATTACAAATGGGATACTTCAATAAACACGTGATGATTTATTATATGCTCCTTTTTGCTTACCAGCAGCTGTATATATATTACCAATATATCATCATGTATGCACTGGCCACACCTCATATAAAGTCCCACGCTTTTAGCTTTGAACACTAGATGTTCCTTTATTTTTTATATATTTATAGCTTAAAATGCACACTGAATAATGCGGGAGAGGCCCCAGATGGAGGGTATTGCCAAAAAAGGGTGTCAAAAATGTCACAAAAGTACATATCCAGTGCTGGTGCACTGAGCTTGCATAAAATGCCCCCCGCAGCCCACCTAACTAACATACGGATAAAAGTAATTTTTCTCTGTCACTGGGCTCAGGGCAGGGTAAAAAGATTGTGCACTGCACCCACATAACAAAATCCATGTAGATCGCACGTGTTCTGATTGAAGAATAAAGAATCCAGGAGTCCGCACAACTCTAATTCTGTCCACTCCTATTCTCTCCCTTAAAGCAGCAGCCACAGCCACAGCCTTTCCCTACACTAGATAGAGGAGAGTGACGTGCGGCGCTATGTGACTCCAGCTTATATAGAGGCTGGGTCACATGCTGCACTGGCCAATCACAGCCATGCCATTAGTAGGCATGGCTGTGATTGCTTCTAAGGGTACACAAGTTAAACGCTTGTTGATTGGCTGCCCTGCAGCTTTTTTAAACGCGCCATTAAACTGCCAAACACCGAAATCGATTCCAAAAACATACAGTAAAATGTTCGGATTCGGGTCCGGGTACCATAAACCCTAAAGTCCGGTACGAACCCGAACTTTACAGTTCGGGTTCGCTCAACCCTATTAACTAAGCAACAAACATTTTTTTTGTTAATAAAGTGTACAAGTTTACGCATTTTACCAAAATACCAAATAAGTTTTGATCATATTTTCCCCATCTTCTACCCCTTTCTACCATGTTTTACTAAATATAAAGAAAAAGAAATAAAAAAAACAACTGTTAAAAAAAATGTTTATTGTGCATGAAGGTTATGCATTTGGTCATGAAAAGAAGACTAAACCAAATCTGTTATATATAATATATAACTTGTTATTTTGCTAAATTTTAAATGCTGTAAATCTATTTAACAGAACTATGAAACATATATTTAGCAGAACTATCAAAAATCGAATTAACAGAACTACCTTTTTTTCACATATGGCAACAGAGTACATTTTTTGGAAAATCATTATACAAATAACACATTAACACACATATTTGTATTGCCATGGAATCTCTCCTGCTGGAGAAAGGAAGTAGTCTGAAAATTTGTCACGCGTGACTATGTAGGAGCTGCTTGCTCACATTCTGCTATAATGTACAGAGGGCAGGTTGAATGCATCCTCTTCTTCAAGGTTTATACTCTCTTTATTACATAAATATTGTGCAGGACACAACAAGCCTAGATTACTCAATCATTCTTAAGGCTATGTTTGAAAGTTGTTTGGAAAATGTGTAATTTACTAGCCAGTATGTCAAAAGAAAATTCAATGAGGCACCTTGCATGGCTCAGCTGGTAGATAAAGATCCTCTTCTTAGTGTTTAGATGACTTTTAGCACAAGGCCCAAGCATATATCTTGAAAATGCAAAGGCCTCATCTGCAACAAGCACAAAAGGTTGTTCTGGTCCTTTAGTTCCAGGCAGGGGTTGATCAGCCGGTATGTTGAAATACCCTTTTTGAATTCTTCAATCCATTGTCGACTCCCAGAATACAATAGAAGTGCTGCCGAATGCCCCAATGCCCACAGCTATACATTTATAATTGCTCTCACAGATATCCATGAGAACCAAAGAGAAATATTTTTTAAAATTATAAAATCTTGATCCTGATCCTGGAGGCATTTGTATGTATATATGCTTCCCATTAAGGGTTACTATGAAGTTGGGAAAGTTACTGTCGGACAGAGTTCTTCCCATTTAGCTAAACAGGTATCATGCACTATCTCCAAAATAGTTGAAATTCCCAGCAAGAAGTAATGGCTTAAGGGGGTATAGGACTGGCCAGTTGCAAGATACCTAGAAGACAATGCACATCTTTTTTAGCTTCTTTCTTTCTGCAAAAGAAAATCATCATTTGATATCTATAGAATATACTTATAAATGTAATGTATATATACAGAATACTGTATAAATATATATATATATATATATATATATATATATATATATATATATATATATATATATATATAACAGTACCATTTAAATGTAACAAACTATAGTTTACAACCTTACAACCAGAAACGAATGCCTCCTTACCTCAAGGTCACTAAAAGCTGTTCATCTGCAGGCACACACCTTCTCTTGTTGGTATTTATTCGCTGTGGTCATGGGTACAGCTTGTCCAATAAGTAGTCGAATGTGACTATGGTCATTCGGGTGAACTAGATGAACATTGTAGGATACTGTCTGAGGTGACTATAGTGCAGGGTCATGAAACCTTCAGAAGGCCTTTTCAGCAGCATAGGATGGGTCCATTATCTACATTTCCTATCCACAATCTTCCTCTTTTTCACGCTCTCCCATCTCCACAAACAATGTCATGCTGTCCCAAAGACTGCATGAATCCATTGCTAACTGAAGCACAAACCAGCTGGGACACACCAAGGACACAGCAAGCTCAAAGGTAAAGCACACTGAGACACTCAATGAACCCACAAGGCAGCATGGGAGGAGCAATGCTTCCTGGGAAAAAGCATAGAGTATAGAAATTGTCATCAAGCCTGAAAAAAAAATCTGAAATCGAATGTATTGATGGATGTAAACAGATATAAATGGAACGGAACTGAACAGAAGATGGATGAACCAACTGATGTGAATGAAATCCGTTTTTTCTTGAAAAAAACTAAGCTGAACTGATGATGCCTGTGTTAAAGGGGCAAAAAGTTAAGGAAATGTTTGAATTTTGGGAAATTTTAGGTGCAATTTATCTTAAGTTAATTGATCATCTTAAAAACAATCACTAAATGGCAGACCAGGGTCCAGACTTGGGCTGAGTGATTGGACCTGTTTGGACCATGACTGTGCCACTTAGCAGCTGGGTGTCCTTTCTTGGGTCTCCAGCCCAGCAGCTGATGTCATACTCACAGCAGGCTAGGGGACAGGTAGTGCTCCAGATCTGCACAGAAAGTGGGAGTCAAGTTTTTTCAAATGAACAAGCGGGTAATCATTCGCTTGTTAGCATAATAAGTTGGGCAGCTCCTGCCCTCGGTCCAGAGCTGCCCCATCTCCTGCCCCCTGCTCTTCTGTAAGGATGACCTTGGGCAGAAGTCTCTGGAGAGGAAACCTAGCTGTTAGGTGTCACAACTGTGGTCCAGACAGGACTGTCACTCAGTTCAAGTCTGGACCATGGTCTACCCTTTAGTGATCCCAGGAATAGATGAATGGGGGGGGGGGGGCTGAGGACACGGATGTAAAGGGAATTATGATGTGAAGGGAGCTAAGAACACTAATGTAAAGGGGGGACTGTGATGTAAAGGGGGATATGATGTGAAGGGTTGGCACTGAGTGAGGACACTGATTTAAAGAGGGTACTGTGAAGTAAAGGTGTCTATGATATGAAAGGTAGGCTGAAGACATTGATGTACAAGGGGGGATGTGATGTAAAGGGAGGCTAGATGTGTTATAGCCCAAACATAAGATTTGGAAAATTTTACTGACTTGACCTCCATGATTATCAGGACCCTGATCTGTTCGGGCTTCTGTCATGTAGAATGAATACATAATTATTTTGTTTGGATTCTTAGTCAAGACTCATGATTAGTGATGGACGAACATCGGCCGGGGCGGTTCGCGCCAGCCGCAAATTTTCTCGAAAGTCCGCAAACTGCAAGTTCACGGCGGGCCCCATTGACTTTAATGGTAGGCGAACTTTAACCCTCCTCTTATGTTAGGGTCAGAACCGACCCGTTTTCATTTTTGAATGTCTATAAGTATCACATAAATTTGTTTATTGCATCAAGATTTTTTTACTTTGTCAGGAACCTCTATTTAAACAATGTAATAGAAAAAGAATCCTTTTCACTAAATTATAAAATACTGTGGTGAAAATTAAGACGTTTATGGTGTTAGGGTCAATTCTGACCCAGTTATAATATATAGTTTTTGATGGCTAGAGGTACGGTGGAGCGTTCACAGTACACAGAACCGTAATTTTCTGCCTGTATAGGCTCCAAAAATTACCTCACATGGTTTGAACAGACAGCAAAAATATAGTTTTTGATGGCTAGAGGTAAGGTAGGCGTTCACAGTACACAGAAATGTAAGTTTCGGCCTGTATAGGCTCCAAAAATTAGCTCACATGGTTTGAACTGACAGCAAAAAACGTAGTTTTTGATGGCTAGAGGTACGGTAGGCGTTCACAGTACACAGAACCGTAAGTGTCGGCCTGTACAGGCTCCAAAAATTAGCTCACAGGGTTTGAACTGACAGCAAAGAACTTAGTATTTGGTGGCTGGAGGTACATTAGGCATTCACAGAAAAAATAATTGTCGGCCCTGAAAGTCCCCTAAAATTTGCCATTCAATGGACATGAAATGCCTTTTATGGCGCTGTATGTCGCGAAGCCAAGGACCAGGAATTGTTGTGGGTGAAGGAATTTTGATGAAACCTGGTCTACTGGTCACATGTGTTGAATTCCTCAGAGATCCATGCCTCATTCATTTTTATAAATGTGAGGTAGTCTACACTGTCATGAGCTAGGCGAGTGCGCTTATCGGTCACGATCCTCCCTGCTGCACTGAACGTCCTTTCGGACAGGACACTGGACGGGGGGCAAGCCAACCTTTCCATTGCAAATTGTGCAAGCTCTGGCCAGAGGTAAAGCCTGCCCACCCAGTAGTCCAGGGGTTCATCACTCCTCAGAGCGTCCACATCAGCCGTTAACCCAATGTAGTCGGACACCTGTCGGTCTAGGCGTTCCCTCATGCTGGATCCGGAGTACTGCTGTCGATGGTCCGGCTGAAAGAAGGATCTCATATCTGAAGTGACCAAGACATCTTCCAACCGCCCTCTTCTTATAGGCGCTGTTGGATTGCTACCCGCAACTGTCTCTCTGTGACTGGACATTCCTCTGCCAGCGCATGGAAAAGCAGAATGCAGCATTTACCTCAGCAAGGCCTGGAAGTGCTGCATTCTGACCGCCCTCTGTGATTGTGGTAACATTTCCGCCATTTTGTGTTTGTACGGGGGGTCTAAGTATGTTGCCACCCAGTACTGGTCCTTGGCCTTTATGTGTTTTATACGGGGGTCCCCCTTAAAACACTGCAGCATGTAGGCCCCCATTCCCACTAAACTGGAAGCGGTATAGTGGCTGGCTTCCAGCTCATCATCCAGGATAATGTTGTCCTCGTTCTCCCCCCCATCCACGGATAACACCAGGGATCCCAGATAGGTTTAAAGCATGCTCTTCTTGCTCCTCCTCATCCCCCCCAGCACCATCTTCCTCCTCTGACTATTCTTCATATTCCTGCTGTTGATTTGTCTCAGATGGAGTAGCACCCCCTGGGAATTCATTCAACATTGCGACTTCTTGATCTTCCTGCTCCTGCTCCTCGACGGCTTGATCAATGACACGACGCAATGCACACTCCAGAAAGAAGGCATAAGGTATGATGTCACTTATGGCGCCCTGGCCGTGACTGACCAGTTTGGTAATCTCATCGAATGGCCGCAGAAGTCTGCATGCGTCCCGCATGAGCAGCCACTGGCGAGGTGAAAAAAACCCAAGCTCCTCAGAACCTGTCCTGCTGCCGAGTTCGAACAGGTAGTCAATAACTGCACATTTCTGCTGGAGCAGCCTAACGTTGAGTTCCATCGCGTCGGGCAGTCACAAATAAGATGCCTGAGGGGCAGGTTGTGTCGCCGCTGAATCTCAGCAAGGCGAGCCATGGCTGTGTAAGCTCTTCGGAAATGGCCCGATATTTTCCTGGCCTGCCGCAAGATGTCCTGGACCCCAGGGTATTTGCCAACGAATCGCTGCACCACCAAGTTCAGGACGTGTGCCATGCATGGCACGTGTGTTATTTTGCCCTGTTTCAGTGCGCTCAGCAGATTGGCACCATTGTCGCACACCAACTGACAAATTCAGCGGTGTAGGCCACTGATCTGCCTGTGAACGCAAAGCTGAAAGGAGTGCAGGACCAGTGTGGCTCTTGGCTTCAAGGCACAACAGACATAGCACAGCATGGCAACGTCTCACCTGGCATGTGGAATAGGTTCTAGGGATCTTGGGCGGCGCAGGAGAAGAGACGGTAGCAGCGGAAGAGGAGGAGTCAACCGAGGAGGAGAGGGAGGATGGGGGAGGAGGAGAAGAAGAGGCAGGCCCACTTGTAATCCATGGCGGTACAACTAAATCTACACGGGTGCCACGGGTTGCATGCTTAACGGCCATCAGAAGGTTCACCCAGTGGGCAGTAAAAGTGATATACCTTCCCTGCCCGTGTTTGCTAGACCATGTGTCTCTGTAGATAACACCCCTCTTCAATCTGTGGTATTGGGGGCCACAGGTTTATCACACCAGTTCTACAAATAATTGGCCAGTATCTGTTGTCAATGTGTGTAGCACAGTTAACACAGCCAAAGAGGCCACATTTTTGCAGGACTAAAATACAATCTTATAAAAGTATACTGTTAAATAACACCCCGCTTCAATATGTGCTATTGGGGGGCCACTGGTCTATCACACCAGTTGTTCAAAAAATTGGCCAGTGAGTTTGGCACTGTTTGTATCAGAGTTAACACAGCAAAAGAGGCAATATTGTTGCAGGACACAAATACACTTGTAAAAGTATACTCAGATAACACCCCACTTCAATATTTGGTATTGGGGGTCCCTTGGTCTATCACACCAGTTGTTCAAAAAATTGGCCAGTGAGTTTGGCACTGTGTGTATCAGACTTCACTCAGCAAAAGAGGCAATATTGTTGCAGGACACAAATACACTTATGAAAGTATACTCAGATAACACCCCACTTAAATATGTGGTATTGGGGGGCCACTGGTTTATCACACCAGTTGTTCAAAAAATTGGCCAGTGAGTTTGGCACTGTGTGTATCAGACTTCACGCTCCAAAAATTAGCTCACATGGTTTGAACTGACAGCAAAGAACGTAGTATATGATGGCTAGAGGTACAGTAGGCGTTCACAGTATACCCAAGTTGGTGGCGGGATGTTTAGGCCGCAAAAATGAGCTCACATGGGTTGAACTGACAGCAACGAACGTAGTATATGATGGCTAGAGGTACAGTAGGCATTCACAGTATACACAAGTTGGTGGCGGGCTGTTTAGGCCGCAAAAATGAGCTCATATGGGTTGAACTGACAGCAAAGAACGTAGTATATGATGGCTACAGTACAGTAGGCATTCACAGTATACACAACAGTAAGTGTCGGCCTGCAAAAATGAGCCATTCAATGGACATGAAATGCCTTTTATGCCGCTGTATTTAGCGAAGCCAAGGACCAGGAATTGTTGTGGGTGGATGGCGGTCTTTCGGATATTTGTGGCCTGGCATGAGGAATTTCGATGAAACCTGGTCTATTGGTCACATGTGTTGAATTCCTCAGAGATCCATGCCTCATTCATTTTCATAAATGTGAGGTAGTACTAGTCTACACTGTCATGAGCTAGGCGAGTGCGCTTATCGGTCACGATCCCCCCTGCTGCACAGAACATCCTTTCGGACAGGACACTGGTTGGGGGGTAAGCCAACAATTCCATTGCAAATTGTTTAAGCTCTGGCAAGAGGTCAAGCCTGCCTACCCAGTAGTCCAGGGGTTCATCACTCCTCAGAGCGTCCACATCGGCCGTTAACCCAATGTAGTCGGACACCTGTCGGACACCTTTTTTTACGCTCCAACATTTGAGCCACAGAAGCCTGCCTTTTTCCAGAAAAACGTGACGACGGCATCATGGAAGGTGAAGTGTTGGACAACTGTGAGGAGACAGGAGAAGGAGAAGGGGGAGGAGAAGAAGAAGAGGCTGGACGGTGAGAGCATGGAGTGTGGCTTGTGGGTTCTGACAGTTTTGTCTCCCATTGGGCTTGGTGATGGGATTTCAGGTGCCTTCTTAAGGCAGTTGTCCCTAGGTGAGTGTTGGACTTACCGCGACTTATGCGTTGACTGCAAAGGCTGCAGATGGCAACACTGGTGTCAGCAAAGGACACATTAATAAAAGCCCACACTGCGGAGCCATGTGCCGGCATCCTGGGAGCGCCAGATGTAACTGTACATGGTTGATGGCTCGCTCCTGATACATTTGCAGTCTGCTTTCTACCTCTTCTGCAATGCAAGTTCTGCCTGCCTCTCCTCCCTATCTGCCGGTCTGTCAGTCCGCCAGTTCTACAAATAATTGGCCAGTAACTGCTGTCACTGTGTGTAGCAGAGTTAACACAGCAAAAGAGGCAAAAGAGGCCAAATGTTTTCAGCACTAAAATACAATCTTAGAAAAGTATACTGTTAAATAACACCTCAATTCAATATGTGGCATTGGGGGGGGGGGGGGGCACAGGTTTATTACACCAGTTCTACAAATAATTGGCCACTAACTGTTGTCACTGTGTGTAGCACTGTTAACACAGTGAGAGGCCAAATTTTTGCAGGAGTAAAATACACATATACATACATATACTGTTAGATAACACCCCACTTCAATATGTGGCATTGGGGGGAGCATTGGTGTAGCACACCAGTTCAAAAAATTGGCCAATGAGTTAGGCGCTGTGTGTACCAGACTTCACTCAGCAAACTAGGCAATATTGTTGCATGACACAAATACACTTGAAAAAGCTTACTCAGAGAACACCCCAATTCAATATGTGTCATTGGGGGGGAGCATTGGTGTAGCACACCAGTTCACAAAATTGGCCAGTTAGTTAGGCGCTGTGTGTACCAGACTTCACCCAGCAAACTAGGCAATATTGTTGCATGACACAAATACACTTGAAAAAGCTTACTCAGAGAACACCCCACTTCAATATGTGTCATTGGGGGGGAGCATTGGTGTAGCATACCAGTTCAAAAAATTGGCCAGTGAGTTAGGCGCTGTGTGTACCAGACTTCACTCAGCAAACTAGGCAATCTTGTTGCATGACACAAATACACTTGAAAAAGTTTGCTCAGATAACACCCCACTTCAATATGTGGCATTGGGGGGGAGCATTGGTGTAGCACACCAGTTCAAAAAATTGGCCAGTTAGTTAGGCGCTGTGTGTACCAGACTTCACTCAGCAAACTAGGCAATATTGTTGCATGACACAAATACACTTGAAAAAGCTTACTCAGAGAACACCCCACTTCAATATGTGTCATTGGGGGGGAGCATTGGTGTAGCATACCAGTTCAAAAAATTGGCCAGTGAGTTAGGCGCTGTGTGTACCAGACTTCACTCAGCAAACTAGGCAATCTTGTTGCATGACACAAATACACTTGAAAAAGTTTGCTCAGATAACACCCCACTTCAATATGTGGCATTGGGGGGGAGCATTGGTGTAGCACACCAGTTCAAAAAATTGGCCAGTTAGTTAGGCGCTGTGTGTACCAGACTTCACTCAGCAAACTAGGCAATATTGTTGCATGACACAAATACACTTGAAAAAGCTTACTCAGAGAACACCCCAATTCAATATGTGTCATTGGGGGGGAGCATTGGTGTAGCACACCAGTTCACAAAATTGGCCAGTTAGTTAGGCGCTGTGTGTACCAGACTTCACCCAGCAAACTAGGCAATATTGTTGCATGACACAAATACACTTGAAAAAGCTTACTCAGAGAACACCCCACTTCAATATGTGGCATTGGGGGGGAGCATTGGTGTAGCACACCAGTTCAAAAAATTGGCCAGTGAGTTAGGTGCTGTGTGTACCAGACTTCACTCAGCAAACTAGGCAATATTGTTGCATGACACAAATACTACAACTAGAAAAAGTTTACTCAGATAACATCCCACTTCAATATGTGGCATTGGGGGGGGGGGGGGGTTGGTCTATCACACCAGTTATAATACATTATAAGTTCTTTTGTCACTGTGTGTAGTGCTGCTGCAGAAACGCTCAGTCTCACCACCACACCTGTCACAATGCTGCACAGGGCACAATAATAGTACTAATCCATTATAATATGCTTTCTACCACCCCCCCCCCCTTTTTAGTGCACTGCACAGCAATGCCAAAAAATTTGCAGCCCTTTACATGACTTTTGTGGACATTAACAGAGCAATTTGTGTGTGACTGCAGCCAATCTCTAACTGCCCCTATAGCAACCACTGGATACCTGCTCTATAGTAAAGAGACTGTAATAGACCCTATAACAACATTGGAGCATTTTAAATGAGTTTTGTGAACATTGACAAAGCGATTTCTGTGTGACTGCAGCCGATCTCTAACTGCCCCTAAAGCAACCACAGGATACCTGGCCCTATAGTAAAGAGACTGTAATAGACCCTATAACAACATTGGAGCATTTTTAAATTACTTTTGTGGACATTGACAAAATGATTTCTGTGTGATTGCAGCCGATCTCTAACTGCCCTTAAAGCAACCACAGGATGCCTGGCCCTATAGTAAAGAGACTGTAATAGACCCTAAAAACGACATTGGAGCATTTTAAATGACTTTTGTGGACATTGACAAAGTGATTTCTGTGTGACTGCAGCCAAGCCAATCTCTAACTGCCCCTAAAGCAACCACAGGATACCTGGCCCTATAGTAAAGAGACTGTAATAGACCCTAAAACGACATTGGAGCATTTCAAATTACTTTGGTGGACATTGACAGAGTGATTTCTGTGTGACTGCAGCTGATCTCTAACTGCCTCTAAAGCAACCACAGGATACCTCTCCCTAAGCTCAAAAGATACTAGACCTATACCGAAATACCAGCCCTCAAAAGGACTTTTGTGGACATTGACAGAGCGATTTGTGACTGCAGCCGATCTCTAACTGCCCCTAAAGCAACCACAGGATACCTCTCCCTAAGCTCAAAAGATACTAGTAGACCTATACCGAAAAATACCAGCCCTGGAAAGGACTTTTGTGGACTTTCACAACGCTATATGTGTCTAGCAAACTCTCCCTGATGAGCACAGCAGACCTCTCCCTACACTGGCAGAAAGCGGAATGTGAAATGGCCGCCAGATCGGGTCTATTTATAGGGTAGGGGGACTGTCCATGTGCTGGAATGTTTCAATTGGCTGTCCCGTTCCACCTGACGGCTGTGTCCCGGGTCAAAGTTCTCCCCAATGTAAACAAATATGGCCGCCGCGAACGACGCCATGTGTCTGAAAATTTGGCAGGTAGCGAACAAGCAAAATTTGCCGCGAAATGACCGCCAGGCAAACCGCAAGGCCATCTCTACTCATGATATTAAAGATCAACAACATTACCAGGAATGCCAGAAATGTATTCAACTTCAATATAGTTTGAACTATGTTATTCATGGAATTCTCAAAAAAAAAAAAAAAAATGCTTGTTCTAACATTGCTTAAATAATGCATCTCTTCCTGATGCCATCTGTTACTTGTTGGCAGATTGTTAATATCAAAGTAAATATCCCAAATTAGCTGCAGGTAGGCACAGCATTTCAACATTTTATATGCACAGGCTGTCATTTAAAAAAAAAACATGATTTGTAATCAATGAGTTATGAAACACGCATTTTTATTTTTAGAGCTCAAATAACAATACTAGTCTTAAATTATTTATTGTTTTTTTAATTTAAACAAAAATCCCACATTGCTGGTAATAAACTGATCTAGCTTTTTAGTTTTTATCAGTATATATAGATTAGTTTAGATTTTGACTATTAAGTCATCCTTAACTATGTGGCTAATAATGTTTATATAAATGAAAGTTCAGTCTTGTTGAGGAGAAAAAAATTTGATTTTATTTCCAGAGTTTATGCAAACTCTCCTGCAGATTGCCTAATTTGGTACAGAAGTTCATAATAAAGGCTTTCGCCATGTGCTTTCTCAAACAGATTTTCTAAAAGGACAGTCGGTTTTCAGGTTAAACACACATCTAGTTTAATGTCACTAGGTCCACAAGTATGTAAAGGTATCTTGTAAAACTACTATTGCAGTGAATGTTTGTGAGTTAACTTCAAGCTGGGTCAATGTTTCAAGGAAAAACTGTGAGGCAATCAGTAAGGAAAGGTTGGCTTGGAGGAACAAAGAGGGGAAGCTCTGTACACAGATCACTGCTACAATGGATGCAAGGAAGAGAAATATTAACGTTTTCTTGCTTTTATTAAATTGGACATTTCTGATAATTTTTTACAATTTTTTTTTACATTTTTTTTACATACTGTCAACAAAGCAGGGGAGGCAGGATTTTTTTTCTTAAACTGATTGCTTATTACAGTGATGTGTAAGCAATCATTTTTACATGACATCTGTTTATGTGCCATTGTGTACTACTGTGATAGCTGTGATTAGCCACAGCTATCACATGGTACAAGTCCACTGTGATTGGCTTTGTACGATGTGATCACTGTGACCAATCACAGAGATCATAATAGTACACAATGACTATGTATGACAGCCATTGTTTACAAATGACATGTGATAGCTATGATTGGTCACGGCAATCACATGCTACCAGGGCAAGGCACAAGGGGCCTGGTACAATGATCTGTGTTCTGCTGTGTCCGGTAGACCACAACTAGGCACATAATGCACTGCTGTGCAGCCCCTAGGGAACACACGAGGCACGTAGGATGACATCCAACCGGGATAACAGAGAGATTAAAAACCAAGTGCCAAATTGTCTGATGACTTATAGTATATGTTGATTTGATTGACTTGGAAAATCACGTTTTTTTTTAAAGCAGTTGGTCAGTGGAGCATCCAGTCTGTCACTAAATTCCAATGGTAGGGACCTAGCCTGTTGCCAGAACCTGGCAGCAGGGAGCTATGTTTGTTACCAAGCCCCAGTAGTGGGACATTTAGATTTTCTTTACACCCCGATGCTGGAAAGTCCTCTCAATGAAAATATGTACAAGATAAAGATTTCTCATTATTTCTTGTAATTCAGAAGAGGGGAATTTGAAAGAGTTACATTGACAAAGACTGAGGCCGCTCCTTAAATGGGGGGAACAATCAGGAATCAGGGCACTGTGGTCCTCAGACCTGAAATTACCTCCTCTAGCTTTCCACATGCCTCAGGAATCCACTCTGTGTGCCAGTCATCCTAACTAGGGATGGCCTTGCGGTTTGCGGCAAATTGTGCTTGTTCGCTACCCGCCAAATTTGCGAACACATGGCATTGTTCGCAGTGGCCATATTAGTTTACATTGGTAAGAACTTTGACCCATGACACAGCCGTCAGGTGGAACGGGACAGCCAATTGAAACATTTCAGCACATGGACATGCCCCCTACCCTATAAATAGACCAGAGCAGGCAGCCATTTTACATTCTGCTTTTTGTCAGCATAGGGAAAGGTCTGCTGTGTTCATCAGGGAGAGATTGCCAGACACAAATAGCTCTGTTAAGATCCACAAAAGTCCTTTCCAGGGCTGGTATTTTGGTATAGGTCTACTACAGTCTCTTTTCAGTTTAGGGACAGGTATCCAGTCTGTGCTTTAGGGACAGATAGAGATTGGCAGTGACACAAATTACTCTGTTAATGTCCACAAAAGTCATTTTAAGGGCTGGTATTTCGTTATAGGTCTACTACAGTCTCTTTTCAGTTTAGGGACAGGTATCCAGTCTGTGCTTTAGGGACAGATAGAGATCGGCAGTGACACAATTCGCTCTGTTAATGTCCACAAAAGTAATTTAAAGGGCTGCTATATATCTTTGGTATAGGTGTGCAGTTTTTCAGTTTAGGGACAGGTATCCAGTGTGCTCCAGGTACAGAGATCAGCAGTGACACAAATCGCTCTGTTAATGTCCACAAAAAGTAATTTAAAGGGCTGCTATATATTTGGTATAGGTGTGCAGTGCACTATATAGGGGTGTAATCCACGGTATAATATACTTTGTAATATAGAAAGCATATTATAATGGATTTGTATTGTGCACTGTGCAGCATTGTGGTGACTGAGCTTTGCTGCAGCAATACTACAAACAGTGACAAAAGCACTAACTAGTTTGATAGACCAGTGGCCCCCCAATGCCACATATTGAAGTGGGGTGTTATCTGATTATACTTTTACAAGTGTATTTGTGTCCTGCAACAATATTGCCTCTTTTGCTGTGTTAACTCTGCTACACACAGTGCCAAACTCACTGGCCAATTTTTTGAACAACTGGTGTGATAGACCAGTGCCCCCCTCCCCCCAATACCAAAGATTGAAGTGGGGTGTTATTTAACAGTATACTTTTCTAAAAGTGTATTTTAGTCCTGCAAAAAATTGGCCTCTTTTGCTGTGTTAACTGTGCTACACACAGTGACAACAGTTAAGGGCCAATTATTTGTAGAACTGGTGTGATAAACCTGTGGCCCCCCCAATACCACAGATTGAAGCATGGTGTTATATACCTTTTTCTAGATATACTGCGATTCTCTAGAGACTTTTGTCACAGGGTAATTTAAAAACATGACAGGCAGAGGAAGAGGCAGACACTTACGCAGGGGTGGTAGGGGTAGGGAAGGAGCAGTAGGCCTGGAGCCAAAGTGTGAAGTTTCAGAAGCTGCATTCGATTACGTCAAAGGATGCACCAGACTTCATTGAGTGGCTCACTCAGCCTTCCTCTTCTGCACCCTCCTCATCCTCTCTATCTGCACCCTCTTCATTCTCTGCTGTGTGCACCCCAA
This sequence comes from Pelophylax lessonae, assembly GCF_965119305.1. Classification (NCBI taxonomy): domain Eukaryota; kingdom Metazoa; phylum Chordata; class Amphibia; order Anura; family Ranidae; genus Pelophylax; species Pelophylax lessonae. The sequence goes on from NC_138770.1 coordinate 525,607,580, forward strand.
AAGACACCACCACAAACACCACCACCACCACATACCCTCCGCTTGAGTCACTGGAATTATTTTCCGATCCATCACAAGACATTTGTGATGTGCAGCCATTGTTGGCATCAGATGAGGAAGAGGAGGTAGCAACAGCCGCCACTCAGCAGTCTGACAACAGTACCCAGATCAGCCCAAGGAGGTTGGTCCCCGCTGTTGCTGCCTACTCCGAGATCTCGAATGTTAGTGGTGGGGAAGGTGACGTGGATGATGACGTGTCTATGGACGTCACGTGGGTGGCCACAAGAGAGGAATAGGAGGGGAGTTCAGAGGGAGAGATGGACCGGCAGATAGGGAGGAGAGGCAGGCAAAACTTGAATTGCACAAGAGGTACAAAGCAGACTGCAAATGTATCAAGAGCGAGCCATCAACCATGTACAGTCACATCTGGCGCTCCCAGGATACTGGCACGTGTTGGCTTTTTTTAATGTGGGCTTTTTTAAATGTGGGCTTTTTTTAATGTGTCCATTTCTGACAACAGTGTTGCCATCTGCAGCCTTTGCAGTCAACGCATAAGTCACGGTAAGCCCAACACTCACCTAGGGACGACCGCCTTAAGAAGGCACCTGAACTCCCATTACCGAGTCCAGTGGGAGCAACACTGTCAGAACCCACAAAGCCACACTCCAGACTCTTACCGTCCAGCCTCTTCTCCTTCTCCTTCTCCTCTCTCCTCACATTTGTCCTCCACTCCACCTTCCATGATGCCGTCGTCACGTTGTTCTGGAAAAAGGCAGGCTTCTGTGGCCCAAATGTTGGAGCGGAAAAAAATGATGACGCGGATAACCCTCTTGCCCAACGTTTGACTGCTGGCTTGTCGGAACTGATAGCCCCCCAACTACTGCCATATCAACTGGTGGACTCGGAGGCCTTTCGTAAATTTGTGGCCATTGGAACACCACAATGGAAGGTCCCAGGCAGGAAATAATTCTCGCAGCAGGGCATTCCAGACCTGTATGGCCATGTTCAGTGGCAAGTGAATATATCTCTGGCACACAGTGTTGGTGCCAAGATACATCTGACCAAAGACACATGGTCTAGCAAACACGGGCAGGGAAGGTATTTCACTTTTACTGCCCACTGGGTGAACCTTCTGACGGCCGTCAAGCATGAAACCCGTGACACCCATGTAGATTTGGTTGTACCGCCACGGATTTCATGCAGGCCTGCCTCTTCTTCTCCTCCTCCTCCATCCTCCCTCTCCTCCTCGGCTGACTACTCCTTTTCAGCTGCTACCGTATATTCCGCTGCACCACCAAAGATACTCAGAACCTATTCCACATGCCAGGTGAGACGTTGCCATGCTGTGCTGCGTCTGTTGTGCCTGGAAGCCAAGAGCCACACTGGTCCTGCACTCCTTTCAGCTTTGCGTTCACAGGCAGATCAGTGGATGACACTGCTCAATTTGACAGTTGACAAAGTGGTGTGCGACAACGGTGCCAATCTGCTGAGCACGCTGAAACAGGGCAGATTAACACACGTGCCATGCATGGCACACGTCCTGAACTTGGTGGTGCAGCGCTTCGTTGCCAAATACCCTGGGGTCAAGAACATCTTGCTGCAGGCCAGGAAAATCTCGGGCCATTTCAGAAGATCTTACACAGCCATGGCTCGCCTTGCTGACATTCAGCGGCGACACAACCTGCCCATCAGGCGTCTCTTTTGTGACTGCCCGACGCGATGGAACTCAACGTTGCATATGCTTGATAGGCTGCTCCAGCAGAAACGTGCAGTTAACGCCTGTACGAACTCTGCGGCAGGACAGGTTCTTTTGAGCTTGGGTTTTTTTCACCTTGCCAGTGGCTGCTCATGCTGGACGCATGCAGACTTCTGCGGCCATTCGATGAGATCACCAAACTGGTCAGTCACGGCCAGGGCGCCATCAGTGACATCGTAAATTACGCCTTCTTTCTGGAGCATGCATTTCGTTGTGTCATTGATCAAGCCGTCGAGGAGAAGGAGCAGGAAGATGAGGAACCTTTCTGGGATCCCTGGTGTTATCCGTGGATGGGGGGAGGAGAATGAGGACGACATTATCCTGGATGATGAGCTGGAAGCAGGCCACTACACCACTTCCAGTTTAGTGTGAATGGGGGCCTTCATGCTCCAGTGTTTTAAGGGGGACCCCCGCATAAAAAGCATAAAGGCAAAGGACCAGTACTGGGTGGCAACGTACTTAGACCCCCGGTACAAACAAAAAATGGCGGAAAGGTTACCAAAATCACAGAGGGCACTCAGAATGCAGCACTTCCAGGCCTTGCTGCGGGAAATGCTGCATTCAGCTTTTGCGTGCGCTGGCAGAGGAATTTCCAGTCACAGAGAAACAGTTGTGGGTAGCAATCCAACAGCGCCTGCAAGAAGAGGGCGGTTTGAAGATGTCTTGGTCACTTCAGATATGAGATCCTTCTTTTACCCGAACCATCGACAGATACAGTACTCCAGATCCAGCATCAGGGAACGCCTAGACCGACAGGTGTCCGACTACATCGGGTTAATGGCCGATGTGGACGCTCTGAGGAGTGATGAACCCCTGGACTACTAGGTGGGCAGGCTTGACCTCTGGCCAGAGCTTGCACAATTTGCAATGGAAATGTTGGCTTGCCCCCTGTCCAGAGTCCTGTCCGAAAGGACGTTCAGCGCACCTTGGGGGATTGTGACCGATAAGTGCACTCCCCTAGCTCATGACAGTGTAGACTACCTCACATTTATGAAAATCAATGATGCATGGATCTCTGAGGAATTAAACACATGTGACCAGTAGACCATGTTTCATTGAAATGCCAGGCCACAAATATCCGCCAGACCGCCATCAACCCAGAACAATTCCTGGTCCTTGTCTTCGCTAAATACAGCGGCATAAAAGGCATTTCATGTCCATTGATTGCCAAATTTTTGGGGCCTTTCAGGGCCGACAATTATTTTTTCTGTGAATGCCTAATGTACCTCCAGCCGCAGAATACAACTTTCTTTGCTGTCAGGTAAACCCATGTGGGCTAATTTTTGGGCCAATACTGGCCAACACTTACTTCTGTATCCTGTCAATGCCTAATGTACTTTCAGCCACAGAATGCAATGTTCTTAGCTGTTAGGTAAACCCATGTGAGCTAATTTTTGGGGCCTATACTGGCCGACACTTACTACTGTATCCTGTGAATGCCTAATGTACCTCCCTCCAGCCACCAAATACTACGTTCTTTGCTGTCAGGTAAACCCATGTGAGCTAACTTTTGGGACCTATACTGACTGACACTTACTTCTGTATCCTGTGAATGCCTAATGAACCTTCAGCCACAGAATACTACATTCTTAGCTGTCAGGTAAACCCATGTGGGCTCATTTTTGGGGCCTATACTGGCCAACACTTACTTCTTTATCCTGTGAATGCCTAATGTACCTTCAGCCACAGAATACAACATTCTTAGCTGTCAGGTAAACCCATGTGGGCTAATATTTGGGGCCTATACTGGCCGACACTTACTTCTGTATCCTGTGAATGCCTAATGAACCTTCAGCCACAGAATACATCTTTCTTTTGCTGTCAGGTAAACCCATGTGGGCTAATTTTTGGGGCCAATACTGGCCGACACTTACTTCTGTATCCTGTGAATGCCTAATGTACCTCTAGCCACCAAATACTACGTTCTTAGCTGTCAAGTAAAGCCATGTGGTCTAATTTTTGGGGCCTATACTGGCCAACACTTACTTCTGTATCCTGTGAATGCCTAATGCACCTCCCTCCAGCCACCAAATACTAAGTTCTTTGCTGTCAGGTAAACCCATGTGGGCTAATTTTTGGGGCCAATACTGCCCAACACTAACTTCTGTATCCTGTGAATGCCTAATGTACTTTCAGCCACAGAATGCAATGTTCTTAGCTGTTAGGTAAACCCATGTGAGCTAATTTTTGGGGCCTATACTGGCCGACACTTACTACTGTATCCTGTGAATGCCTAATGCACCTCCCTCCAGCCACCAAATACTAAGTTCTTTGCTGTCAGGTAAACCCATGTGGGCTAATTTTTGGGGCCAATACTGGCTGACACTTACTTCTGTATCCTGTGAATGCCTAATGAACCTTCAGCCACAGAATACTACGTTCTTAGCTGCCAGGTAAACCCATGTGGGCTCATTTTTGGGGCCTATACTGGCCAACACTTACTTCTGTATCCTGTGAATGCCTAATGTACCTTCAGCCACAGAATACAACGTTCTTAGCTGTCAGGTAAACCCATGTAGGCTAATTTTTGGGGCCAATACTGGCCGACACTTACTTCTTTATCCTGTGAATGCCTAATGTACCTTCAGCCACAGAATACAACATTCTTAGCTGTCAGGTAAACCCATGTGGGCTAATTTTTGGGGCCTATACTGGCCGACACTTACTTCTGTATCCTGTGAATGCCTAATGAACCTTCAGCCACAGAATACAACTTTCTTTTGCTGTCAGGTAAACCCATGTGGGCTAATATTTGGGGCCATTACTGGCCGACACTTACTTCTGTATCCTGTGAATGCCTAATGTACCTCTAGCCACTAAATACTACGTTCTTAGCTGTCAGGTAAAGCCATGTGGTCTAATTTTTGGGGCCTATACTGGCCAACACTTACTTCTGTATCCTGTGAATGCCTAATGCACCTCCCTCCAGCCACCAAATACTACGTTCTTTGCTGTCAGGTAAACCCATGTGGGCTAATTTTTGGGGCCTATACTGGCCAACACTTAATTCTGTATCCTGTGAATGCCTAATGTACCTTCAGCCACAGAATACTAGGTTCTTAGCTGTCAGGTAAACCCATGTGGGCTAATTTTTGGGGCTTACACTGGCCGACACTTACTTCTGTATCCTGTGAATGCATAATGTACCTCCCTCCAGCCACCAAATACTACGTTCTTTGCTGTCAGGTAAACCCATGTGGGCTAATTTTTGGGGCCTATACTGGCCGACACTTACTTCTGTAGCCTGTGAATGCCTAATGAACCTCCAGCCCCAGAATACAACTTTCTTTGCTGTCAGGTAAACCCATGTGGGCTAATTTTTGGGCCAATACTGGCCAACACTTACTTCTGTATCCTGTGAATGCCTAATGTACTTTCAGTCACAGAATGCAATGTTCTTAGCTGTTAGGTAAACCCATGTGAGCTAATTTTTGGGGCCTATACTGGCCGAAACTTACTTCTGTATCCTGTGAATGCCTAATGTACCTCCCTCCAGCCACCAAATACTACGTTCTTTGCTGTCAGGTAAACCCATGTGGGCTAATTTTTGGGGCCAATACTGGCCGACACTTACTTCTTTATCCTGTGAATGCCTAATGAACCTTCAGCCACAGAATATTACGTTCTTAGCTGTCAGGTAAACCCATGTGGGCTCATTTTTGGGGCCTATACTGACCGACACTTACTTCTGTATCCTGTGAATGCCTAATGTACCTTCAGCCACAGAATACAACGTTCTTAGCTGTCAGGTAAACCCATGTGGGCTAATTTTTGGGGCCAATACTGGCCGACACTTACTTCTTTATCCTGTGAATGCCTAATGTACCTTCAGCCACAGAATACAACATTCTTAGCTGTCAGGTAAACCCATGTGGGCTCTTTTTTGGGGCCTATACTGGCCAACACTTACTTCTGTATCCTGTGAATGCCTAATGTACCTCCCTCCAGCCACCAAATACTAAGTTCTTTGCTGTCAGGTAAACCCATGTGGGCTAATTTTTGGGGCCAATACTGGCTGACACTTACTTCTGTATCCTGTGAATGCCTAATGAACCTTCAGCCACAGAATACTACATTCTTAGCTGCCAGGTAAACCCATGTGGGCTAATTTTTGGGGCCTATACTGGCCAACACTTACTTCTGTATCCTGTGAATGCCTAATGTACCTTCAGCCACAGAATACAACGTTCTTAGCTGTCAGGTAAACCCATGTAGGCTCATTTTTGGGGCCAATACTGGCCGACACTTACTTCTTTATCCTGTGAATGCCTAATGTACATTCAGCCACAGAATACAACATTCTTAGCTGTCAGGTAAACCCATGTGGGCTAATTTTTGGGGCCTATACTGGCCGACACTTACTTCTGTATCCTGTGAATGCCTAATGAACCTTCAGCCACAGAATACAACTTTCTTTTGCTGTCAGGTAAACCCATGTGGGCTAATTTTATGGGCCATTACTGGCCGACACTTACTTCTGTATCCTGTGAATGCCTAATGTACCTCTAGCCACCAAATACTACGTTCTTAGCTGTCAGGTAAAGCCATGTGGTCTAATTTTTGGGGCCTATACTGGCCAACACTTACTTCTGTATCTTGTGAATGCCTAATGCACCTCCCTCCAGCCACCAAATACTACGTTCTTTGCTGTCAGGTAAACCCATGTGGGCTAATTTTTGGGCCTATACTGGCCAACACTTACTTCTGTATCCTGTGAATGCCTAATGTACCTTCAGCCACAGAATACTAGGTTCTTAGCTGTCAGGTAAACCCATGTGGGCTAATTTTTGGGGCCTACACTGGCCGACACTTAGTTCTGTATCCTGTGAATGCATAATGTACCTCCCTCCAGCCACCAAATACTACGTTCTTTGCTGTCAGGTAAACCCATGTGGGCTAATTTATGGGGCCTATACTGGCCGACACTTACTTCTGTAGCCTGTGAATGCCTAATGAACCTCCAGCCACAGAATACAACTTTCTTTGCTGTCAGGTAAACCCATGTGGGCTAATTTTTGGGGCCAATACTGGCCGACACTTATTTCTGTATCCTGTGAATGCCTAATGTACCTTCAGCCACAGAATACAACGTTCTTAGCTGTCAGGTAAACCCATGTGGGCTAATTTTTGAGGTCAATACTGGCCGACACTTACTTCTTTATCCTGTGAATGCCTAATGTACCTTCAGCCACAGAATACAACATTCTTAGCTGTCAGGTAAACCCATGTGGGCTAATTTTTGGGGCCTATACTGGCCGACACTTACTTCTGTATCCTGTGAATGCCTAATGAACCTTCAGCCACAGAATACAACTTTCTTTTGCTGTCAGGTAAACCCATGTGGGCTAATTTTTGGGGCCATTACTGGCCGACACTTACTTCTGTATCCTGTGAATGCCTAATGTACCTCTAGCCACCAAATACTACGTTCTTAGCTGTCAGGTAAAGCCATGTGGTCTAATTTTTAGGGCCTATACTGGCCAACACTTACTTCTGTATCCTGTGAATGCCTAATGCACCTCCCTCCAGCCACCAAATACTACGTTCTTTGCTGTCAGGTAAACCCATGTGGGCTAATTATTGGGGCCTATACTGGCCAACACTTGCTTCTGTATCCTGTGAATGCCTAATGTACCTTCAGCCACAGAATACTAGGTTCTTAGCTGTCAGGTAAACCCATGTGGGCTAATTTTTGGGGCCTACACTGGCCGACACTTACTTCTGTATCCTGTGAATGCATAATGTACCTCCCTCCAGCCACCAAATACTACGTTCTTTGCTGTCAGGTAAACCCATGTGGGCTAATTTTTGGGGCCTATACTGGCCAACACTTACTTCTGTATCCTGTGAATGCCTAATGTACCTTCAGCCACAGAATACTAGGTTCTTAGCTGTCAGGTAAACCCATGTGGGCTAATTTTTGGGGCCTACACTGGCCGACACTTACTTCTGTATCCTGTGAATGCATAATGTACCTCCCTCCAGCCACCAAATACTACGTTCTTTGCTGTCAGGTAAACCCATGTGGGCTAATTTATGGGGCCTATACTGGCCGACACTTACTTCTGTAGCCTGTGAATGCCTAATGTACCTTCAGCCACAGAATACAACTTTCTTTGCTGTCAGGTAAACCCATGTGGGCTAATTTTTGGGGCCAATACTGGCCGACACTTACTTCTGTATCCTGTGAATGCCTAATGTACCTTCAGCCACAGAATACAACGTTCTTAGCTGTCAGGTAAAGCCATGTGGTCTAATTTTTGGGGCCAATACTGGCCGACACTTACTTCTTTATCCTGTGAATGCCTAATGTACCTTCAGCCACAGAATACAACATTCTTAGCTGTCAGGTAAACCCATGTGGGCTAATTTTTGGGGCCTATACTGGCCGACACTTACTTCTGTATCCTGTGAATGCCTAATGAACCTTCAGCCACAGAATACAACTTTCTTTTGCTGTCAGGTAAACCCATGTGGGCTAATTTTTGGGGCCATTACTGGCCGACACTTACTTCTGTATCCTGTGAATGCCTAATGTACCTCTAGCCACCAAATTCTACGTTCTTAGCTGTCAGGTAAAGCCATGTGGTCTAATTTTTAGGGCCTATACTGGCCAACACTTACTTCTGTATCCTGTGAATGCCTAATGTACCTTCAGCCACAGAATACTAGGTTCTTAGCTGTCAGGTAAACCCATGTGGGCTAATTTTTGGGGCCTACACTGGCCGACACTTACTTCTGTATCCTGTGAATGCATAATGTACCTCCCTCCAGCCACCAAATACTACGTTCTTTGCTGTCAGGTAAACCCATGTGGGCTAATTTTTGGGCCAATACTGGCCAACACTTACTTCTGTATCCTGTGAATGCCTAATGTACTTTCAGTCACAGAATGCAATGTTCTTAGCTGTTAGGTAAACCCATGTGAGCTAATTTTTGGGGCCTATACTGGCCGAAACTTACTTCTGTATCCTGTGAATGCCTAATGTACCTCCCTCCAGCCACCAAATACTACGTTCTTTGCTGTCAGGTAAACCAATGTGAGATAACTTTTGGGACCTATACTGGCTGACACTTACTTCTGTATCCTGTGAATGCCTAATGAACCTTCAGCCACAGAATATTACGTTCTTAGCTGTCAGATAAACCCATGTGGGCTCATTTTTGGGGCCTATACTGGCCGACACTTACTTCTGTATCCTGTGAATGCCTAATGTATCTTCAGCCACAGAATACAACGTTCTTAGCTGTCAGGTAAACCCATGTGGGCTAATTTTTGGGGCCAATACTGGCCGACACTTACTTCTGTATCCTGTGAATGCCTAATGAACCTTCAGCCACAGAATACAACTTTCTTTTGCTGTCAGGTAAACCCATGTGGGCTAATTTTTAGGGCCTGAAATGGCCGACACTTACTTCTTTATCCTGTGAATGCCTAATTTTTCAGACTGGAATTGAAAATCAATGGGTCTGTAAAGGTTCTGCCAAATTGTGGAATGGATGCGGACCCATTTTACAGATGTGTAAATGGACCCTATATGTATTTGACATGTATTTACCGGCTGCTGTCAGTTCTGCTGTCAGTTCTGGCTGAAAAATGTTTTTGCCGTAAAAAAAAAAAATTAAATTAGGGCAACTTTTCCAATTGCAATACTTCTGTTATGACATTGTCCATGTGCATGTGCACAGCTAGAAAGTCTTTTGTGGTTGCAAATATGGCCTAAAGGTTTTTAAAGTTTGCCTCCCATTAAAGTCAATAGGGCCCGCCGCGAACTAGCGGACTTTTGAGAAAATTTGTGGCTGGCGTTCGCAAACCGTCCCGGCCGATGTTCGTCCATCACTAATCCTAACACCATAGCCCTTGATCCAGTGATCCTGTTTCTGTACATGCTATCCTGTTCCTTGCCTCCTTAATCCTCTTACCCTGATCCTGCTTCCTCTACCTGTTTACCTTGTACCTGATTAAGGCTCTGATCTCTTATCTAACCCATCTCACCCACTATTCCTTGCACCTCCTATAAACAAAGCATTCTGTATAGGTCACAGAAAAAAGGAGGTTATCTGGTCAGCAAATAATATAGCGGGCTCATAAATTTATGTAAACATAGATATTTATTTTGAAAAAATTTTGGAGTTGTATAAATATACATCTGTGCAAATGAATGATGTCAGTGAATACAATCAGTGTTAGAGACAAGAAACAAGACAAACATAACATGTAACAGACAGTGACAAAGACCGGCCGGCAATAATATTACATCAAGAATATATTCATAATTAGCAATTTATCAAATGGTTAAAGTATAGGCAATTCTTGAAGAGGCTCCTTAGGGGGGTGTGGGTCGCTAGTGGGGCTGGTGGCCGTACTGCACAATTGTGTTGAGTGTTGGATCCAGTAAGATCACTCTTTTGTGCATTTAATTTAATGAATGACTCTTTCGGGAGAGGGCTGAAAGTATTTCAGTCAGTGTTGCAGCATTTGGGGGAGAGAGAGGGTATGCTTAGCGTTGCTGCTAGGTGATTAAGCACCAATCGTTGGCATGTATGGGGTTCTTGGATGGGGACTAGGCAGAGATCTGACTGTTAGTGTCTTGATCACTGACGGCGGTAATGCCGTTTCTTCACCCCTATCTTGGATCACTTATGAGGTACTGTGAGCTCTTTGTACAGGGGTGAAGAAACGGCCGAAGGGCCGTCAGAGCAAGTGACACACCACAAACCACGCAAACCGCCATTTCCACACATGCGGCTAGCGGAAATCGGAGGCACATACCCGACTGGTTAAGCTCTGCATAAGTCCCCGTAGTCACCAGATACTCTCCCGCAACGACACAGACTAGCTATAAGGCAAAACCTGGAGCGTTACTCTGTCCCAAGATAGGGGTGAAGAAACGGCATTACCGCCATAGAATGTGAATTATCAAGCAGCATATGTGGGCTTATCAAAAAAAAAAAACCAGTAGCTTCCCGATTCACAGACACCAGTGGTCTGCGAAATAATAGGGTGACATTGGAATAACCCATAGAAGGGTAAATAGGAAGAATAAGTGTAAAGAAAAGAGAACAAGAGAAAAAGAGGTGGGGGGGGGGCTGGGTAGGGAAGAGGGGGGGTGGGATGTTGGGGAAGGAAAGTTTTTATGTATTTGCATGTTTTCATACTCTGTACATCAACAATAGTCAAAAATAACAATAAATCCACATCTCATTCAGATTTGAGTCCTCAAGGAGGTGAACACTTAGTTTAACCTATGTGTCTAAATGTTTGATTTTAGATTTAGGTAATCATTGGTAACTGAAAATTATATCCAGGGCTACCATAGTTTGTGGAGCTTATAATTTTTTTCTGATTTCATGGCTGCGACTTTTTCCATTTCATGGATTTGGTCAACTCAGGAAATCCAATCTGATACGGAGGGTGTTTGTGGGGAATTCCAGTGAAGTGGTATTAAGCTTTTAGCCACGTTTAACCACTTTACCACCGGAGGATTTTGCTGTCTTCCGTCCAGGCCACTTTTTGCGATTCGGCGCTGTGCGACTTCAACTGACAATTGCGCGGTCGTGCGACGCCGTACCCAAACGAAATTTACGTCCTTTTTTTCCCACAAACAGAGCTTTCTTTTGGTGGTATTTGATCACCTGTGCGATTTTTACTTTTTGCGCTATAAACAAAAAAAGAGCGTTTATTTTGAAAAAATAACAATATTTTTAACATTTTTTTATATGAAATTCCCCCCAAAAAATATGTAAAAACCAATTTTTTAAAAAATTTTTGGCCAATTTATTTTCTGCTACCTATGTTTGGTAAAAAAAAATCGCAATAAGCGTATTTTGATTGGTTTGTGCAAAAGTTATTGCGTTTACTAACAAAGGGAAAGATTTCTGTCATTTTTGGTGTTTTTTTTTTAACGCGTAATGGCGGTGATCTGCGATTTTTTTTGTGGGACTGCGACATTGCGGCGGACAGATCGGACCCTTGACTGACATTTTTGACACTTTTGGGGGTACCAGTGACATTACTGCAGTAATCAGTGCTATATATATGCACTGTTACTGTAAACATGACACTGGCAGGGAAGGGGTTAATTTTATTGGAGAGGGAGGGGTTAATGTATGCCTGGTGCTTACTGACGTGTGTGGGGGGAGGTGACTGTGTGAGTCATGGACAGATCGGATGTCCAGATATGCTGAACAGTCCGATCTGTCACTCCCTGTCACTATGGAGATCCGCCCGCTTGTGTTTACACAGGCGGGCGGATCTCCACACTAGATCCCCGGCGATCGGGGCAGAGCAGCGGCGATCGCCGCTGCTCCTCCCCTGGCCCGACTCCCGCTGTGAATGAAAACAGCGGGAGCGAGCCTCCGGCGGCGCGCAAGCGCCGCCCAGAAGGGGGAGTGTCTGACGACGTTAATACTACGTCGTCAGACGATAACGAACCACTTTGCCGCAGTAGTACTACCGTACTCGGTCGGCAAGTGGTTAAAAGATGTCTGGTTAGGGAGGATTTGTATCTTTTATAAGAAAAGCGATTGATGTGTAATAGAAAGGTTGGGGCATCAAAATCCAAAGACACGTCAGTTATTTCTTTAATCCAAAGAGCTATCTCTTTCCAGAATATCTGAATCTGTGCGCAGTTCCACCACACGTGCAGGAATGTGCCTCATTCTTTCCCACATCTCCAGCAGGTGTCTGATAAATGTGGGAACCATTGTTTAATTTTTACTGGCGTTCTGTACCATTGTGTTCTGATTTTAAAAGCTGTTTCTGCATGCGGGTGCTGAGGGAGCATTTGTGTGTAAAAATGCATGACTTCCACCACTGTTCGTTTGTGAAGGTTTTGCCTGTGTCTCTTTCCCAAATTTTTGTGTAGACATCTGAAAAATCAGATGGCATAGAATTCAACCATTTATATGCCCTTAGAGGTCATGCCTCGCATAGGTGCTTGGAGGAGACAATAATTTTCTAGATCAGAGAGTTCTCTGGTCAGGTTTGCTTTGTCACTCTGGCTGTGGAGGAAGTCATGCATCTGAATGTAATTCCATTCTTTTAAAGCAGGGGTGGGGAACCTTTTTTCTGCCAAGGGTCATTTGGGTGTTTATAAAATCATTTGGGGGCCGTACAAAATGATCAACTTAAAAATGTGCCTGTTATATTTGGTCAAAAATGTAATTAACTCACCCCTAATGTGATGGATGCAACTGCTTCTCTTTGGTGAGGTGTGTGATGTTAGCTGGTATTGATGATGATGCTACTCGCAACTGGTTTTCCACATTTGCGTCGGTCCGTCTGGAGCGCAGTCGACTTTGTGGTGGTAAGTTTTGAAAATAACTGCTGGTGGTGGGTAATGGTGGGTATAGCTGGCTGGTACTGCTGGTGGGTACAGCTGGCTGGTACTGCTTTGGGTACTACTGGCTCAGGCTGGTACTGCTGGCTTGTACTGTGCTGTGGGTACTGCTGGCTGGTACTGCTGGCTCAGGCTGGTACTGCTGAGGGTATTGCTGATTCAGGCTGGTACTGTGCTGTAGGTACTGCCTTAGGTACTGCTGGCTCAGGCTGGTACTGCTGGCTGGTACTGTGCTGTGGGTACTGCTGGCTCAGGCTGGAACTGCTGTGGGTACTGCTGGCTGGTACTGTGCTGTAGGTACTGCTGGCTGGTACTGTTGTGGGTACTGCTGACTCTGGCTGGTACTGCTGTGGGTACTACTCGCTCTGGCTGGTACTGCTGTGGGTACTGCTGGCTCTGGCTGGTACTGCTGTGGGTACTGCTGGCTCTGGCTGGTACTGCTGTGAGTACTGATGGCTCTGGCTGGTACTGCTGTGAGCACTGCTGGCTTTGGCTGGTAGTGCTGGTTCTGGCTGGTACTGCTGTGTGTGCTGCTGGTGGGAAATGCTGGCTATGGCATGTTTCCTGTATTGGTAACAGGCAGAGTGCATATGATATAACTCCGCCTGTGACTCACTCAGACCATCAGAACGGAGCCGGGACTATACAGGAAGCATTGGCTCCGTTCTGACAGATCAGCTGAGAGACACAGACTCAGCTGCACGGGGGGCCGGACCAAATGACTTTTAAGGGCCGCATACGGCCCCCGGGACGTAGGTTCCCCACCCCTGTTTTAAAGGGTGTGATGGAGAGCATTTCTTTTTAATGTTTTGGTACGATAGAATTTGTGATTTGTCGAAGCAGTCCCTCGCCAGAACAATGCCTTCCGTGTTATTGGAGGGGGCCTGAAAGGATTTATTACCAATTTCCGAATTGAAGTCTGGGTTATTAAACAGGGAAGTGATAGGGCTTGGGCAAGATGAAATGTTGTGTTTTGAGGCTATTTTATGAAAAATGTTGAGAGTGGTGCTGATTAAAGGGTGTGTTTTAATTTCCTTTGGATATGACGACTGTGGAGACCATGGTAGAAAATGGGTGTAAATTTGTGACCAGTGGCGTTCAGTTTTAACCCATGCCTTTTGATTAAGGTGGCAGTGCCAATCTATTTTTTCTGGTCAAATGTGTTGCATAATAGTATTTTTGAAAATTTAGAATACCCATGCCTCCGTCTGCTTTGGCCATTTGCAGGTATTGCAGCTGGATACGAGGGTGCTTGTTCCCCCAAACAAAGCTTCTCTGTAACGTAGCAAGTTTACGGAAGTAAGATACTGGGATAGAGATTGGCAGTGCATGAAAAAGGTATAGGAGTCGTGGAAGTATGGCCATCTTGACAATCGCTGCTCTCCCGAACCAAGAAAATTTCCCTCTATCCCACTTTCTCAAGTCTCCCTCTATTGCTTTAAGCAAGGGGACAAAATTCATTTCAAACAGAGAATCAGTGTTAGCGGGCAACCGGACACCCAAATATTTAGGAGAGCATGATTCCCATTTATAAGGACAGTTGGCTTTAGTCAGTTCAATCATCTCGGCAGGTAAGGTTAGATTCAGGGCTTCTGATTTTGAGTGATTGATTTTGAAATTGGAGAGATATCTAAAAAGATTGAATTGTTTTTTAAGGTTAGGTATAGATATGTGGGGTTGGCTTATGTAGAATAGGAGGTCATCTGCATAAGCTGAGACTTTGTATTCATTATCATGTAGTTTAAAGCCCTGGATCGAAGCGTCTAAATTGATAGTCCTAAAAGAGGTTCTAGGGTCAAAATGAATAATATTGGGGAAAGGGGGCAGCCCTGTCTTGTTCCATTGTGGAGTGGAAAAGGAGTGGAAAATGTACCATTTACTTTAACCTTGGCTCGGGGCTCCATATATAGGGTCTGAATCCATGAGCACATATTGGTGCCTAAACCTATATGTTTGCAGGTGGAGAAGAGAAAATCCCAAGCCACCCGATCAAAGGCCTTCTCTGCGTTAGTGGACAGCAGAAGGCCCCTGAATCCAGCTGTCTGGGCACCATGGATCAGGTTTAGGGATTTAATGATGTTATCTTTGGCTTCCCTGCCTGGCATAAATCCTACCTGTTCAGGGCCAATTATGTGCTCTAAGAAGGGGCGGAGTATATCAGCAAGAATTTTAGCCAGTAGATTGAGGTCTATATTAAGCAGAGAAATTGGCCTATAGTTAGAGCATAGACATGGATCCTTATCTGGTTTAGGGATAACTGAAATATGCGCTAATAGGAAATCTTTGGAGGGAGTGTGATTATCTTTGAATGTATTTAATGCGTCTGTTAAGTGTTGGGCTAGAAGGTCTGCCTTGAGTTTATAATATTGTGCCATGAAGCCATCTGGACCAGGGTTTTTACCTGATTTTAGGGCTTTAATCGCCATGTTTACTTCATCGACTGTGATGTATTCTTCAAGGCTGGAAATATGATCTGGTTGTAGAGTTGGTAAATTACTGTTATATAGGTAATCTTTGATGGCTCTATCTCTGTCTGGTGTGGTATCTGCCGGTCTGTTTTGAGTGGGGATATTATATAGTTTGGAGTAGAAGTTGCTAAAGGTATCTGCAATATCTTTGGGGTTGTGTAGAAGTTGACCTTTGTGATCTTTAATGCCATGTACATTGTTGGATGATTGAGTTTCTTTAAGTGCTCTAGCTAAGGCTCTTCCACATTTATCCCCCTGCTCGTAATAAAGGGATTTCTTGAAGAAAAGAATTCTCCACATGTCTGTGTCGAGGAGATCCTTTAATTCTTTTCTCTTTTGTATTAAAGTCTCTTCAACTTGTTTGGCTAATGATTGTTTATGGCGAGATTCTAGATCTGCTATAGTAGAAGTTAATGTGTGGAGTTGACGACCCTTTTCTTTTTTCTTTTCTGCTCCTAGTCTTATTAGTTCTCCTCCAATGACAGTTTTATGTGCTTCCCATGTGGTGATTGGGGAGACATCTGAGGTGCAATTTTCTATTAAGTATACGCTAATGGCAGTTCGAATACGTGCTGAAATCTGCGGTTCAATCAGAAGTGAGGAATTTAGTCTCCATGAGAACTTTCCCTTCTTTTTGGGGGATATTTGCATACAGTATGTAGGGAAACTGGAGCATGATCCGAAACCGTCACTATGCCAATCTCCACACCTGTTAATTCCGCCAAGTCCCTTTGTGTGATGAAAATAGAGTCTATACGTGCGTATATTTTATGAGGGGCCGAGTATATTGTACAATCTTTGGTAGTTGGATGGAGGGTTCTCCAGGCGTCTATCAAAGTCAGGGATTGCAATTTCAGTTAGATTTTTTTAAGGATGGAGTAGGTGAGACTGGATTTGCCCGATGAGGTGTCGTAAGAGGGATTTAGAGGAACATTAAAGTCTCCTCCGAGTATTATACAGCCCTGAGAGCAGAATGAGACATGGGCCTTGTTGGGGAAATATACATTTGCTAAGGTTATGGGTTTTCCGGCAAGCGAACCCGAGACAAATAAATGTCTGCCCTCTGGGTCCGCCTGTTGTTTGTCTATAGTAAAGGCTGTGTCTTTGTGGATTAATATTGCCACACCTTTCGTTTTGGCCTGAGAGTTGGAGGTATACAGAACTGTGGGGAAATACTTGTTTGAAAGTGATGGGTGATCAGGTTTCCTAAAGTGGGTCTCTTGAAGGAATACAAATTGAGGTTTGCATTTCCTCAACTCATATAGCATGCATTTCCTTTTCTCTGGGATATTTAAACCATTTACATTATGTGAAATAATCAGTGGATTTTTACCCAGGTGGGAGTAAACCATTTTCAGTCAGGTATTTGTACAATGTCACCAATGTAAAAATCAAGAGGAGTAAAGGGTGGGAAAGGTATGGGGAGGGTCAGAAAGGGAGGGGGGGGGTTAAAGGAAGTAGATGGGGTGAACAAAGAAAGAGAAAGATTGAGAAAAAGTAAAGTATACTTTACGGTATGTAGTAGTCGGGTATGTCTGTGAGCACACAAGCACGAGTACTCACTTAACCACTTAAGCCCTGGAAGATTTTACCCCCTTCCTGACCAGGGCCTATTTTGCGATTCGGCACTGCGTAATTTTAACGGACAATTGCGCGGTCATGCAACGATGTACCCAAATGAAATTGACGTCCTTTTTGGTGGTATTTGATCACCTGTGCGATTTTTTGATCATGCGCTATCACCAAAAAAAAGCGACAATTTTGCAAAAATAACAATATTTTTCACATTTTTTTATATGAAATTCCCCCCCAAAAAATTTAAAAATCTAAATTTTTTAACATTTTAGGCCAATTTGTTTTCTGCTACATATGTTTGGTAAAAAAAAAAAAAATCGCAAAAAGCGTATTTTGATTGGTTTGTGCAAAAGTTATTGCGTTTACTAACTAAGGGGAAGATTTTTGTCATTTTTATTGTTTTTTTTTTAACGAGTAATGGCGGCGATCTGCGTTTTTTTTTTTGCGGGACTGCGACATTGTGGCAGACAGATCGGAGCCTTGACTGACATTTTTGACACTTTTGGGGTTACCAGTGACATTACTACAGTAATCAGTGCTATACATATGCACTGTTACTGTAAAAATGACACTGGCAGGGAAGGGGTTAACTTTATTGGAGAAGGAGGGGTTAAGTGTTTCCCTAGGGGTGTGATTCTAACTGTGAAGGGGCGTGGCTTGTGGTGTAACAACAGAGACATGTGATCCTACATAGCAGGACCGTATGATCTCTGTTCTTACACAGGGGAGAATGACAGGCGGCTTTGTTTACATCAGCCGCGTGCCTTTCTCCCTCTGCAGCAGACGATCGCGAGTGGCCGGTGGACATCGGATCTGCCGGTCACACGCGTGGGGGGGGCGTAAACGAGCAGGGGCCGGAAGCGCGCCTCCGGCGGCGCGCGTTCTTCCCCTAGAGCCTCCCAGGCTAGCGACATAGCCCTACGTTGCTATCCCTGTGAGGGGCTGACTGCCGCAGTAAATATACTGTGGGCGGTCAGCAAGTGGTTAAGGATCGGAATAAGTGCAATTGTCTAAGTCTATATATTGAACAATATTATTAGGAAAAAAAGAATCCTTGTAGGGGAGTGGAAGGCGTCACCTGGAATTGGCCCCCAGAAATAAATAAACTAGGTTCTGGGTGTCAATCACACCTGTGAGACCAAGACAAACCACACTTCCCAAAAAAGTATCTAGAATAATTAAATAACATGATAAAGAGTAACAGGCATCGAAAATATAAAGTGAACAAATTTCTCCACTAGGCGACATAAGTGATGTCATCCCACTGAGTAAGTGAGAGTGACGTGTGTGAGGTGAACTTTTGCTATATCAAGCCTATTAGGTGAGTGAAAAATCTGAAATGCAAGAGTTCAGGGTCACCTTACAAGTCGAGTTCTTCTTCCTTTGGGGGTGTTGCGGAAGTCCTGGTGGAGGGGCTGAATCAGAACCAGACCAAAAGTAGTGACCGTGTAGAGGACAACCTTAAATGGAAAGAATGGTTAACAATACATATGGTCATAAGCCCTCTCAAAATGGATCCTATTAAAAACGTATTGTCGAATGAGGACAGGCGTAAGGTGTATGTTGTTCCGAAATTCTCGAGTGTCTTATCTTGAAGAACTTTGAAGAAAAGGAGGTTATCATTTTTGCAGGATGTTAGTGATGAACAAAGTTAGTGCCTTTTGGGGAAATAGCAATCGTGATGTCCATCATTCCTGGTCTTGGGTTGCCTCTTTTTTGTTCTGAGTGATCTCATGGTATCACAGTGTGTGGATTGGTGTCTTCTGGTCATCTGTAACAGCCCAGGTTGAAAAGGGGAAGCTGAAGGGATGTTATGTAAGTTTGGGACAGGAAGTTCAGGTATTACTTATCAAACTGAAAGGAAATCAGTGTGTTTCAGTAATAAGTAAACGTCGCCATCTAGTGGTTGAAAAAAAAAGTGCACTTTAGAATAGGGGTTTTGTGATGAATGGGCAAAGGATTATATTGGCACAATTCTTGGGTTAATCCATGAGGAGGAGAGGAAGTATTTTGGGGAGAGGAGCAGCAGAGGATTTAAAGTTGAGGAATGAATCCTGATTACAGAGTGTCTCTGCATAGGTCTGCATCAGTTGCGGTCTCTGTTCTTTGGTGTCTTGGGAGTCTTAGGAGGGGAGAGGAACAAAGAGGTGAGTTCCCTTTTTTTCTGATGTTTGCCCTTTTTTGTAGTGAAGGGAGTAGGAGGTTGAGGGTTCAGGAGTAGGTGGTGTATCTCCTTGCGCTTGTGGAATGAGGATTTCAGCATACCAATCGGGTAGTAAGATGAGATCAAGCTGGAGGTTGGTGCAAAAGGCAGGCAGTTCATCAGGGGTAGGTAGTGTGTACTGTTTGCCTCCATAGGTAACTTGTACCGCAAATGGATATTTCCAGCGATACTGAATGTTTTTGTCTCTGAGCAGGTCTAGCAGAGGCTTAATTGCTCTTCTGTTTTTTTAGAGTTATTGGAGATAAGTCCTGGAATAGTTGTAGTGGAGTGTCATTGAATAATATTTGCTCATTTTGCCTAGCTTTGAAGAGAATCTCCTCCTTGAGTGGGTGGCTAGTCATGCAGCAAATAATGTCTCTTTGGGGGGCACCATCCTGAGCTTTGGGCCTTAGTGCTCTATATGCCCTCTCAAACTCTATGGGAGATTCAGCCGGTCTTTCTAATAAACTGTTAAATACAGATTGTAAAGCAGGCTTGATCTGATCTCTCTCCACTGTTTCAGGGACCCCCCTCACTCTGATATTATTTCTGAGCCCCGATTATCCAGATCCTCCAACTGTCTGTTCATATTGATCAGGTGCATGGAGTGTGTGAGAGTAACATTTTCTAGTTTCTTGATGGCTTTGTCCCTTTGCCTGCCTGCTCTCTCTCCTGCAGCCATCTGGTCTGATAGTCTGACAATATCAGCTTTAAGATCTGTAATTGCTGCAGCAAAAGATCCCTTAATATCTGCAGCTATAGCAGTCATTGCTCTGTAGGTTAGGGGGTGATCTCTAGGATCAGTTTCTCCTACCGTGTCCTCAGTATCAGCGATGGATTGAGAGTCATAGTCTCCCTCCTCCTAATGGTGTTGAATCGGTGCTATCTTGGGGCCTAGTGATCCCCTCCGGCCTGCGGGCTGGGATCCAAAGAAATCAGGGATATTCTTTGAGATAGCGCTGGATCCGGACCTGGATGGCTTCGATATGGACCACTGCTTGTTAATTCTGCCCATATTGTTGAGCTGCGATGCCTGGGTGAGCCGTGGGAAGCGGGATGTTGGCAGAGCTCCTTCACTATGCAGCCATCTTGTAGCGTGCCAAGCCACGCCCCCCAAGATTCTATACCTGGACTACATCCTCTGCTTGGGTTTCTCCATCCTAACCCTAATGCAAACACTCCAAAACATGTGCTGATTGAGACCTAAGATCAACAGCTTCTACTTAGGCTGATGGACATGCTTTAAATATAACATTACCCACTTGTTTCCTTGGAAACCAGCAAAGGATTTCTTTGGAAATTTTACTGTTATTTTCTTTTTGATTTAGGTCTACTTCCTTGACACAGGCTGCAAGTGTCAATTTCCATGTAATTAAGAGACTACATGCCTCACTTTTTTTTCTCTTTTCCTCTTTCTCGCCACTAATTATTCCCCAGTAATCCCCTCCCCCCCCCCCCCCCACAAACATGGACACTGCTCCACCTTTTCATTAGAGTATCACATAGCCTTCTTTTACTTGCCTAGAATTACATCACTGGCAGAACACTCGCCACCTGTGTCCTTGAGCAGATCAACTGATCCTCAGGCATTTCTTGCTGATGATGAATCAAGCTACTTTATCATTTTTCTTGCCTTGTTTAAACTCCTATCCACATGCATTTCCTATATTGCTTTGAATATTTTCTGATTGATTTCAGTTGATACTTGTACCTCTACCCTAGTGTACTCTATTTTGTTAGATATTTTAGGCCACTCATACCTGAATTCAATCAGAAGTGGTGAAATAGTCTCTAACTCTTCAAAAACTGATACATTACCTCTATTCTTTCCTCCCTCTTTGGACAAGGTTACCCAACTCTCCTGACCTTCCCTCCATTCCTCCGGACTAACTATTATGTCCTCCCTCATGACCTTCCCCTCTTCAAGAGCCCAGGAAAGATCCATCCAGAAATGGTGAGATGGAATTTTCATTGTCCACCATTCTTACCGACCTCCCTCTCCAAACCATAGTCCCTAACCTAGACGCCAGCTTCTACATCCCCTCCACACCCAATGATTCATTGCCGATGATACATATGTGGAAAAGTGACACGACCATATTTCCCTTCAAACACCAAAGACTCCAGAGACGTCCCACTCTTCAATCCCCTAGGACATCCCAGCTCTTTCCTATTCCCCTCACCCTGATCGACGTGCTATGTTTCACCTAGACAGCTGAACATCAATTTCAAGCTGTGTTCCTCTCTTTGATAGTTAATCCAACTCTCCTTTCTAAATACTGTGCCATGTAATGAGCCACGCTCCCAATGCGCTCCCTTCACTTACCCTACCTGACGCATCAACACATAATCTTAGTATATTGCTGTCGGGATTATTGGTGATTAAAAAAAAATGGATTTAAAAAGCCATGTATATTTCATCTTATGCATATAAGATTCTGAACTGTGCAGCGTCCATTTTGCTCAAGGTGAATGAAAGTTCATATATTTTCATTTGCAAAATGTCTCTTACAAGAGAAAGTAGAATTTCAACAGAGGTCTTTGTATTCCTTTTAAGATCGTAAATAAGATTTACATAGACGTCTCTTCAGATAAGACCTAATGGTAATCCCAGTCTGTCTGTAATTATTTAACAATGGACAATACCCCAGTATACTCTAGCAGACATTTAAAATGAACTATATATACGTTTTTAAAGATACATTATTATGTGTGAGAAGATATTAGCAATAATTATGTCATTATATTATGTAAGGCATATACATAAATATTTAGGAATGTTATATCACATTTTGGGTTTATATTCTTACAGTAGTAATCTTACTTAGAATTCTTTCTATTAAGTGTAAGAACATATGTATCTCGTCACTAATTACCTCATTTCAGAGAAGTTTGTGTCTAAGTGTTCAAGGTATCGTAAATTCTACAGGCCAGACAAAATGTCTGTGTAATGTTCCGGTACCTCTGGTACCCTTGCTTCCATATTTCTCCTCTCTTAATTGCGTCCCATCTTGTATAACAAAGGACGCATATACCTTTAAGACCGGATGACATCACTGCCGAGCGCCGCTATGAGCGGCTATTTCAATCGCCGGTTTGCTCTCACTCATCGCTCGTTCAAACCCACATGTTCATCGCACCTACGCCTGAGAAGTCGGAGCTGCTGACATACCTTCCTTGCTGAACTGAAGCCGGAAACCTCGCTGGTGATCCGTATCTCGCTACGGGATCACCCCTCTCCAATGGACACTGTTATTCCTAAACCTATCTAAGTGATAAGTACCCCGCAGGGGATTCTTGCTACCAATCTCCTACTGTCATCTACTGCAATTACCAAGACTATCTATCTATCTATTCACTATCACCTGCATAAGACTGTTAGCTCTTGGGACTACCTTGAACTATCCTTGCACTAGGTTACTCTGTCTAAGTATACTCCATCTGTGTCCTCTTACCATCTGCACTATACTTGACATCAGAACCTATCTGCTTTACCATCACCTGCAACTCTCCTAATACTACTTCTAGTGCTCACCATACAATAGCCTGTCTCTCATCTATATCCTCATATACTTTATCCCTCCATTAAACATCTATTGATATATATATAGTATATAACAGGCTGTACACGGTGATGAAGTCCTGAGAGTTGGATATGTTGTTCAACAGATTCTCTACAAGGCTACTGAGTGTAATAATTCTGCAGCTGTAAATCCATCCACAAACAAAAACGCATGAACGTTACAGATTGAACGAGCCCTTAAAAAAAATATGGATTCAGCAGAATTATCCACTCATGTACTACAATTAAAACAGCAAGTAGATGCATTGATCCATGGGCTTACAGAGGTAAAAAATGACAATCAAACCTTGAGACAGCAGCTTGGCCGTCTCCCACAGCCTCCTGCTGCTCAGCCCCGTGAGCCCAAGATAAACCCTCCTATAGTGTTTTCTGGTGATCGGAGCAAATTCCGTGAATTTAAAAACGCATGTCAATTGTTTTTTTTGTTAAAACCTCTAACCTACACCACTGACCAAATTAAGGTTTGTACTATCATCTCCTATTTAACGGGTGAACCCCGGGCCTGGGCAGATGCTCTCTTTGAAAAGGATGATCCACTCCTTAATTCTTATCCCTTATTTCTAGCACAACTTGCTACTTTATATGAAGACCCCAACAAGCAGAGTACCGCTGACACACAATTACGGGCCTTAAAACAAGGAAGGAGACCTGTTGAAGATTTCGTGGCGAATTTTAAAAGATGGTCCCCTGATTCAGGGTGGAACGACACATCTTTGCGAACGCAGTTTAGACTCGGCCTATCTGAGGCCGTTAAAGACGAGCTCGCCCGAGCGGATTTACCTGGCACTCTAGAGGGACTGATCCAGACCAGCATCAATATTGACAGACGACTACGAGAAAGAAAGGCTGAGAAGATGGGCTCACCATTTTCCAGTCCTTCTTGGATGTTGCCTGATGACCCTACTCCTATGGAAGTAGGAATGATACGTCCACCTCTGACCCTTTCTGAACGTGCCAGGAGGAAAACCGAACATCTTTGCATGTACTGCGCATCCCCGAATCATTTGGTAAACGACTGTCCTCTTGTCCGCAGAAAAGAGGGTGAGTGTTCAAATGTCTTGCTAGGGGGACTCACAACTTCCTTCTCTAATCCTTATCTTTTTGTTCAATTAACATTGCAGTGGGACCAAACTAGGATCACCACCAAGGCTATGATTGACACAGGATCTTGTGGAAACTACATTGACATTTGTTTTGTCTCCCTTAATAAAATACCTATTGTTTCAAAACCCAAACCTGTCTCCGTTAGTTTTATTAACGGTACCCCTTTATCCTCTGGTCCTATCACCAGTCAGACACAGGCACTTCTTGTAACTGCTGACGAGTCTCATGTGGAGACCACCACCTTTGATGTATTAACTTCACCACATTTTCCAATCATTTTGGGACTTCCCTGGTTACACATACATCAACCAATCATCGATTGGAAAACAAAAACATTAACCTTCTCTTCTCACTATTGTGAGACAACGTGTAACCTCCCCACACATGATAGGATCCTGTCTGTACTGCCGGATGACATTATTCCTAAGTGTTATCAAGATTTATCGGAGGTTTTCCTTGAGAAAAACGCTCAAATGCTACCTCCTCATAGGGACTATGATTGTTGTATCGATCTGCTCCCTAATAGCAAGTTGCCTTACGGACATGTATATCCTCTCTCACAGGATGAACTCTCTCACCTTAAGGAGTATCTGGATGAAAACTTGGCAAAAGGATTCATCCGACCTTCTACTTCCTCCACTGCGGCTGGGCTCTTCTTCGTCCGCAATAAGGACTCTAGCCTTAGGCCTATCATTGATTTCAGACAATTAAATGCCATCACAATAAAGGATCGTTATCCTTTACCCCTTATTCCTGAACTTATCGAACAGGTGCGTGGGGCTTCTTTCTTTTCAAAATTGGACCTAAAAGGGGCATACAATTTAATTTGAATCCGTAAAGGGGATGAATGGAAGACGGCATTCAGAACCAGATACGGACTGTTTGAGTACCTTGTAATGCCATTTGGGCTATGTAATGCCCCTGCAGCCTTCCAACGGTTTATAAACGAGATATTCCGAGACTTGCTTGATGTTTGTGTGGTAGTATATTTGGATGATATACTTATCTATTCTCATTCCTTACCTGAGCACATAAAACATGTGAGACTTGTGTTGTCAAGACTACTTGCACATAACTTATATGTTAAATCAAAGAAATGTTTGTTTCATAAAGAGGAGGTACTATTCCTAGGATATATTATATCTAAAAGTGGAATCAAAATGGACATGAGCAAAATATCCTGCATTCTGGATTGGCCTGTGCCAACCACTCGCAAAGCATTACAAAGGTTCCTAGGATTCTCTAATTACTATAGGAAATTCATTAAAGACTTCTCTGCGATTGTGAAACCTCTCACACAACTTACAAGCACGAAGAGACCATTTAATTGGACAAAAGAAGCAAATGGAGCATTCTCTCTGCTGAAATCAAGCTTTACCACTGCCCCCATACTATGCCATCCAGACCCATCCCTTCAATACATCTTGGAGGTAGATGCGTCTAATATGGCAGTAGGAGCAGTTCTCTCACAACGACCAACAAACACCTCACCTCTTCACCCAGTTGCTTTCTTTTCAAAGTCATTAAGTAGCCCCGAGGTGAACTACCCAGTAGGTGAGAAGGAGTTATTAGCCATAAAACTGGCATTAGAGAATTGGAGACATCTACTTGAGGGCACTCAATTGCCAATTCTGATATATACTGATCACAAAAACCTCCAATACCTTCAGACTAATAGAACTCTTTCCCACCGGCAGGTACGGTGGTCGTTATTCTTTCTGAGATTTAATTTTTTAGTAACTTACACGCCCGCAGACAAAAATAAAAAAGCGGATGCACTCTCACGACTAGCCGAGAAAGATTGCACTGAGGTTCCCTCAGTTCCTATAATACCACTTGAACGTATTATAGTCGTTCGCTCACTAAAGGAGGAGATTTTGCACAGCATAGGGTTGGATTCACATCCACCACAACTAACTACTGACGCAGAAGGCTTCCTCTACTACAACGATAAATTATACATACCCCCTACTATGCGAACCAAGATCTTAGAATTGTCGCATGATGTACCTATGGGAGGACATATGGGTATGACTAAAACTCTTAATCTACTCACTAGGCAATTTTGGTGGCCAGACATGAAGACAACCGTAAAAAAGTTCGTTTCATCTTGTGATATCTGTGCAAGGTCTAAAATTGACAACATGAAACCATCAGGATTACTTTGTAGTTTACCGATACCCCACGTTCCGTGGGAAGTGGTATCCTTAGACTTCATAGTGGAATTACCACCTTCCAAAGGATTCAACACCATCTTGGTATCAGTGGACCATCTGACCAAGATGGCACATTTCACCCCTATCCGAAAACTACCTTCATCCAAGCAAACAGCAGAATTACTTGTGAAACATGTCTTTAAGTTACATGGTATTCCAAAAACACTGCTGTCTGACCGTGGTTCACAATTTATCTCAAAGTTTTGGCTAGCTCTATGTCAGATACTGCGAATAGAGCGTAATCTCACTTCTCCCTACCACCCTCAGACCAACGGACAGACAGAGAGAGTTAACCAGTGCATTGAACAGTACCTGCGTTGCTATACTTCGTATCTACAGGATGATTGGGCAGATCTCCTCCCACTGGCGGAATTCGCCTATAACAACGCTACTCATAGCACTACTAAGCAAAGTCCGTTTTACCTGAATTATGGGTTTCATCCCACACTCCTTCCTCCACGTATCTTACCATCAAGTAATCCAGTGGCATCTGATTATCTTGCCCAGATAAAGAATTCTCTGGAATTACTCAACAATACCATATCTCATGCTCATAGCCAACAAAAAAAGTACTACGACCTCCGTAGGAAACCCTCTCCCCAATATGCCATTGGGGATCTTGTTTGGCTTTCTACAAAAAATCTGAGACTAAAGATCCCTAGTAAAAAACTTGGACCTCTGTTTCTGGGACCTTTCCCAATAGAGAAGCTTATTGGTAAAGCTGCAGTACAACTCACATTGCCAGTAGACCTCAAGATACATCCTGTCTTCCATGTGTCTCTACTGAAGCCCCATGTTCCTAACCAAGGAATAAGGCCTACTATCTCACCTCCACCTCCTGTACAAGTGGAAGGTGGAGAAGAATTTGAGATAAAGGAAATTTTGGATTCCCGTTTCAATAGAAGAAGACTCCAGTATCTTGTACGATGGAAGAATTATGGGCCCCAAGATGACACCTGGCTGGATACCTCCGATATACATGCCCCTATACTGATTCTCAATTTCCACTCGAAATATCCGGAAAAACCAGTTCTAGAGGCCTTCCGGAGCCGGCCTTAAGGGGGGGGGGGGTACTGTAATGTTACGGTACCTCTGGTACCCTTGCTTCCATATTTCTCCTCTCTTAATTGCGTCCCATCTTGTATAACAAAGGACGCATATACCTTTAAGACCGGATGACATCACTGCCGAGCGCCGCTATGAGCGGCTATTTCAATCGCCGGTTTGCTCTCACTCATCGCTCGTTCAAACCCACATGTTCATCGCACCTACGCCTGAGAAGTCGGAGCTGCTGACATACCTTCCTTGCTGAACTGAAGCCGGAAACCTCGCTGGTGATCCGTATCTCGCTACGGGATCACCCCTCTCCAATGGACACTGTTATTCCTAAACCTATCTAAGTGATAAGTACCCCGCAGGGGATTCTTGCTACCAATCTCCTACTGTCATCTACTGCAATTACCAAGACTATCTATCTATCTATTCACTATCACCTGCATAAGACTGTTAGCTCTTGGGACTACCTTGAACTATCCTTGCACTAGGTTACTCTGTCTAAGTATACTCCATCTGTGTCCTCTTTCCATCTGCACTATACTTGACATCAGAACCTATCTGCTTTACCATCACCTGCAACTCTCCTAATACTACTTCTAGTGCTCACCATACAATAGCCTGTCTCTCATCTATATCCTCATATACTCTATCCCTCCATTAAACATCTATTGATATATATATATAGTATATAACAGGCTGTACACGGTGATGAAGTCCTGAGAGTTGGATATGTTGTTCAACAGATTCTCTACAAGGCTACTGAGTGTAATAATTCTGCAGCTGCAAATCCATCCACAAACAAAAACGCATGAACATTACAGTCTGACAGTAATAGCAGAATTCAAATAATGAATGGCTTTTCACTGGCCATAGGTCAAAAAGGTCATCTTTAATAGTTGGCCATTGTATGTTGTGACGCATATTAAACACAAAATTTAATGAACAGTACAATACTGCCTCCTGTGGAGATGCAAATGCAGTCTTGGGATAATTTAGATATTTCCAATATAAGTATATATATTGTATTAAAAATATAATTATTGAAATGGCATTACTTGCCAGGGTGAATGATGGAGATTAGATGGACATTTATGTATGTACTGGGAGTATGGACAAAGTTTTATGTTGTGTTTTATAGTTAGTCTTGAACATAGAGAAATCATCCTTTAATTTTATTATACAAGTATTGGGTTAATTATCAGAAGAGATGTGACTCTGACCTCACCAGTTAAGGTATAGAATATCCCAACCAATGGGGATAATGTTTCATCCCTCTGGGTTTAACTTATGGTGATTTTTATAGCCCTTTGTTCATACCATATAAAAGAACAACCCAGATGAGAGATAGGACACATTACATTTGCCCAACATACAATACACATACATCACACACACTACTACATCCATTTATATACTCATCCAGACATACTCCATCTTGCTCCATCATTCATCTGAAACTTTGAGGGACACCAAACGAAACTCCTCCCTCACTGGCATCCATCTTAGGACTCTGGTAACGACCATTTGAAGCTAGCAGCCATCTTAAGTGTGGTAAATATGCCTTGCTGTATTATTTGATATTATTCAATATTGTTTATTCCTTCCTTATATGTTTTATATTGCATATTTAAGGGTAAAAAGATTACAATCCCAGCCATATAAACCATGGTAGATTTTTCTCTAAATAGCTGATTTTTGTTTTTATACATTTTTATTAATATCAGATTTAGTGCATTATTTGCAATTTTAAGTCTTCGGTTTTGCATGGCTTATTCTCACTTCATCTACAGTGAAGTGACATTGGGCTATGCGATTCGCAGATAATTGTGGTCTGTTTATATAGAACACTTACCTATGATTTATGCTATACCTGGAGAAATGGTAATCTTGCTTTCGTTTTGCTTTCACTTTGCTTTCACTTTCACTATTGAGCTAAACATCACATTGCATTAATTGTTTGAAGTTAGTATGTTATGTAGAGTTATCTTTTTGTGTCATTTCTTGTTTGATCATATATTGTGATTACATGTCTTCTGAATAAATATTTTTATATATTCCATACTGTAGACTGTACTCACTAAGATTGGTATATGCTTTTAAAAAGAAATTAATCAATGAAAAATAATTCGCTACATATTGATTTGTGGAAATAAGTGAAGATTCTCCTTCCTCACAGATCTTTGCTTATTAACCATAAATAGACACTGTTATATTCAGATGTGTAAACTCCGCGCAAAAGGACTCTAATAGGATATGCCCAAAAAAGATGTGCAAAGAAAGTATATTCCAGTGACAAATGTGTGGAATAAATAAAATATAGTATATAGATAGTGTGTGTGGGTGTAGGCAGCGCCAACACTCTATCTTTTATTCACTGTTATATTCAGAGCAGTATAAATATTCTGACATAATGAAGTACGAGCATGAGATATTATTAAATATTCTTACATTGCCAACCTACCTGCTGGATCCTCCTACTCTATCTCCCTACTGCCCATTGTGTCCTCCAATGAGTGGTAAACCATCATTTGGAATCGTCTCTCCTACATTCCCCACACAGTAGGCTCTGTGAGTTTTGACTGATGAAACCCGGAGTTATCCCACCCCTTATTTGGGACTAGCAGGTCTAATCCCACCTTCGGATTCTTATTACCATCTTACGATCCTTCTCTCCCCCTTTTTTTTTTCTTTTCTTTTTTTTTTTTTTCTTCCCTTCCCAGTCTATTTTCCAGATAACATTTTTCTACTCTCTTTCTCCTTCTCACCCCCTCCTGCTACCTCCAAGAGCGACAGAGGTGATCAAATTCCTACCTTTTTTCTCCTTAGCTTTCTAAAATCAATCCTTTTCTATAACTTGAACCCACAAGCCTCACTGAAGATCCTCTCTTTAAATGCCAAAGGCCTTAACGCTCCCCAGAAATGCTCACTTTTACTTGACACCATGCGTAAACATAAAGCCGACAAAGTCTTCCTACAAGAGACGTATTTTTGCTCCGACTCTATACCCAAGCTGCATAATTCAGACTTCCCCACAGTCTATCACGTCTATCATGCCTCTAACATACTCTCCAAATCCAAAGGTGTCTCTATCTTGATTTCTCGACACCTCCCTCTAATTGTCTCAGACACCTTGGCTGTCCAAAAAGGACGTTTCTTCTTCCTAAAAGGAAATTAGCTGATAGACCAATCACGTTGGCCAATATATATAGCCCAAACATTAAACAAGTACCATTTTTCAATTCCACTGTGAACTTACTTGCATCATTCCACACAGGCATCCTAATCCTGGGGCGGGGATGAGACTTCAATGTACCCCTTAACACTCTGATAGACTCCTCTTCAGATACGCCTTCCCTCCCTTTTAAAGCTTTGCGTCAGATACACCTGCAACTCCAAGACCTCCTTCTGCACAATACATGGCGCACACTCCACACAAATGAAAAGGATTACACCTTTTTCTCCCCGCCCCACAATCACTACTCCCAGATTGACTACTTATTTCTAACCCAAAATGACCTACCCTTCCTTCACGCCGCTTCCATTGAACCTATGTTTTTATCCGACCACCACCCTATCTTGCTCACATTGCGTTTCCCAGAACGCCAAGACCACACTAAAATCTGGTGATCGGATGCTTCACTTTTGGCTGACAAAAGCCATGAAACCACTATCCGCCCTGACCTTATAAACTACTTTAACTCCAATAACACCCCAGATGTCTCCCCACTAATGCAGTGGGAGGCCCAAAAAATGTGTTATACGAGGTACAGAATGCCAAGACCACACTAACATCTGGTGATTGGATGCTTCACTTTTGGCTGAAAAAAGCCATGAAACCACTATCTGCACTGACCTCATTAAATACTTTAACTCCAATAACACCCCAGATGTCTCAACCACTAACGCAGTGGGAGGCCCATGAATGTGTTAGACGAGGGAGGTACATTTATAACTCTCACTACCAAAAGCAAAAAAGAGAAACAGGCCCACTTACAAAACCCTTATAAATCGTATCGCTACTCTGGAAAGAACTCACAAGAGAACCCAGACAACACAAATTTTTCAAGATCTAATCTGAGCACGTTCTCAATTTTTAGAGGCACAAGAACAGACAATGAAATGTAAATACTTTCTGGCACAAAAGATGTTCTACGATCAATGGAATAAAAGTGGTAAACTTCTGGCTAGAGCCCTTCGTGCGACAAAGACAAGTATGATGGTTCACTGTATATGAAAGGAAGACGAGACAATGTTGACCTCAAACACCAACATTGCTTCCCACTTTGAATCTTACTATACACAGTTATATGACCTCTCCACTGTGCCAACAAATTGTGACAGCGGAAATTCCCGATCCCATTTGATTGAGGAGTTTTTACGCCAATATAGCCCAAAACCCGTGTCACCTGCTCAGAAATTGGAAAACCAAATTACCCCTGAAGATCTGCATCAAGCAGTGAAAAAACTGAAATCAGACAAGAGCCCTGGGCCTGATGGCCTATCAGGAGCCTATTACAAGACCTTCCTTGACATACTGTCATTACCGTTCCTATCGGCTTTTAACACCATGCCTGACTCCTTAAAACACCCTCAGCACCGCCAGTTAGAAGCTTACATCACGGTCATTCCTAAATGTGACAAAGACCCCACTTCAGTAGTTAACTATAGACCTATATTGCTACTCAATGCAGACATTAAGCTACATGCTAAGATATCAGCCAATCGCCTTCTTCCTATCATCCCTTCCCTAGATGTTAATGACCAAGTAGGCTTTGTCCCTAAACGTGGGGCTACAGACAACACTATCAAGGCCTTAAACCTCCACCATTGGTTACACACTTCCAAGAACAGCGGCTTTTTTCTCTCACTCGACGCGGAGAAGGCATTCGACAAGGTGGCGTGGGACTATATGGCAGCAGTCCTAAAAGCATTGGGTTTTGGAGAAAACATACTTAACTTCATTATGGCCCTATTTTACTACCCAGTGCCCAAGTTTGTGTGAACGGCCACCTGTCGAAGGCCTTGTCCATCCAGAACAGAACGCGTCAGGGCTGTCCCCTCAGGCCACTATTATTTGTGCTGACACTTGAGCCACTTCCCCACAGGCTGTGCTCTAATGCGGACATCAAGGGTCTCTTGGTCTCAGGCCATGACTTCAAAATAGCTGCGTTTGCGGATGATGTTCTTTTCTTTCTGTCCGAACCTCTTATTACATTGCCCAACTTGCTCAAAGACTTTGCTCATTTTCATATCATTTCAAACTTGAAGATCAACTTCACTAAATCATACGCCTTAAACATTACGCTCCCACCGGAAAAAGTAAACTTCTGTCAATCCCACTTTCCTTTCATTTGGAAACATGAAGCTATCACATATTTGTGAGTACTGCTCCCATCTAGACTCCAGAAGTTTATGAATCAAATGCTTTCTGACTTGCAACGCTGGGACACACCTTCCTTGGTTCCGAAGAGCGGCTATACTAAAAAATAATGTCCTTCCTCGCCTTCTCTATCCCATGCAAGCTCTGCCCATCTATTTGCCCAGGGTCTTTTTTATCTCCTACAGACAATATTGCACACATTTCTGGGGGGCATAAACGTCCTTGAATATCATTGCTCAAATCCAAAGGGGAAATGGGCTCCCAGACCTTCAAAAATACCATTGGGCATGCCATCTCTCTAGGATAGTAAATTGGAATGTTTACTGCTCTATTGAGGCTTGGGTTAGCCTGGAGGATTCCTTTTCACACTTGCCCCTAGCATCAATACCCAGGCTTAATCCCAAACATATTCCCCAGACTACCTACCCACCCACTCATAGGACCAACAGTAAAATGCTTCTAAACAGTGTGCAAAGCCACCCCTCTCTCTTCCTCCCCAGGTCCGTTGACCTCTATTCACCTTAATCCAGAATTCCCCCCTGGGATGCCCAAACAGTTCCTTGCTTGTATATGGCCTCATCACCGTATTCTTGCCAAACACTTCTTTGTTAGGGGCTTTCTACTGAGTCACACATCACTGGCTTCTAGCATAATAGGACAAACCTTTCCTCTATGGACTTACATTCAAATCTGTCACTTTCTCAAACGCCTGGATTACTTGAATCAGTGGAGTTTCCCCCTTACCCCCTTTTAATCCATCTGTGACAGGTCAACGCCCCAACAACATTTGATCTCGGCTAACTACTCGTTATTGTTTAGTACCCACTCACCTAAAACACACAAAATGTGCTATTCCTGGGAAAAAGATTTAGCCTTATATCTGTCAGAAACAGAATGGGAACACGTCTATACCTACACCCACAAAAGGATCCATAAACGTCACAACCCAGGAAAATGGATACAAAATCCTACCATGCTGGTACAGGACCCCGACGAGAATCCAAAAGTATTCTCCCTTGGCCTCCAATCTCTGCTGGAGATGTGGCTCGGAAGCAGGCTCCATGCTACACATATGGTGGGACTGCCCTTTGATCCAGACTTACTGGTCCGAGGTTCATTGTATTACGTCCTCAGTTTCCACCCTCCAGTTGGACTATACCCGAGCCCAATTCTTACTCCATCACATCTCCCTCCCGAGGAAACTATATTTCAAGTCATTGGCAATGCATATGGTAAACGCGGCTAGACTTTGTGTACCCATCTTCTTGGGCTCTACACAGGTGCCAACTGTCTGTGACTGGCTCTCTCGTATCCTCAAAATAGCAGACTTGGAGGAACTAATTGCAACCATGCAGCATAACCTCTCCAAATTCACCAATACCTGGTCTTGTTGGACTTTTTTACAATCCACTCCAGAATATTGAAGGCTTCTGGGTGACTCCCCGTGATCAACCTCTGTTGCACTCGAACATATGGGCAACATACTGCCCAAATAGTCATACTATGTTTCTCTGAACATCAATAACGTTCCTACGGAGGGGTGTACAAAGGCTAGACACTACAAATGTCTAAAAAATCTTCCACTCCCCTCCCCCTTACCCCCTTCCCTTCTTCAGGTCCTACACTACAACCCTATTGTATCTCTGGAACTGATACATTCTATATGCGTCATCATCCTACCAGTTGTGTTTCTTTCTTTTTTAGAAAATTTTAATAAAAAACTATTGTAAAAAAAAAAAAAAGACATAGCCTTTGGAGTCAGGCTGCACAAGTTTGGTGTGTAAAGCTAGAGAGTTTTTTTCTTATTTTGGGAGGGTGCATGTGATCAGCACAGGGACAATCAGAACTGTCCAGACAGAGGGTCAGGTGTCCTAGATACTGATAGGACAGCCAGTGCAAATATGAGAACTCCTCCTACATTTTTAACCAGACACTGATAGAAGTCATACGACTGCTATATACGGCTGATGAAAAAAGGTATTTAGCAGTTTATATTTACTAAAATTATTGCATTTCCATGTTCTGTGTACTGTGGGAGACCAGATATAGTAAATGCAGGGTCCTGGGTTTAGGACCACTTTAAAACTCATTAAGTTTTAGGCCTTGTTTATACTTGCTTCAAAATGTTGTTTTGACATGCTTTTTTAAAGTACTTTGAATGCCAATCAAAGCACCTTACACTAAACAAAGGCATTGTATCGCCTCCTCCCTGCCTGTTTTAACCCCATAATTACCAGATAACTGTGCACATTGTGCATGATTCCAGGGTTGATGCAGCATGGCCCCAATCTCTTTAATGCTACAAAAGAAGGTATAATTTCTGCTACGGCGGTGGCATGTGTACGCTCCCGGCTGTTGCCTCAGCAGCAACAGGGGGTGTAGTTGAGGGGCGGTAAAACTGAAACTTAACTGCAGGGTTTTACTGGAGGCAGGCAAACACATGCTTGCAATCTGGATTTGGGTTGTATTTAGAAATCTTTTGACACCCATAGCAGAGCGCATGCCCAGTGCATTTGGAACATGGTGTGGGAAACACAAATGGAAAGTGAGTTTCCTTCACCATGTACAGGTGTGAATGGGCACTTACTTTTTCCATCTTCATAACTCCTCTTCAACAATAGCCCTAATAATTTTTACAGCAGTAGTCATCTCATCAAATTGTTGCTCTTACTTATTCCAATATTCAACTTGACTAACCATTTGGATTAATACATTTTAACTTTAATCTGACTTTCAGAGATGATGTCCTAAAATCATGTGATATCAAGGTAAGAGCAAAGTGATTCATCCATATGAGCTTATGGCAGACAGCAGAGCTTTGCTTAACGTGGATGCACATGAATAATGAATAAACTGCACTAACATGATTCACGCCATTCTGCTGCTATGCCATCATTTATTTAGGAACTTCCTATTATTCTCAGCATACCCCTAACCAAGAAAAGACTTCCTGGCTGCAGCAGATAAACATCAGGTATGGAGTAAATGGGCAATTTTTGTTTTTGCAGAAAAAGTATTTGATCTGCTGAATATTGTTCTAAATTGCCAAATAATAGATATTTCCTTTCACTTCAGTGCCTGCACTATATTGAGTGCACTCCTGGAAGTGGATTTAGAATTTCTTACTTGTGTCCAATCAACAAGTTCTGTTAGACTCTGGTATGTCTGTAAGCAGGTGTTTCCAAGAGGTTCTATCTAAGCCTTAGATTCTAAGGTGTTAACAGATTTTTCTTGCTGTGTTTATGCCCTCTGGTTAACAAGGTCAACCATCTGTAAATTGTTAGGATGTCTAAATGGGCACTGTTTCCTCAGGTTGACCTTCTGAGCTGTTGTTGTCTGAGAAGGAAGGGTTTTCCTGCTCTTTTTCAGAAGGGTTACTGCCCCCATGCAGTTCATACCATATAAATAGTAATGGGCCAAATCAACCCCCTTTCGGTTCGCACCAGTGGGACACGAACATGAAAAATCAAAAGTCCTCATTTTGAAGGCTTATATGCAAGTTATTGTCCAAAAAAGTCTGTGGGGACCTGGGTACTGCCCTGGGGGACATGTATCAATGCAAACATTTTTTTTAAATTATCGTTTTTACAGAAGCAGTGATTTTAATGATGCTTGAAGTGAAACAATAAAAATGAAAAATTCTTTTAAATATCGTGTCTCTTTAGTCTGCCTGTAAAGCGGTGCATCTGTACGGTGTATGGAGCCTGCTGCAGCAATGCTTACATTTCTAAAGGTTAATATTTCATTTAAACTTGCTCGCGGCTGTAATGTATTTGGCGGTTACAGATAAAAAGAAAATAAAAAAATGAAATATAAAAAAAAACAGTGTGGGGTTCCCCCCAAAATCCATACCAAACCCTTATCTGAGCATGCAGCCTGGCAGGTCAGGAAGGGGGGGGGGGGTGAGCGACTGCTCCCCCACCCCAAAGCACCATGCCCCATGTTGATGGGGACAAGGGCCTCAAGGGACATCCCTGGGCTGTGGTCAGCTTGGTCAGTTTGGTATGGCACTGCTCACAAACTATAAGTGACAGGGACAACAAACTTGGGGAGTACCGAGAGGGGACCCAGGACTACAACATATCTATACATTTTAAAAGTGGAGTATGCCTGTACACTATACTGACTGCACTAAACTGACTGAACTCACTATCTACTAACTACCTGCCTAATCTCTATTGTAACACACTATACATGGCTGCCGGGACATGGACTTAGCCCCTGAGCCATGATTGGCCAAAGGCACCCTGCTTTTGGCCAATCATGGCTCTAACAGGACATTGTGCTGTGATTGGCCAAAGCATACAGGTTAGGTGCATGCCTTGGCCAATCAGTAGCAATCAATGCACTGCAACAGGGCAGTTATGGGGCGCTCATCGGCGGGCAAACTTCCCGCTGAGCATCCCATTTGTTCTGTGAACTTACATTTGACTCAAACAGAGCCCATCCATACATATAAATAGGGCTCACTAAGTGTGCCGAGGGAGCTGTTGGGGAAAGACTGCTAAAATGTAGCTGTTACTCTGCCCAGGTGGGGGTGGCTAGA
Organism: Pelophylax lessonae; assembly: GCF_965119305.1. Classification (NCBI taxonomy): domain Eukaryota; kingdom Metazoa; phylum Chordata; class Amphibia; order Anura; family Ranidae; genus Pelophylax; species Pelophylax lessonae. Next base: position 525,644,809 of record NC_138770.1, read on the forward strand.
TTCCAGTGGGGGTCCTGGACCTGTGGATCTATATAGACTTAAAGCTGCCAGTCTTGAACTGACTGCCTTTTGTGGATAAACACCCATTCATGGACTCCAATGGGCTATTGCTATCTCGTGTGGCTTTACTACATAAATGGACTCTTGCCTTGAAATGGACTCTTTATAGATATACAGTAGCTATCTGCCTAATGTACAGTCACTTCATGAGGCTCTAGAGAGCTTTGTATAGGAAAATGGGTGAAAGATGTCTTTGAAAACTGTTACTTTTTATCTGCAACTACTTCAATAAAAGATCTTTATTTGTTTATCTGAACTGCCTGGTCTGAAGTCTCTAAAGGGGTGCATGCAAGGCATATCAAAAGAACAAGGCTTACAATAAGGGAACTGAAGTTAGAGAGGGGTTCCCAGGAAGAAGAACACGCCTGAAGGTATGGAGAATTTGGTTCCTACGTCAAATAGCAACATATAGAACATTTTCATTGGGGCTGAGGTGATGGGACTGCTGAGTTGGTGGAGACCGATGCATGCTCTGGGTACCAGCTTGGAAATTCTGCACACCTGGAGATGTAATGTTCTCTAACAGAAGGATGTCTGACGTGCTTAATGTCATTAGTGTAAGAAGTATAGACATGGATTACAAATAGGGTTGAGCGAACACGGACTGTATTATTCATGTTCGTACCGAATAATTGGATTTTTTTACCCGAACACGGACACGGACACTTTACTGTATATTCGGGTAAAAATCCGTGTTCGGTCGTTTTATTTCCGGGTTTTGCATGCTTTGGCGCGCTTTTCATGGCGGGCTTTCAACAGCCAATCAACAAGCGTTTAACTGCTGTGCCTTAAGCCATCCCAGCCATGCCTACAAATGTATCAGTAGCTGTGATTGGCCGTCTGAAGCATGTGACCAAGTCTTTATAAGTTCGAGGCAGCGCCGCTACGGCGTCATTCTGCTGCTTAGATCAGGGAGAGAGCACACATCAACGTGCTGGCTGCTGATTAGGGACAGACAGGAAAAAAAAAACATTTGTGTCTGGATAGAATTGAGGGACAGGTCGGAGTGTGTTAGGCAGGGCGAGTTGTAGGCATTTTAGGGAGAGAGTCTGCTGATTTTTAGGGAAAGTGTGTTCTACAAACTACAATCGACATTGCTGTGTGGGGTGGGGTTTGCAGTCACCCGATCTACGATCTCTTATCAATCCTGTTAGGGATAGAGTCTGCTGATTTATAGGGAAAGTGTGTTCTACAAACTACAATCGATATTGCTGTGTGGGGTGGGGTCTGCACTCAGTCCCGATCTACGATCTTATCAATCCTGTTAGGGATAGAGTCTGCTGATTTTTAGGGAAAGTGTGTTGTACAAAATACAATCGACATTGCTGTGTGGGGTGGGGTCTGCACTCAGTCCCGATCTACGATCTTATAAATCCTGTTAGGGATAGAGTCTGCTGATTTTTAGGGAAAGTGTGTTCTACAAACTACAATCGATATTGCTGTGTGGGGTGGGGTGCAGTCCCGATCTACGATCTTATAAATCCTGTTAGGGATAGAGTCTGCTGATTTTTAGGGAAAGTGTGTTCTACAAACTACAATCGATATTGCTGTGTGGTGTGGGATAGGAGATAGGCAGGTGTCAGTGATCCACATCCATTTTGCTGTGTGTGGGCTGCAGTGAACACAATCTTTTTGGGGTACAGTGAACACAATCTTTTTGGGGTGCAGTGAACACAATCTTTGTGGGGTACAGTGAATACAATCTTGGTGCAGCGAACACAATATTTTTGGGGTGCAGTGAACGAAATCCTTTTGGGGTGCAGTGAACACAATCTTTGTGGGGTGCAGTGAACACAATCTTTTTGGGGTGCAGTGAACACAAACCTTTTGGGGTGCAGTGAACACAATCTTTGTGGGGTGCAGTGAACACAATCTTTTTGGGGTGCAGTGAACACAATCTTTGTGGGGTACAGTGAACACAATCTCATACTTCTGAAGATTTGAGGGTGCTGCCTGTTCCATACTCCCCCTACTCCTCATCCATCCTTTTAGGGGTACAAACAATAGTAATTGGGGCCTAGTGTGGTTGTGTACGTGTGAGATACATACACTTTTTTGGATCATATTTTCTATTCCGCTATTTAATCAAAAACCTTTGGGGATCAGCTAAATTGGGGGATAGTCTGTGTTGGTACGTGTGAGATCCACCTTTCCAAGTTTTTGGGGTTCATCTCATACTTCTGAAGATTTGAGGGTGTTGCCTGTTCCATACTCCCCCTACTCCTCATCCATTCTTTTAGGGGTACAAACAATAGTAATTGGGGCCTAGTGTGGTTGTGTACGTGTGAGATACATACACTTTTTTGGATCATATTTTCTATTCCGCTATTTAATCAAAAACCTTTGGGGATCAGTTAAATTGGGGGATAGTCTGTGTTGGTACGTGTGAGATCCACCTTTCCAAGTTTTTGGGGTTCATCTCATACTTCTGAAGATTTGAGGGTGCTGCCTGTTCCATACTCCCCCTACTCCTCATCCATCCTTTTAGGGGTACAAACAATAGTAATTGGGGCCTAGTGTGGTTGTGTACGTGTGAGATACATACACTTTTTTTGATCATATTTTCTATTCCGCTATTTAATCAAAAACCTTTGGGGATCAGTTAAATTGGGGGATAGTCTGTGTTGGTACGTGTGAGATCCACCTTTCCAAGTTTTTGGGGTTCATCTCATACTTCTGAAGATTTGAGGGTGCTGCCTGTTCCATACTCCCCCTACTCCTCATCCATCCTTTTAGGGGTACAAACAATAGTAATTGGGGCCTAGTGTCGTTGTGTACGTGTGAGATACATACACTTTTTTTGATCATATTTTCTATTCCGCTATTTAATCAAAAACCTTTGGGGATCAGTTAAATTGGGGGATAGTCTGTGTTGGTACGTGTGAGATCCACCTTTCCAAGTTTTTGGGGTTCATCTCATACTTCTGAAGATTTGAGGGTGCTGCCTGTTCCATACTCCCCCTACTCCTCATCCAGACTTTTAGGGGTACAAACAATACTAATTGGGGCCTAGTGTGGTTGTGTACGTGTGAGATACATACACTTTTTTGGATCATATTTTCTATTCCGCTATTTAATCAAAAACCTTTGGGGATCAGTTAAATTGGGGGATAGTCTGTGTTGGTACGTGTGGGAGAGATCCACCTTTCCAAGTTTTTGGGGTTCATCTCATACTTCTGAAGATTTGAGGGTGCTGCCTGTTCCATACTCCTCCTACTCCTCATCCTGCCTTTAGGGGTACAAACAATAGTAATTGGGGCCTACTGTGGTTGTGTACGTGTGATATACATACACTTTTTTTTGGATCATATTTTCTATTCCGCTATTTAATCAAAACCTTTGGGTATAAACAATTAAATTGCGTGATAGTCTGTGTCGGTACGTGTGAGATACACCTTTCCAATTTTTGGGGCACATCTCATACTGCCGAGGATTTGAGGGTGCTTCAGTCTGCCTCCTGCCTGTTCCGAACTCCTCCTACTCCTCATCCTGCCTTTAGGGTAGAAAAAATTGTAATCGGGGCCTAGTTGGTGTTTGTATGTGTGAGATACACCGTTTTGTAAAATTTGTCCTATTCCGCTATTCAATATACACCCTGTTTGAGTGTAAAAAATTAAATTGCGGGATAGTCTGTACCGGTACATGTGAGATACACCTTTTTAAATTGGTTTGGCACATCTCCTTCTACCGCCGAGGATTGCAGGGCGCTTCAGTTTGCCTCCTGTTCCCAACTCCTCCTACTCCTCTTCCTCATCCTGCCTTTAGGGAACAAAAAATTGTAATCGGGGCCTAGTTGGTGTTTGTACGTGTGAGATACACCGTTTTGTAAAATTTGTCCTATTCCGCTATTCAATATACACCCTGTTTGAGTGTAAAAAATTAAATTACGGCATAGTCTGTATCGGTACGTGTGAGATACACCTTTTAAATTTGTTTGGCGCATCTCCTTCCACCGCCAAGGATTGCAGGGCACTTCAGTTTGCCTCCTGTTCCCAACTCCTCCTACTCCTCTTCCTCATCCTCCCTTTATTGTACAAAAAATTTGAATCCGGGCCTAGTCTGTGTTTGTACGTGTGAGATACACCGTTTTTTTATCCTTTTTCCTATTCCGCTATTCAATATACACCCTTATGGGGTAAAAAACATTAAATTGCGGTATAGTTTGCATATTTGACTGTGAGATACACCCGTGCGATACTGTTGTTGTTTTGTTCCGCTATTCAATAAAACCTTTCTAGGGCAAGATCATAAATTACAGAAATATGAGGAGACCGTCAAATAGGGGCCATGGCCTGGGTCGTGGTGCTGCTGGTAGAGCTCCTGTTGCAAGGAGAGGACGTGGTCGATCTGTGCCAGCTACATGCACAAGTGAAACACCTTCCACAAGTGTGAGTAGGCGACAGAACCTGCATCAGTATTTGGTAGGGCATCATGCGCCTCTAGACGTGATGAGGCCTGAAGAAGTACAGGCGATAGTAGATTGGGTTGCTGACAGTGCCTCCTGTTCCTTCACATTGTCTCCCACCCAGTCTACTGCAGAAGGGTCAGAGTTGGCACCTGCAGCCAATGTCCAACCGTCTTTCACCACACCCCCTTGGAAATCAGGCAAGCAGTCTGAGCCCCAATCCATACAGCAGTCTCTTCTTCTTTTTGAGGACTTTGTCAGCAGGGTTTCCCAGGGCCATCCACCTAGCCCTGCCCCAGAAGTTGAAGAGATTGAGTGCAGCGATGCCCAACCACTTATTTCTCAAGATGAGTACATGCAAGGACCATCGCAGCACGTCTCCGATGATGACGAAATGCAGGTGCCAACTGCTGTGGCGTTCAGCATTGTGGAGACCGACAAGGAGGGCAGGGGTGAAGACTGGGTGGAAGATGATGTGGAGGACGATGAGGTCCTCGACCCCACATGAAATGAAGGTCATGCAGGTGACCTGAGTAGTTTGGAGGAAGAGGCGGTGGTCGCACAGAGCCACCAGCACAGCAGAAGAGGGAGCAGGGTGCAGAAGCGGAGCGGCCGTGCCGTAGACACTACTCCCGCTACTGCCAAACGCAGCAAGGGAACGAGAGCACCAAAGTCAGCTCAAAGGAGTTCTCTAGCGTGGAAGTTCTTTAGAAAATGTGCTGATGACAGGACACGAGTGGTTTGCACCCTGTGCAATCAGAGCCTGAAGCGAGGCATAAACCTTCTCAACCTGAGCACAACCTGCATGATCAGGCATCTAAGTGCAAAGCACGAGCTGCAGTGGAGTAGACACCTTCAAAACCAAGAAACGTCTCTGGCTCATCCTGCTTCCTCTTCTGCTGCAGTCTCGGCCGCTCCAGCCACATCTGTAGTGATACCGGCACCTGCCACCCCGCAAACAGAGGATCTGTCAGCAACACCACCACCTGGGTCACCAACCATCTCCACAATGTCCCGTGGAAGCGTTCAGCTTTCCATCTCCCAAACACTTGAGAGGAAGAGGAAGTACCCCCCTACCCACCCGCGATCCCTGGCCCTGAATGCCAGCATTTCAAAATTCTTGGCCTTTGAAATGCTGTCATTCCGTCTGGTGGAGACGCACAGTTTTAAAAACCTTATGTCGGTGGCTGTCCCACAGTACGTCGTGCCCAGCCGCCACTACTTTTCCAGGCAAGCCATCCCTTCCCTGCACAACCAAGTGGGGGAAAAAATCAGATGTGCACTGCGCAACGCCATCTCTGGCAAGGTCCACCTAACTACCGATACGTGGACCAGTAAGCACGGTCAGGGGCGTTATATCTCCCTAACGGCACACTGGGTAAATGCAGTGGCGGATGGGCCTGAGGCGGATAGCAATTTGGCGCATGTCCTTCCACCACCGAGGATTGCAGGGCGCTTCAGTTTGCCTCCTGTTCCTAACTCCTCCTACTCCGCTTCCTCATCCTCTACCGCCTCCTCATCCGGACAGCGTAACACCTTCACCACCAACTTCAGCACGGCCAGGGGTAAACGACAGCAGGCAGTTTTACAACTTGCCTGTTTGGGGGACAAACCAAACACCGCGCAGGAGTTGTGGAGGAGCATGGAACAGCAGACAAATGAGTGGTTGCTGCCAGCGAGCCTCAAGCCCGGCCTGGTGGTGTGCGATAACGGGCGAAATCTCATAGCAGCTCTGGGCCTAGCCGGTTTGACGCACATCCCTTGCCTGGCGCATGTGCTGAATTTGGTGGTGCAGAGGTTCCTTAAAAACTACCCCGATATGTCAGAGCTGCTGCAGAAAGTGCGGGCCGTCTGTGCGCACTTTCGGCGTTCTCACCCTGCTGCTGCTTGCCTGTCAGCGCTGCAGCGTAACTTCAGCCTTCCCGCTCACCGCCTCATATGTGACGTGCCCACAAGGTGGAACTCCACCTTGCACATGCTGCAAAGACTGTGCGAGCAGCAGCAGGCCATAGTGGAGTTTCAGCTGCAGCACGCACGCGTGAGTCGCTCTGCGGAACAGCACCACTTCACCACCAATAACTGGGCCTCCATGCGAGACCTGTGTGCCTTGTTGCGCTGTTTTGAGTACTCCACCAACATGGCCAGTGCCGATGACGCCGTTCTCAGCTTAACTATCCCACTTCTATGCCTCCTTGAAAAAACAATTCGGGCGATGATGGAAGAGAATGTGGCACAGGATGAGGAGGAGGATGAGGAGGTAACATTTCCAAGGCTTTCAGGACAGTCATTCGCAAGGGGCTCCGAGGGTGGGTTCCTGCACACACAAACGCCAGGGACACAATTGTCCAGCAGGGGCACAGTTCTGGAGGATGAGGAGGATGAGCTGGAGGAGGAGATGGAACCATGTTCACAGCAGGGTGGCACCCAGGCCAGCTCATGGCCATCACTGGTGCGTGGCTGGGGGGATACAGAGGACACAGACGATACACTTCCCACAGAGGACAGCCTTTCATTGCCTCTGGGCAGCCTGGCACACATGAGCGATTACATGCTGCAGTGTCTCCACAACGACCGCCGAGTTGCCCACATTCTAACTTGTGCTGATTACTGGGTGGCCACGCTGCTGGATCCCCATTACAAGGACAACGTACCGTCCTTAATTCACTCACTGGAGCGCGATCGCAAGATGCGCGAGTACAAGCGCACGCTGGTAGACGCGATGCTGCTGGCATTCCCACCTGACAGCGGGGCCACAGTGGAAGCACAAGGCAGAGGAGGAGGAGGAGGAAGAGGTCGCCAACGCAACCAGGGCACCGCCAGCACCTCAGAAGGCAGGGTTAGCATGGCCGAAATGTGGAAAAGCTTTGTCAGCACGCCACAACAAACAGCAGCACCAGCAGCTCAGATGGAACGTCCTAGCAGCAGGCAGCATTTTACCAACATGGTGGAGCAGTATGTGTGCACACGCCTAGACGTACTGAATGAGGGGTCTGCCCCCTTCAACTTCTGGGTCTCCAAGTTGGGCACATGGCCTGAGCTTGCCCTTTACGCCTTGGAGGTGCTGGCGTGCCCTGCAGCCAGTGTATTATCTGAACGGGTATTTAGCACGGCTGGGGGCGTTATCACAGACAAGCGCAGCCGCCTGTCCAGAGACAATGTGGACAAGCTCACGTTCATTAAAATGAACCAGGCATGGATCCCACGGGACTTTTCCGTACCTTGTGCAGAATAGCGATGGATACCGACCTTACCCAGCCATTGTTCCATTTTTGCTCTTTCTCACTCTTTTGGGGTGTACCCTCATTTAAAATTTGTGAAAAGAAGCAGTGTTGGCTACCTCGTCCTCCTCCTCAGGGCCAGATTAACGTAGGGGCTATTGGAGCTGCAGCTCCAGGCCCCTACCTTTTATATAGGCCCCGGGTTGGCCATATTCACTGTTACCGCTCTTCTGTCACTTGTAAACACAGAAGTCTGGCTTCTTTGCTCGCTTCCCCAGGCAGCTCCCTCAGAACCTCCCCACACAGCACGAATGCCGGACAAGGAGGGACAGTTGCCGATGCATGGATGTGTTTATGGGCTTCAGAGACAGCATCCCATGTTGAATTAGGCATGCATGGCTGCACCCTTCCTCCTCTGGGTGCATGCCAAGGCACGGCCCTTAAGGCCCTTCAAAATCCTTAGCACCAAGCCCATGATGCTCTTAATCCGGCCCTGGTCCTCCTCCACCGCTGATTCCACCTACACCGCCCATAGGTGTGCGCAGCCTATTGCATTAGGGTGTGCACCCCAAAGTTGAAATACACATGCATGTGTTTGTCTACATGTACATGGTCCCGATACATTACTCTCCCTGCTGGCAAAGAGAAATAGAGCAGAGCAGGTCCGAGGGAGATCTTTCCCATCTCCTCACTGGCAAACAGAGCGATAATGCTAATGTGCCCTAGGTGATTAGGGTGTGCCCAGGCACACCCGGCACACCCTGTGCGCACGCCTATGACACCGCCACATCCACCACCACCTCAACCTCCCTCCTACTCCATATGGGCCTCGTCCTTCAGAGATGAAGAACATTGTTTTATTTTTCTGTTTTTTTTTTGTTGTTTTAAGTTATTTCCCTATCCACATTTGTTTGCAGAGCACTTGCCATGCTCTTAATTACGTTCTGCTGCCATTTGCAGCACTCTAGCCCTTTCCTTTGGTGTTTTAGAGCCATTTTAGTGCCTGAAAGTTCGGGTCCCCATTGACTTCAATGGGGTTCGGTGTCCGGGAAAAGTTCGGCAAAAGTCCGGGACACGGACCCGGACTTTTTTTAAAGTTTGGCCGAACCCGCCGAACACGGACATCCAAGTGTCCGCTCAACCCTAATTACAAAGAGTTAACTGTACAAGTGCTACTTCTAAATTTGAATTATTGCCTTAATGTTATTTTTAATGCCCACTGCTCCTACCTCAGGTTTAGGAATTAGCACAGTGCAGTTCCACAATGTCCCTACTAGGGAACCTTAAGCACCACCCTACATATCTACACCAGTCTATTTTACCCCCATGATTTGGTGTGTTTGTACACTATATTGTATTCTTCTAAATCTCTGAGCTTAATCTGTATTATCTCAGGCCATCTGTCTGCTGCCAATGATACTTGTACCACCTGCCTAAAAGCTAGATCACTCAAGCGTCTGCCTTATTTCCTGTTAATGAGCCTAACATCTGCACCACTAGTAGCTGTGAAGCAGTGTTAATTTCGTCAACGAAAACGTTTTCGTCACCGCTTTCGTCACCGGCATTTTTAAACTGACGAAAACGAGACGCAAAGTATAGCACATTTTCCTCAAATCAAATCCGTTTTCGTTAACGAACGAAAACTAAACGAGAATGTGAGGCAGGGACGTTTACCCAACTTCCTATTTTCATGGAGCTCCGCCTGTGTAGCCGCGGCATCTGGCGTGGCGTGCCCCATGACGTCCGACTTGAGGAGAGGACTACTACAAGAGAGTCAACGCGAGACCAGTCACCTGACCTCAGAGCACTGCAGCTGCAGCACTACAGCCAGACGCGCCAGGCCCGACTCATTACATGGCACGGCAGACGATCAGGCAGGCAGTGGCACCCGACCCACCACCACATCCAGAGCAGAGCACCCACTGTGAGTTGCAACAGCCAGGCCAGCTATTACTGACTCCCTGAGTCCCCTCAGACCACATCCGTCATCCATCCAGGACTGTGTGCGTGCATAGGCTGCTGAGGCCCGCCCGGCCCATCCTGTTCAACAACTTCAGTTCAGAGTCAGACCAGAGACCACCCTTAAACCTGGCTGAGACCCCCATCCAGCACTCTGAGCAACACTGTGTGCAGTGTTCACTGACTGCAGGCAGCAGCATTACAGGCCTCCTCTCTGACTTGACCATGACCACAGGCATCCGGCCATCTCTTAGACCTGAGACCACCATCCAGCACTGTGTGCACTGCACTGCAGCAGCATTTCAGGTCTCCTCTGACCTGACCACCACCATATAGGCATCCAGGGCATTACAGGCCATCCCTTAGACTGAGACCGCCATCCAGCACTGTGTGCATTACAGGCCATCCCTTAGACCTGAGACCACCATCCAGGCTCCAGCACTGTCCAGCAGCATTACAGGCCTCCTCTGTCTGACCTGACCACCACAGGCATCCAGGGCATAACAGGCCTCCTCTGACCTGACCACCACCATATAGGCAGGGCATTACAGGCCATCCCTTAGACTTGAGACTTACAGGCCTCCTCTGTCTGACCTGAGTGACCAGTGACCACCACAGGCATCCAGGGCATAACAGGCCATCCCTTAGACCTGAGGCTGAGACCACCATCCAGGCTCCAGCACTGTCCAGTAGCATTAGGCCTCCTCTGTCTGACCTGAGTGACCAGTGACCATCACAGGCATCCAGTGCATAACAGGCCATCCCTTAGACCTGAGACCACCATCCAGGTTTCAGCACTGTCCAGCAGCATTACAGGCCTCCTCTGTCTGACCTGACCACCACAGGCATCCAGGGCATTACAGGCCATCCCTTAAACCTAAAACAACCATCCAACACTGTGCATTAGATTACAGGTCATCCCTTAGACCTGAGACCACTATCCAGCACTGTCCAGCAGCATACAGGCCTCCTCTGAGCACTGTCATCCACACAGCACTGTCACCCAGACAAATGTCCGCGACCGCGTCTGTCTCTGTGACTGGTAGAAAGAGAAGAGAAGATCTATGGGTGTATTTTACATTTGATGCTAAGGACAACAAGACCCTTTGCAAACCATGTGGAGTGACACTAACTGGCAAAAATACAACAAACTTGAAGCGTCATTTGCGGACAACTCATCCCGAAATTCATACAAAGTAAAACAGTGCATGATAGCACTTAACTCCACTTATGTATAAAGAGACAGAGCTGAGTGAGAGAGAATGTAAAATCAGAATAACTAGGATTTTCCCCCTAATATAACCGAAAAAGATACAGAAGTGATGGACCAAGTCAAGCCAGTGCACCACAGCAAACTATTTACACAGCTCTTTTAGGTGCTTCAAAATACAAAATTGACTCTAAGGAACAACAGGCCAGGGAGGAGGCCATAGCAAGATGGATTGGGCGCTCCGGATTACCAGTCAGAACGATTGAAGATGAGGACTTTGTTAGCATGATGGAGACAGTAGACAGAAAGCTGACTGTTCCAAAGAAAACTAAAATAAGCAATCTGATTGACAAACAATATGAAGATGAAAAACAAAATATCAAAAAGAGACTGACTGCTGCTCGAAGAGTATCTATTTGCACTGATTTGTGGACCAAGAAAGGACTCTCAGCTTCATTCCTTGCTATAAGTGCATGCTACTTTTGTGTTGAACAACATAAACCTGAACACATATTGTTGGCCCTTGAACAAGTAGCCCACCCACACACTGCACAGTCAATTAAAACACGTGTGGACAAATGCTTGCAAGAGTGGGACATACCAAAGAGGAAGATCCTTACAGTGATAACAGACAACGGGAGCAATATGGTGGCAGCATTTAAACAAACTGCAGCAGCAGCAGCAGCAGCTGAAGTACCACCCAGCTCTAGTGAGGAAGACTCCCCCTATCGGAAAGTGACTCTGAGGCAGAGTCTGAAATTGATGAACTGTGGTGGGTGAGCCAATTTTAATATTATTTTACATGACACGGTTCGGTTGACAGTTAATTATCACATGATGTTAAGATGTTAAATGTTAAAATAATAGAATGGAACAGAAAGCTTTTCTATACTTTATGCTTATTTGGCTGTGTTCCACTGTTAGGTACCAACAGATCGACATGGACTGGACACCATGTGTAGTGCATACCTTACAACTAGTGGTCCACATGTTGCAGAAGGAGGCAAGTGTGAAGAGAATACTGGATAAAGCAAGATCAATAGTGCACCTCTTCCGCAAGCCTTCCATCGCAACAATGATCGACATGATCGACATGGACCGGACACCATGTGTAGTGCATACCTTACAACTAGTGGTCCACATGTTGCAGAAGGAGGCAAGTGTGAAGAGAATACTGGATAAAGCAAGATCAATAGTGCACCTCTTCCGCAAGTCTTCCATCGCAACACAGAAGATATTGGAGCATTGTGGCCTGACCCTTTTCAATGACTGCCCCACACGCTGGTCAATCACATTCAACATGATCGCAAGACTCCTCAAACTGAAAGAGTCAGTCTGCCAAATTGCGAACAACATGGGATGGGACCGCTTGCTCCCTAGTGAATGATCTATTGCTGCCTTTTGCAGAACATACTAAAACCCTCCAGAGTGACACCATGTCAATGTCCCTAGCTGTCCCTGCTCTTTTTGATCTACTCAGCCACCTTGAGGACTTTAAACGGAACACTAGCTACCAAGACCTTGCAACCATTGCACAGAAAATGAAAGGGAATGTGAGTCAACATTTTCTTCATTGTTAGATCCAACAGATGAAATGTTCTCGCCACTTGCAGCAGCTGCTTGTTTTGTCAACCCTACTGTCTGCGAAACCCTTGTTGATGTGGCAGATCATCAGAATATTCAGGAATTGCTTAAAAAGGCAGATGCGATAAGCGATAAGAAAAACCCCTTCACCCCACACGCAACATCATTAATTGTCTGAAGATGATGTGGAAGAACTAGTGGAACAGGAGAATATTGAAAAATCAGAGGAAGTTGAAGAAGCACCGGCATCCACATCTAAGCAGAGAATCTTTTGGTTTCTTTCTAAATGCTGCAGAAGACCCAGGCAGAGGATCTCCCCAAACAGCATAAAACAGCAGATCAGAAAATATAAGGAAGAGCTTTTGCATCAAGTTGAGGACAACACTGCAACAGATTTTTGGCTGTCAAAGAGTGACACTATTTATCACCAGCTAAAACCTTTTGCTTTAGACCTGCTGGCTGTGCCAGCTTCTCAAGCCTTTGCATATATGGTATTCAGTGTCACAGGTGACCTCTCTAGAGGTCGGTGGAATAGAGCAAGGGTAATTTTAGCACAAAGTGCTTTCCTTAAAATGAATCGAAAAAAATAGAAGTGTTTTATTATTGTTATTTCTATAAGAAGCATAACTAATACTTATGTTTAAAAACAGTTGTAATTGTCAATTCAATTCATTGGAAAAATGTACACAGGCTACAAATGCCATTTGTATGTGGAACAATAACAACACAACCACCACTTATTAACTCCTCTCTCTCTTAGCATTGACCAATGGGACAATAGAGACAAATATCACACTAATGAAAAAGAAAACAAGATCAGTAGCGGTCAAAAAGGCCAGCCTTACATCGGGGTCCTGCTGCAGTTCTTTTTAGTGTAATATTTACCTCTATTGTCATTGTGAATGCTGAGACCGAGAAAGAGGAGAGAGGAGTTGATAAAAAGTGGTAAGTCTGTTATAATTCTTACCCTAATGGCATTATTGTAGACTGTGCACATTTTTATTGAATACATCTGAGAATTAGAACTGTTAAAATAATAAGCTGACACTGTAAATGGGTTCTTCTTATTTAGAAATAAACATTACTCTCCTCAAGTTTTACAGTATTGGTTTATTATGCAGTGCCAGTGCCAGTGCCAGACTGGCAGTGACAATGCCTGTGCAAGTATGCACTGCAGCTGTTCTTGGATGGTTGAGGCAGGAAGTTGTTCTCTCTGAGGATATTTTTGTACCATTCTTTATTCATGGCTGTGTGTGTGTTCTTAGGCAAAATTGTGAGTGAGCCCACTCCCTTGTTGGCTGAGAACTTAGCACCCCCCCCCCCCCCCCCCACAGTGGTCTCAGGATGCTGTACTGTTGCCATGAGCATGACACAGGACTGATTAATGAAGTGAGCTGATGCTTATTTTTTTCCCTGGAGTCTCTGCAGCTGTTCTTGGATGGTTTAGGTGGGAGGAAGGAAGTTGTTCTCTTCTCTGAGGATGTTTTTGTACCATTCTTTATTCATGGCTGTGTTCTTAAGCAAAATTGTGAATGAGCAGTGAGCACACTCCCTTGTTGGCTGAGAACTTAGCAACCCCCCCACAGTTGTCTCAGGTCTCAGGATGCTGTACTGTTGCCATGAGCATGACACAGGACTGATGAAGTGAGCTGATGCCCGCAAAGTTTTTATTTTTTTGTATTTTTATAACATTTTTATGCTACCCCCTTTGGTCAAAAAAGCAATATTATTGGCATAACAGTTTTGCCTTAATAAAGACTTAATGACTAACTCTGTGTCTGTGTAGTGCTGTGCTAGTGCATGCTCATAGCTTAATACCATAAATAATAACATATTCGATTTTTCACTCCAGGACCAGCAGTAGTATATAATGAGTTTGGAAATTGTAGAGAAATGCTTAAATAATGCATTACAAATTACAATTGAACTACACCCATTCGATTATAGATGACTAAAATTAGTTTTAGTTGACTAAAATGTACTGGAGTTTTAGTCGACTAAAATGTAAGATGTTTTAGTCGACTAAAATGTACTGGAGTTTTAGTTGACTAAATACGACTAAAACTAAAACACTTGCAGAAGACTAAAATGGGACTAAAACTAAAATGCCATTTTAGTCCTAAGACTAAAACTAAATTGAAATTTGCTGCCAAAATGAACACTGCTGTGAAGCTAAGACCTAATGTCTTGGGGTTTGATACATATAGACATCAGCATGGTTGCCTTGCTATGAGAAGTGTGGGGAGAGAAGGTGGAGATTGGGTAGGCTTCAACATTTCAGCATCAATTACACTGTAGGAGTATGGGAGAGAGAGACTTTTGCACTGCTTTCAGTGTAATTTCTATTTTTAGAACTGTACACAATTCTGCTTTTTAGAATAACACAAGTCTACAAAAAAATTCAGTATGTTTTCTTGGCTGGACTGTCTTTTCTGTTCTTAGCTACAAGGCTGACCCGTGTGGAATCACTGACCTATTTTTAATAAAAAAACAAAACACAATTTTCAAATCAATAATGTAATTCTATAATGGGGTACTTTGACGTAGTGGTGGGCTTGAGCACGATATGGCCATATGGTGGGACCAAATCCCCATTTTTATTTATGGATTGTCTCCATATTTGATAGCCTTTTCTTTTGCATGTGTGCGCTATTCTTTTTTAATATACATGTCGCTTGGTTCATAGCTGCACCGGCTTTAGATATACATGTTCAGGGTTTGCTCCCCCAATTTTTTGCTTGTTTATTATGTATTCATTCTGACCAGACTTCTGAGGTTGAGCACCCCACCCCCCACACACACCTGTACTCTATCAAGTGTCCACTATCAAGTAGATATAGGAGCAGTCGCTTGTAGTGCAGTCGCACATCTCTCCCAGCAAGGAGTGTTATCTCCATGGGTTAGAGAGGCTGGATTCATCCTTTTTTATGGATAGTGTAGGACCCACTGATAATGGGGTACTTTGACGTAGTGGTGGGCTTGAGCACGATATGGCCATATGGTGGGACCAAATCCCCATTTTTATTTATGGATTGTCTCCATATTTGATAGCCTTTTCTTTTGCATGTGTGCGCTATTCTTTTTTAATATACATGTCGCTTGGTTCATAGCTGCACCGGCTTTAGATATACATATGTTCAGGGTTTGCTCCCCCAATTTTTTGCTTGTTTCTAATGTAATTCTAGACAGCAATGTATGTGAATTTGCAAAAATGCTGGCTGATTTTCAGTATCAAGAGTGCTATCCCAGCATCCCAGCTCTAATACCAGCTTGTCTGTGACAGTCCCAGATCTATATTAACGAATGGGACCTGGAGAACTGGATCTCGATTACACAATTACTGTGAAGGCCACTGATTGGCTATCACAGTGATCACTCACTTTGTAGCCCATCCCTGTGTTGTCTCACCTCTGTGAAGATGTGCAAGCTGCCCATTCCATATGCACGAATGCACCCCCATACCATCAGAGAATGCTGTTTATTAGATTTTAACAATGAAGTGTACAAAACACAAATAACAATGGGAAAGTAAAAGTTCAAGTACAAGGTGATATTCGTAACTTATCAATTATTTCACCACATCCTAGTTTACAGATGATCAAGTATAAGGGAAATACAATAATAAGAAGAGTATTAGAGTTTGCGGTGACACCAGTCTGTCCACGGTTGCCATCATTTATCAAACTGTTGGTTATTACCTATTCTGATTGATAGGGCTTTTTCAAAAGAGTAGTTTAGTTGAGTTAACATTACGACTTCAGATCTGCTAGGGGGCTGGGACGCATTCCAATGTCTGCCTATTAATGTTCTGTTGGTTATAAGTATATGGGTAGTTATTGTATGAAAGGGGTGAGGAAGGTCATCAATTTGCAGGTTTAGGATTTCTAGTGCTGGGTTGGGTTTGATAAGGTTTCCTGTAGTGTCTGATAATTATTTAAATATCTCATTCCAGAGGCTGGCAATTTTCCTGCAAGTCCAGAATATGTGGTACAGGGTTCCTGTTTGTCCACATCCTCTCCAGCATAGGGCAGGGGTATGGGGGTAGAATTTCAACAGTTGATTATGGGTAAGGTACCATCTGGAAAGTCATTTTTGTAGTGATTCCCAGTGGTTGATGCAGTGGGACGATGAGTAGACCGATTTAAAGGCTGATAGCCATTGGGAGGGGGTATAGAGATGCAGGCTTTTGAGCTGAATGCTGCTAACAAGCCAGAAGGTCCCTCTTCTGCTTAGTCCAGAGGATGTTGCGCCCATGGTTGCCTAAAAAAAGTCAAATTTTGATTTCTCCCAGCACAGAACAGTTTTTCACTTTGCAACAGACTATTTTAAATGAGCCTTGGTCCATAGAAGACAGCAGTGTTTCTGGATAATGTTAAATGTGGTGTCTTTGCATGATAGAGCTGTACCTTGCTTTTACGGATAGCACAGTGAACTATGTGTAGAGACAATCATTTTTGGAAGAATTCCTAAGCCCATGCAGTGATGTCACATAATTATGTCTGTTTTTTAATGCAGTACCGTCTGAAAGCTTAAAGATCACAGGCATCCCATATCAGAATCTTTTGATAATAGGTACTGCAGATGATGGTATATTTAAAGTTCTTCTTTTAAATTCTGAAAGTGTTTTTTAATTTTTACTTCTGAGACACTCTGACTCTTTAACCACTTGACACCCACCCATCGCAGATTTACTGCGGCAGGCGGCCGCTCCTGGGCAAAGCGACGTAGTACTACGTCGCTCGCTCCCGCTGCTCTGGGGTGCACTCCCGTGTGTCCCTGGCCCCGCCGATGTTCTGATTGGGTTCAGACCTGATCAGTCATCAGGTCCAGGCCAATGATTTTTGGCCTGGACCCGCAGATCGGTCCTAACCAATCACAGACCTAGCTGTGCCTGTGAACTGTAAACACAGGCACAGAAAAGGTCCTCTCTCCCCTCCCAAAATCCTTTTTGGATTCATCGAGAGAAGAGAGAGGATCAAAACGTGAGTACTGCACCAAGCACACCCACACGCAGGTAGATAGGCACATTTAACCCCCAATCTCCCCCCCCCCCCCAGTTAACCCCTACACCCCCTGTCACATTGCACACTATATACAGTATATAACAGTTTTCTATATTTTTGTATTAGTGCGCCTAGTGACATAATTTAGCGATAGCGACCGTTACTTTTAGGCTTAGGATACCCCCACCCCCCCAATAAAGATTTAACCCCCTGATCCCCCCCTGATCACCCCAAGTTAACCCCTCCCCCCTGTCACATTGCACACTATATACAGGTATATAGTGGTTTTCTGTATTTCTGTATTAGTGTGATTGTGACTTCAGTTAGCGCTAGCGAGTTGGTTTCTGTCCCAAGTAGGTTTAGGGTCCCCGCCACCTCCCCCCAATAAATATTTAACCCTCTGAACCCCCCTGATCACCCCCAGTTAACCCCTACACCCCCTGTCACATTGCACACTATAGACAGTATATAGCATTTGTCTATATTTCTGTATTAGTGTGACTTTGTTTAGCGCTTGTGACCATTACTTTTAGGCTTAGGATACCCGCCACCCCCCCAATAAAGATTTAACCACCTGATCCCCCCCCTGATAACCCCCAGTTAACCCCTTCACCCCCTGTGACATTGCACACTATATACAGGTATACATAGATTTTCTGTATTTCTGTATTAGTGTGATTGTGACCTCAGTTAGCGCTAGCGAGTTAGTTTCTGCCCCAAGTAGGCTTAAGATACCCGCCACCCCCCCCCCCCCATAAAGATTTAATCCCCTGATCACCCCATGTTCACTTCCAGTTAAGCCCTTCATTTCCCTTCTAGGACAGCGCAGATCCCTGGCGCATAGTTAGAAATATTAGTTAACCCCTTGATTACCACATACACACACATACACCTCCATTACTAGTATAGTATCTAAACAACGGATCAATATCTTTGATCTGATCAGAACTATACTAGCGTCCCCAATAGTTTAGGGTTCCCAAAACACAGCGTTAGCAGGATCGGTCACAACACCTGCCAGCACCTGCGTTTAGCCCCTCCACCTAGCCCACCCCACCCTACCCCACCCAGGAGTAATCGATAAATTACTGTCACTTCCAAAAAACACAACACACAAAACCGCTGCATTAGCAGAGTCAGGCCTGATCCCTGCTAGCACTAGTAGCTTTTTGGTAGCGGTTGGAACAGTCCTTGACAACCAGGTGCTTTTTTACCTGTGAGCCACACTACTGTACCTGTAAATTTAGTTGTTAAAATGTCCAAACGGTGGTACAGTAGTTGAGAGGCCTACAGCATACTGACCATGTCAGATGAAAGCAATGGGGAAGCCTTACTGGCAGAATCAGGGTCAGTATATGAGCCTGTAGACAGCAGTGGCTCCCTGACAGATAGCTCCGACGACGGAGGGGTCCCTGCTAAGGTCAGGCGTATCCGACCCCATTCTGGAGTTGCTGAGGTGCATTAATTGCAGGGTGCTCGCAGTGGGGAAGCCTCACTGGCAGAATAAGGGTCAGTATATGAGCCTGTAGACAGCAGTGGCTCCCTGACAGATAGCTCCGACAACTCAGGGGTCCCTGCTAAGGTCAGGCATAACCGACCCCATTCTGGAGGTGCTGAGGTGCAGGAATTGCAGGGTGCTTGTATGGAGCAGAGTGTCGGTATTAGTGCCGCTCACACTTCTGGTGAACTGGCAAGCACCAGCAGCCTAGAACACCCTGGACCTAGACATACCAGCATCACTTGGTGACGTGGCGAGTCCCATAAGTGCAGTTGAAGCTGGTGCGGTGGCTAGCAAGAGTAGTGGCCCGCAGCCACCGCAAATTTGAAGACAGTCCCATAGAGCACAGAGTGCCCTCCCTGATGCATTGGCATATCCTAATTGGCAGCCCAATGATTCTACAGCGCCCGTACTGCCAAAGATGGAATTTACGTGGAAACAGCCAATTTTACTCCCCTTAATTTTTTTTTTTTTTTTTTTCACAGGTTGTCTTTTCAGATCTATTGTGGACCAAAGCAATTTATATGCTGGTCAATTCATTGCCGCCAACCCAAAATCGTCCCTTGCCAGACCATTCGGCTGGAAAATTATAACGGTTTCCGAGTTTAAAACTCTTCTAGGCTTTTCCTTCAACATGGGCATAACCAAAAGGAGTGAGTTGCGGTTATATTGGTCCACTAACCCAATTCACCATATGCGCGTGTTCTCTACTCCCATGTCCAGGATGAGATACGAGCAAATTCTGCGGTTCATGCACTTCAACGACAATGAACTCTGTCTTCCTCAGGGAGACCCTGGATATGACCGGCTTCAAAAAATTCGGCCCCTCGTGAACCACTTCAATCAGCGGTTTGCAGCCTTATTTACCCCCAACAAGTTGTCTGCATTGATGAGTCCCTTATTAAGTTTACTGGCTGCCTTGTTATCAAGCAGTATCTCCCCAGCAAGCGTGCCACATACAGGGTCAAGCTGTATAGGCTGTGTGACAGGGCCACAGGCTATACAGTTAGTTTCCGTGTTTACGAGGGTAAAGATAGCACTGTGGAGCCCCCAACTGCCCAGACTACATAGGGAGCAGCGGCAAGAGAGTTTGGGACTTGGTGTCCTCAGAAAATGGTACCATTTGTACGTGGACAATTTTTATTCAAGCGTGCCACTTTTTAGTCACCTGCTGGAATTAAAAAGGTACGTAGTTTGTTACTGTTGCACGATCGTGCGCTTTTTTAAAGCATGTAATATTTAGTATCTATGTACTCGGCATAAGATCATCTTTTAAATTTTACCAAACAATTACGAATTATATAGTGTATTTGTTCATTAAATTTAAAAAAATGAATTTTTTTTGCAGAAATTGCGTTTGGAAAATCTGTGCATAAATACCATGTGACAAAAAAATTTGCAACATCCACTATTTTGTTCTGTAGGGCCTCTGTTTTAAAAAATATATATAAATGTTTGGGGATTCAAAGTAATTTGTCTAGTAAAAAATATATATTTTTTCATGTAAACAAAAAGTCACAGAAAAGGCTTGGTTTTCAAGTGGTTAGTAGAGTGGGTGATGTGTGGCTAAGACTGAGCATAAAATGCCAGGACAGTTCAAACACCCCCCAAATGACTTTTTGGAAAGTGAGCAATATATCATTTCAATGGCAACTTTCTGTAAAAAAAAAAAAATTTTTTGTAGTCATTTTTCAAACACCTGTGACAAAAAAAAAAAAATGTAATATTCAATGAGCTCAACATGCCTCTCAGGACATTCCTTAGGCTGTCTACTTTCCAAAAAGTGGTAATTTGACGGGGGGGGGGGGGGAGGGTTTGTACTGCCTTGCCATTTTAGCACTTCATGAAATGAGACAGGCAGTCAGAAAGTAAAAGCTGCAAAAAAAAACAGTATTTACACCATAGTTTGTAGACGCTATAACTTTTGCGCAATAAAAATACGTTTATTGAGATATTTTTTTGTCAAAGACATGTAGCTAAATACATTTTGGCCAAAATATGTGACAAAAATTGAGTATATTGGATATCTTTTAAAAGGCAAAGTAGAAAATGTAATTTTTTCTCAAAATTTTCGCTCTTTTTTTATTATTACCGCAAAAAATGAAAAGCGCAGAGGTGATCAAATGCCGCCAAAAGAAAGCTATATTTGTGGGAAAAAAGGACGTAAATTTTGTTTGGGTACAGCTTTGCATGACCGCGCAATTGTCAGTTAAAGTCACGTAGTGCCAAGTTGAAAAAAGTGGCCTGGTCATTAAGCAGCAAAATCCTCCAGGGCTAAAGTGGTTAATATGCTCTTTTTACACCCAATCATGGTACCGACCTGTTGCCTATTAACCTAATTAGTTGTAAAATGCTCTTTCAGCTCTTCCTTTTGAGTACCACCTACTTTACCAGCTTTTTGTTGACCTATCTGAGCTTTTTTAAGATGTGTTGCTGCCATCAACTTCAAAATGACCTTTCTTTTTCTTAAAATGGTCTCAGTCAAACATTTTATATGTGTTCTATTTTATATAGTGAATACAATATGAGTTTATTATACTTACAGATCATTGCATTCAGTTTTTATGTAGGTTTTGCACAGCATCCCAACCTTTTTGAATTTAGGGTTATAAGTATATATATATATATATATATATATATATATAGTAAAAAAAAGAATGTATTTTCTTCTTGACTTATTGCTGTACTTGCTATGCTGATAGTGACACTGGCTACATTCCCCTGTGTATTTAGGCAGTTTGTTTCAAAACTATACTCCTACAATACACTTATTATATTTTTTTGCAAATATCCAAAATGTAGAAAGAGAAAATGGAAATTTTTTATTTTATCAACTTATTGTTGTGCTCGTTAAGTTAGTAAGCCCTCTGATTGCAATACAATTTACAATGTGTGTTTTAAGAAATTATTCCTGCAGTTTAATGCTTGTAATTGCTTTGTCTTTGAAGTCTATTAAGAAAATATTCCCTGCATAAAGCCAAAGCTTGTCTCTTTAATCTACTTTAAACCGTATTTCTGCCTTAGGCATTTTTAAACACAGCTGGTTTGATATCAGTTAGTCAAGGTAAAATTAAAAATGCATAGAAGAGTTTAAAACACTGCTACCAATAGTTCAAGATGTCACTATGAAATTGGTTTTAGAGGCAAAGGAGGGCATAAGAAATTCTAGTGCCCTCTCTATAAAGTGTCAGCAACATATAAAAAATGTTCTTAGTGTTTTAGAAGGCTTGTAAGAGGCTCATTCATCTGAAAGAATAATCTAAGATTGTCTACTATATGACTTAGTTTTAAGTACACGTAGGGGTGGAAGAAATGAGTAAACTGTATCTAAACCAACAACTTCTCTTCATTACAATAAGTTAGGGTCAGGCTTGTCTGATAATACCATTGATACTTAAAGACATCCTGTCACCAGACCAATCATTATAACAAAAGTCATCCCCTAAGATTGTATGTACATTTATTGGTATTTTAGTTGTGTTATTTACATGTAAAGCCTCCCTAGTGTAGACATTCAAAACCCCTGAAACAGTTAAATCCTAACTATTGTAGACATTCACCGTGAATTGCTGCTGGGTGCTCCCATCTTGGATGAGATTTGCATTTTATATACACGTTGAAATTTTTTTAAATTATTTTTGAAGTTTTATATCTTTATCCTATAGCAAATAGTGTAATATAAAGAAATAGATTTCCTTGCAGAAAGGGCAATTTTCCTATAGAGCATAATGTTTCTAGAAGTGAAGCCTAATGCATGGTTAGGCATTTGGTAAAAAGTATATTGGAAGCAGCTAAAGCAATCTTTAACAATTTTCTGTGACACATAATATACTATATTTCTCAATTGTTGTGTTTATTCTGCTTTATTGATCTTTTGTAACTTATATTTGATTTGTAGCTTAAT
The DNA here is from genome assembly GCF_965119305.1 of Pelophylax lessonae. Taxonomy (NCBI): domain Eukaryota; kingdom Metazoa; phylum Chordata; class Amphibia; order Anura; family Ranidae; genus Pelophylax; species Pelophylax lessonae. The sequence continues at coordinate 525,667,650 of NC_138770.1, forward strand.
GTTCTATATTAATCTTTTGAAATCCAGGTGTTCTTTTACTGATAAACCAAACATTTTTCATAATAATTTTAAAGGCCATTTTATCTTTTTTTGTTAGCTGATAAACATGTTGGAAATGCATGTTATGCTATTTAAATGTCAACATTGTTCTTTTGGTAATTAGATTCAAAACTTGAATGGAAAAAAATAAATATTAAATTAATATGCCTATGTTCAGTATTTTTATTCCAAAATGCCCATTTATCATATAAAATCTAATATCTATATCAGACCCTTATCTAGGATGTTTTTTTTTTTAATAATATTTTTTATTGAATTTTTGCAATATTATACAAACATATGAGAAAGAAAAACAACACAACAATGTTGAATGAACATCTGTTAATAATATGTCACATCAGGAAGGGAGGGGACAGGGGGAGGGAGTAAAAAAAGAAGGGGGGGAGGGGGAGGGAGAAGGGGGGGGATACTCCAGCCTTGGTAGCGATAGATAGGAAGCAATCTTAGCAGTAACATTAACAATTACAACCGAAACTGAGGGTAATTGGTACCGTCAAGGACCAGCATAGAGAACTAAACCAGAGGGGAGCACTGGAGGCGGACCACTCTGCAAGGCAGAGAAGACACGGAGGAGAGACAACCCTCCCTGGCATCCCAATGGGAACACAATCGCCGGGGGGAAAGGCGTAAGTCCACCACGCCCGCTGCTCCTCGAAATCACTGTTGGGAGTACTTCCAGTATTGCCATGCTTTGTCGAACCTGGTGAGCGAGAGAGCATTAATTGCCAGAGCTTTTTCCAGGTGATAATTGTCATTAACAGTTTTGACCACCTCTAAAAAACTTGGAGTCTCCAGTGAACTCCATCTACGGAGGATCAACGTTCTGGAGGCCAGGAGGATGTGCGTGATCATCTGTCTAAAGCACACTGGATACTCATCGATACCTAAGTTCAGCAGAGCCAGCTCCTTCTTGGGGGGACTGAGAATACCCGTACAGTCGGCTATGCAACTGAAGATTTTGTTCCAATAACTCGTGAGCGACGGGCAGTCCCACAGGATGTGCGCTAACGTACCTACTCAACCACATTCACCCCAACATTGGGCAGAGGCTGAGGGGAACAACTTTGCCAGCCTAAAAGGTGTATAGTACCACCGATTCGTGATTTTTAGCATAAGCTCCACGTGGGAGGTACAATGTGAGTATAGGTAGGTGGACATTGTGGCCCGTGACCATTGTATTGTGGTGAAAGTACATGCTAAGTCTTTTTCCCACCTAAGCATAGGCATAGATTTAGGGGAATCCAGTTTGTGGAGAAGACAGTCATAGAAAAGGGAGATGTCCTTGGTCGTTTTCGCATTGGAATGGTAGAACGTCCAGGGTTTTTGAGGTATATGTCTGGTTTTTAGAGAGGAAACTATGTATACGGAGGACCGTAAAAGTCACGGTAGGAGGAACACCATAATCCTGTATCAGCAGATTTGGGGAGCGGAGGGTACCTTGGCTATAGAAGTGGGAGAGTTCCGACAAGCCTAGTAGTGCCAATTGAGGCAGCTGTAGGGAGGGCAGATGGGCATCTAGAATGGTTAAAGGTAGAGACAAGGAGTTGTGGGAGGCCACTCCCACCTGTTCCCCCTGAGCGAGCCCCAGCTTACGCCACGCCATCAAAGAAGTCTGAGTTGTTGGAGGAAGCCGGGGAAGCTTCCAAGGAATCCAGAGGTCGCCAAGGAGCAACAGACGGAGATCCCCGGTAGGGGAGAGATGGCGCTCTATTTGAGTCCAGGGATGGTCATTGGAGGTGGAGAACCAGTCTTTTAGCTGGACCAGTCTGGTGGCCCAGTGGTACAGAGTAAGGTCAGGGAATTTAGCGCCACCCATACATTTGGGTTGAGATAAGGTGGAGGTAGCCACGCGGGCCCTTGCACCCCCCCAGACGAAATCTCGCATCCCCCTAGAAAAGGCATCTAGATACCTTTTTGGGAAGGTGAGAGGGATCGCCCAAAATAGATATAAAATTTGGGGTAATATCGACATTTTGTAGGCAGCCATTCTGCCACCCCAAGATAGATCTGCCTTGGACATAGATGTCATCTCCTTAGCAGTCTTTTTCAGTAGGATATCCGTGTTCGCGGGGATAAGGCTCTTGATACTGGGTATTATGTGCACGCCTAAGTAGGGAATAAAGTCATCTGTCCAAGGGTATGGATACTCTTGTTGAAGACGGGTGATGACTCGTCTGCTAACCCCTAGATTCAACACAAATGATTTAGATGTGTTGACTTTATGATAAGAAATTGCACTAAAGTCTGAGAGAATGCGATGGACCACTGGAAGGGATTCTAATGGATTGGTGAGGATAACCATGATGTCGTCCGCAAAAAGGTTGACTTTATGGGACGTTGTACCCACTGGGAATCCCATTACACCACTGTCTGACCTAATGGCCTCCGCCAGGGGCTCGATCATCAGGTTGAAGATTGTAGGGGAAAGAGGGAACCCCTGGTGGGTGCCATTCGTGATCCGAAATGGAGTGGAGGTAATACCGGATGTAAGGACCTGGGCTGAGGGGCAGGAATATAAGGCTAATATTGCGGAGAGTATTCTCCCGGAAAAGCCAAATTTCTCCAGGGTTGGACGCATAAATAAACAATTATCCCTATCGAACGCCTTCTCCGCATCCAGGGTAAGGAGCAGAGAAGGCGTTCGGCTCACCTCTTCCAGGTGGACCAGGTTGATGATCCGTCTGGTGGCATCTGACGTCTGGCGTCCAGGCATGAAACCCATTTGGTCGTTTTTAACGAGATGGGGGAGAAGGGGCTGAAGTCGGGATGCTAGAATTTTGGCGTAGATCTTGAGATCGCTATTCAGCAGGGATATGGGCCTGTAGTTTGCTGGGAGACTAGTATCCTTACCGGGTTTGGGGATAGTGGTGATGTAAGCACCCAACATTTCGCTAGGAAACTCAGCCTTCTGAGCTGCTTGATTAAACACATCAGCTAATATTGGACTCAGGGTGGCGTCATGGATCTTATAATATTCATTACAGAGACCGTCCGGACCTGGGGACTTACCAGTAGGGAGTGCGCAAATGGCCTTGGGAACCTCAAGCACAGTGAATGGGGAGGATAGGGATCTAAGGTGATCGTCCGTCAGAGTAGGCAAGCACAGTCTGTCCAGGAATGTTTGTATAAGTTTAAGGGGGAGGAGTACCGGGCTTTAAAGGTGCATACGTGCTCAAAAGTGTCTTTGTGTAACTTAAATGTATATATTAACACAAATGGTGTGTAAAAACTGCCTAGTGTTATAATTTAAAGTGTCTTAGTTTCAAAACAATAAATAAATATACGGTTATACTTGATGTGAAAAAATCATATAAATAATGCCTTAATATTTACAAGTGTATAAAATTCCAAATCAGCATATATATAAATAAACACTTTCAATCTCTCAATATCTGGTGCTTGTGGTGATGTAAACATCCAAAAGTGTTCTGTGCTTCAGACAAATCTATAATGCTATATCCAAATAATGCTACAAGTCTCTATATGCATTCACAGATGATTCAATGCTGTGGATATTTCTAAAGTGCTTAAAGCGGAGTTCCACCCTGGGAATACTTTTTCAATAAAAATACCCCCGGGACAGTCAGGGCTAGTACATTCCACAATGGCTAGCCTCTGATCTGTCCCAGGTTGCACTTACCTTTTAGAAGAAATACTTACCATGAAAAAGTATTGTCCAGCGCTGCCATCTCAGGTGTGGGCAGCTTGAAGCCAGCACGATCCTCTTCTGCGTCCTCTTCCGTCTTCTTCGGTCCCACAATGCACTGCACCGGCCCCGCCGTCACTTCCGGTTCCGCAGCCTCATCCCTGCACAGCTTCTGGGCATGCCCAGAAGCTGTTTAGCAAGGTATGACGGCACCTGAACCGGAACTGACGTTGGGGCCGGTGCAGGCGCATTGATTCCTGGGAGCGATGACGTTCAGCTCCCAGGAATCATTGCAAGCCAGGAAGTGACGAATCGCCGTGGCCGCTGAGGGGAGAAAGAGGAAGTAAGGTAAGTATATTTTCTTCTAAACCAGGTAAGTAAAAAAAAAAAAATTGCGATTATACATTTGTTTTTCAGGTGACCCCGGGCATGAAGATGGAGGTAAGTTTAATTTTAGGGTGGAACTCCACTTTAAGTGTCCCAAGTAGTGATAGCAGTGATCGAGGTCTTCCTCCTAAATTCAAAAACATGCAGGTGCTCTTCGGTGCACGTGACCACTAGGTGTCCTATGTGCTCACCTCCATCTTTTAAATATCAAGCCTTATAGTGTCTTTCAGGGGTAAACTCGTTGCTCTTCTCTTCCTCTGGAGTCCTATAGGCTGGCTTCCGGTTTTCTCCTTATGATGTGGCTCGATTTTACAGGGTCTTAGAAGGGGCCTCAAAATATCCAAAATAAATGGGCCAATATAGTGAAGTATTGCCAAATAGTTTATTAGAATAAAACAGAGTAACACTCACATGAAAATGCTCTTTAAATGCGCTCAACCGATGCGGGTTGTGCCCGTTTTCCGCTACGTCACTTCCGGTGCTATGCTTGTGCTATGCTTCCAGTGCTATGTTTGTATAAGGTCAGGGGTGGGGTGAGCAGTTGCAGGATCCTGGGCTAGGTTGTATAGGGAGCTATAGAAGGTAGCGAACTCGTTCGCAATGTCACGGGGGTGAGTCAGTCTGGAGCCAGTTGAACGCTGGGAAAGGTGAGAGATGCATGTGGAGGCCCTCCTCTGTTTAAGCCTAGCCGCCAGAGATTTACCCGCCCTGTTCGCATGGGCATAATACTTAAGCTTAAGAACTCTGAGGTGGCAGTCATAGTGATCCATGAGGTGAGACTTCAGAGATTCCCTCCTCTGGGAAAGCTGTGAGGCCAAGGTGTGCGTAGGAGAGGCTTTATGTGCAGTCTCAAGGTCACGTATCTCGGACAGGAGAGCAGTGAGCTTGCGACTGTATGCTTTCCGTTGCCTAGCAGTCTGTTGGATGCATATACCCCGTACGAATGCCTTGTGTGCTCCCCAGAGCATCCAAGGGTCCGACACCGAAGAGACATTGAATTGGAAGTATTCAGACAGTTGGTCCCTGATAATCTTACCAGACATGGGATCTTGAAGAACCTTGACATCACATCGCCAGACTGACGCCCGTTCCCTGGGTCCTGCCTCCTCCAGGACCATCTCCACAGCAGCGTGGTCAGACCACGTAATGTTTCTGATGGCCGAGGAGGAGACCTTACCCAGTAAAGGGAGAGCCGCCCGGAACATGTCAATACGTGAATATGATCGATGCCTGGAAGAGTAAAAAGAATAATCTCTTTCCAAGCCATGTTGACACCTCCATGCATCTTAGAGCTGTTCTTTAACCAAAAGGGGGTGTTGTCGACCCCGGGCAGGCTCAGAAGTGTCAAGCCCTGGGTCGACCACAGAGTTCATGTCACCACAAACCACCAGATTACCGTAGACATCATAAGAGACTTTTTGCAGTAGTCTATGATGAAAGCGCTTCTGGTGGCTATTTGGGGCATATACCACCACTAGGGTCAGAGGAACATCATTAAAGTCACCTTGAAGTATGATATATCTGCTGTCCGGATCTTGGGTCAGACTACGAAGAGACACAATAGTGTCTCTCAGCGCAATCATCACTCCTCGCTTTTTTTCGGAGGCACTGGCAAAAAGCAAGGTGGGGAAATTCTGGTGTGAAAACTTCGGCTGGTGGTTGAGTTTGAAATGAGTCTCCTGAATGCATACCACATCAGCCCTACTGTTGCATAGCTCAGTCCACAGAGAGAACCGTTTAGCCGGGTGGTTCAGGCCATTCACATTTAATGAGAGAAATGTAATATTCATGGTATCTTGGGAGATGTGTAATGGGTCAGCTGGACGAGGGGATTAGGTGAAACAGTTGAAGAGCAGGAGCGGTGAGCGGTATGCAGTAGCACAGTTCGTAAAGACTTGCTGGAGTAAAAGGGAGAAGGGGGAAAAGGAGCAAAACAGGCGTTGAACGCCTTACAGGGGATAAAAAAAGAGTTCAAGGGCAGGCCAAACCTGCAACAAAGAGAGAGGGGCCATAGAGGTCAACAATACCTGGGCCTGGGACTATCGTAGAGCAGGCAAGGGTAGACGCTCACCTCCGGGGGGGGGAATGGTTGGCGTTAGACCGTTTGCGTGACACAACATCCCAATCATCAGAGAGGGTCTGCGGTGACGGAGACCTGGAGGACGGAGATGGTGATGAGGACGGATTGTCCAGGATGCTCCCCCAACGATGGAGTAGGGCCATACCTTCCTCTAGAGTGGATATCGTGACCGTGCTGCCCTGGTGCGTGATGGTCAGAAGAGTCGGGTGCTTCCACTTGTGCATGATGCGGTGGTTCCGAAGCGCTTTGGTAACGGTGGCAAGATTTCTGCGCTTTTGAAGCGTGTGCCTAGAGAGATCCGGTAGGATTTGTACTTGCGGGAAGTCCCCAGGTAAGGACTGAAGCTGTCTGGAAGCCATGAGTACTCTGTCCTTCGTATATGAAGGAGAGGGTGCATTTAGACATGGATGATTCAACACTATCCACTCTCTCTTCCAGCTGCTGCACATATTTCTTGGTTTGAGCAAGGCCCTGCATTACATTCGCATGGATGGAGGACCAGAGAGAGCGGAACATGTCCTTCAAAAGTGTTGCAGAAACCGGATGGTCTCCCGCAGGGAAAGCTGCAAAGGGGTCTGCTGGCGGTGTGGTCGGCGCCCTGAGGGCAGGGGATGGGACCACTGTCTGATCCATCCCGCCTTGCTATGTGGGATCGGGAGGAGGGGAACCCCAGCATGGTCTCTGTTTCGCTGGACTCCTGGAGGAGGGTGAGGGTGGGGTGGAGGAGCCCAAGGAGTTCCAGCTGTCAGGGTTCACAACTTGCCTGTGTGGCTGTGCGCGACCGTCCCACTCGTTCTCCAGCCTGGATGAGCCTGGTGAAGGCCTACCGGCGCCATCTTGCCGGAGCCCGGCTGAGTTAGAGAGGAGGAATCCATCCAATTTGTAGGACTGCGTCCCTTCTTGTTCCGCATGGTAGCCGGAGGTGATGTGGGTCCCGGTGGAGCGTTTGTGCCCGCTGTGGTGGCTGTTGTCAGCAGATGTCCCGGGTGGCCGAGCGGAGCTGAGGATCTATGCGGCCATCTTCAGCGCAGGACGCCACGCCCCCCTATCTAGGATGTTTTGACAGCCTACAAAACAGACCAAATGTTGGCTTTTTAGTAGGGATGCATGAACTAAGGTAATTTCAGTTTCTTGGACATTTCCAGAACCCATCAGGAAATACACAGCACTGAATTTAGCAACTCCCCCACAAGGAACGGTATCACTATGGTATCCCCAGGGTATCCCCAGGGCCTCATCCCCAAATTCTGTCCCCCCAAAAGGTATTTTGGGATCTGTTTGGGAAGTATCATAATCTGGAAGCCTCCTTCAGAATAAGGGGCTTCAAAATACCCAGCCTCCTACATAAATATATTACCCTTTGTTAAGCTTTCACTAAGAATGCAAACATAAATAAAATGTACACACCAAAAAAAAGTCCTTTAATGACCCAACCTCTCCACCCCCAAAAAAAATAAAATAAAATAATGCCCCACAATGTAAATCCTATCCCAATCACATTGTCTATAGTGGTGGAATCAGCTTCAGTTATTATAAGCAACACCAATGCCCGATCAACATAATGGCCCCCTAATAAAATGACAGGTTCCAAAGAAATGACGTATGTAAACAAGTGGCTTTGGAACCTGTGTGATGTCATTGAGACCAAATTAATTATTACCAAACTTGGTCAATGATATCATCCAAGATCCCCTGCCTGCTTTGTTTACAAATGTAAGCAGGCTAGTGATCTAGGCTGTCATTTACTGACATTAGCTTTTTTAAATGTCACTTTTAAAAGAATATATCATACTAAAATTTTACATGCTGGTTTAAGGCATCCCACAAGCATTGAATTTAACAGATTTTTGTACTTTTGATGTTTCTCTATAAACTACAATAAACAAACATAGGTACATGTTTTTCATGGCAGTGCCCAGCTGCCCATTGACTTTTTTTTTTAAACCAAGGCTGGCAAATTGGGCTTGAGAAGCCCAGAAAACAATTAAAGATTTAGCTCCTATAGACTTCAATAGGCTTTAAGTGCTTTTTTCAAGTTTTGTGAAATTTACACTCGTCCAACAGGTTGAACTTGATTCTAAATTCAATCATCACATTACTATTCCTCATATTGCTTCGGTTCTCATTACTCACATATAACTGAAAAAATCTTCAGGGGCTACTAAACTGAGCTGAACTACTAAACTTAACTAGTATCAGAAAAATCAAGTGTACAGAATACCTTACTGTATGACTAAATAAAACCTTTTTTGATAATTATGAAAATGTCTTTTTCTGTCTAAAGTCCCAGCACAAACTGGCCTAATAATCATTCAAATTTCTGGTTTCTGCCTTCTACCTACTTAGACCAGTGGTTCCCAAACTACGGACCTGCAGCTGTTGCAGCATTACAGATCCCATGAGGCATTGTAAAACTCTGACATTCACATACATGACTAGGCATGATGGGAATTGTAGTTCCTGACCAACTGCAGGGCCAAATTTTGGGAATTCCTGACTTAGACATTTCCCCCTACCCTCCTATGGGAATTTACCTTGAAATTTTCCAGCCCTATACCCTCCTTTTGCTGTTAATCTACTTTTTTTTTACTCATAGCTCATCTTTCTTTCTTTTCACTACCATATCCCATTGTAATTTGGGATGAGCTGCAGGTTTGGGATGAATTTAGCTTGTTCAAAAGTTCACCAAATTGCCAAACTAAATTAGAGTTAGGCTGTGTCGAGCCTCCAGCAGCAGCAAAAAATAATACATTTAGGAGTGGTATCACACAAATCTTTTCCCCTCAGGTCGGTTGTTAGGAAGGTGGCAGTCACCAGCTTTCTTTTAATCATGACTCCTCCCTAACCAGCTCATTCAGCTGTCAACTGAAAATATGAAAAAAGATGGGGAGTGTGCAAAAAAAATACCCATTGACCTAGAGATACTGTACAAATCCTCAAATCAGGAATGACATTTCCTGGTCCCTACTGTTTCCATGTGATGTCACTGACCAATGTATGGCCATATCTAGTGTTGAGCGAACACGGACTGTATTATTCGTGTTCGTACCGAATAATTGGATTTTTTGTACCCGAACACGGACACGGACACTTTACTGTATGTTCGGGTAAAAATCCGTGTTCGGTCGTTTTATTTCCGGGTTTTGCATGCTTTGGCGCTCTTTTCATGGCGGGCTTTCAACAGCCAATCAACAATCGTTTAACTGGTGTGCCTTAAGCCATCCCAGCCATGCCTGCAAATGTCTCAGTAGCTGTGATTGGCCGTCTGAAGCATGTGACCAAGTCTTTATAAGTTCGAGGCAGCCGCAGCGGCGTCATTATGCTGCTTAGATTCAGGGACAGAGCACACATCAACGTGCTGGCTGCTGATTAGGGAAAGATAGGCAGGAAAAAACCATTTGTGTCCGGATAGAATTGAGGGACAGGTCGGAGTGTTTAGGCAGGGCGAGTTGTAGGCATTTTAGGGATAGAGTCTGCTGAATTATAGGGTCAGTGTCTTCTACAAACTACAATCGATATTGCTGTGTGGGGGGTGGGGTCTGCACTCAATCCTGATCTACGATCTCTTCTCAATCCTGTTAGGGACAGAGTCTGCTGAATTTTAGGGAAACTGTGTTCTACAAACTACAATCGATATTGCTGTGTGGTGTGGGATTGGAGATAGGCAGGTGTCAGTGATCCACATCCATTTTTCTGTGTGTGAGCTGCAGTGAACACAATCTTTTTGGGCTGCAGTGAACACAATCTTTTTGGGCTGCAGTGAACACAATCTTTTTGGGCTGCAGTGAACACAATCTTTTTGGGCTGCAGTGAACACAATCTTTTTGGGGTGCAGTGAACAAAATCTTTTTGGGGTGCAGTGAACACAATCCTTTTTGGTGTGCAGTGAACACAATCTTTGTGGGGTGCAGTGAACAAAATCCTTTGTGGGGTGCAGTGAACACAATCTTTTTGGGGTGCAGTGAACAAAATCCTTTTTGGGGTGCAGTGAACAACATCCTTTTTGGGGTGCAGTGAACACAATCTTTTTGGGGTGCAGTGAACAAAATCCTTTGTGTGGTGCAGTGAACACAATCTTTTTGGGGTGCAGTGAACACAATCTTTTTGGGGTGGAGTGAACAACATCCTTTTTGGGGTGCAGTGAACAAAATCCTTTTTGGGGTGCAGTGAACAAAATCATTTTTGGGGTGCAGTTAACACAATCTTTTTGGGGTGCAGTGAACACAATCTTTGTGGGGTGCAGTGAACACAATCTTTTTGGGGTGGAGTGAACAACATCCTTTTTGGGGTGCAGTGAACAACATCCTTTTTGGGGTGCAGTGAACACAATCTTTTTGGGGTGCAGTGAACACAATCTTTGTGGGGTACAGTGAACAGAATCTTTGTGGGGTGCAGTGAACACAATCTTTGGGGGGTACAGTGAACACAATCTTTGGGGGGTACAGTGAACACAATCTTTGTGAGGTGCAGTGAACACAATCTTTGTGGGGTGCAGTGAACACAATCATTGTGGGGTGCAGTGAACTCAATCTTTGTGGGGTACAGTGAACACAATCTCATACTTCTGAAGGTTTGAGGGTGCTGCCTGTTCCATACTCCCCCTACTCCTCATCTAGCCTTTTAGGGGTACAAACAATAGTAATTGGGGCCTAGTGTGGTTGTGTACGTGTGATATACATACACTTTTTTGGGATCATATTTTCTATTCCGCTATTTAATCAAAAACCTTTGGGGATCAGTTAAATTGGGGGATAGTCTGTGTTGGTACGTGTGAGAGAGATCCACCTTTCCAAGTTGTTGGGGTTCATCTCATACTTCTGAAGGTTTGAGGGTGCTGCCTGTTCCATACTCCCCCTACTCCTAGCCTTTTAGGGGTACAAACAATAGTAATTGGGGCCTAGTGTGGTTGTGTACGTGTGATATACATACACTTTTTTGGGATCATATTTTCTATTCCGCTATTTAATCAAAAACCTTTGGGGATCAGTTAAATTGGGGGATAGTCTGTGTTGGTACGTGTGAGAGAGATCCACCTTTCCAAGTTGTTGGGGTTCATCTCATACTTCTGAAGGTTTGAGGGTGCTGCCTGTTCCATACTCCCCCTACTCCTAGCCTTTTAGGGGTACAAACAATAGTAATTGGGGCCTAGTGTGGTTGTGTACGTGTGATATACATACACTTTTTTGGGATCATATTTTCTATTCCGCTATTTAATCAAAAACCTTTGGGGATCAGTTAAATTGGGGGATAGTCTGTGTTGGTACGTGTGAGAGAGATCCACCTTTCCAAGTTGTTGGGGTTCATCTCATACTTCTGAAGGTTTGAGGGTGCTGCCTGTTCCATACTCCCCCTACTCCTAGCCTTTTAGGGGTACAAACAATAGTAATTGGGGCCTAGTGTGGTTGTGTACGTGTGATATACATACACTTTTTTGGGATCATATTTTCTATTCCGCTATTTAATCAAAAACCTTTGGGGATCAGTTAAATTGGGGGATAGTCTGTGTTGGTACGTGTGAGAGAGATCCACCTTTCCAAGTTGTTGGGGTTCATCTCATACTTCTGAAGGTTTGAGGGTGCTGCCTGTTCCATACTCCCCCTACTCCTAGCCTTTTAGGGGTACAAACAATAGTAATTGGGGCCTAGTGTGGTTGTGTACGTGTGATATACATACACTTTTTTTGGATCATATTTTCTATTCCGCTATTTAATCAAAAACCTTTGGGGATCAGTTAAATTGGGGGATAGTCTGTGTTGGTACGTGTGAGAGAGATCCACCTTTCCAAGTTGTTGGGGTTCATCTCATACTTCTGAAGGTTTGAGGGTGCTGCCTGTTCCATACTCCCCCTACTCCTCATCTAGCCTTTTAGGGGTACAAACAATAGTAATTGGGGCCCAGTGTGGTTGTGTACGTGTGATATACATACACTTTTTTTGGATCATATTTTCTATTCCGCTATTTAATCAAAAACCTTTGGGGATCAGTTAAATTGGGGGATAGTCTGTGTTGGTACGTGTGAGAGAGATCCACCTTTCCAAGTTGTTGGGGTTCATCTCATACTTCTGAAGGTTTGAGGGTGCTGCCTGTTCCATACTCCCCCTACTCCTAGCCTTTTAGGGGTACAAACAATAGTAATTGGGGCCTAGTGTGGTTGTGTACGTGTGATATACATACACTTTTTTGGGATCATATTTTCTATTCCGCTATTTAATCAAAAACCTCTGGGGATCAGTTAAATTGGGGGATAGTCTGTGTTGGTACGTGTGAGAGAGATCCACCTTTCCAAGTTGTTGGGGTTCATCTCATACTTCTGAAGGTTTGAGGGTGCTGCCTGTTCCATACTCCCCCTACTCCTAGCCTTTTAGGGGTACAAACAATAGTAATTGGGGCCTAGTGTGGTTGTGTACGTGTGATATACATACACTTTTTTGGGATCATATTTTCTATTCCGCTATTTAATCAAAAACCTTTGGGGATCAGTTAAATTGGGGGATAGTCTGTGTTGGTACGTGTGAGAGAGATCCACCTTTCCAAGTTGTTGGGGTTCATCTCATACTTCTGAAGGTTTGAGGGTGCTGCCTGTTCCATACTCCCCCTACTCCTAGCCTTTTAGGGGTACAAACAATAGTAATTGGGGCCTAGTGTGGTTGTGTACGTGTGATATACATACACTTTTTTGGGATCATATTTTCTATTCCGCTATTTAATCAAAAACCTTTGGGGATCAGTTAAATTGGGGGATAGTCTGTGTTGGTACGTGTGAGAGAGATCCACCTTTCCAAGTTGTTGGGGTTCATCTCATACTTCTGAAGGTTTGAGGGTGCTGCCTGTTCCATACTCCCCCTACTCCTAGCCTTTTAGGGGTACAAACAATAGTAATTGGGGCCTAGTGTGGTTGTGTACGTGTGATATACATACACTTTTTTGGGATCATATTTTCTATTCCGCTATTTAATCAAAAACCTTTGGGGATCAGTTAAATTGGGGGATAGTCTGTGTTGGTACGTGTGAGAGAGATCCACCTTTCCAAGTTGTTGGGGTTCATCTCATACTTCTGAAGGTTTGAGGGTGCTGCCTGTTCCATACTCCCCCTACTCCTAGCCTTTTAGGGGTACAAACAATAGTAATTGGGGCCTAGTGTGGTTGTGTACGTGTGATATACATACACTTTTTTGGGATCATATTTTCTATTCCGCTATTTAATCAAAAACCTCTGGGGATCAGTTAAATTGGGGGATAGTCTGTGTTGGTACGTGTGAGAGAGATCCACCTTTCCAAGTTGTTGGGGTTCATCTCATACTTCTGAAGGTTTGAGGGTGCTGCCTGTTCCATACTCCCCCTACTCCTAGCCTTTTAGGGGTACAAACAATAGTAATTGGGGCCTAGTGTGGTTGTGTACGTGTGATATACATACACTTTTTTGGGATCATATTTTCTATTCCGCTATTTAATCAAAAACCTTTGGGGATCAGTTAAATTGGGGGATAGTCTGTGTTGGTACGTGTGAGAGAGATCCACCTTTCCAAGTTGTTGGGGTTCATCTCATACTTCTGAAGGTTTGAGGGTGCTGCCTGTTCCATACTCCCCCTACTCCTAGCCTTTTAGGGGTACAAACAATAGTAATTGGGGCCTAGTGTGGTTGTGTACGTGTGATATACATACACTTTTTTGGGATCATATTTTCTATTCCGCTATTTAATCAAAAACCTCTGGGGATCAGTTAAATTGGGGGATAGTCTGTGTTGGTACGTGTGAGAGAGATCCACCTTTCCAAGTTGTTGGGGTTCATCTCATACTTCTGAAGGTTTGAGGGTGCTGCCTGTTCCATACTCCCCCTACTCCTAGCCTTTTAGGGGTACAAACAATAGTAATTGGGGCCTAGTGTGGTTGTGTACGTGTGATATACATACACTTTTTTGGGATCATATTTTCTATTCCGCTATTTAATCAAAAACCTTTGGGGATCAGTTAAATTGGGGGATAGTCTGTGTTGGTACGTGTGAGAGAGATCCACCTTTCCAAGTTGTTGGGGTTCATCTCATACTTCTGAAGGTTTGAGGGTGCTGCCTGTTCCATACTCCCCCTACTCCTAGCCTTTTAGGGGTACAAACAATAGTAATTGGGGCCTAGTGTGGTTGTGTACGTGTGATATACATACACTTTTTTTGGATCATATTTTCTATTCCGCTATTTAATCAAAAACCTTTGGGGATCAGTTAAATTGGGGGATAGTCTGTGTTGGTACGTGTGAGAGAGATCCACCTTTCCAAGTTGTTGGGGTTCATCTCATACTTCTGAAGGTTTGAGGGTGCTGCCTGTTCCATACTCCCCCTACTCCTCATCTAGCCTTTTAGGGGTACAAACAATAGTAATTGGGGCCCAGTGTGGTTGTGTACGTGTGATATACATACACTTTTTTTGGATCATATTTTCTATTCCGCTATTTAATCAAAAACCTTTGGGGATCAGTTAAATTGGGGGATAGTCTGTGTTGGTACGTGTGAGAGAGATCCACCTTTCCAAGTTGTTGGGGTTCATCTCATACTTCTGAAGGTTTGAGGGTGCTGCCTGTTCCATACTCCCCCTACTCCTAGCCTTTTAGGGGTACAAACAATAGTAATTGGGGCCTAGTGTGGTTGTGTACGTGTGATATACATACACTTTTTTGGGATCATATTTTCTATTCCGCTATTTAATCAAAAACCTCTGGGGATCAGTTAAATTGGGGGATAGTCTGTGTTGGTACGTGTGAGAGAGATCCACCTTTCCAAGTTGTTGGGGTTCATCTCATACTTCTGAAGGTTTGAGGGTGCTGCCTGTTCCATACTCCCCCTACTCCTAGCCTTTTAGGGGTACAAACAATAGTAATTGGGGCCTAGTGTGGTTGTGTACGTGTGATATACATACACTTTTTTGGGATCATATTTTCTATTCCGCTATTTAATCAAAAACCTTTGGGGATCAGTTAAATTGGGGGATAGTCTGTGTTGGTACGTGTGAGAGAGATCCACCTTTCCAAGTTGTTGGGGTTCATCTCATACTTCTGAAGGTTTGAGGGTGCTGCCTGTTCCATACTCCCCCTACTCCTAGCCTTTTAGGGGTACAAACAATAGTAATTGGGGCCTAGTGTGGTTGTGTACGTGTGATATACATACACTTTTTTGGGATCATATTTTCTATTCCGCTATTTAATCAAAAACCTTTGGGGATCAGTTAAATTGGGGGATAGTCTGTGTTGGTACGTGTGAGAGAGATCCACCTTTCCAAGTTGTTGGGGTTCATCTCATACTTCTGAAGGTTTGAGGGTGCTGCCTGTTCCATACTCCCCCTACTCCTAGCCTTTTAGGGGTACAAACAATAGTAATTGGGGCCTAGTGTGGTTGTGTACGTGTGATATACATACACTTTTTTGGGATCATATTTTCTATTCCGCTATTTAATCAAAAACCTTTGGGGATCAGTTAAATTGGGGGATAGTCTGTGTTGGTACGTGTGAGAGAGATCCACCTTTCCAAGTTGTTGGGGTTCATCTCATACTTCTGAAGGTTTGAGGGTGCTGCCTGTTCCATACTCCCCCTACTCCTAGCCTTTTAGGGGTACAAACAATAGTAATTGGGGCCTAGTGTGGTTGTGTACGTGTGATATACATACACTTTTTTGGGATCATATTTTCTATTCCGCTATTTAATCAAAAACCTCTGGGGATCAGTTAAATTGGGGGATAGTCTGTGTTGGTACGTGTGAGAGAGATCCACCTTTCCAAGTTGTTGGGGTTCATCTCATACTTCTGAAGGTTTGAGGGTGCTGCCTGTTCCATACTCCCCCTACTCCTAGCCTTTTAGGGGTACAAACAATAGTAATTGGGGCCTAGTGTGGTTGTGTACGTGTGATATACATACACTTTTTTGGGATCATATTTTCTATTCCGCTATTTAATCAAAAACCTTTGGGGATCAGTTAAATTGGGGGATAGTCTGTGTTGGTACGTGTGAGAGAGATCCACCTTTCCAAGTTGTTGGGGTTCATCTCATACTTCTGAAGGTTTGAGGGTGCTGCCTGTTCCATACTCCCCCTACTCCTAGCCTTTTAGGGGTACAAACAATAGTAATTGGGGCCTAGTGTGGTTGTGTACGTGTGATATACATACACTTTTTTGGGATCATATTTTCTATTCCGCTATTTAATCAAAAACCTCTGGGGATCAGTTAAATTGGGGGATAGTCTGTGTTGGTACGTGTGAGAGAGATCCACCTTTCCAAGTTGTTGGGGTTCATCTCATACTTCTGAAGGTTTGAGGGTGCTGCCTGTTCCATACTCCCCCTACTCCTAGCCTTTTAGGGGTACAAACAATAGTAATTGGGGCCTAGTGTGGTTGTGTACGTGTGATATACATACACTTTTTTGGGATCATATTTTCTATTCCGCTATTTAATCAAAAACCTTTGGGGATCAGTTAAATTGGGGGATAGTCTGTGTTGGTACGTGTGAGAGAGATCCACCTTTCCAAGTTGTTGGGGTTCATCTCATACTTCTGAAGGTTTGAGGGTGCTGCCTGTTCCATACTCCCCCTACTCCTAGCCTTTTAGGGGTACAAACAATAGTAATTGGGGCCTAGTGTGGTTGTGTACGTGTGATATACATACACTTTTTTGGGATCATATTTTCTATTCCGCTATTTAATCAAAAACCTCTGGGGATCAGTTAAATTGGGGGATAGTCTGTGTTGGTACGTGTGAGAGAGATCCACCTTTCCAAGTTGTTGGGGTTCATCTCATACTTCTGAAGGTTTGAGGGTGCTGCCTGTTCCATACTCCCCCTACTCCTAGCCTTTTAGGGGTACAAACAATAGTAATTGGGGCCTAGTGTGGTTGTGTACGTGTGATATACATACACTTTTTTGGGATCATATTTTCTATTCCGCTATTTAATCAAAAACCTTTGGGGATCAGTTAAATTGGGGGATAGTCTGTGTTGGTACGTGTGAGAGAGATCCACCTTTCCAAGTTGTTGGGGTTCATCTCATACTTCTGAAGGTTTGAGGGTGCTGCCTGTTCCATACTCCCCCTACTCCTAGCCTTTTAGGGGTACAAACAATAGTAATTGGGGCCTAGTGTGGTTGTGTACGTGTGATATACATACACTTTTTTGGGATCATATTTTCTATTCCGCTATTTAATCAAAAACCTCTGGGGATCAGTTAAATTGGGGGATAGTCTGTGTTGGTACGTGTGAGAGAGATCCACCTTTCCAAGTTGTTGGGGTTCATCTCATACTTCTGAAGGTTTGAGGGTGCTGCCTGTTCCATACTCCCCCTACTCCTAGCCTTTTAGGGGTACAAACAATAGTAATTGGGGCCTAGTGTGGTTGTGTACGTGTGATATACATACACTTTTTTGGGATCATATTTTCTATTCCGCTATTTAATCAAAAACCTCTGGGGATCAGTTAAATTGGGGGATAGTCTGTGTTGGTACGTGTGAGAGAGATCCACCTTTCCAAGTTGTTGGGGTTCATCTCATACTTCTGAAGGTTTGAGGGTGCTGCCTGTTCCATACTCCCCCTACTCCTAGCCTTTTAGGGGTACAAACAATAGTAATTGGGGCCTAGTGTGGTTGTGTACGTGTGATATACATACACTTTTTTGGGATCATATTTTCTATTCCGCTATTTAATCAAAAACCTTTGGGGATCAGTTAAATTGGGGGATAGTCTGTGTTGGTACGTGTGAGAGAGATCCACCTTTCCAAGTTGTTGGGGTTCATCTCATACTTCTGAAGGTTTGAGGGTGCTGCCTGTTCCATACTCCCCCTACTCCTAGCCTTTTAGGGGTACAAACAATAGTAATTGGGGCCTAGTGTGGTTGTGTACGTGTGATATACATACACTTTTTTGGGATCATATTTTCTATTCCGCTATTTAATCAAAAACCTCTGGGGATCAGTTAAATTGGGGGATAGTCTGTGTTGGTACGTGTGAGAGAGATCCACCTTTCCAAGTTGTTGGGGTTCATCTCATACTTCTGAAGGTTTGAGGGTGCTGCCTGTTCCATACTCCCCCTACTCCTAGCCTTTTAGGGGTACAAACAATAGTAATTGGGGCCTAGTGTGGTTGTGTACGTGTGATATACATACACTTTTTTGGGATCATATTTTCTATTCCGCTATTTAATCAAAAACCTTTGGGGATCAGTTAAATTGGGGGATAGTCTGTGTTGGTACGTGTGAGAGAGATCCACCTTTCCAAGTTGTTGGGGTTCATCTCATACTTCTGAAGGTTTGAGGGTGCTGCCTGTTCCATACTCCCCCTACTCCTAGCCTTTTAGGGGTACAAACAATAGTAATTGGGGCCTAGTGTGGTTGTGTACGTGTGATATACATACACTTTTTTGGGATCATATTTTCTATTCCGCTATTTAATCAAAAACCTCTGGGGATCAGTTAAATTGGGGGATAGTCTGTGTTGGTACGTGTGAGAGAGATCCACCTTTCCAAGTTGTTGGGGTTCATCTCATACTTCTGAAGGTTTGAGGGTGCTGCCTGTTCCATACTCCCCCTACTCCTAGCCTTTTAGGGGTACAAACAATAGTAATTGGGGCCTAGTGTGGTTGTGTACGTGTGATATACATACACTTTTTTGGGATCATATTTTCTATTCCGCTATTTAATCAAAAACCTTTGGGGATCAGTTAAATTGGGGGATAGTCTGTGTTGGTACGTGTGAGAGAGATCCACCTTTCCAAGTTGTTGGGGTTCATCTCATACTTCTGAAGGTTTGAGGGTGCTGCCTGTTCCATACTCCCCCTACTCCTAGCCTTTTAGGGGTACAAACAATAGTAATTGGGGCCTAGTGTGGTTGTGTACGTGTGATATACATACACTTTTTTTGGATCATATTTTCTATTCCGCTATTTAATCAAAAACCTTTGGGGATCAGTTAAATTGGGGGATAGTCTGTGTTGGTACGTGTGAGAGAGATCCACCTTTCCAAGTTGTTGGGGTTCATCTCATACTTCTGAAGGTTTGAGGGTGCTGCCTGTTCCATACTCCCCCTACTCCTCATCTAGCCTTTTAGGGGTACAAACAATAGTAATTGGGGCCCAGTGTGGTTGTGTACGTGTGATATACATACACTTTTTTTGGATCATATTTTCTATTCCGCTATTTAATCAAAAACCTTTGGGGATCAGTTAAATTGGGGGATAGTCTGTGTTGGTACGTGTGAGAGAGATCCACCTTTCCAAGTTGTTGGGGTTCATCTCATACTTCTGAAGGTTTGAGGGTGCTGCCTGTTCCATACTCCCCCTACTCCTAGCCTTTTAGGGGTACAAACAATAGTAATTGGGGCCTAGTGTGGTTGTGTACGTGTGATATACATACACTTTTTTGGGATCATATTTTCTATTCCGCTATTTAATCAAAAACCTCTGGGGATCAGTTAAATTGGGGGATAGTCTGTGTTGGTACGTGTGAGAGAGATCCACCTTTCCAAGTTGTTGGGGTTCATCTCATACTTCTGAAGGTTTGAGGGTGCTGCCTGTTCCATACTCCCCCTACTCCTAGCCTTTTAGGGGTACAAACAATAGTAATTGGGGCCTAGTGTGGTTGTGTACGTGTGATATACATACACTTTTTTGGGATCATATTTTCTATTCCGCTATTTAATCAAAAACCTTTGGGGATCAGTTAAATTGGGGGATAGTCTGTGTTGGTACGTGTGAGAGAGATCCACCTTTCCAAGTTGTTGGGGTTCATCTCATACTTCTGAAGGTTTGAGGGTGCTGCCTGTTCCATACTCCCCCTACTCCTAGCCTTTTAGGGGTACAAACAATAGTAATTGGGGCCTAGTGTGGTTGTGTACGTGTGATATACATACACTTTTTTGGGATCATATTTTCTATTCCGCTATTTAATCAAAAACCTTTGGGGATCAGTTAAATTGGGGGATAGTCTGTGTTGGTACGTGTGAGAGAGATCCACCTTTCCAAGTTGTTGGGGTTCATCTCATACTTCTGAAGGTTTGAGGGTGCTGCCTGTTCCATACTCCCCCTACTCCTAGCCTTTTAGGGGTACAAACAATAGTAATTGGGGCCTAGTGTGGTTGTGTACGTGTGATATACATACACTTTTTTGGGATCATATTTTCTATTCCGCTATTTAATCAAAAACCTTTGGGGATCAGTTAAATTGGGGGATAGTCTGTGTTGGTACGTGTGAGAGAGATCCACCTTTCCAAGTTGTTGGGGTTCATCTCATACTTCTGAAGGTTTGAGGGTGCTGCCTGTTCCATACTCCCCCTACTCCTAGCCTTTTAGGGGTACAAACAATAGTAATTGGGGCCTAGTGTGGTTGTGTACGTGTGATATACATACACTTTTTTGGGATCATATTTTCTATTCCGCTATTTAATCAAAAACCTCTGGGGATCAGTTAAATTGGGGGATAGTCTGTGTTGGTACGTGTGAGAGAGATCCACCTTTCCAAGTTGTTGGGGTTCATCTCATACTTCTGAAGGTTTGAGGGTGCTGCCTGTTCCATACTCCCCCTACTCCTAGCCTTTTAGGGGTACAAACAATAGTAATTGGGGCCTAGTGTGGTTGTGTACGTGTGATATACATACACTTTTTTGGGATCATATTTTCTATTCCGCTATTTAATCAAAAACCTTTGGGGATCAGTTAAATTGGGGGATAGTCTGTGTTGGTACGTGTGAGAGAGATCCACCTTTCCAAGTTGTTGGGGTTCATCTCATACTTCTGAAGGTTTGAGGGTGCTGCCTGTTCCATACTCCCCCTACTCCTAGCCTTTTAGGGGTACAAACAATAGTAATTGGGGCCTAGTGTGGTTGTGTACGTGTGATATACATACACTTTTTTGGGATCATATTTTCTATTCCGCTATTTAATCAAAAACCTCTGGGGATCAGTTAAATTGGGGGATAGTCTGTGTTGGTACGTGTGAGAGAGATCCACCTTTCCAAGTTGTTGGGGTTCATCTCATACTTCTGAAGGTTTGAGGGTGCTGCCTGTTCCATACTCCCCCTACTCCTAGCCTTTTAGGGGTACAAACAATAGTAATTGGGGCCTAGTGTGGTTGTGTACGTGTGATATACATACACTTTTTTGGGATCATATTTTCTATTCCGCTATTTAATCAAAAACCTTTGGGGATCAGTTAAATTGGGGGATAGTCTGTGTTGGTACGTGTGAGAGAGATCCACCTTTCCAAGTTGTTGGGGTTCATCTCATACTTCTGAAGGTTTGAGGGTGCTGCCTGTTCCATACTCCCCCTACTCCTAGCCTTTTAGGGGTACAAACAATAGTAATTGGGGCCTAGTGTGGTTGTGTACGTGTGATATACATACACTTTTTTGGGATCATATTTTCTATTCCGCTATTTAATCAAAAACCTCTGGGGATCAGTTAAATTGGGGGATAGTCTGTGTTGGTACGTGTGAGAGAGATCCACCTTTCCAAGTTGTTGGGGTTCATCTCATACTTCTGAAGGTTTGAGGGTGCTGCCTGTTCCATACTCCCCCTACTCCTAGCCTTTTAGGGGTACAAACAATAGTAATTGGGGCCTAGTGTGGTTGTGTACGTGCGAGATACATACACTTTTTTTGATCATATTTCCTATTCCGCTATTCAATAAAAACCTTTGAGGATCAATTGAATTGCGGGATAGTCTGTGTCGGTACGTGTGAGAGAGATCCACCTTTCCAAGTTGTTGGGGTTCATCTCATACTTCTGAAGGTTTGAGGGTGCTGCCTGTTCCATACCCCCCCTACTCCTCATCTAGCCTTTTAGGGGTACAAACAATAGTAATTGGGGCCTAGTGTGGTTGTGTACGTGCGAGATACATACACTTTTTTTGATCATATTTCCTATTCCGCTATTCAATAAAAACCTTTGAGGATCAATTGAATTGCGGGATAGTCTGTGTCGGTACGTGTGAGAGAGATCCACCTTTCCAAGTTGTTGGGGTTCATCTCATACTTCTGAAGGTTTGAGGGTGCTGCCTGTTCCATACCCCCCCTACTCCTCATCTAGCCTTTTAGGGGTACAAACAATAGTAATTGGGGCCTAGTGTGGTTGTGTACGTGCGAGATACATACACTTTTTTTGATCATATTTCCTATTCCGCTATTCAATAAAAACCTTTGAGGATCAATTGAATTGCGGGATAGTCTGTGTCGGTACGTGTGAGAGAGATCCACCTTTCCAAGTTGTTGGGGTTCATCTCATACTTCTGAAGGTTTGAGGGTGCTGCCTGTTCCATACTCCCCCTACTCCTCATCTAGCCTTTTAGGGGTACAAACAATAGTAATTGGGGCCTAGTGTGGTTGTGTACGTGTGATATACATACACTTTTTTTGGATCATATTTTCTATTCCGCTATTCAATAAAAACCTTTCTAGGGCAAGATCTTAAATTACAGAAATATGAGGAGACCGTCAAATAAGGGCCGTGGCCTGGGTCGTGGTGCTGCTGGTAGAGCTCCTGTTGCAAGGAGAGGACATGGTCGATCTGTGCCAGCTACACGCACAAGTGAAACACCTTCCTCAAGTGTGAGTAGGCGACAGAACCTGCATCAGTATTTGGTAGGGCATCAAACGCCCCTAGAAGTGATGAGGCCAGAACAAGTTGAGGCGATAGTAGATTGGTTTGCTGCTGACAGTGCCTCCAGTTCCTTCACATTGTCTCCCACCCAGTCTACTGCAGAAAGGTCAGAGTTGGCACCTGCAGCCAATGTCCAACCGTCTTTCACCTCACCCCCTTGCAAATCAGGCCAGCAGTCTGAGCCCCAAGCCATACAGCAGTCTCTTATTCTTTTTGAGGACTCTGTCAGCAGGGTTTCCCAGGGCCATCCACCTAGCCCTGCCCCAGAAGTGGAAGAGATTGAGTGCAGCGATGCCCAACCACTTATTTCTCAAGATGAGTACATGCAAGGATCATCGCAGCACGTCTCCGATGATGACGAAACGCAGGTGCCAACTGCTGCGGCGTTCAGCATTGTGGAGACCGACAAGGAGGGCAGGGGTGAAGACTGGGTGGAAGATGATGTGGAGGACGATGAGGTCCTCGACCCCACATGGAATGAACGTCATGCAGGTGACCTGAGTAGTTTGGAGGAAGAGGCGGTGGTCGCACAGAGCCACCAGCACAGCAGAAGAGGGAGCAGGGTGCAGAAGCGGAGCGGCCGTGCCCTAGACACTACGCCCGCTACTGCCCAACGCAGCAAGGGAACGAGCGCACCAAAGTCAGCTCAAAGGAGTTCTCTAGCGTGGAAGTTCTTTAGAAAATGTGCTGATGACAGGACACGAGTGGTTTGCACCCTGTGCAATCAGAGCTTGAAGCGAGGCATGAACCTTCTCAACCTGAGCACAACCTGCATGATCAGGCATCTAAGTGCAAAGCACGAGCTGCAGTGGAGTACACACCTTCAAAACCAAGAAACGTCTCTGGCTCATCCTGCTTCCTCTTCTGCTGCAGTCTCGGCCGCTCCAGCCACATCTGTAGTGATACCGGCACCTGCCACCCCGCAAACAGACGATCTGTCAGCAACACCACCACCTGGGTCACCAACAACCATCTCCACAATGTCCCGTGGAAGCGTTCAGCTTTCCATCTCCCAAACACTTGAGAGGAAGAGGAAGTACCCCCCTACCCACCCGCGATCCCTGGCCCTGAATGCCAGCATTTCAAAATTATTGGCCTTTGAAATGCTGTCATTCCATCTGGTGGAGACGCACAGTTTTAAAAACCTTATGTCGGTGGCTGTCCCACAGTACGTCGTGCCCAGCCGCCACTACTTTTCCAGGCAAGCCATCCCTTCCCTGCACAACCAAGTGGGGGAAAATATCAGGTGTGCACTGCGCAACGCCATCTGTGCCAAGGTCCACCTAACTACGGATACGTGGACCAGTAAGCACGGTCAGGGGCGTTATATCTCCCTAACGGCACACTGGGTAAATGCAGTGGCGGATGGGCCTGAGGCGGATAGCAATTTGGCGCATGTCCTTCCACCACCGAGGATTGCAGGGCGCTTCAGTTTGCCTCCTGTTCGTAACTCCTCCTACTCCGCTTCCTCATCCTCTACCGCCTCCTCATCCGGACAGCGTAACACCTTCACCACCAACTTCAGCACGGCCAGGGGTAAACGACAGCAGGCAGTTTTACAACTTGCCTGTTTGGGGGACAAACCACACACCGCGCAGGAGTTGTGGAGGAGCATGGAACAGCAGACAAATGAGTGGTTGCTGCCAGCGAGCCTCAAGCCCGGCCTGGTGGTGTGTGATAACGGGCGAAATCTCATAGCAGCTCTGGGCCTAGCCGGTTTGACGCACATCCCTTGCCTGGCGCATGTGCTGAATTTGGTGGTGCAGAGGTTCCTTAAAAACTACCCCGATATGTCAGAGCTGCTGCAGAAAGTGCGGGCCGTTTGTGCGCACTTTTGGCGTTCTCACCCTGCTGCTGCTCGCCTGGCAGCGCTGCAGCGTAACTTCGGCCTTCCCGCTCACCGCCTCATATGTGACGTGCCCACAAGGTGGAACTCCACCTTGCACATGCTGGAAAGACTGTGCGAGCAGCAGCAGGCCATAGTGGAGTTTCAGCTGCAGCACGCACGCGTGAGTCGCTCTGCGGAACAGCACCACTTCACCACCAATAACTGGGCCTCCATGCGAGACCTGTGTGCCTTGTTGCACTGTTTTGAGTACTCCACCAACATGGCCAGTGGCAATGACGCCGTTCTCAGCTTAACTATCCCACTTCTATGCCTCCTTGAAAAAACAATTCGGGCGATGATGGAAGAGGATGTGGCACAGGATGAGGAGGAGGAGGAGGATGAAGAGGTAACATTTCCAAGGCTTTCAGGGCAGTCATTCGCAAGGGGCTCCGAGGGTGGGTTCCTGCACACGCAAACGCCAGGGACGCAATTGTCCAGCAGGGGCACAGTTCTGGAGGATGAGGAGGATGAGGAGGAGGAGGAGCTGGAGGAGGAGATGGAACCATGTTCACAGCAGGGTGGCACCCAGGCCAGCTCATGGCCATCACTGGTGCGTGGCTGGGGGGATACAGAGGACACGGACGATACACCTCCCACAGAGGACAGCCTTTCGTCGCCTCTGGGCAGCCTGGCACACATGAGCGATTACATGCTGCAGTGTCTCCACAACGACCGCCGAGTTGCCCACATTCTAACTTGTGCTGATTACTGGGTGGCCACGCTGCTGGATCCCCGTTACAAGGACAACGTACCGTCCTTAATTCACTCACTGGAGCGCGATCGCAAGATGCGCGAGTACAAGCGCACGCTGGTAGACGCCATGCTGCTGGCATTCCCATCTGACAGCGGGGCCACAGTGGAAGCACAAGGCAGAGGAGGAGGAGGAGGAGGTCGCCAACGCAACCAGGGCACCGCCAGCACCTCAGAAGGCAGGGTTAGCATGGCCGAAATGTGGAAAAGCTTTGTCAGCACGCCACAACAAACAGCAGCACCAGCAGCTCAGATGGAACGTCTTAGCAGGAGGCAGCATTTTACCAACATGGTGGAGCAGTATGTGTGCACACGCCTACATGTAGTGAATGACGGGTCTGCCCCCTTCAACTTCTGGGTCTCCAAATTGGGCACATGGCCTGAGCTTGCCCTTTACGCCTTGGAGGTGCTGGCGTGCCCTGCAGCCAGTGTATTATCTGAACGGGTATTTAGCACGGCTGGGGGCGTTATAACAGACAAGCGCAGCCGCCTGTCCAGAGACAATGTGGACAAGCTCACGTTCATTAAAATGAACCAGGCATGGATCCCACGGGACTTTTCCGTACCTTATGCAGAATAGCAATGGATACCGACCTTACCCACCCATTGTTCCATTTTTGCTCTTTCTCACTCTTTTGGGGTGTACCCTCATTTAAAATTTTTGAAAAGAAGCAGTGTTGGCTACCTCGTCCTCCTCCTCAGGGCCAGATTAATGTAGGGGCTATTGGAGCTGCAGCTCCAGGCCCCTACCTTTTATATAGGCCCCGGGTTGGCCATATTCACTGTTACCGCTCTTCTGTCACTTGTAAACACAGAAGTCTGGCTTCTATGCTCGCTTCCCCAGGCAGCACCCTCAGAACCTCCCCACACAGCGTGAAGGCCGGACAAGGAGGGACAGTTGGCGATGCATGGATGTGTTTATGGGCTTCAGAGACAGCATCCCATGTTGAATTAGGCATGCATGGCTGCACCCTTCCTCCTCTGGGTGCATGGCAAGGCACGGCCCTTAAGGCCCTTCAAAATCCTCAGCACCAAGCCCATGATGCTGTTAATCCGGCCCTGGTCCTCCTCCACCGCCGCTTCCACCTACACCGCCCATAGGTGTGCGCAGCCTATTGCATTAAGGTGTGCACCCCAAAGTTGAAATACACATGCATGTGTTTGCCAGCAGGGAGAGTAATGTATCGGGGCCATGTACCTGTAGGCAAGGAGAAATAGAGCAGAGCAGGTCCCAGGGAGATCTTTCCCATCTCCTCACTGGCAATGCTATGTGCCCTAGGTGATTAGGGTGTGCCCAGGCACACCCAGCACACCCTGTGCGCACGCCTATGTCACCGCCACATCCACCACCACCTCAACCTCCCTCCTACTCCATATGGGCCTCGTCCTTCAGAGATGAAGAAGAACATTGTTTTATTTTTCTGTTTTTTTTTTGTTGTTTTAAGTTATTTCCCTATCCACATTTGTTTGCAGAGCACTTGCCATGCTCTTAATTACGTTTTGCTGCCATTTGCAGCACTCTAGCCCTTTCCTTTGGTGTTTTAGAGCCATTTTAGTGCCTTAAAGTTCGGGTCCCCATTGACTTCAATGGGGTTCGGTGTCCGGGAAAAGTTCGGTAAAAGTCCGGGACACGGACCCGGACTTTTTTTTAAAGTTCGGCCGAACCCGTCGAACACGGACATCTAGGTGTTCGCTCAACCCTAGCCATATCCATATTGGGTATATGAAGTCACCAGGGAGACCTCAGACCAGGGAGAGTGAGAGAAGAGAGCAGATTTGTGTTTGTTGGCCAGCATTTTTTTTTTCCAGTGGGATTCATTCATCATGATTGATGTGGATCTGCATCGTTGGATGGCATGACTTACATTGTAAGAGTTTTTTGAGAGGTTTTTTTTTTATGTTTTAGTAAATGACTAAAAATGTGACAGTGTATTTTTTTTACTGTTATGACAAAGGTGTAATAGACAATCTAAAAGATTATAGATAAATCCACAACACTAACAGCGCTAATGAATAAGTCTGCTAATATCAAGGTGACTCCCATGTGGGAGGACTGATGTCAAACAGAAATGAATGCAGTTTTCAATCACAAGACGGTTTCAATAAGTGACAGTCCAAATCCCAGGGAAAGGGTGTGAAGGATTTTTTATTCATCCACCATAAATCCACCAATCAACAGTGCTCCCCCCTCTCTCCTAGAACTCACCAGATCAATGATCAAAAAACTCCCTCAGAGTATACTCCGATCACCATGTGGACGTCTCCAAAACCATAAGATCGAAACTCCATATAAATCTTATTAGCCTTCATATAAAATTCCATTCATGGTAGCATGTAAATGAAGAGTAGGGGCACATAGTGTAATTCCGCAACTTTAATAGATAAAATATGACACAGAAAGCCCCGCTCCCCTCAAGATGTCTACTTACAGCAATTGATTGAAATGAAGGCATTCAATAAAACATGCACGCTCCATGACACATCACCCGATCGAACCCGTATTTGCCAGGAGACCGTTGCGTGGCCAAGCGTGACACTGGTATGAGGCGACCGCGCACACACGCTCTGACGCGTCTCGTCGATAAGACTTCCTCTGAGAGCGTGTGTGCGCGGCGCGGTCGGCCGATATTTATCATCCATACGGGGCAGGCACACTCGGCACCGTCGTCGTGACCCGAAAGTGAGCGGGACACGCTCACTTCCGCTATCCTGACGTCACTGCCTGTGACCGGACTTCCGCCCGGACATTGACCCCACTGATAATACATACATATCGTCTACTTCCGGCCCGTCTTACGGATGCCTCCGCATTAGAAAGGACTCGGACAGCAGCGCGGACCACATATATATGGTCATTGCTTTCTTGTGACCCTGATGTACAGCATCCATGTATTTATTCGAATGCCCATCATTTTACATGTTAATAAAAAAACTGGGTCAAACATCATATTCGTTACTCTAAACATTAAAAAACACATCAAATTAACTGCAATGTTTTTTTTTTTTTTTGTGCGGGGTCCCCCATTAACATCTATATCACTCCCTTATCTAGGATAAGAGTAATTTATAGATAAAGAGAATACCTGGCGGTTGTGTTTACAAACAGAACTAAGCTGCTAAGAGCTGTCATTTACTGGTAATATAAACTGCATTTCTTTATTTGTTAATATTTAATTCTGCAGTAGTTTGTATACGTTATACAGATGTCAATGGGCAAAAAACGGATAGATTGACAGTGCTATCTGGATGAAAGTGGGTGACTCTAGTTTCTCAGCATATAAAAAATCCAAGCCAAAGCTAAAGGCTAAAAAGTAAAAGTTTAATGTTCACAGAACGAAATTGGGACACACTGTGTTTTACGTTATACAAATGTGCCACTTCAAAGGCAGGTTAAGGGTATCCCCAGGCATGCTATTTAAAGGAATTTTGCATTTTAATGTTGTCCTTTAATCTTTATCAAAATTGCTGCTCCCTGGCAAACAGAATTTGAAAAAGAAATGTTTGCTTTGGTACATGTTTTCCAGGGCAGTGCTCGGCCCACCATGCTATTTACTTGACAACCCCTTGTGCCTATTAGCCCAGAAAATGACCACTACAATTGACCATTACTCTTCTTTACCATTTAGTTTTAATTAGCTTCAACAGGGTTGGGGTTCTGCACCTGAATATTAAAATTTATTGCCAAGCCTACCTTGAACTGATCCCAGATCTCCACTGAAAAATCCTACATCTCCAGGCTTATAGCTGGATTTACTGTGGGGGTGAAAGCAGTATTAAATCCAAAACCAAAAATGTAATATATTGAAGCTCACTAATCATACGATGTGGTGGCTGCATTTGTCTTCTTTTTTAGAATTTTTCTCTAATTATTCCCCGTTTTCACCTGGAGATCTGAACCGTAACACACCTCCTGTATCCACTTTGGATTTTTTTTTTTTTGGGGATAGAAAGAATTTGGTTTTCTGTGGCTGGAGGTACATTAGGCATACGCAGGATACAGAAGTAAGTGTCGGCCAGTACAGGCCCCAAAAATTAGCAAACAGGCGTTCACCTGACAGCAAAGAACTTGGTATTCTGTGGCTGGAGGTATATTAGGCATTCACAGGATACAGAAGTAAGTGTCAGCCAGTAGAGGACCCAAAAATTAGCCAACAGGCGATCACCTGACAGCAAAGAAGTTTGTATTCTTTGGCTGGAGGTTGCTGTGTGGAGCAGGGACAGACTGTATAGTGACACAAGTTGCTAACTAATAGGCCCACAAAAGTCTTTTGTATCCACTTTGGATTTTTTTTTTTTGGGGGATATAGGTTTTAAATAAAACAATAAATAAATAATTCTACTGGTTTTAGTTTGTTGTTCCTCAAGCTGGCAGATCCATGTGCATTTTAAAGCTAATGGAGTAATTGCCACAAGGAGCGCTCCATATGTTTTTTTTCTGTTTCAAGATTTTAACAAGTGGAGCTGGCAAATCAGCAGCCTGCATTTGGTGGAGAGGTGATCGTATGCCATTCTATTGGGAGGAGAGGAGGACCCTACCTTATCTTGATTTGAACGCTGTATATGACCTTTGTAGCGAGGGTCATATATATCTGGTAAGAGACAGTGTGAGCTGATCTTTGGTGGTGGTTCTCTGGGCTTACGGACTTTCACCTCTGTTTGTATTGAATACCTATGGACTGTGGTGTCCCTCTGCAATATATGAACATTCTGTGAGAGCAGTGTTCTAGAATAGCGCCACATTTTTTTTACTGTTTTATTGATCCAATTCTATTCAGGATTTGTGTTGGCTGCTTTTCGTCCTATGTTTATTTTATCTATTAATGGTAGTAGCGCAGCAATACTGTGATATATAATAAATAAATAAAAGTTAATAATTGTAAGCACCTCTGTCAGTGCA
The DNA here is from genome assembly GCF_965119305.1 of Pelophylax lessonae. Lineage (NCBI taxonomy): Eukaryota > Metazoa > Chordata > Amphibia > Anura > Ranidae > Pelophylax > Pelophylax lessonae. Next base: position 525,697,973 of record NC_138770.1, read on the forward strand.
AAATTGTTTGTTTCATCCCTGTAATTGCTACACCTGCAAGTGAGCTTGTTCTTTTAAAAAACAATAAACTTGCTGGATGGATCACCAGGTAAAAATAAAGGGAAAAAAAATCAAAAAAATTAAATTAATGCAGCCACTATATCTAAGGATTGGTAAGTAGTGACTGACAAACATCGGAGGGGGCGGTTTGCGAACGCCACCTGCGAACTTTCTCAAATGTTCGCGAACCGCAAGTTTGCGGCGGACCCCATTCACTTTAATGGCAGACGAACATTAAAAACCTCCAGGCCATATTTGCAGCCACAAAATACTTACTAGCTGTGCACACATAGTCCCACAACATGGACACTGACATACGAGAAGTATTGCCATTGGAAAAGTTGCCATAACATTTTTTTTTTTTCCAGCCAAAATATTTATTTTTATTTTTTCTAAATCAGCCAAAACTGACAGCAGCTGGTAAATACATGTCAAATACATATAGGGTCCATTCACACGTCTGTAAAATGGGTCTGCACAATTTAGCAAAATGTTTACAGACCCATTGATTTTCAATGCCAGTCTGAAAAATTAGGCATTCACAGGATAAAGTAGTAAGTGTCGGCCAGTACAGGCCCCAAAAATTAGCCAACAGGCGTTTACCTGACAGCAAAGAACTTGGTATTCTGTGGCTGGAGGTACATTAGGCATTCACAGGATACAGAAGTAAGTGTCAGCCAGTAGAGGACCCAAAAATTAGCCAACAGGCGATCACCTGACAGCAAAGAAGTTTGTATTCTTTGGCTGGAGGTTGCTGTGTGGAGCAGGGACAGACTGTATAGTGACACAAGTTGCTAACTAATAGGCCCACAAAAGTCTTTTGTCAGTGTAGGGAGAGGTTGCTGTGTGGAGCTGGGATAGACTGTAGCAATTAGGCATTCAACGGACATAAAAGGCCTTTTATGGCACTGTATTTACCTAAGACAGGAACCATGAATTGTTATGGGTGGTGGCGGATATTTGTGGCCTGTCATGAGGAATTTGCTTTCAAAAGATTTTTATTTGTAACATAAAGGAACAGATACATTACAAGCATTATGAACCATGCACAAAAAGCAAATATTTGACATATTGAGCCATGCTGAACAGTATACATACAACTCTCGAAAACTTCAACGTTTAAGTAAACAGGCGATCTGCACATGTTACACAATGCCAAGGGCGCAGGGCAAAAGTTATACGCCTTGAAATAGAGATCCGGAGAGACCCGCCCAATCCCGAGGAGACCCCTACTGGGGGCTAAGACTGTCCCCTCAGGGTGGATAGGGCATCCCCGGCTCCCCCATAACTCAGCTCTGGTAGACCAGGTTGAGGTAAAAATGAATCACCCTCATAAAAGAGTGCAGTAAAGTTATAATTTTAGCTCAAAAAGCTATTGAGTAATATGCAGCCCTAAGAGCCCAGAAGGCTGCCAAAACCGTTAAGGTAAGGAGCAACTAGCGTCTCAAAAACTTTGCATCAAGCATGGCATGCTGAAGAAAATGGTGTGGAGAAGAGAAAGATGAGACACAAGGTGGGAAATGGAATCGAAAGGAGAGTTAAAGAGAATATTAAAAGAAAGCACAGGGGAAAGATCAGATCATGATAAAGAGGATGTGATACTAGCACTGAGGAATGAGATCTTAGAGAGAGAAAGTGAGAGGAAGAAGTGTTCCTGACAGGTCCCTAAGAGCAAGAAAGTGCAAACTAGTGCAGCAAAGCATGTAATGGGGTTTTAGTAAACTCAGCCCATGGTTCCCACACCACCTCGAAGAGATGGTGAGTATCCAGGAGTTTGCTAGCTAACAATTCTTGCGACATGATCCAGGAAATTTTTCTTTTAGCGCGCAATATGGAAACAGAAGGTCGCTTCCAAGCGCCGGCTATGGTCATTTTGGCTCCCAGAAGGATGAAGTTAATGAGACGTTTTTGATGTTTGGATGCGCCCGGGGTAGGCATGTTAAGCAGAGCAATCTGTGGTGATTGCACAATCGATAAACCCGTGACTTTCCTGATGATGCTGAATACTTTATTCCAGAAGCCCCTTATTTTGGGGCAGTCCCACCATATATGAACGACAGAGCCCAGGAGGGAGAAACCCTTGAAGCAGAGCGGGGAAGAAGCCGGGTAGAATTTATGAATCCTCTCAGGAACCATATACCATCTGGTGAGGACTTTGACTCTTGCCTCAATAAGGGAGACATTCAGTACACCTTTATAAGCCGCAGACATGGCAGAATACCACGACTGTTCCCCCCATTCCTGCGAGAGGTCACCCTCCCATGCTCTGGCGTAACTAGGTTTTTGATTGTTATCGGCAAGTGACCCATAGATCGCAGAGATGCCACCCCTCTGCTCCATGACATTACCACACCATGCCTCATATGGTGTTACCCTAGGAGAAATGACGTTGGATTTCCAGATGTAAGAAAGGAAGGAAGTGGGAAATTTGTTGAAAGCGGAAGAGTTCAGTATCTGGCATTTTGAGTTTAGATTTGCAGTACGAAAGGGAGATCGGGCCCGATCCTGTAAAAAAGTGTCCTATTCTGTACAACCCCTTATCCAGCCACCATTTAAACGCGGTAATATTCGGGCCTGGAGGGAAATTGTGGTTTTGGAACAAGAGAGCCAGGGGTCGTATGGGGGAGGTGATTTCAGGTTTACCCCGGAGCCTATCCCAGAGAGAGAACGAATGTGAGAGAGTAGGTGCTAGAATTGCTGGACAATACTTTGCTTGACACCACATCAGGTAGTCTAGCGTATGGAGAGGGACCTCTTGGCGTTCCATATTGATCCAGTCAGGTTTTACCCCACGAGAATATATAACTGATAACTGTGCCAACTGTGCTGCTTGGTAATACCACCTCAGATTAGGAAGTCCTAGCCCTCCCTGTGCTCTAGTTCTGAATAAGATATCCTTAGAAAATCTGTAGCCTTTCTAGCCCCAAACGAACCTGAGAATTTGAGACTGGAACTTACGAAGATGAGTGCCATTGACGGGAACAGGGAGTGATCTAAAGTAATACAGGATACGGGGTAAAAGAGTCATCTTGACCGCATGCACCCTACCTATCCAAGAGATAGGTAAGTGTGACCAGGTGCGGAGGTCTGATTCTAGTTTGGAGTAGAGTGGGGGATAGTTGGCCTTATATAGTTAGTCTATTTTCTTTGTTAGGGTGATTCCCAAGTAAGGCATAGACTGTTCGCTCCATGTGAATGGAAAATGATCTTTCAGGTTAGCTATCACCGAGGGGGGCATGTTTATGTTCAGAGCCATCGATTTGGCCATATTCACTTGTAGTCCGGAAATAGTTCCGAACGATGTTAAAAGCCTACCAACATTGGGGAGGGAAATCAGCGGGGAAGTGATAAATAAGAGTAAATCATCTGCGAACAAGGCGCATTTGTGAGTGCCCTGGGCGCAGTGAACTCCATGAATGTTAGTGTCATTTCTGATATCTACGGCTAGTGTTTGAATTGCAATTGCAAAGAGGAGGGGGGAGAGGGGACAGCCCTGGCGGGTACCTCTTGATATCTGGAAAGAGTCTGAATAACAGCCTTGGAATTTGACTTTAGCGTTGGGGTTGGAGTATAGCGCTTTCAAAATATTAACAAAACGTGTTCCAAAACCCCAAGTGTCCAAGATAGAGAACAAGTACGACCAAGAAATGGAGTCAAAGGCTTTCTGCAGATCAATAGAAAGGAGAATACCCTCCTGGGGCGGACCCCCGTCCCATCCTGATTGCAACAATGAGATAACATCAATAGCACGTCGAAATTGATCGGGTCCTTGCCTGCCCGGGATAAATCCTACCTGGTCTTTATGGATATATTGGGTAATGAAGGAGGAAAGTCTGTTAGCCAGTATCTTTGTCAGTATTTTGAGGTCATTATTTATAAGCGAAATCGGTCTATAATTACTAACCTCGCTAGAATCTTTGCCAGGCTTGGGTATTACCGTAATAAAGGCCGCATTGAGGGAGGAATCTAGTTGTGGGTTTGTGCGAAGATCATTAAATAGCCTTGCTAGGTAGGGGGCCAGGATCGGACCGAAGGATTTATAGTATGGGATCGAAAAGCCATCTGGGCCAGGTGCAGAGCTACTCTTAAGGTCTTTAATGACTAGTTCTATTTCTTCTGCCGATATAGGATCATTCAATAGTGCACGATGGTCATCAGTTAGTTTAGGGAGAGGAATAGAGGCTAGAAACGAGTGGAGTTGAGAGTGGGGTGGGTCAGGAGCCTTGCTGTAAAGATCAGTGTAAAAGTCTTTAAAGGCCTTCGTTATATTCTGGGAATTGCGAGTACCAGTACCATTCGGGAGTTTCACTAGAGGGGGAGCTTGCAGCCGCGGTTTGGGCGAGAGGGTGGAAGCCAAACGTGAACCAATTTTATCTCTTTGGAAATAGAATTGCGCTCCCGACCAACGGAGGTGTTTATCAGCTTTGGCCATCAATGCCAAATTAAGTTGATTTCTAACCGAGTCCAGCTCCGCTATGGGAACTGAGGTAGGATTGCTTTTATGACGCCGTTTAAGTGCCAGGAATTCTAATTCTAGACGTGTCAGGTCGAGGCGTCTCTCCTTGTGTATCTGAGAGGAAAGGCGGATAATGGCTCCCCTAATGGTGGCCTTGTGGGCCGCCCATAGAATGCCTGAAGATGTGTCCCCCGTGTCATTAATGGAGAAGTATTCCCTGATCTCTTTTTCAATTTGTGATTTATTGGTTGGGTCTTTAAGGAGGGATTCGTTTAGCTTCCAATTATTATGTAATGGACGGGTATGAGGGCTCTGCAGAAGTAATGTGACCAATGCGTGGTCAGACCAAGCGGAGTCCCTAATGAAGGATTTCAAAGCCAAAGGCGTGAGGTGTGCAGGGAGTAAAATATGATCAATTCTGGAAAAGGAATGATGTGGTGTTGAATAAAAAGTGTAGTCTTTGTGGGTGGGGTTTAGTTCTCGCCAAATATCGATCAAGCCTTGGTCATGTATGAGCTTGGCCACGAGAGTACTACATTTAGTGGGACGAACCGCTTGGGATCCCAGTGGCCTCTTTTTATCTACTCCAGTGTCAAAAGCGACGTTGGAGTCGCCCCCCCCAAATCACCGAGCCCTCAAGCATAGGTTGCAATGTGCGGAAAAGCTGCGAGAAAAATGAGCCCTGTGCTTTGTTAGGAGCATAGTATGATATGAAGACGTGATCATCAATGGCCCCCTTTACTAGAATAAACCGTCCCTCTGGGTCTCTGTGTTCCATTATGGGGGAAAATTTGCACCTATGGCAGAAGGCGTTAGCCACTCCCTTAGTCTTGCCTTCTGCATTGGCCAGAAAAAACAAGGGAAATTTAGAGTGGATAAATTTGGGGTTGTACGAGCTAGGAAAGTGAGTTTCTTGGAGGAGAATTACATCAAGTTTTTGGCTATGATAATATTGAAACGCTTTTCTGCGCTTTACAGGAGAGTTAAGGCCCTGAACATTATGTGTCCCTATCTTTAAGATAGGGGGTAGTGTAAGGGAGTCAGCCATGGAGCAGAGGGGTGAGGAACCCACGCGACCATAAGTCACCTACTTGAAACAATTGAATGTCAGGCATCCCGCGAAGTTCCACAGGAGAGTCGGGGCTTATTGCAGCATCTCGTGGTTGTGACCTGTCAGGAAAACTGAAAAAAAGAGAGACATGAGAGAAAAGAAGAGCGAAGAAAGATAGATAGAGAAAAAAACTAAAAAATTCCGCCTCCAGGGGGGCAAGGGGGATGATTCCATTGCCACCCTAGGAAAGAATGTACCCAAAAAAAATCCTCCCAGCAAGGGGAGGGGTTCCACCCAGGGAGTCGGAACAAACCTAGACTCCGAGGTTGGAAAAGGCGTCAGCTCGCTAATTCGGCTGCAGCGCCCCATAACAATAATCATTATAAACAACATTTCAGATGTGTAATCTGAAAAATTACAACCGCCATCAATATCATAAGAAAACCGACAAAATTGGGGGGGGGTCAGGAGGGCGGGAAGGGGGTTTACAACCCTGGGGAGGGGAGTAGCATGGTGGGCAATCATGGAATTCTCAAAGCCCACAAAAAAAAACAGTTTGCAAATCAAAGTTCAGGGCAGAGTCTGGAGGAGGACCTCCAATCAATAAAAGTTGAAATCTTGGCAACTTTGGGTTTCAGCAAAAACCAAAAGTCTAAAGGATGTGAGAAACCATCACATGGGCCAGGAGAGTCTTTCAACCGGGATGGTTGGAATCTTTGGATCGCTTGGTCTTTGGCTTCTGCCAGAGGGGTGTCAGCGGGCTGGTCGGCATCTGGCGTTTCGCTGCCGTATTGGGTGATTCTGGTGGTGGTGAGGAGGGGGTCCTGGAAATGAGTCCCAAGTCTAGAAGCAATCGTTCCCCCTCTGGGAGGGTAGCAAAGGCATAAGTATTCTTGAAGGCGAATTTCAGTTTAAATGGAAACAGCCACCAGTATTTGATTTCTTTCTGGGTCAGAACAGAGAGAAGGGGTTTTAAAGCTCTGCGTTTCTGAATCGTATATAAGATGAGAGGTCTGCAAATATTTGGATTGGTTGTTCCTGGAATGTAAGATTGGATGAGGCTCTGGCACGTTTCATTACTTCCTCTTTCACAGAAAAATAATGAGGTTTGACCACTATGTCTCTGGGAAGTCCGTCTGATCTGGGGGGATCGAGGGCCCTGTGAGCTCTGTCCAGTTCCAGCTTATGCTGAGGTAATTCTGGAATCAGGTTTTTGATGAGAGAATGCACTATCTCTGTGGTATCAGTGAATTTTTCAGGGATCCCCCTTATCCGAAAGTTATAGCGACGTGTTCTGTTCTCCAGATCATCAATCTTTGACATTGCAGAGTCCAGCTGATCATGCAGAGTTTGAATAAGATCAGTATTTTGGGTGGTCCTGGCGACCGTTTGATCAAGTTTGGATTCAATCGCTTCAATCCTAGATCCGAGATTATGTAAATCAGCCTTTATCTCTCCTGTAATTTTTGCAGCAGTGACAGAGAGCCCCCTATCCAGCAGCTCAGAGAATTTTACAAATAGAGTGGCTATGTCAAGTTGAGCTGAGGTGACAGGATCCCTGAGGGAACCATGGGGATTGCAGGCCTCCATAGGGGATAGCAGGAGATTATCCAGTGTGTGCCCTATTAGGGGATTCCGTGGATGCTGGGGACGGATGGGGTGAGGAGAAAGTGTCCCCTGGGGGTCCCTGGGCAGTAGGGAACAGCTGTGGGTCCAAGATATGTGGGGGGGAGCCCTGCTGAGAATCGGATGGCCGGGGGGGGCTGTGGAGCGGCCGCCATATTGGGCGGGTTGGCCTCAAACTAGAAAGTACTGTCCGGGCCGATCCGGGCTGTAATAATGGTACCTGCGGGGTGCGGGAGGTGTCCGGGGATGAGAGAGAGGTGCAGGGATACGTTGCTGCTCAGGATGGCTGCTGATCCCGCTGGATGGTGTGCCAAACACGATGCTGTCGGATCAGGGCGGGTAGGCCTCAAAACTGAAAGAGCTTTCCGGTCCGATCCGGGCGGAAATACTGATGCCTGCGGGGTCCGGGAGTTGTCCGGGGATGAGGGCGAGGTGCCGGTCCACTTTGCGGAGCAGGATGGCTGCGGATGCTGCTGGATGGGGCAGGATGCAGCTGAATCAGTGCAGAGCTCCCAGTCTAAGCAGCCATTTCGGAGCCCCGCCTGCTGCCACTCTCTGTCATGAGGAATTTGAATCAAATATGGTCTACTGGTCACATGTGTTGAATTCCTCAGAGATCTATGCCTCATTCATGAGCTAGGCGAGTGAGCTTATCGGTCACAATCCCCCCTGCTGCGCTCAATGTCCTTTCAGACAGGACACTGGACGAGGGGCAAGCCAACAATTCCATTGCAAATTGTGCAAGCTCTGGCCAGAGGTCAAGCCTGCCCACCCAGTAGTCCAGGGGTTCATCACTTCTCAGAGCGTCCACATCGGCTGTTAACCCGATGTAGTCGGACACCTGTCGGTTTATGCGTTCCCTGATGCTGGAGCCTTTGCAGTCAATGCATTAGTCGCAGTAAACCCAACACTCACCTAGGGATGATCCACTGGACGGATGGAAAATAGGGGTTCCATCCGTCCAGATTTGACGGATCGGATGACATGCATGGGTTTTTTTTTTGGAGGAACTGAACGGTCTGCCTGTGTGAAAGCGCCTAAGAAGGCACCTGGACTCCGAGCCCAGTGGGAGCAACGCCGCCAGAACCCACAAGGCCACACTCCAGGCTCTCACCATCCAGCATCTTCTCCTTCTCCTCTCTCCTCACAATTGTCCTCCACTCCACCTTTCATCATGCCGTCCTCACTTTTTTCTAGAAAAAGGCAAGCTTCCGTGGCCCAAATGTTCGAGCGTAAAAAAATGATGACGCTGGATAACCCTCTTGCCCAACGGTTGACCGCTGGCTTGTCGGTACTGATAGCCCACCAACTACTGCCATATCAACTGGTGGACTCGCCTTTCGGAAATTTGTCGCCATTGGAACACCACAATGGAAGGTCCCAGGAAGGAAATATTTCTCACAGAAGAGTACCCCAGAGCTATATGGCCATGTTCAGAGGCAAGTGAATGTATCTCTGGCACACAGTGTTGGTGCCAAGATACATCTGACCACAGACACATAGTCTAGCAAACACGGGCAGGGAAGGTATATAAATTTTACTGCCCACTGGGTGAACCTTCTGATGGCCGTCAGTGGCTGCTCATGTGCAACGCATGCAGATCTGTCGCCATTTGATGAGATCACCAAACTGGTCAGTCGCAGCCAGGGCGCCATCAGTGACATCGTACCTTACGCCTTCTTTCTGGAGCGTACATTGCGTCATGTCATTGATCAAGCCGTTGAGGAGCAGGAGCAGGAAGATGAGGAAGTCGCAATGCTGGATGAATATAGAAAGCATATTATAGTGGATAAATATTGTGCAGCATTGTGACTGGTGAGCGGTTCTGCAGCGATACTGCAACTAAAAAGAGCGACAAACGCAATTAGAAAAAAGTATTATAACTGGTGTGATAAACCAGTGGCCCCCCAAAATGACAGATTGAAGCGGGGGTGTTATATAACAATATACTTTCATAATAGTGTATTTGGGTACTGCAGAAATTTTGCCTCTGCATCATCGATGTCACCGTCCCCATCACTAACACTAGAGATCTCGGAGTAGGCAGCAACAGTGGGGACCAACCTCCTTGGGCTGATCTGGGTACGGTCGTCAGACTGCTGAGTGGCGGCTGTTGCTACCTCCTCTTCCTGATCTGTATGGCTGAATTTGCACCACACTGCTCCTAAAATTACATGCGATGTCTGTGCGGGGCAAATTCAGCCATACAGATTGTATTTGCACTTTACTGCTCCTAAAATTACATGCAATGTCTGTGCAGTGCAAATTCAGCCATACAGATTGTATGGCTGAATTCATACCGCAATCGCAGTGAACACGCACAGGACCCTTTTTGGTCTGCAGCAGAATCGGATTGCATGGTGGTTCACACCAGTGCGTTCCGATTCTGTGTGAACTGTCAGATCGCACTGCGATATGGGATATGAGCTGGCAGCAAAGAACTTTGAATTGACACCCCCAGCGTATCGTATATGGCAGTGTGAACTGCCTGTGCTGCGGATGCGATGCGGGAACACGCAGATATATTCGCAGTGTTCCAGCATCACATCAGTGTGAACCGGCACTGACAGTCTGTCCCTGCTCCCCACAGCAACCTCTCCCTACACTGACAAAAGACAGAATATAGATAGTACACTTATACCAAATACCAGTCCTTAAAAGGACTTTTGTGGACCTATAACCGAGCGATCTGTGTCACTCACTAACAGTCTGTCCCTGCTCCACACAACAAACCTTTCCCTACACTGACAAAAAGCAGAATATAGATAGTACACCTATACCAAATACCAGTCCTTAAAAGGACTTTTGTGGACCTTAACCGAGCGATTTGTGTCACTGACAGTCTCTCCCTGCTGCACACAGCCAACCTCTCCCTACACTGACAAAAAGAAGAATGTAAAATGGCAGCCAGATCAGGTCTATTTATAAGGTAGGGGGTATGTCCATGTGCTTAAAGCACCTGCTTACCACCTGATGTATGTGTCATGGGTCAAAGTTCTTCACAATGTAAAAGAATATGGCGGCCGCGAACATCGCCATATGTTCGCATGATCGGCGGAAAGCGAACAAGCAAAGTTCGCCGTAAACTGCTAGGCCATCTCTATTGGTAAGCTACAAAATAATAAATGTTTGACTTTCTCAGTAGGATTTATTTTTGGGATTCATCTGATATTGAAATGCATAGCTTATTATGTTTAAACTCTGCCAGGCTATTGCTTGATGCATTTCTGTTACAAGCATAGACCTATAAAGGATTTTCTTGATGTTCCAAATATACTTACGTACTACTAAGAATTGTATCACCCTGCCTTAGTACCTGTAGCAAAAACAATAAAAATACAGTTAATTTTAAAAAAAACTTAATAAGCACGTATATTTATCCAACAGTTTTGGAATTTATTTGCAGAAACATGCTGCATTAATGTTTGTCCTACGGGTTATGATACCTTTTTTCTAATAAAAAAAATAAAAACATCAGGTTCTAAGTCCATTTTAACTGCAGCTTTCATCCTAAAAAAGGAAAAACAATTCCTCTATGCAACTCTTGTCAATTTTCCCTCAAGGAATGGATTCCATCTGGACTACCCAAAGAGCATTAAGTTAATGTATTTAGTAAAGAAATGTGGACAATTGATTCTGTAAGAAAAATATAGTGAAAGGAGTATTTTACTAGGTGTACACCTGCACTATTGAGAAGTTATTTTGTATCTGTTGCACTCCTTACGGACTTGCTGTAGGGTGCTGTATTGAATTTGATAATCATTATGCCAAGGTGTGCTGGTGAAGATCTTTTTTTTTTTCACCTGTGCTTTAGCACAATAGTATTAACTAGATTAATGGAATAAAAAAATTACTCTAAGAGTGTGGTTCCTGCGCTATGTGGGATAAGTAAGTAACCCTGATGCAGCACGTACAATAACTGATACCTTAAAACAATCTAGAATATTAAATATAAGGGGGGGGGGGGGGGTACTGCGCTTCAAGGGTGTTTGTTCTAATAAATAAAAGCTTACATATATACGTAAATATGATTATATACGTAAATATGAATATGACATATATATGTAAATATGACTTTTTTTATATAATGAAATATGTGTTAATTGAAGATGTAAAATCGCTTTTATATATTATTCTATCAAATATTTTAAATAAATAAATACATAAATAAATAAAGTGCTTCTATGTGTATCATGTGACTTAGTACATCCTGTGACAAAATATCATCAATCTTCCAAATTAATAAAATTAATAAATAAATAGTATTACAAAACCATAGAAAATACAGCTGCAAGAAAAAGTATGTGAACCCTTTGGAATGATATGGATTTCTGCACAAATTGGTCATAAAATGTGATCTAATCATCATCTAAGTCACAACAATAGACAATCACGGTCTGCTTAAACTAATAACAAACAAAGAATGAAATGTTGCCATGTTTTTATTGAACACACCATGTAAACATTCACAGTGCAGATGGAAAAAGTATGTGAACCCCTAGACTAATGACATCTCCAAGAGCTAATTGGAGTGAGATGTCAGCCAACTGGAGTCCAATCAATGAGATGAGATTGGAGGTGTTGGTTACAGCTGCCCTGCCCTATAAAAAACACACACCAGTTCTGGGTTTGCTTTTCACAAGAAGCATTGCCTGATGTAAAATCCAATTTGTGCAGAAATCCATTTCATTCCAAAGGGTTCACATACTTTTTCTTGCAGCTGTATATATGTACCGTAAAGTGCTTAAGTATCAAATACATATTACAGAATTAATAAATATAAATCACAAGGTGCTTGAATGGCTTAAAGTGAATCCATGCAAAAAATATATATTCCGTGCAAAAAAAGTATTTTTAAAAGTGCAGGTGCCTCTATCCTGTAAACATATATATATACACATGTGTTCCATTATTGGTGAAAAAAATAAAATTATAATAATATAAATCGTGTTAAAGTGTCCAATCTGTTAGATAATTATTCCCAGTGTTGTATATATTCGTTATGTTCCTCCACCTTTAATCTCCATGATTGGGGGATTTCCAGTTATATCACATCTAGGTGTCCTAAATGCTCCCCTAAGTGAGGTCAATAATACGCCTGTATTATTAGACCTGCATGGATGTGGCTCCTTTAATTCCTTATCTCAATGCAGTCCTAATATCTACGGGGGGGACCACGTCCGTCCCAGCCTGGTCCCATCTCCTTTCCCTAGGGGGGATTCCTAGAGGGGTTGTGGGTCCACATCACTCTGGCAACTTATCCCTCTGCTCCTTATAGCTCATCAAAACAATGGCGCCATTATGGTGTAGTATATAAAAGTATTGTTTTCCAAAGATTATAGCAAACTTTCATTTAAAACTGTTGCTGACTGTATGCAGTAAAGCGCTGTGGGACCTACGTCACGTCCCGTCACGTGACTTCTGGGTTTCCTACGCGTTGCGTCATGATACCACGTGACTTCCTCAGTGAATCCTGCAAAATGCACAGTCTATTTGCCTTTAGTTCAAGGACAAATTATTTGTCAATATGGCATGAGGGGTGTAACCTGGGATGTGACAAACTACATGGATAGAAAGCACAATGTGGTCAAAAATTCTCAGGACAAATCCTATGGCATTGGGGATCACTGAAGGATTCAATTCAGCACACTTAACAAAGCACGTCTGAGTTACTGAAGAGATCTTTAGATGGCAAACAGACAAGAAAAGCAAAGTGCACAGAAGTGTAGTGGGTGTATACATGTTTATTAAAGGAAGACAATTGGCAACTCACATGAAGTAAAGTGAATTATGCTTATTATGGTTCCCAAAATGATTCTCGGCTAGGTAGGACACCAAAGAAACTGTCACAGTTGGATGGCACCTGAAATCGCTAAGAGAGACAGTTAGGGGCACCAATCTAAGTTCAGAAAGGTAGGGAGCAGTGGAAACAGCACTCAATAACTGGCAACTCACAGTGTGTAGATGATCTCCTGCATTACAGTCATTGATGCATCTGCAGCTGGGACACGGAGGCATCCAGGATCCCAATATGGAGCTGCTGCTGCAAAGGGTAGAGGGTGGTACGCAGGGTGACCAGGCAGCCTCAGGACAGGAAACAGGAAGCAGCATGTTTTGTTTCCTGTCCTGAGCCTGCCTGGTCACCCTGGCTACCACACTCCACCTCATCCAGACCATATCCAGTGTACCCGCTGTGGCAGTTTTTCTGGTGTCCTAAAAATGTTTATTCAACCACTACACTCTGTGCACTTTGTTGTTTTTGTCTATTTGGCTTTAGTAAATCAACCCCAATAACTTTCTCTATTCCTTATTTCCTCCCTGCCTTACGCTCTTCAGACTTTTTAGCATGGCATAGGGTGGATCATATTGGATTGCACAAACACTACCTAAACACTGCTCATAAGGAAATTGTTGATTTATCTTTGCACAAGCACTTTATATATTTAATATTATTTTTTTTGGCAGTATATTATTATTAGCACGTATTGCATTTGATGTAAAGAATGTGGGTGATTAGTGCATTTTTGTATATTTGTTGTGGAAAAGCTAGTGCTGTTGACCGCATTAAGTACATCTCCATTGCGGCAGTATATCAATACCTATAGATTTTCTATCGATTTGCAGCAGAAGCAGCTTCACGGGTATAATCACTAATTATATTGTTTAGTCTTTGGCCCGAGTATATTCACAGAAAAAACTATGGGGAGTAGTGTAGGTGATGCTGCAGGGGATGGAGCTCATCCCAGCACCTGTAGTCACTTGAGAGGAAAGATCCCTGGTGCCACCCATCCATGGAGTCTTAAGGTGGTATAGGAGAGAGAACCTCAGCCTGATCTGCTGCCAGGGCTTGTCTAGGCAGGAGCAAAGGAAGTAGTAGAACCGCACTCAGGTAGATGAAAGCAATGAAATACTTTTATTCTTCAAATCATAGGTACACAGACAGTGCAGGGAACAGGTGATCCAAGGTTAACGCGTTTCACGGCACACACGGCCGCTTACTCATAACAATGTTATGAGTAAGCGGCCGTGTGTGCCGTGAAACGCGTTAACCTTGGATCACCTGTTCCCTGCACTGTCTGTCTACCTATGATTTGAAGAATAAAAGTATTTCATTGCTTTCATCTACCTGAGTGCGGTTCTACTACTTCCTTTGCACTTATCCGGATGACGGGTCTCACCAGCACCAGGTCGGACTGACACACCTGAGCGGCTCTGTTGTTTCCTATTATTCTTGTCTAGGCAGGAGCCCAGCCTGAAGTTGTCTCTTGCATACTACCATAGGACTCCATTGATGTTCGCACCAGGGATCTTTCCTCTATTTCCTTTAAAGACTGCTCCATTATTAGTGGAGTGGATATGTGAAATGAAGGAAACTGAATTTATAGAATACAAGATCTTTATTGGGGAGATTAAATTTAAGCCTTATCAAATTGTGTGACTTCAATTAAACTACTTTAGGTCCTTTGTGGAGAGTGTGCCCTATTTATAAGTAACATACAGCATCAATTTATAATTGAGTTTGTGTTGCAGGATTGGAGACAGTCTCTCAGCAAATCTGATGGAGACACATTGAAGTTCATTTACTAAAGGCAAATAGGTGCATGGAAAGTTGTACCTTGCTAGGGAAGTTTCACAAGAGTTTAGTGAAAATGCTTAAATTTCTCATTTTCTAAAAATACCCAATCATATGTACGAAAAAAAAAAAGTGATTGAATGATGGAACTTTCTTTGCACAGGGAAAAGTTTATTTGCTTCCAGTAAGTCAACACCATTGTTTCTTTCTTCTTTTCTGTATCTAGACCTAATATCCATACTTGTGTTATTCATGATTTTACTTCCTCTTCCTTTATGTTTCTTTCCCTACCTTTCACTATCATATACTAAATTATAGTGTGGGTTAATGCTCTAGAAACAACTTAGATACAAAAAGGTTAGTATTTAGCCTCTTATTTAAAGGTATGTGCTTTAGTGAAAGCATTATATTACTTGACAGGGCTTTTTTCCCAGAGCTTATTTAACTCTTAAAATTCCCTTCCCAGACAGAAATAAAGGTATTTTTCCCATTTGTAATTAATGTTTCCATTTTGCTTTGTACTGTACAAAGATAAAAAGTTTGCCAGACCTTTTTTAATTGATCCGGATATACAGCATTTATGTTAATTACATCTCCTCTAAGACATATTTACTTACAAAATATAAGCAAAATTCTAAAAGGCCGCGCTTGGTCCCGCCTTACTAAATATGTTCAGTCAATTAGACTAATAGCACATAAATCAATCAATTGATTGATATAATGTTTTAGGCAACCAACACATAGGATATGATTGGAATCCACCAGAAATAAATATATAAAAGTGCAGCGCCAATGGTAAGTATAACTGTAAATGTGCACAAACTATATACTCGTCATGAATAGGGATGATCGAACGGTTTGGCCCGAACATTGGGTGTTCGAGGTTCGGCCGAATTTAGAACTTTTTGCCCAAAAAGTTCGGAATTCGGCAACCAGAACTGAGCAAAATGCAATGGTTCAGGAAATGGGCTTTAAAAGCCTGTGATTGGACCAGAACCATTAGCAAAAGCCAATTGAGGGGGCAGGAGAATGCTAGGAATGTGATTGGAGTGACTAGGGGGTCCCTAGGCCAATCATTAGTGAATACGCCCCCCAGTATATAAGATAGCCCCCGCCAAATTCCTAGCATTGTTATACAGGACATGAAAGAGAGTGGAAGCAGTTCTGTTAATTTTACTTTAAAAGTGTCATTTATCATTTATTAGTGTGAGGAAAGGGATATCTAGTGTAGTTAGAGTGCTCCTTTACACTTTAGTTAGCTTCAAAAATGTAGTTTCTGTAGGGAAAGTGTGAAGTGTCAGGGTGACTGTAATGTAGTGTAGGGTTAACTGACTGCTATGGCAGGGTGACCGAACCCTTCCATATCAGGGTGACCGTAATGTAGTGTAGGGTGAACTGACAGTGACTGCTATGGCAGGGTGACCAAACCCTTCCATATCAGGGTGACCGCTATAGAGAAAAGATTGTTTCTCCCAAGTCACTTTCGCTGCAGTAATATGGCTTCGCCGCCGCCAGCATTATTTTTGGCTGCAGGCATCTATAGTGATTTTTTGAGCACATGTTTGGAGTCAGGCATGACATCTGAACATGTGTATAGGGGTTATATATGCACACACATGTCTGTATATATACACCTGCACATATATAGGTGTGAAAGGAGCAGAAAAAAACACTTGCGCTAATGAAATAATTAACACCAATATAGTTACGCTCCTATCACACCTATATATGTCTAGGTGTGTATATACGTATAAGTATGTGTGTATATACACCACTATACACAAGTTCAGATGTTTTGCCTGCCTCCAAAGAACCCAAAAAAATGCCCAAAAAAACACTAGCGAAAAAAAAAAAACGCCTAGGTGTGTTGTTGCAGGCATTTTTTGGGGGTTTTTGGAGGCAGGCAAATCTTTGGATTTAGTATCTGGGGGGTCTAAAAAGTGTACCTGTGAAGTTTCAGCTCTGTAGCATGTCCAGAACCATAAAAAAAGATTGTTTGTATTAGAACACTTATAGCACAGGATAGTGGCTTCTCGCTTTTCACACCTTGCCAGTTTAGTAGCAAGCATTTTTTTGGGCATTTTTTGGGTTCTTTGGAGTCAGGAAAAACATCTGAACTTGTGTATAGTGGTATATATACTATGAATTTCTCAATCTAAAGAAAATGATAGGCCAGTCCTTAGTTTTAGTAAGTAGAACCCAGCAAAAGTCCATTCAGTGAATAGATGTTTGGGAGAAAGGAATGGAGATAGATTTAGAGATCCCACTCCCAGAGTAAATTCCGAGCCTTCTGATAGCTCCCCCACTGTGCTCCACACACCCAGAGCGCTTACCAGAGCTAGTAGAACCTCACATGAATGAGTGGTCAAACGAACAAGTAATGAGGATCTCACAGGGTCAGCAGCTAGGCAGCAATCATCCATCTCGTCACCCCCAATGGGATTAAAGGCCGGGTAAAAAGGTTCCTCAGAAGTCTCCACCAATAGTCATCTCTATCTGGGAGCTACAAAAAGACTGTGTGTATAAGGTTGCTGGAAACATGTGTTTTTGAAGTTGGCTGGATCTAGCACACCAAAAGATAGTGAGGTTTGCTTATATGAGAGATATCTATTGGTGGAGACTTCTGAGCAACCTTTTTACCCGGTCTTTAATCCCATTGGGCATTGTGACGAGATGGATGATTCTGATGCATACTAGCGGTTGAGAGCTTCCTAATTACGTGACCGCTGTGACTGCCAATTACAGTGGTCACAGGATCGGAATGCCTGCCTCTGCCTCCCAGCATTTAGATCCTGTTAAAATGGTAGGGAGGCAGTGGCAGGAAGGGGTTAATGTCCCCCTCTCTACTGGCACTTCACCAACACTCTAAAACTGGTTACCCCCATACTTGCTCCACCCATCCCCTTGCTCCCATTTACCTCCAAAATCCTAGAATGTCTAGTCTAAAACCACCTGAGCTACCAACTCACTGATAACAACCTTCTTGACCCCTTTCAGTCTGGAATTCACTTGCAACACTCCACAGAAACTGCCCTCCTCAAATTAATTAACTGCAAAAACCAATGAGCACTACTCTGTATTCTTAGTCTTAAACCTGTCTGCTGTCTTTGACACAGTTGACCACCCTCTCCTCCTTAAAATGAATTCCATTTCCCTTGCCCTTTGCTAGTTCTCCCCATACCTATCTTATTGCACCTTCAGTGTAATTTACATCTCTAGTTTTTCCTCTCCTCTTCCAGTGGGGGTTCCCCAAGGTTCTGTCCACAGACCTCTTCTATTCTCTGTCTGCATCTCCTCCCTCCCTTGGTCAGCTGATAGACTCCAATGGCTTCCAATATGCTGATGACATGAATGAATATTCCATTCCTCTTCTTACCCCACCAGTCTCTTTGTACATCTTGCACAATTTACTAATATATTAGTATGTATGTCATACCACTTCCTCAAACTCAATCTTTCCAAAACTTAGCTTAAAATATTTCCCCTCCGTACGTTCTCCGTTGACTTCTCCAACGTGATGAATGGAACAACTCAGGCAATGTTGCTAGGGAAGTTTTTATATTGTTTAGCTATGTATATAGCCAGCTAAGATGTCCAGGGACCTACTTAATTGGGAATATTAATTTTTCTAAGCATCCTTTGTTGATGTGCTCCAAAGGGTTTTGTTCATATTGCTGATTTTCTAATATATGAATAATTATTTTCCCAGCCAGTCTCTGTTGAATTGTTTGAGAGGACTGTGTTAAGAAAGCCACTATTCTATGTTATGAATATTTATTTCTTTATAAAATGTCTGTGAATGTGTTCCGCCAGTTTGTTCATATTAGTTTAGTTTGCTCTTAGGTTAGCAGAACACATCACATAACATTCAATAACTTCTTTATTGAAATATTCAAAGGTAACAAAAACAAGTGTCATATACGGTGACATTAGAAAGTGCAGTATGACAGAAACATAACTGACCGCAGGTCAGTGAGAAAAGCATTATCGAATAAAAAAAAAAAACGTAGACAATCAACATTTCAAAAGGAGAGACAGTAAAAGGAGGACTTATGTAGTCACTTAAGCGTGTAAATCAACATAGTGCGGTTACAATGCACATCAGCCCAGAAACAGAGTTGTGGGTCAGAACAACCACATAAAGATGAGCATCGAGGTAAGCGTGCCTCGGTATTCAGTGCGTGAAGTAAATACATGGAGAAATCTTTTCTCACCGGGAAAACAAAATGATGAGTAAAAGTCACACAGGGGTAGAATGAAGTTATATAGTGCATGTGAAAGGGAGAGAGGGGGAACTCAGGCGGGGGGGGGGAAGGAAGGGTAGGGGGGGGGGTAAAAGTGGCGGGAGATAAGATAGCAGCTAAGCGGGTAAGGGGGATAGATAAAGGAGGGGAGCAGGGGAGAGTCCGGCTGGAACCCGTGCGGTCTTAACTCTATCGACTTTTAGGCCATCCCTGAAAACATTTTTCTTCAGAAAATCCTATCCCGCCCTCACCCAACAACTGTACTTTTATTTTCTGCATCAGCTCATCCCCACAGTTATTACCTTTCGTTTCACTTGTCCCTCCCTCTTAGATTGTAAGCTGTAATGAGCAGGGCCCTCTGATTCCTCCTGTATTGAATTGAACAATTGTCAAAAGATGAAACAAGGGTTGCAGATTCTGAGATGTTTTTATTGTTGCTTGTGCAGCGCTTAGTCCCCTGCAACTTCATTTTATTTTGCATTGATCTTACCAATAGATCTGTTATTTTTCTACTTCCTGTAATAGGGTGACAACGCTGTATGATTTGTAGTAAAATCAAACAGCAGTGATGGAAGAGGACGGGGCTAAGCCTCGAAACGCGTCAGCCATCATCCATTAAGGACAGTGGGTTACCGACACAGATTGTTTCTGATGTTTGGATTGGATATACTGTTTTATAACCATTGTTTGTGAGTAGATATTTTTTTCAATTTAATAAAGCCTTTTTTGAGGATAATGCGCTAGGCCGGTTTAATAAAGCCTTTATTGAGAATAATGTGCTAGGCCGGTGCGCCCTCTGTTTGTGATGCAGCGGTGATGCAACTCTGTGGAAAGGCTAGTCTTAGACAGACATGCGCTTTTAAATTGACTTTAGGTTAGAGACAAATAAATTAAAACCTAACTACATCTAACACTTTTAACCGCTTGCCGATCGTATACAGTACATATATGAAAGCAAGGCGGCTCTCCTAGTCTGGATCACGCACCTAGTATGCGCCGGGCTAGGGAACGTGCCTGCGCGCCCCTGCCAACCCAGCTGTGCTCTGATTGGCTGCAGCACAAACCAATGAGTAGATGCCGTCCATTGAATGGTAGCTGGCACCCTACGATAGGCTTCAGAGATTACCAAAGAGCCCTGGGTAGGTAAACAAACACAGGGCTCTCTTTTGACAGCAGCAATGTGCTGTTTTGGTAAAAAAAAATCACATTGCTTAGTAAAAACACCTCACACAGTACACAGTAAAACATGTTGGTCACACATTTAACCCCTTGATCACCCTAGATGTTAACCCCTTCCCTGCCAGTGTGATTAGTACAGTGACAGTGCATATTTTTTAGCACTGATTGCTGTATTGGCATCACTTTTTCGCAATAAAGTGTCAAAAGCAGTTAGGTGTCCAATTTGTCCGCTGCAATATCGTAGTTCCGCTATAAGTCACTGATCGCCGTCATTACCAGTAAAAAAATATTTAAAAAAAATTACATACATATATCCCATAGTTTTTGAAAGCTTTAACTTTAGCACATACCAACTAATATCCGTTTATAAAGTTACCAAAAGTATGTAGCAGAATACATTTTGGCCCGAAATTGATGAAGAAATTTGATTTTTTACATTTTATTTATTGGCGGTATTTTGGAGCAGAAAGAAAAAAATATTGGTATTTTTTCAAAATTGTTGGTCTTTTTTTGTTTATCATATGCTTTTTGCTATGTTTGTGTGCCTTCCTCTGGATCAACTTTGGGTATAGGACTCTTTATATGAGGTTTTTTATGTATTTATTATTTTTTTTCTAATGGTGAACTTTAGTCTTTTTTCAGCCTGACCAGTAATGTAACTGTCTACTTTAAAACAAAAAAAAAAAAAAAAGGATCAGTTGGTAAAAAAAAACAAACAGAAGTCACCTTCTTTCCAGAACTCTACACCGCAGAAAATGTCCTCATTAATTAGTACCATACTATATATATAGACAATACTTCACTCTTCCATCTTGTTCAATTAATGTTCACCAAAATAAAAAATAACAAACAACTCATTCCTTTGTACCCAGACCTCAACCCAATATATAACCCTTTTATATGAAAAAGTTCAGGCTAATAGAAGAAAAGTTGCATATCAGGGTTCCAATACAAACGAGAAAACCAGTCCTCTCCCTACTCCAACAGGTGAAGGCCCCTTTCACACAGGCGTCTCCGCTTGGCGGACTCCACTTACTTAGCGGGGGAACACTCTTCTGTTCTCCGCTGAGCAGGTCGATGACAGGTCCATCTCTGCTTACTGTGCAGAGCGGAGATGGACACAGTCCCCTGTGGGGAAATCAAGTGAAAATAGACCGCCTATTTGTTTTCATCTGATCATATCTAATCTGATCTGCCAGACAGATGGATAGCGGCGAGTGTCAGTGGACATGTCATCGCTTGCATCTGCCGCTCCATAGGGGTGAATGTAAGGTCCGATCAGGTCCACCTGAAAACTGACAGGCGGACCTGATCGAACAGCTCATGTGAAAGGGGCCTAAGGGTTCCTTCTGTAAGGCATAGTAAGTCAAAGCACAGAGGATTGCTAACTAGAAGACTTCCAGCTTCTATCATAACCTATTCAAAGACAAAATTGGACAATAACTCCCACTTGGAGGTATCCATGTTGACCCTTAAATGAGTATTCATCCTATAACACACTTCAAGTCATATAGGTCTCAAAAAATAAAAAAAGATTATTACCAGGGAAAAAACCTGGAAAATAATGTAAATCTCTACTTTTATTAGGGCTGTAACTATCTTATGGAGTTAACTACCTAAGACTAGGTAACATACACAGCATGGAAAATCATTACGAAGAATTTAACTCAGAACTACAGTATATCTGCAGATTTCCCAAATTGGCAACTGTTACTATTGGTCAATTGTGATTGTAAAATCTCGTTTTTTTTTGTTTTGTTTTTTAAATAACAAACATTGTATACTCGCCTCCTCTATGCAGTTGGTTTTGCACAGAGCAGCCCAGATCCTCCTTTTCTCGAGTCCCTCATTCCTGCTTCCAGCCCCTCCCTACTATCAAATGCCCCCACAGCAAGTAGCTTGCTATGGGGGCACCCAAGCTGAGCTGTAGCTCCAGGTGTCCATTCAGACACGAAGCTGCCATTCAGCCCCGTCCCCTCTCTCTCCTGATTGGCTCTCTGATTTTGATTGACAGCCATGGGAGTCAATGGCGCTGAGGCTGTATCTCAGCCAATCAGGAGGGAAAGTCCCAGACGACCGAGGGACTCGTGGACATCGCTGGACAGAGAGGGGGCACAGATAAGTATTAGGGGGTGTTGGGGGGCCTGCTACACACAGAAGGCTTTTTATCTTAATGCAAAAAATGCATTAACTTCTTGCCGCCCGCGCTATAGCCGAAAGACGGCTACAGCGCGGGCTCTAATTTACGGGAGGTCTTCTTTAAACGGCCTCCCAGTGACAGGCTCCCCGCACGCTCCCGCGAGTGCACATCGGGGAAAATCTGTGTCGGCCGTGTCCCTTGGACACAGCCAATCACAGATCGTGGTAAATGGCCAATCACAGAGGCCATTTACCACGTGATCGGACCATGCAATGAGAGATGATCCCATATGTAAACATATAAGATCATCTCTCATCGCCAGCTCTCCTTCCTCACACAGAGACTGAGTGTAAGGAAGGAGCAGAGCCGATCAGCGGTTAGGGGACACAGAAAAATGTAATCAGGGCACTGATCACCAGTGCCCTGATTACAAAAGAGGTAAATAAAATACAATAACTGCCCACCATCAGTGCCCACAGTGCCTGCCATCAGTGCCCCCCATCGGTGCCCACAATCAGTGCCCATAGTTCTGCCAGTCAGTGCCCATCAGTGCCTGCTCATCTAGGCACTGATGGGCACTGACTAGCAGCACTATGGGCACTGAGTGTGGGCACTGATGGTGCTGCCCATCAGTGCTCATCAGTGCCACCCATCAGTGCTCATCAGTGCAACCCGTCAGTGTCCATCAGTGCCACCCATCAGTGTCCAGCAGTGCCGCCTCTCAGTGCTCATCAGTGCCACCTGTCAGTGCCACCTGTCAGTGCCCAGCAGTGCCACCTCTCAGTGCCCAGCAGTGCCACATCTCAGTGCCCAGCAGTGTCACCTATCAGTGCTCATCAGTGCCGCCTATCAGTGCTCATCAGTGCCGCCTATCAGTGCCACCTATCAGTGCTCATCAGTGCGGCATATTAGTACCTCCTCACCAGTGCCACCTCATCAGTGCCCATAAGTGCCACCTCATCAGTGCCCATAAGGGCCACCTCATCAGTGCCCATCAGTGCAGCCTATCAGTGCCCATCAGTGCTGCCTCATCAGCACACATCAGTGAAGGAGAAAAATGTATTTATTTACAAAATTTACTTGCATAAAATAAGAAAAACTTTTTTTTTTCAAAATTTTCTGTCTTTTTTCTTTTTTTTTTTTTGTAAGAAATAAAAAAACCCAGAGGTGATTAAATACCACCAAAAGGAAACTCTATTTGTGTGAAAAAAATGATAAAAATTTCATATGGGTATAGTGTAGCATGACCGCGCAATTGTCATTCAAAGCGTGAGAGCGCTGAAAGCTGAAAATTGGCCTGGGCAGGAAGGGGGTGAAAGTGCCCGGTAGGCAAGTGGTTAAGATAAAAAACCTTCCTGACTTTACAATTCCTTTAACCACTTCAGCTCTGGAAGGTTTTACCCCCCTTAATGACCAGGCCATTTTTTGCGATGCGGCACTGCATTACTTTAATGAAAAATTGCGCGGTCGTGCGACGCTGTACCCAAATACAATTGATGTCCTTTTTTTTCCACAAATAGAGTTTTCTTTTGGTGGTATTGGATCACCTCTGCGGTTTTTAGATTTTGCGCTATAAACAAAAAAGAGCAACAATTTTGAAAAAAAAACCGCCATATTTTTTACTTTCTTCTATAAAACATTCGGAATAAAACATTTTTAAAAATCTATTTTTTTTATCAGTTTAGGTCAATATGTATTCTGCTACATATTTTTGGTAAAAAAAATCCCAAAAAGTGAATTTTAATTGGTTTGCGCAAAAGTTACAGCATTTACAAACTATGGGATAGGTTTTTTGAATTTTTATTTATTTTTTTTGTTTTCATTAGTAATGGCGGTGATCAGTGTTTTTTAGCGGGAGTGCGACATTGCGGCGGACAGATAGAGCCCCCTAACTGACATTTTTGACACTTTTTGGGGACCATTCACATTAATACAGTGCTAAATATTGTGCACTGTTACTGTATAAATGACACTGGCAGGGAAGGGGTGATCAAAGGGGTTAATGTGTACCTAAATGTGCTTACTAACTGTGTATGGGAACGGTTCTGTGATAGGCACAGAGAGATCGAAGTTTCAGCTTAGCTGAAACTTCGGAAGGCAGCAATCGCCGCCGCTCTTCCCGCGGCCCGCCTCCCGCTGTGTCTAAACATAGCGGGAGCGTGGCTCCGGTGGCGCGCGCATGCCGCCAAACCTCTTACACAAAATCTCTTAGTACTACCTGATTTTGCGCAGCCTAGCCAACCTGCCACAGTAATACTATGGTGAGCGGTTAATAGGTTAAATTGCAACTGAAGTTCCACACTAGTTTGTCTGTCTTTATTTTTTGCTTCTGACTTAAAAGGTATTCCGTAAGTCTGTATGGTTGTTGTTTGAGGTACATATTTATTTTTAGTCTTCCACTTTTAACACCTTACATTGATATACTGTCGTACGTTTGACTCTTAGCACAGGTGTAAGGTAAATCAGATTCCCAGCACCAGAAGACCAGTGCGAGCTTATGCTCAGATTTGTGTGCGTGTGCATTGCTCACATGCTAATACTTCTAGGCAAAGAGGCAAAAGATTTATTATTACAATTCATTGTGCATGCATTTTTGCATATCCATAGCAAACCCTTATCCGAGCATGTTTTTGACATATCATTAATAAAAAAAAAAAAAAAAAACAATGTCCCCCAATGTAGATCCATTGTTAATCACAACACGCCAACACCACCGCCAGGTCCAAAAAAAAAAAAAGCTCAGCTCACCACAAACACTCCCATAGACTGCCTGCCACACCATGCAACATTTCCTAAATAGCTATGGAGCAGTACCACCAGATGATGTCACTGGATGGCCCCGCCCCATAGCTATTTAGGAAATGTCACACGGCGAGGCAGGCGGTCTGAGGGAGTGTTTGTGATGAGCTGAGCTTTTTTTTTTCCCCGCTTTTTGGGTCTGGTGGTGGTGGTGGCGTCGTGATTGACAATTCTGGACATAGTCAATCAGTGGTCCAGCGGTGTCGTGATTGAAAAGGTGCTTTGCCGGGCTGCATACTCAGAAAAGGGTCTTATATGGATTTGATTTTTTTTTTCACTTCAGATATGTTGATTCCCCACCAAATCTTTACCAGACCCAAAGTGCCTGGTTTGGATTTGGGGGGACCCCATGCCATTTTTTTTACAAACTTTTTTTTTACATTCAGCTGTCAGCTAATGACTCATCAGTTGTTAAGGATGCAGCAGCCGGTTTCCCAGTTCGCTCCTTATCAACCAGCTCTATAAAGTATTTTTAAAGGGGAAAAAACGCAAAACGCATAAAAAAATCATCAGAAATGCAACACTTGTGTTTCTTGTGCAACACTCTATTGAAGTCTATTACACACAAAGCGCAATCTGCTGCAGGAAAAAAAGTACTCCACCCTTTCTAAAAATGCACTAGCTAAAAAACGCATAGATGTGAAAGTGTACCATTGGAAACCAGGTAAATGGACTTTAGTGCGTTTTTGAAAAACGGAAAGTGCACATACAAGCGCATAGTTGTGAACATAGGGTAAAACTGGCCTGTCACCATGAGCAGTTGCTGAATGGTCTTTAGTTTGTACCTGTATTCCTGTGACCTAATCCATTAAGCCTGCTTATCTGTGTATGACCTGGCTTTCTCCTGGACTTTGCCTTTGCTCCTGCATTACCCTTGTTCACCTGACCTCTCTGACCTCGGGCTGTTTACTGGACTCTGGACTCATCTTTGCCTGCTCATTCTGTACTGAGCTGCCAGGCTGTTACAGACCTTGACCTGTTTCCTGGACTTGCTCTGCCTGCTGACTTAGTCCACTGTTACCCGGCTGCCGCTAGCCACTGCCTGCATACTGGCTCACCATAATGCACTGCACTGTTGCAATGCATTGATTGCTGATGATTTGCCAAAGAATGCACCTGACCTGTATGCTTTGGCTAATCACAGCACAATGTACTGTAAGAGCCATGATTGGCCAAAGGCAGAGGGCCTTTGGCCAATCATGGCTCAGGGGCTAAGACCACACCCCACTATATATAATGCTGCTGCTTAAATGGCAGCCGTATATAGTGTTTGACAATAGAGATTAGAAAGGTAGTTAGTAGATAGTGAGTTCAGTCATTTAGTGCAGTCAGTGTAGTGTACAGGCATACTCCACTTTTAAAATGTATGGATATGTTGTAGTCCTGGATCCCCTCTCGGTGCTTCCCAAGTTTGGTGTCCCTGTCACTTATAGTTTGTGAGCAGTGCCATGTCAAGCTGACCAAGATTTCTTATAGACGCCAATGTTAAAGACAGGGAGCAGTGGCATGTCAAGCTGACCAATGTTTCCTATAGATGCCAATGAGCACTGAAAGCTGAAAATTGGTCTGGGCAGGAAGGGGGTGAAAGTGCCCTGCATTTAAGTGGTTAAGGAGAACCCTTGAGACAGAATTTAAGAAAAAAACAATATGGGGTCCCCCCCCAAAATCTACACTGCCCCTTCTGACGTCACATGATGTCACGTGACTACAGAAGGAGGCAATGCCACCGGGTGATGTAGCCAGGTGGCCCGCCCCCTGCCTATATAAGAGTTGTCAAAGCCAAAGGTCTGGCATACGGTGGGTAGCCTATTAAGAGGCAAAGCGTTTTTTTATTTTTTTCTATTTTTTAGGTTCTATGGGTGTCGTGATAGATGATGGATTTACATCGAGGGACACTATTTTTTTTTTCTTTTTAATAAAGGACTTGTCAAAAACTGTGTTCTGTTGTTCTTACTTTTTTACACTTTTTTGGTGAAAAAGTGAATGGAATTCACTTTGGGGGGGCTGGATCTGGGGGCTTCCAGATTCCGATAAGCCCTCCACTCGCAGACCCTGACAACCACAGCCTAGGGTTGCTGGGAAGGAATTTTTCATTTTTATTGTTTCCCTTTAAGCATCATTAAAATCACTACTTCTTTAAAAATGATTGTTTAATCGCTTGCCGCCCGCCCGCCGTCATATGACAGCGGCACTTTAAGCAGGGCAGGCGTCACCGGCAGGGGGGAAACAGCCAATGGGCGTGGCTGTTTCCCATGTGATCAGCTGTGTTCCAATGACACAGCCGATCACAATGGAGGCGCCCGGGAGATGACCGCGCATGCGCGATCGGGAGCGCGCAGCGCGGTCATGTCGGTGGCACTGTGTTCTGTAGGAACACAGCTGTCACCGGCAGTAGTAAACAGTCACTGACAGTGACTGTTTACTATGTGATCGGCTGTGAATCCATTCACAGCCGATCACAAAATGTAAACAAAGAGCAGTAACTGACTGTTACTAGCTCTTCTCTCCTCATACAGCTTCCAGTGTGAGGAGAGCAGAGCTAGAAATAGTGAGTTACTGCTCTGTGTACCTGTAACAAAGTAAAATCACAAAAATAAATGTCCCCACACAGTCCTCAGCCCCCCCCCCCCAATGTCACCTGTTACCCAACAGTCACCTCATCAGTGCCCAGAAATTGACACCCATAACGTTCACATGTGAGCGCAGCGATCGCGGGCAGAATCACCGCGATTCTGCCCGCGATCCGTAAATCATTGCAAATTGCGGGGTGCCTGTGCGTTGCCCGTGATTTGCAATAGCACCCCAAACGCTGTGCGATGTTGCTGCTATTTCCGCCTGCCGAATTGCGGTAACATCGCGCAAACAACGCATGACGCCCAAAAAATGTACAAGAGTTTCTTTGGGGCGTCATGTGTTGTTTGCGCAATGTTACAGCGATTCGGCAGGCGGAAATCGCAGCAACATCGCACAGCGTTTGGGGTGCTATTGCAAATCACAGGCAACGCACAGGCGCCCCGCGATTTGCAGTGATTTCTGGATCGCGGGCAGAATCGCAGTGATTCTGCCCGCGTTCGCTACGCTCACACCCCATCAGTGATCGTCACTTGTCACCCCATCAATCATCATCACATGTCACCCCGTCAGTGATTGTCATCTGTCACCCCATCAATCATCGTCACTTGTCACCTCATCAATCATCGTCACCTGTCACCTCATCAATCATCATCACCTGTCACCTCATCAATCATCCTCACCTGTCACCCCATCAGTCATCGTCACCTGTCACCCCATCAGTCATTGTCACCTGTCACCCCATCAGTCATCGTCACCTGTCACCCCATCAGTCATCGTCACCTGTTTGCCATATACATGCAATTACTTACTGACCGCCTAACGACTATATGCGTCGGCCATTAAAAGCTAAATACTGGGGTTATGGCAGCAGATAGCCCCCATAACCCCGGTATTTTTTGAAACGGTGGGCGGTCGGCTTTCAGATAAGGGTGGTCCCAGTGGCGGATTCGCCGCGGAATTACCCTTACGGTGCAGGGGAAGATGTGCCCCCCTTCCTGCCGCGTCCCAGACGTTTTCCCAGCTTACCGGACCCGCCGGCAGCGGGGAAAACTATCCGGTCCCGGATCCTCAGAGACAGGAAGTCGAGTGAGGGCAAGATGGCCCTCACTCGACTCTATGGTCTTGGAGGACCGGAGCTACGTCAAAAGACGTTGCCTAGCAACCGGTTTAAAGGGACGCTTTTTTTTTTCTTTTTTTTTTTTCCTCTTTCAACAATTTTTATTTTTTTTTTATTTTTTAGTGTAGTTGTGAGGTGTGAGGTCTTTTTGACCCCAGATCTCACAATAAAGAGGACCTGTCATGCCTATTTCTATTACAAGGGATGTTTACATTCCTTGTAATAGGAATAAAAATGATCAAAACATCTTTTTTTTAAACTGTGTAAAAATAAAAAAATAATAAATAAAATAAATAGGAAAAAATAAAAAAAAATAAAAATTAAAGCGCCCTGTCCCCGTTAGCTCGCGCGCAGAAGCAAACGCATACACAAGTCCCGCCCACATATGTAAACGGTGTTCAAACCATACATGTGAGGTATCGCCGTGATCGTTAGAGTGAGAGCAATAATTTGAGCCCTAGACCTCCTCTGTAACTCTAAGCTAGTAACCTGCAGAAATTTTTAAAATGTTACCTATGGGTATTTTTAAGTACCAATGTTTGGCGCCATTCTGTGAGCATGCGCAATTTTGAAGCATGACATGTTGGGTATCTAATTACTCGGCGTAACATTATCTTTCACATTATGGAAAAAAATTGGGCTAAATTTACTGTTTTCTTATTTTTTAGTTCAAAAAAGTGAATTTTTTTCAAAAAAATCGCATTTGGAAGACTGCTGCGCAAATATGGTGTGATAAAAAATATTGCAACAATCTCCATTTTATTCTCTAGGGTCTCTGCTAAAAAAAAATATATAATGTTTGGGGGTTCCAAGTAGTTTTCTAGCAAAAAAAATGATTTTAGCTTGTAAACACCAAGTGTCAAAAATAGGCCCAGTCTTAAAGTGGATAAATGGACAACTTTGTGTAAAGCGCTACTTGGATGTTAGGCCTATGTATGTGGCCAGGCTGTGAAAAAGTGTTACACATGTGGTATCGCCATACTCAGGAGGAATAGCAGAATGTATTTTGGGGTGCAATTTTTGCTATGTACATGCTATGTGTTAGAAATATTGCATAAATGGACAGCTTTGTGTAAAAAAAATGTGTTTTCATTTTCTTTCCACATTTTCCAAAAACTTGTGGAAAAAAATGACATATTCAAAAGACTCACTATGCCTCAAAAATTATACGTTGGGCTGTTTGCTTTCCAAAATTGGGTCATTTTATGGGGGTTTCCATTGTCCTGGTGCTCCAGGGCCTTCAAAAGTGCGATAGGTTGTCAGGAAATTATATGTGTAATTTGTGCTCCTAGAATGCCGGACGCTGCTACTTGGATGTTAGGCCTCTGTATGTGGCCAGGCTGTGAAAAAGTCTCACACATGTGGTATCGCCATACTCAGGAGGAGTAGTAGAATGTGTTTTGGGATGTAGTTGCAAGTATACATGTGCTGTGTGAGAGAAATAACCTGTTAATACGGCAATTTGTAAAAAAAAAAAAAAAAAATCTTCATTTTGCAAAGCATTGTGGGAAAAAATTACAACTTCAAAAAACTCACCATGCCCCTTATTAAATACCTTGGAATGTCTACTTTCCAAAAAGGGGTAATTTGGGGGGTATTTGTACTTTCCTGACTTTTTAGTGTCTCAAGAAATGAGATAGGCCTTCAGTACATCAGGTGTGGTCAAGTGTGATCAATTTTCAATGATTCGCACCATAGCTTGTGGACTCTATAACTTTCACAAAGACCAAATAATATACACTTACTTGGGTTATTTTTACCAAAGATAAGTAGCAGTATACATTTTGGCCAAAATTTGTGAAGAAAAATGACTAATTTGCAAAATTTTATGACAGAAACAAAGAAAAATGCGTTTTTTCACGATATTTTCAGTATTTTTTTATTTATAGCACAAAAAATAAAAAACCCAATATTGATCAAATACCATCAAAAGAAAGCTCTATTTGTGTGAAAAAAGGACACAATTTTTGTATGGGTACAGTGTTGCATGACTGAGTAATTCTCAGTCAAAGTGTGAGAGCGCTGAAAGCTGAAAATCGGTCTGGGCAGGAAGGGGGTGAAAGTGCACTGTAGGCAAGTGGTTAAAATACATTTTTCTTTGCATTGATATATGTTCCCCAGGGAAGTACCCAGATCCCCATACACTTTTTATGGCAATAACTTACATATAAGCCTTTATAATTAGGACTTTTGATTTTTCATGTGTCCCATAGACTTTAATAGGGTTACATGTTCGCTAGAACATTTCCCCTATTCTAGATGTTCTGGTGCAAACCGAACAGGGGGGTATTCGGCCCATCCCTAAAGAGTGGACTTCACCCGCCAGCTACTCCGGCACTCGTGTCACTCTGTTTCCTCACACTCTCTCAACCTTCAAAAGTGTTGGGCAGGAGGTGCAAGAGAGGATTCCACAACATTTCAGTCATCACCAGGTTTGTGATAGATAACAAGGCTCCTCCTGTGATCTGGTTGTCAGGAAGGCTGTGCAATAAAGGATAGTTTTGAGTAACAAAGAGGTCTAAATGAATTATACATTTATATCTATTGCATGATGTAACAGATAAACCGGCACCCCGACCTGGTACCTCTGTTGACGGATGCTCCTAGTGCTTCCCGAGGGCTCCAAGCACTCCACCAGACACCGTAATCACTTCAGACCCCACGAACCGCCGCAGCATGATTAGGGTCTCACCGTCTCCTACCCACCCTGGACCTACGACAAGGCTCCAGGTTCCTGTGGGTGAACCTCTTTTTCCCAGAGAGTGCAGCAGAACAAGCTCTTACAAAAGCTCTTACAAGAGCTTAGTGATTATCCAAGGTAGTATGGAGGACATAGCAATCCCTTGTAGCCAATTCCCCCCAATGAGAGACAGGAATCTAGATTGAGGGTGAACTAACTCAAATTTATTGAACAAGAAACAGACTTTTATAAAGTTTTCCCCCACAAGGTTACCGCCCAGGTGGACCTTTTTGAAAACAGGTCCTGACATTCACAATCCAATGAAAACAGAGTTTTACACTCTCATACAGTGTACACAATCCCTCCTCTCTGCCTGATTACAGAAGCATATGCAAATAAAAGTGTATAAGGAACTAAACTAATTATCTAGCCACCTGGACAGGACAATGTGAGGTCATTAACATTTAACAATGAGGTAAACTTTAACACAATACACATTCCATTTCAATACACAAACAATAGGGAAGCCTGTCTGGCATGCAGGGACATGGAATACACACATTTTGTTTTAGGTATACTGTTATTTTTAGTACTTCACAAAGAAAAAAAGATATACCTCACTCATATACAGGTATACTGGATTCAATTTGTACAGGGCTCAATGTGGTTATTTCTGTCAGCTGGTCTTTCTTTGAGCTTATTGCGAACTGCTGGTATGTATACTGGGCATATATGAGTATTTTTTTATTGTTTTTATCATTGTTTGTGTGTAGCACTACTCCCTTTGAAGCTGCTGGTTACGGGTTCCCCTGGGTTACCATTAGCAACAACACAACAGTTCAACATTCTCCAAGAGCTTTGGTTTTTGTGTTTTTATTGAGAACTTGGATGGGAGAACGGAATGAGTGGGATACTCCAACTTATATAACTATGCACAAGTAGCTGGGACAACTGAATAATGAATGTTGCTAGGCCGCTGCTTCACTTTGTCAGTAGCAGTGATGTAGTAAAAAATGAACTGTCTGAGGTAAACTGTACTGTACTGCAGAACAGTCTTCAGGGTCCTTTCTGGCACCCCCTTTGTTCCTATACTTCAGGGACAACTACACGGCACCCCCTTTACTGTTACGCTTCCTGTGTGAGCTAGCTCCTTGATCCCCCTGACTTCTCTGGAGTGGTCCCTCTTCCTGAACAGATCCCTTGGCAAGTCCCAGAGTACTCATGACACTGTTTTTCCTGAGAGACTCTGCCACCAAGTCCACTGTCAGCACTCTGGATCCTCTGCAGCTCAGCTCCACACCTGGTTCACTAGGCCGACTGCCTAAGACCACTTTCCTCTCACACTGCAGGAGGAGAGACCAGCAGTCTGCCTCCTCCTGGGACTCTGCTTCCCGCCAAAGATGCCCTGTCACATGTCCCCTTCGTATTTATGGCCAATCCCAGAATGCATTACAGGAATGCCCTCCCTCTGGGACTGCCATAAAACATAATGTGTCACTGGCTGGGTTTTTCTCCACTGTCCAACAAGCTCCCTCATTGGATGCAGTGGGGACACTCCCTCAGACCCAGTGAATCACACCTGGAAACATGTGACAGGCAAACTAACAGATCAGGCTCCCCTGATAAGCAGAAGGAGCAAATAGATGCTTTTTCCTAGCACCTACCTAGAAGGAAGCTACATGTGCAATGACCTCTATATGTGGGATGCAATTTTAATGGTCATGTTGGTACCCTAGACAAGTTACATATTTTTGATGTTTGATTTGAAACCAAACATTTTCTATATTTTAACTTCATATAGTAGTGTGATTACATTTTTACAATTTGTTTTTTGCTTAGTTTGGTTTTCAAACACCTCCTTGTGCTTCTCAGATTTAAATCTATCTATCTATCTATCTATCTATCTATCTATCTATCTATCTATCTATCTATCTATCTATCTATCTATCTATCTATCTATCTATCTATCTATCTATCTATCTATCTATCTATCTATCTATCTATCTATCTATCTATCTATCTATCTATCTATCTATCTATCTATCTATCTATCTATCTATCTATCTATCTATCTATCTATCTATCTATCTATCTATCCTATAGTATAACTACCCATGCTACATTTCAATGACAGTATCCATCTATTCACTGCTTATAACAAAATTACTAACATTTCAAGTAGGCTAATTGAATTCTATTTCTTTTCATTTCAGTAGAACCGGACATTTAATTGTGCCAGTAGCACCCTAATGGATGACATTCTGCTAATTCTATCGATCACACAGAAAATGAAATAAAGTTGCATTTGCCAAGGCACAAATGTAGCCTATAAAGTACAATTAAGTTATGTAGAACTCCTTCTGAGTTGTATACCGCAATTACACCAATAATTTTCACTTCATTATCAGCATGACACCTATCAATGCAATTTTATTGTGTCATTTGTAATTAGGTCACTTATTATTAAAATTAGTTAGGTGAATTCCAATTTAAAAGGCATCAAGCAATACTTTGTTTAAAAAGGCAATTTAAGGTAAACTTATATTAAAATTTGCTTTAAAAAGAAAAATAATTTGTAATTATAAAAGAAGAGTTAAATTTAAACGATGCATTGTCAAATGTCAACTAGCTATTGTCAGGGTTTAAAGAAATGCATGTAAAATGTTAGACCCTGTCACCTCCAGCAAACTGTATAAACACATTACTGGCAGGTACAAACACAACATCACTTTTAAAATTCCTGCTAAATCTAAAAGATACACACACAGAGCTTTATTGAATTAATAAAGCTGTTTATGTGAATGAGGTCTTGGGATTCCTTCACATGGGTACTGTAGCCTGTACAGTGTAAATCCACTTTTTATGTGGCTGGGAGTTGTGTGCAAGCAACCTATGTTACACTATGGGGATGCAGCAGCTCTGCAGGTGTGTGGATGCAGGTGTATGGCCCCAAATACAGACTGTGCATTTAGGGTTTAGGGCACTCACCTGCACCTGCACACTTATCCAATTAGGACCTGTGACTGTGTTTGTACAGCTGCTGCATTCTCCAGCTGCACAAAAAAAAAAAAACACTAATTCACATTGTAAGGTTTTTTAACATGTTATTATTATTTTTATTATTATTATTATTATTGTTTACATTTTTTTAAGATTCTTTACAATTTTTTTACAACACTTTTGGGGGTAAAAGGGGCATAGATCCTCAATCCTTTCTATGAAGCCTCAGCTGCGCTGCAGATAAATGAACAGGAGGTGCTCTATACAGAGGCTTGCTGTTCATTCACAAATGGAAGCCTTGTAAACACAGTATACTATGCTTCAGTTCTGAATGAACATGCTTCAGTTATGAATGAACACAGTGAGGGATTGGTACAATCACGCACTGTGTTCATACAGGTATGAAAAGCGTTGGTATATTTACCTTATTTACTGCCCCCCCTCAATCATGATATAGTCCCCTGTGCCAAGGCAGGAGGGAGAAGAGGGAAGCCGAAAGCACTATGGGAGGAAAGGGGCACATGGGGGGCCCTACCAGTAGGGGGAATTGGACATCATGCACAGGGTGATCTGTGTAGCTCTGTATATAGGTCCTAGACTTATCTTCAGGTCTAGAGTAAGACTTCTTCTCTCCTACTGATAGGCATATCTACATCTCTACATTATCATTAAACTGCCAAATGTCAGAACCTCTAATTGCAATCTAGAAATCCCCTTCAAAAACTAGGGGGTACCCAGATACCATGACCCCAACCAGAGTAAAATGACTAAAGGGTACACAATTCCCCCATAAAATATTAGTAGCAAATAAACACATGCACACTTTTTGAAAAGACTCTTGTTAAAAAAAAAAAAAAAAAATGTATGATATATTTCCATAATCAATCACAATGAACTATGCCCAGTGACCTTCTAAAATAAAAAAAAAGTACTGATCCACCAGCACATCTAATCCCGATGCTACACTAGTCATAAACGACAGCTCATAGGTTCCCACCAATAAATGTAAACAAAGGGTTGGGTTCTCCTGGGTGACATAATTTACCAAATATTTTAAAAGGGGTTTTCCAGTTTCCAATAAGCCCCCCTTATGCAGACCCCCACAGCCACTGGACCAGGGTTGTGGGGAACTGGCCCTTGTCCTCATCAACACAAGGACTATGTGCCTTGCCAGGGATTCCCCCTTGGCAAGGCACCTTCCCCATGTTAACACTTCCAAGGGTCTAGTGTTGATTTTGAGGGGGGACCCCATGCTCTTTTTTTTTGCATCGAGTTCCCCAGTGTGTCTGATGTGGAATTTCTGTTGAGGACCACATAACATTTGTATTGTATTTTTTGCGTGTGGGGTCCCTAAAAATCTATACCAGATATCTATGACATTTTTCTTTTTTTCACAATCTCTGAACCTTTGTTTACATTCATCCATCACCTAGAAAGCCAGCCCTGGCTGACAGCTGAATAAGCTAAGCTGGAATGAGTACCTGCTTGTTAAGACGCTAGCCCTGGCCTGCCCTGGCCCCCTAACAACCAAAAGCCCTAAGAGGAACATTGTCACATTTAAAGCTAAACTTCAACTTTTGTTTCACTAGAAGTGAATGGTATGATCAGTCCCAGCAGAGATTATACCTCTGTACCATGTTGCTTAGTTGTCTGCAGATCTCCTGCTATTCTGGGTTTAGTGTTGGCTTTGTACCATGTGACAGTATGCATAGTCTGGATGTCAACTGAGGGCCTTCCAGGGTTGCCACCTCATCCCTATGTGTGCTGGTTTTGAGGGATGAAGTGGCAACCCCTTGGGCCTTCCAGTCATTTCCTGCTTCATCTCTAGCCTAGAACACACCCCTTTGTAGTCTGCAATGCATTCTATCCCACCCAGTAGCTCTCATGGTGGGTGGGATAGAATACATCCTAATTGGCATTCAGACCCGCCCAGTCACACCTACAGGAAGAGTCCAAACCTCCCAAATCCCTCCTCACAGGTCCCAGCATCATTCAAAAAAAGGAAAGCCCTCCATATAATATACACAACCTGCTGGGAAAGCTACTTGTACTGATGCTGTTAGGGATTGAATAGACAGGCCTGGTTCACACAGCGCCACATGAAAGTCACGTGACTTCCAGCACTGCTATCACAGACTATCACTATCACACAGAAAATGCATGCTTTTTCTTGCAGATTGCCCTGTATTTGGAAACTCACAGATGTGTGAACAAATGGTAACCCAAGCTCGCCGTACGTTGCCATGTGTTTTCGAAAGCACAGATTTTCTGTGCGGGTTGCCGCTCATTTGGAATTGCGCAGATGCGAATGCAGCCTACTCGGGAACACAAGCATGATTTGCATTGCTCCACATTTCCAAAACACATGGCAAAGCATGCGTTTTCCTACAGCTTGCTGTGCATTTGGAAACATGCAGATGTGAATAAATGGTAATGCAAGTGCACTGAGAGTTTTCTAAATGCACAGAAAAGCATATTTTTTTTGCGGGTTGCTGTGCATTTGGAAACCTGCAGATGTGTAAGAATGGTAATGCAAGCACGATGAGCGTTGCCGTGCGTTTTTGAAAATCATGGCATGGTGCTCAATTTCTTATGGGTTGCCATGCATTCAGAAACACGCAGAAGCAAAAGAAAAGTAACGCAAAAAGTAACACAATGTGGATTTCCATGCGCTTGGAAAGCGGCAGAAGTGAAGGAATGGTAACACAAACAGCATGCGCGTTTCCATTTGTTTTTGAAATGCATGACAAAGCACATATTTTCTTCGCTGGTTGCCTCACGTTTTTGATTTGCATGGCAATGCATGCATTGCAGGTTGCTGTGCCCTCAGAAACACACAGATGCAAACAAAAGGTAATGCAAGCAAGCCACACATTGTCTCGAGTTTTTGAAGCACTCACCAAAGCGTGCATTTCTTGCGAGTTGCCCGCATTCTGAAATGCACAGATGCAAAAAAATAGTAACATAAGTATGATGCGTGTTTTTAAAATGTGCGGCAAAGTGTGTCTTTTTGTGTGAGTTGCCATGCATGTATTGCTGTGTGTTTTTAAAGCGCACAACAAAGTGCGCGTTTTCTGTGCTGGCTGCAATTGAAATTGCGTAAATGAGAACACAGCCTAAATGATAATGCAAGCATGATGTACATTGCTGCTCATTTTCAAAACACATGGCAAAGTGTGATTTTTTTTATTGCGGGTTGCCATGCGTTTTGAAACATTTAGATGTGAACAAATGGTAACGCAAATGCAATGCGCATTGCCACTCATTTTTTAAAAACACGGCAAAGCGTGCAATTTCTTGCAGGTTGCCATGACTTCAGAAACGCACAGATGAGAACGTGGCCTAAATAGAAAGTGCGACATGCATTGCCACGCATTTTAGAAAGGCACAGCAAAGCATGTGTTTTCTGTTCGGGTTGTCATGCATTTAGAAACACACAGATGCAACCCAGCCTATGTGACACTGTGAGAGTGACACGTGTTTGGTGGGTGTTGTCATGGGTAGAGATGGACAGACATCGGCCGGGGCGGTTCGCGAACATCATCCGCAAATTTTCAAAAAAATCCGCGAACCGCAAGTTTGCAGCCGGCCCCATTGACTTTAATGGGAGGCGAACTTTAAAAACCTTTAGGTCATATTTTCAGTCACAAAAGACGTACTAGCTGTGCACAAAGAGTCCCAGCACATGGACAATGTCATAACAGAAGTATTGCAATTGAAAAAGTTGCCCTAAATTTTTTTTTTTTTTAGAGCAAAAAATATATATATTTTTTTTCATGAATCATCCAGAACTGACAGCAGCCGGTAAATACATGTCTAATACATATAGGGTTCATTCACACATCTGTAAAATGGGTACGCATCCATTCCACAATTTGGTGGAACCTTTACAGACCCATTGATTTTCAATTCCAGTCTGAAAAATTAGGCATTCACAGGATAAAGAAGTAAGTGTCGGCCATTCCAGGCCTCAAAAATTAGCCCACATGCATTTACCTGACAGCTAAGAACGTAGTATTCTGTGGCTGAAGGTACATTAGGCATTCACAGGATACAGAAGTATGTGTCGGCCAGTATTGGCCCCAAAAATTAGCCCACATGGGTTTACCTGACAGCTAAGAATGTAGTATTCTGTGGCTGAAGGTACATTAGGCATTCACAGGATACAGAAGTAAGTGTCGGCCAGTATAGGCCCAAAAAATTAGCCCACATGGGTTTACCTGACAGCTAAGAACGTAGTATTTGATGGCTGGGGATACATTAGGCATTCACAGGATACAGAAGTAAGTGTCAGCCAGTATAGGCCCCAAAAATTAGCCCACATGAGTTTACCTGACAGCAAAGAACGTTGTATTCTGTGGCTGGAGGTACATTAGGCATTCACACAGTATACATAAGTGTCGGCCCCAAAAATTAGCTCACATGGGTTTAACTGACAGCAAAGAACATAGTGTATTTGATGGCTGGAGGTGCATTAGGCATTCACAGTATACAGAAGTAAGTGTCGGCCTGTATAGGCCCCAAAAATTAGCCCACATGGGTTTAACTGACAGCAAAGAACGTAGTGTATTTGATGGCTTGAGGTACATTAGGCATTCACACAGTATACAGAAGTAAGTGTCGGCCTGTATAGGCCCCAAAAATTAGCCCACATGGGTTTAACAGACAGCAAAGACTGTAGTGTATTTGATGGCTGGAGGTACATTAGGCATTCACAGGATACAGAAGTAAGTGCCGGCCTGTATAGGCCCCAAAAATTAGCCCACATGGGTTTAACAGACAGCAAAGAACGTAGTGTTTGATGGCTGGAGATACATTAGGCATTCACAGTATACAGAAGTAAGTGTCGGCCTGTATAGGCCCCAAAAATTAGCCCACATGGGTTTAACTGACAGCAAAGAACGTAGTATTTGATGGCTGGAGGTACATAAGGCATTGACAGAAAAAATAATTGTCGGCCCTGAAAGGCCCCAAAAATTTGCCATTCAATGGACATGAAATGCCTTTTATGCCACTGTATGTAGCGAAGCCAAGGAACAGGAATTGCTGTGGGTGGGTGGCCGTCTGGCGGATATTTGTGGGCTGGCATGAGGAATTTCAATGAAACATGGTCTACTGGTCACATTGGTGTTGAATTCCTCAGAGATCCATGCCTCATTCATTTTTATAAATGTGAGGTAGTCTACACTGTCATGAGCTAGGCGAGTGCGCTTATCGGTCACGATCCCCCCTGCTGCGCTGAACATCCTTTCTGACAGGACACTGGACGGGGGGCAAGCCAACATTTCCATTGCAAATTGTGCAAGCTCTGGCCAGAGGTTAAGCCTGCCCACCCAGTAGTCCAGGGGTTCATCACTCCTCAGAGCGTCTACATCAGCCGTTAACACAATGTAGTCGGACACCTGTCGGTCTAGGCGTTCCATGATGCTAGATCCGGAGTACAGCTGTCGACGGTTCGGCTGAAAGAAGGATCTCATATTTTAAGTGACCAAGACATCTTCCAACTGCCCTCTTCTTGCAGGCGCTGTTGGATTGCTACCCGAAACTGTCTCTCTGTGACTGGAAATTCCTCTGCCAGCGCGCGCAAAAGCAGAATGCAGCATTTCCCGCAGCAAGTCCTGGAAGCGCTTCATTCTGACCGCCCTTTGTGATTGTGGTAACATTTTCGCCATTTTATGTTTGTACCGGGGGTCTAAGTATGTTGCCATCCAGTACTGGTCCTTGGCCTTTATGCATTTTATACGGGGGTCCCCCTTAAAACACTGGAGCATGAAGGCCCCCATTCGCACTAAACTGGATGCGGTGTAGTGGCCTGCTTCCAGCTCATCATCCAGGATAATCTCGTCCTCCTTCTCCTCCCCCCATCCACGGATAACACCAGGGATCCCAGAAAGGTTTAAAGCATGCTCTTCTTGCTCCTCCTCATCCCCCCCAGCACCATCCTCCTCTGACTCCTCTTCAGATTCCTGCTGTTAATTTGTCTCAGATGGAGTAGCACCCACTGGGAATTCATCCAACATTGCGACTTCCTCATCTTTCTGCTCCTGCTCCTCGACAGCTTGATCAATGACACAACGCAGTGCACGCTCCAGAAAGAAGGCGTAAGGTATGATGTCACTTATGGCACCCTGGCCGTGACTGACCAGTTTGGCAATCTCATCGAATGCCCGCTGAAGTCTACATGCGGCCACTGGCGAGGTGAAAAAAACCCAAGCTCCCCAGAACCTGTCCTGCCGCAGAGTTCGTACAGGTAGTCATTAACTGCATGTTTCTGCTGGAGCAGCCTATCAAGCATATGCAACGTTGAGTTCCATCACGTCGGGCAGTCACAAATAAGACGCCTGACGGGCAGGTTGTGTCACCGCTGAATGTCAGCAAGGCGAGCCATGGCTGTGTAAGATCTTCTGAAATGGCCCGAGATTTTCCTGGCCTGCCGCACTATGTCCTGGACCCTAGGGTATTTAGCAACGAATCGCTGCACCACCAAGATCAGGACGTGTGCCATGCATGGCACGTGTGTTATTTTGCCCTGTTTCAGCGCGCTCAGCAAATTGGCACCGTTGTCGCACACCACTTTACCAACTGTCAAATTCAGCGGTGTCAGCCACTGATCTGCCTGTGAACGCAAAGCTGAAAGGAGTGCAGGACCAGTTTGGCTCTTGGCTTCCAGGCACAAC
The DNA here is from genome assembly GCF_965119305.1 of Pelophylax lessonae. NCBI lineage: Eukaryota > Metazoa > Chordata > Amphibia > Anura > Ranidae > Pelophylax > Pelophylax lessonae. The sequence goes on from NC_138770.1 coordinate 525,739,128, forward strand.
AGATGCAGCACAGCATGGCAACGTCTCACCTGGCATGTGGAATAGGTTCTGGGGATCTTTGGTGGCACAGCGGAAGAGACGGTAGCAGCGGAAGAGAAGGAGTCAGCCGAGGAGGAGAGGGAGGATGGAGGAGGAGGAGGAGAAGAAGAGGCAGGTCTGCATGCAATCCATGGCGGTACAACCAAATCTACAAGGGTGCCACGGGTTACATGCTTGACGGCCGTCAGAAGGTTCACCCAGTGGGCAGTAAAAGTGATATACCTTCCCTGCCCATGTTTGCTAGACCATGTGTCTGTGGTCAGATGTATCTTTTCACCAACACTGTGTGCCAGATATATATTCACTTGCCGCTGAACATGGCCATACAGCTCTGGAATGCCCTTCTGCGAGAAATATTTCCTGCCTGGGACCTTCCATTGTAGTGTTCCAATGGCCACAAATTTCCAAAAGGCCTCCGAGTCCACCAGATGATAGTTAGCAGGCTATCAGTTCCGACAAGCCAGCAGTCAAACGTTGGACAAGAGGGTTATCCGACGTCATCATTTTTTTACGCTCCAACATTTGGGCCTCAGAAGCCTACCTTTTTCCAGAACAACATGATGACGGCATCATGGAAGGTGGAGTGAAGGACAAATGTGAGGAGAGACGAGAAGGAAAAGGAGAAGAGGCTGGACGGAGTGAGCCTGGAGTGTGGCTTTGTGGGTTCTGACGGTGTTGCTCCCACTGGGCTCGGTGATGGGAGTTCAGGTGCCTTCTTAAGGCGGTCATCCCTAGGTGAGTGTTGGGCTTACCGCGACTTATGCTTTGACTGCAAAGGCTGCAGATGGCAACACTGTTGTCAGCAACGGACAAATTAAAAAAAGCCCACACTGCGGAGCCATGTGCCGGCGTCCTGGGAGCGCCAGATGCGACTGTACATGCTTGATGGCTCGCTCCTGATACATTTGTAGTCTGCTTTGTACCTCTTGTGCAATGCAAGTTCTGCCTGCCTCTCCTCCCTATCTATCGGTCCGTCTCTACCTCTGAACTCCCCTCCTCTTCCTCTCTTGTGGGCACCCACGTGACATCCATAGACACGTCGTCATCATCCACGTCACCTTCCCCACCACTAACAATCGAGATCTCGGAGTAGGCAGCAACATCGGGGACCAACCTCCTTGGGCTGAACTGGGTACTGTCGTCAGACTGCTGAGTGGCGGCTGTTGCTTCCTCCTCTTCCTGATCTGATGCCAACAATGGCTGCACATCGCAAATGTCTTGTGTTGGATCTGAAAATAATTCCAGAGACTCAAGCGGAGGGTATGTGGTGGTGGTGTTTGTGGTGGTGTCTTTGGGGGTGCACACAGCAAAGAGTGAAGAGGGTGCAGACAGAGAGGATGAGTAGGGTGCAGAAGGGGAAGGCAGAGTGAGCCACTCAACCAAGTCTGGTGCGTCCTTTGACGTAATCGAACGCGCCTTCTGAAACTTCACACTTTGGCTCTGGTCTACTGCTCCTGCCCTACCCCTACCACCCCTGCGTAAGTGTCTGCCTCTTCCTCTACCTGTCATGTTTTTTAATTACCCTATGACAAAAGTCTCTAGAGAATCGCAATATATCTGGAAAAAGTATATAACACCTCACTTCAATCTGTGGTATTGGGGGGCCACAGTTTTATCACACCAGTTCTACAAATAATTGGCCAATAACTGTTGTCACTGTGTGTAGCACAGTCAACACAGCAAGAGAGGCCACATTTTTGCAGGACTAAAATACACTCTTAGAAAAGTATACTGTTAAATAACACCCCACTTCAATATGTGGTATTGGGGGGCCACTGGTCTATCACACCAGTTGTTCAAAAAATTGGCCAGTGAGTTTGGCACTGTGTGTACCAGACGTAACTCAGCAAAAGAGGCAATATTGTTGCAGGACACAAATACACTTGTAAAAGTATACTCAGATAACACCCCACTTCAATATGTGGTATTGGGGGGGCCACAGGTTTATTACAACAGTTCTACAAATAATTGGCCAGTAACTGTTGTCACTGTGTGTAGTACAGTCAACACAGCAAGAGAGGCCAAATTTTTGCAGGACTAAAATACACTCTTAGAAAAGTATACTGTTAAATAACACCCCACTTCAATATGTGGTATTGGGTGGCCACTGGTCTATCACACCAATTGTTCAAAAAATTGGCCAGGGAGTTTGGCACTGTTTGTGGTATTGCTGCAGCAACGCTCACTCACCACACCTGTCACAATGCTGCACCATGCACAATAATACTACTAATCCACTATAATATGCTTTCTACAAAGTATATTATACTGTGGATTACCCCCCTCCCCCTATATAGTGCACTGCACAGCAATACCAAAAAAATTGCAGCCCTTTAAATGACTTTTGTGGACATTAACAGAGAGATTTGTGTGACTGCTGCTCATCTCTAACTGCCCCTAAAGCACAGACTGGATACTTGCCCCTAACCTGAAAAGAGACTGGACCTATACCAAAAATTGCAGCCCTTTAAATGACTTTTGTGGGCAATAACAGAGCAATTTGTGTGACTGCAGCCGATCTCTCTAACTGCCCCTAAAGCACAGACTGGATACTTGTCCCTAACCTTAAAAGAGACTGGACCTATACTGAAATACCAACCCTGAAAAGGACTTTTGTGGACATTAACAGAGCGATTTGTGTGACTGCTGCCAATCTCTAACTTCCCCTAAAGCACCGACTGGATACCTGCCCCTAACCTGAAAAGATACTAGTAGACCTATACCGAAATACCAGCCCTGAAAAGGACTTTTGTGGATCTTCACAGAGCTATTTGTGTCTGGCAATCTCTCCCTCATGAACACAGCAGACCTCTCCCTACGCTGGCAAAAAGCAGAATGTGAAATGGCCAACAGCTCAGGTCTATTTATAGGGTAGGGGGCATGTCCATGTGCTGAAATATTTTAATTGGCTGTCCCGTTCCACCTGACAGCTGTGTCATGGGTCAAAGTTCTTCCCAATGTAAACGAATATGGCCGCCGCAAACAACGCCATGCGTTCGCAAATTAGGCGGGTAGCGAACAAGCAAAATTCACCGCGAACCAACCGCCGGGCGAACCGCAAGGCCATCTCTAGTCATGGGGTTTTTCTGTGTGGGTTGCATGAGCAAGCATGCATGAGTTCCCTGTTAGCAAGCGGTGGTGGGAGAAAAGGAGGATCAGGGCTGTTCTCCATTATACACAGAAGGAAAGAAAAAATGTTGTGAAAAAATTGTCTTTAGAATCACATTAACTTTCTGACTAAAGTTCCACTTCCTACTCATCCCCTATTCACTGGAGGAATGCAAGGTGGGCGGCGATAACACAATTCCATTCCTCCCCCAATCACCACCCACACGAAGGCCCTAGAAACACCCACAGTAATCATTAAACCCGCCTACATTAACTCCCACAGCTGCTCCAAGTGCCTCCCATAGCCTGCCCTGAAACTACAGAGGCTCAAAGTATGATGGGACATGTAGTATCAGGACTAGCAAAGGAAGGAAACAAGAAGGAAGTCAGAGAACTTTGAAATTTATGCAGAAGGAGGAGTGACATTACAGACACAAAAATCATCTGTATTCAGCTAAAGAAGGTAAGTTACACACACACTGATATTGGGGTTGTGATTTATGTACATGCACAGTGCATCTGTTGTTTTCGGGATGAAAAGCGGGAGTTCTGCTTTAAACCCATTTGGTTGGCCAGCTGCTGGACAAACAATCAAACATCAGTCCAAACCAAATGCACCTCATCTACAATTGTCAATTACTGTCTATGTTCAAAAAACTGAAGACTGAAAGGTTGTACAGATTTTAGGCGCACCTTTTAAGCCTTTTAGGTTGCATGTGTTTGAATCCTTTACTAAATACCTCATCAAAATATATCAAATCAATCCAAAAACAGTCTTGAAGTTGAGGCTGGATGTAAGGGAGTGGTACTTAAACCATATGAAAACTTCTTTATTAAGTATCCATAAAATATTTTATGTCCCAATCTATGTTGAGTACATGTGGTGAATCATTCTTTGTTCATGAAACCACCACATCTTCTTTTTGGAGACTTACAATATCTTGTCTTGTTACAACCCCTCCAACAGGGCTCTAATTTCTCCACCCCCACAAATTGATTTGTGAATGAAATGGCATTTTCAAAAATTGGCGGAAGGGGATGTTCTCTACAGCCCCATCTAATATTAAAAATTCACTCATGTAGTCTACAATATCTCTGAATATCCTTCTATCGTATGAGTACAGTGAGACCTCACTCTGTTCAGCCACTCTGTTTAAATTATTATTCAGACTTCAGACATGCTATTCAGAAAGAACAGAATACAACAAAAAAAACTATTTAAAAACACAAGGGGAAAGATCAAAATTTTCTTTGTAAAATTTTTATTTGTTTTTTTTACAACATGTCTGATCATTATGATCACAGATAAATAAAAAAAAAAAAACATTTTTAAAACAGGCAAAAAATGTTTGTTCTATTCTATGCATGTGTTACTGTCTTTCGGGTTGTTATTTGAACTCCATTTTTATTTACACTGGCTAGAAGAACTTAAAGCTACAAAATATACAAAAAAAAAAAAGAAAGAAATAAAAAAAAGGTAAATGGCAAAAAAATGCATTTTCTACTTTTTTTTTTTTTTTTTTATTGAAGCCAATGGGGAGTAAGAAGCCTCTGTCAGCTTGATACAGGTTTCTTGCTGTGTGTAAGGCGTCCGTACAATGGCTATGCAAACATTGGGGAATTATTGGACATATCTAAATGGTAAGCCCAATGCATGGATCTATTATTAAAAAGTCATTGTAAAGGGCATGTCCAGGTTAAAGCTATTTTTAGATTGAATGACAATTAGGAGCATACCTATAAATGAGACTCACACAAAAAATTCACTGGTGGTGAAAAAACTGTAATTTAAAGCCTGTATACCTGGATGATTAACATGCATTGTAGATAGAGTTGAGCGGACACCTGGATGTTCGGGTTCGACCGAACTTTGCAAAAAAATTTGGGTTCCTGACCCGAACTTGACCCCGAACCCCATTGAAGTCAATGAGGACCTGAATTTTTGAGCACTAAAATGGCTCTAAAAAAATAATGGAAATAGCTAGAGGGCTGCAAATGGCAGAACAATGTTGTTAAGAGCATAGTAAGTGTTCTGCAAACAAATGTGGATAGGGAAAAAACTTAAAATAACATAAAATACATAAAAATAAAAAATAATAATCTTAATGTCGGAGGACGAGGTCCATATGCAGTAGGAGGTTGAGGTGGCGGTGGATGTGGCGGTGTAGGTGGAAGCGGCGGCGGTGGAGGAGGACGAGGTCCATATGGAGTAGGAGGTTGAGGTGGCGGTGGGTGTGGCAGGGTAGGTGGAAGCGGCGGCGGTGGAGGAGGACGGGGTAGAAAACTGGTTTTATTTTTTTTTAAATTAGGGTACACCCCAAAAGAGTGAGAAAGATCAAACAATGGCTGGGTAAGGCCGGTATACATGTCTATTTTGCACAAGGTACTGACAAGTCCTGTGGGATCCATGCCTGGTTCATTTTAATGAACGTGAGCTTGTCCACATTTGCTCTGGACAGGCAGCTGCGCTTGTCTGTGATAACGCCCCCCTGCCATGCTAAATACACATTCAGATAATACACTGGCTGCAGGGCAGGCCAGCACCTCCAAGGCATAAAGGGCAAGCTCAGGCCATATGCCCAATTTGGAGACCCAGAAGTTGAAGGGGGCAGACCCATCATTCAGTACGTCTAGGCGTGTGCACACATACTGCTCTACCATGTTGGTGAAATGCTGCCTCCTGCTAAGACGTTCCATATCAGCTGGTGGTGCTGGTTGTTGCGGCGTGTTGACAAAGCTTTTCCACATTTTGGCCATGCTAACCCTGCCTTCTGAGGTGCTGGCGGTGCCCCGGTTGCGTTGGCTACCTCTTCCTCCTCCTCTGCCCTTATACTCACGCATCTTACGATCATGCTCCAGTGAGGGAATTAGGATGGTACGTTGTCCTTGTAATGGGGATCCAGCAGCGTGGCCACCCAGTAATCAGCACAAATTATAATGTGGGAAACTCGGCGGTCGTTGCGTAGACACTGCAGCATGTAATCGCTCATTTGTGCCAGGCTGCCCAGAGGCAACGAAAAGCTGTCCTCTGTGGGAGGTGTATAGTCTGTGTCCTCTGTATCCCCCCAGCCACGCACCAGTGATGGCCATGAGCTGGTCTGGGTGCCACCCTGCTGTGAACACGGTTCCTCCTTCTCCATCTTCTCCTTCTTATCCTCCACCTTGGCATCCTCCAGAACTGTGCCCTTGCTGGACGATTGTGTACTTGGCGTTTGTGGGTGCAGGAACCCACCCTTGGAGCCACTTGTGAATGACTGTCCTGAAAGCCTTGGAAATGATCCCTCTTCCTCCTCCTCCTGTGCCACATCCTCTTCCATCATCGCCCAAATCATTTTTTCAAGGAGGCATAGAATTGGGATAGTAACGCTGAGAACGGTGTCATCGGCACTGGCCATGTTGGTGGAGTACTCGAAACAGCGTAACAAGGCACACAGGTATCGCATGGAGGTCCAGTTATTGGTGGTGAAGTGGTGCTGTTCAGCAGAGTGATTCACGCGTGTGTGCTGCAGCTGAAGCTCCACTATCGCCTGCTGCTCGCACAGCCTGGCCAGCATGTGCAAGATGGAGTTCCACCTTGTGGGCACGTCACATATGAGGCGGTGAGCAGGAAGGCCGAAGTTATGCTGCAGCACTGACAGGCGAGCAGCAGCAGGGTGAGAGCACCAAAAGTGCGCACAGACGGCCCGCACTTTCTGCAGCAGCTTTGACATATCGGGATCATTTTTAAGGAACCTCTGCACCACCAAATTCAGCACATGTGCCAGGCAAGGGATGTGCGTCAAACTGGCTTTGCCCAGAGCTGCTACGAGATTTCGCCCATTATCGCACATCACCAGGCCGGGCTTGAGGCTCACTGGCACCAACCACTCATCGGTCTGTTGTTCAATGCCCCTCCAAAATTCCTGCGTGGTGTAGGGTTTTTCCCCCAAACAGGCAAATTTTAAAACTGCCTGCTGTCGTTTACCCCTGGCTGTGCTGAAGTAGTTGGTGGTGAAGGTGTTACACTGACCAGATGAGGAGGCGGTAGAGGATGAGGAAGCGGAGTAGGAGGAGTTAGCAACAGGAGGCAAACTGAAGCCCCTGCAATCCTCCGTGGTGGAAGGACATACGCCAAACTGCTACCGGCCTCAGGCCCAGCCGCCACTGCATTTACCCAGTGTGCTGTTAGGGAGATATAACGTCCCTGACCGTGCTTACTGGTCCATGTATCCGTAGTTAGGTGGACCTTGCCACAAATTGTGTTGCACAGTGCACACCTGATTTTGTCCCCCACTTGGTTGTGCAGGGAAGGGATGGCTCCCCTGGAAAAGTAGTGGCGGCTGGGCATGACATACTGTGGGACAGCCACGGCCATAAGGCTTTTAAAACTCTGTGTCTCCACCAGACGGAATGACAGCATTTCAAAGGCCAGGAATTTTAAAATGCTGTCATTCAGGGCCAGGGATCGCGGGTGGGTAGGGGGGTACTTCCTCTTCCGCTCCAGTTTTTGTGAGATAGAGAGCTGAACGCTTCCATGGGACATTGTGGAGATGGTTGGTGACCCAGGTGGTGGTGTTGCTGGCTGACCCTCTGTTTGCGGGGTGGCAGGTGCCACTGTCACTACAGAGGTGGATGAAGAGGCCAAGACAGCAGCAGAAGAGGAAGCAGGAGAAGCCAGAGACCTTTCTTGGTTTTTGAGGTGTCTACTCCACTGCAGCTCGTGCTTTGCACTTAGATACCTGGTCATGCAGGTTGTGCTCAGGTTGAGAACGTTTATGCCTCGCTTCAGGCTCTGATTGCACAGCGTGCAAACCACTCGTGTCCTGTCATCAGCACATTGTCTGAAGAACTGCCACGCTAGACAACTCCTTGGAGCTGGCTTTGGTGTGCTCAGTCCCTTGCTGTGTTGGGTAGTAGCAGGCGTACTGTCTAGGGGACGGCCGCTCTGCTTTTGCACCCTGCTCCCTCTTTTGCTGTGCTGGTGGCTCTGTGCAACCACTGCCTCTTCCTCCAAACTACAAAGGTCACCTGCATGACAATGATTCCACGTGGGGTCGAGCACCTTATCGTCCTCCACATCATCTTCCACCCAGTCTTCACCCCTGCCCTCCTTGTCGGTCTGCACAATTCTAAAGCTGCAGCAGTTGGCACCTGTGTTTCATCATAATCCGAGACGCGCTGCGATGGTCCTCCCATGTACTCATCTTTAAACATAAGTGGTTGGGCATCAGTGCACTCAATCTCTTCCACTTCTGGGGCAGGGCTAGGTGGATGGACCTGGGAAACCATGGTAACAGAGTCATCAAAAAGCAGAAGAGACTGCTGCATGACTTGGGGCTCAGACTGCTTGTTGCAAGGGGGTGAGGTGAAAAGACTGATGGACATCGGCTGCAGGTGCCAATGATCTTTGAGCAGTAGACTGGGTGGGAGACAATGTCACGGCACTGGAGGCACTGTCAGCAACCCAATCTACTATCGCCTATACTTGTTCTGGCCTCAACATTCGTAGAGCCGCCTTACGCCCGACCAAATACTGCTGCAGGTTCTGTAGCCTACTCGCAACTGAGAAAGGTGTTTCACTTGTGCGTGTAGCTGGCACAGATCGACCGCATTCTTTCCATGCAACAGGAGCTCCACCAGCAGCACCACGACCGGGGGCCACGTCCCTTATTTGACGTTCTCCTCATATTTCTCAAATTTAGGATCTTGCCCTAAATGGGTGTTTTTTGAATAGCAGAATAGAACAACAGTATGTTGTGTATTTTGCCCAAAAAGAGTGTTTTTGACTAACACAGTAGGACAGCAGCTTCAATTCTACATGTACAGATGCAGCAAGCAAGAGCTATAAAATGATGGATTTTATCCCAAAAAGGGTGTTTTTGAAAACCCAGAAAATTATAGCTATATATAGCTTAAAATGCTCACTGAATAATGCGACAAAGGCCCAAGAAAGAGGGTGATGCCAAAAATGGGTGTTTTTTAAAACCCTGAAAACTATTGCAGTATTTCAAACTTGTTTTAATCACACATGCAGCAAGCAAGGGCTGCAAAACTGTGTTTTTTGACTAACACAGTAGGACAGCAGCTTGAATTCTAAATGTACAGATGCAGCTAGCAAGGGCTATAAAATTATGGATTTTAACCCAAAAAGGGTGTTTTTAAAAACCCAGAAAATTATAGCTATATATAGCTTTAAATGTGCACTGAATAATATGACAGAGCCCCAAGATGGAGGGTAATGCCAAACACACAGAAAACTATTGCAGTATTTCAAGCTTGTTTTTATCACACATGCAGCAAGCAAAGGCTGTAAAACTGTGTATTTTGCCCAAAAATTGTGTTTTTTGACTAACACAGTAGGACAGCAGCTTGAATTCTACATGTACAGATGCAGCAAGCAAGGGCTATAAAATTATGGATTTTAGCGCAAAAAAATTATAGCTATATATAGCTTTAAATGCACACTGAATATTCTGGGGCACTGAGCTTGCATAAAATCCCCCCCCCCCCGCCCACCTATCTAACAGATGGATAAACGTTTTTTTTTTGTTTTGTCACTGGGATCAGGGCAGGGTAAAAAGATTGTACACTGCACCCACACAACAAAATCTATGTAGATGAGTTGAAGTTCTGATTAAAGAATAATATTAATGATTTTGTCCTCCTTCTATATACTCTCCCTCTCTCCCTCAATCCAGCAGCGCCCTAGTACACAACAACATCTATGTAGATTAATTAGATTGATCAAAGATTCTGTCCTACTCCTATGCTTTCCCTCAAAGCAGCAGCCGCAGGCAGCCTTTCCCTACACTAGATAGAGGAGAGTGACATGCGGCGCTATGTGACTCCAGCTTATATAGATGCTGGGTCACATGCTGCACTGGCCAATCAAAGCCATGCCATTAGTAGGCATGGCTGTGATTGCTTCTAAGGGTACAAGAGTTAAACGCTTGTTGATTGGCTGCCCTGCATCTTTTTTTTACGCGCCATTAAATTGCCGGACACCGAACTCGATAACGAATATACAGTACGATGTCCAGGATCGGGTCCGGTGCCCAAAAACCTTAAAGTCCGGTACGAACCCGAACGTTACAGTTCGGGTTCGCTCAACCCTAATTGTAGATTTGGTGAATGTCAGATTCACTGCATCATACATTTTCTCCTTTTTCTCATGCAATCCCTTTCTGTGAGCCCAGGTTGTCAATGACACACTCTCTGGGCTCAACATCATCATGAATCCTGGACTCATAATGCAATGCAGTAAAGCATGGGGCATACATGTCATAACATAAATGCTGTTCTATGTAGCACTAAAGTTCACTAACCACCCACCATTTATTTACTAAAGCAAATTAGGCTGTTGATTTGAAACCAAATTTTCACTTCCCAAGGGAATTATCCCTTGGCTTAGCAAATTATTTAAAGCTCTATTGACCTCCTTATCAAATCAAATGCAAGTAAAAATACAGTTTTTTAGTAATGTTCCTTGCATGTGATTGAATATTCTTTGCAAAGTAAATTCCTACCACATTCACAAAGCTAACTGAAAATGTCCTTTTACTAAGTGAGCTTGCGTTACTCCTTTAGTAAATAAACATTCCACAGTGTGGAAAAGAAGAATAGTAACTTAGTAATGGAGAAAAGATCCTAACTTCCTTGGTTTTTCTTTAAGGTATATTTTGTATATATATATATATATATATATATATATATATATAGTCCCAAGGGTGGCCAACACACTATATATTTGAAGTAAATTCCCAGGTGCACACCCACATTGGTATATACTGTATAAATATTTTGTAAAATATGCCTAATTTTATTTTAGATTATTTAAAAGCTTTAAACAGCTAATTAATATATGCAAAATGTACCACTTAGGAAAGGTGGGTGAATTCTCCCAAAGTAATTTATGATATTTATTCACGACACATTTAATACACTCAAAATTATTCACGGCCTTTATAGAAGAGGAGAAGATTATATTCAGCTAGCGACCCTGCGGTGGAAATGTATTTGCTTAGCCTTTAGTAGGATTAAAGATGATAACCCAATGGGGCACCCATAATAACATTTAAACTGTTTTATGTGTCATTAGATGTTGAACAGTCTAATTGACTTCACACTGACCTTGCAAGATGATCTTGGATTTCTTGCTGTTGATAACTGCCATCTCATTAAGTAGTGGGATAAACACAAACTACAGACAACATCGTTAAACTATAATTTCTACAAAATAGGAGTCAAGAAGTGTCAATATATTCTGCCAGGTTAGGTCATTATATGTCTATATTCATATCTATTTTCATTAATGTAACTGTTGCGTACTCTTTCATTAAATGTATGACCTAATAGATAATATTTAATATTAATGTAAATGATTAAAAGGCACCGCACATTATATAGAAAAAGTTGTTTCCATCAGTATCACACAAATCCAAAATAAGCTTCTCCTGGGTTCTTCTTTAATTTAGTTAGTGGTGGCAATGCTGAGAGCCCAATCATGCCTTAAATTCTCACAAAGCTTTGTAATCCATGCAGCTAAAGCGAGAGAGCAGAATGCTGCAATGATTTCACTACTGTAGCAATGTTGTTACCCCAAAAAATAAAGTATGTATTATCGATTATGTATGAAAATATATTAAAACGTATGTTTGTTTTAATACTATATAAATAAACATGTTTGTTACCAAACTTGACAAGCCGTCATCGGTTTTTGTATGCCTTATTTGATTATCTTCAATATTATTGTATCCTGAGCGATTTTTGTCTAGCCTTACACCGGCTACCTCCCACCCTATAACACTGAAAGGTTAGTGTTTTCATTAGACACTTTCATTTCCTTTGTTTAACCACTTCAATGCCGGGCACATTTACCCCCTTCCTGCCCAGGCCATTTTTCAGCTTTCAACGCTGTCACACCTTGAATGACAATTGCATGGTCATGCAACACTGCACCCATAAGAAATTTTTATAATTTTTTTTTTTTTAAAGCGTAATTCTGCTTTTGTTGAGAAAAAAACATTCCCCTCTGGGTGATCTCTGTACATTACAAGGATTTTAACAAACTTTGTTGCAGATTCCTACCTTTTGTTAATCTGAAGAAATCATTGTTTGTTCCTCCGTGCTGAGTGGGTCTAATAGGAGTGGTTTCATAATTTTCTGTCAGCTGTGGCAGCTACAGGGCACTAATGATAAAATCTTCTGGGCCTGCATCCCTTTAGATGTGTTTCTATTGAGAGTATCTCACCAAAAATTACATTTTTGGTGCAAGGGATGTCAGGAATCTGACTTGTATCCTAGGCAGACTTCTGGGAAAATTGGTGAGCCAATCACACAAGCAGGAAATTATGTTTCTTGGGTGTGGTCAGTACACATTCTGTGTACAGAACAGCTCCAGGTAGCCATATTGCATGGCATTTTCAGAAAATTAAAACAGCTGCAGATTGGAAAGAAAAGGTAATTTTTAATAACATTCAAATACAATATAATTTGTGTCGCAATTGTATACACTATATTGTTTTTTCTATATTTGCTATTTTTTTTCTCCACGAAAGTGGAGTTACCCTTGAACCCAAATAGAGCTTTCTTTTGTTGGCATTTAATCACCACTGGCTTTTTTATTTTTTGCTAAATAAGCAAAAAAAAAGACAGAAAATTCCCTTAAAAAACATGTTTTTCTTTATTTCTGTTATAAAACTTTACAAATAAATAACCTTTCTTCATAAATTTAGGTCAAATTGTATTCTTCTACATTTCCTTGGTGAAAATAACCCAAATCAGTGTTTATTATTTAGTGTGTAGGAAAGTATGGTATATACAGTATATCTCAAAATCGATCAGTTCTGATGTACTGACAACTGACACCCTATCTCATTTTTTGAGGCCCAAAAATGCCAGGGCAGTACAAATATCTATTATCCATAGTAACACTGTACTACTCTAAGGAGGTGATCAAGATTTTTTTTTTTTTTACACATTATGATTGCTTATACTAATGAATTGATATAAGCAATCATTTTTACTGAATGAAACTGATTCATTCAGTGCCTTTTGATGTGATTACTGTGATTGGCCAAAGCTAATCACATGGTAAAGATGGGCTGTGATTGACCCTGTCTGTGCCATATGATCACTGAGACCAATCACATTGCTATAATATTTTTATATGGACGATAAACTGAAGGACTTATGAATAAATGGCTGTGGAATGAACCATTTGAGTTTCTATTATTTCTTATGGGGAAATTTGCTTTGATAAAAGAGTGCTTTGGTCTACAAGCATGTTTCCAAAATGAATTATGCTCGCCATTCAAGGTTTTACTGTATTTTTTTGTTAGATGAGAATCCCTCTTACCTCCAGATTGCCCTCTGTGGATTATATCTAAATTCAGATACTTGGGTAAAGATATTCAACTTCCTTTATCACAGTTTTATGAAAAAACTTTGGCCCCCTTTATTTCCACCTTCGGTACTAAGACCACGCAATGGGCTAAGCTTCCTGATTCTTTAATGAATTGAGTAAATCTATTGAAAATGGTCTTTCTTCCTAAATGTTTATATACCTTAGCAGACTCCCCTGTTGATATCCCTAAATGAAAATTCTTTGAGATTGATTCAATTCTCACTAGTTTTTTGTAGCATCCCAAATCCACTAGAATGTCACCAGCTAGCGTACAATTGCCGAGTAATAAAGCAGGTTTGGCACTTTCTAATCTTCGTATGTATTATTTTGAAGTACAACTAATTTTAGTACATTGGTGGCTGTTTCCACAACTCAACAATGCTTCTACTGCTACGGAGACTGCTATAGTTTTCTTGTATGAAACCTTATCCGCCTTTTGTATAGACAATCTTTACCAATAACTGAGGGTTTTGTTGTTCTTAAATATGTCCCTTTGATTCTACACCCAATGTTAAAATATGTTAAAGGAGGACAGCCATCTGTGCTCTCCTAACCAACTTCTCTGGGATAAATATTGATACAGCACACAGTTCTGAGTCTTGTTCTCGAGTAGAGGCGTCCAGCCTGAGACTGGCATTCTGCCCTCTCGGGCACAGGCTGCCATGAGGAGACCTCAGGTGGGCGACCTGAGGGAGGAAAGCTGAGACCCAGGTGCTTGGAAGAAGCTGACTGAGGGGAGCTGTCTGCCATAGATTGGTCTAGCATCACTGGAGGGCATCACTTGGAAGATTGAAAGGGGCTCCATCTGTCCTTGAGCCATGTGAATACAGACACTGAAATATCATGGGGACCTTGTCCTTTAGCTACCCCTTTGGTGCCTAGTTATAGCCAGCTGTTGATCTCTTAAAGGGGACACCAGCTAGTGTCCTGAAGAGCTGTGTCCAGATATATGCCCACTTAAAAAAAGGTTTTAGCTCTAGTGGCTCTACTACTACTTAAGCTGAAGTCTACTGTTTTGTTACAAGTCCTCAGTTGTACATAGTTCCTATTCTTGGGGTATCCCACCACTTTCCTCATCCTTATCCAAGTTCTCCAAAAATAAGGACAACAAAAAACACATCCTTTATAGTGATCTTTGGAGAAAAAGTGTATAAGCCCTTTGTGTGCTTTGCTGTGAGGCTGAAGTTGGGAAGACCTTGACAGTAATTCCTGCAGCTCCTACAGGAATAGTGCTACACTATTTTTACATACAATCCCATCCCATTTTGACAAGGCCCCAACTCATCATTCATGTTTTTCTCCAATTTTTAAATGTGCGTTAGATCCATCATAAAAAAAAAAAGATTTGATAGTATCCATAAGTGGAATCGTGGATGCCACGTCCCAAAAATCAATGCAATGTATAAATTGGATGTACAATATGGACTTTTTAGGCACATAAACTATGACAAAATATGTAAAATAAAGCACTCTTTATTGATTAACATTATTAAAAAACATTATAATTACAAAAATATTTATATAACAATGCACATAAAGTGTGGAATGAGCCACATTCCTCTAATGGATATTAAATAGAAACCTATGGAAGAACTGATGATATAACGTCCACTGTATGTATCATCAACTCATATGAAGCGGGAATGTCACCTAGACCACATAGTGTATGCTCTACATGTTTTGCGAAGGAAATCGCTTCATCAGGAGCTTTGTAGTGCATCTATACAAAAAAGACAATTTTACAAGCATAATATACATATTATAGCAAACCAATATTTTAAAAAGTAGTAAAAATGTTGTGAAGCACTTACTATATAAGATAAAATCGATTTGTCAACTTCATAGGATTTTCCTGGGCTGAGCAGACTGGGCCCAACTGGACAGCAGAGCTGATCCAAAAGCGAATGCGGGGACAGTAAGTGCACAAGATGACAAGATGAGGAAGTTGCACCAGGAAGAAAATGTACACTACCTATGTGGGGGTCACAACAATTGTTTAACAAATACCAATCAATAGTGATGGACAAACATCGGCCAGGGCGGTTCAAGAACGTTAGCCGCAAACTTTTTCAAATGTCCGGGAACCGCAAGTTCGTGGCGGGCCCCATTGACTTTACTGGGAGGCGAACTTTAAAAACATTTAGGTCATATTTGCAGCCACAAAAGACTTACTAGCTGTGCACAAATAGTCCCAGCACATGGACAATGTCATAACAGAAGTATTGCAATTGGAAAAGTTGCCCTAATTTTTTATTTTTTTTTACAGCAAAAAAATATTTTTTTTCCTAAATCAGCCAGAACTGACAGCAGCCGGTAAATACATGTCTAATACATATAGGGTCCATTCACACATCTGTAAAATGGGTCCGCATCCAATCCACAATTTGGCGGAACTTTTACAGACCCATTGATTTTCAATTCCAGTCTGAAAAATTAGGCATTCATAGGATAAAGAAGTAAGTGTCGGCCATTCCAGGCCCCAAAAATTAGCCCACATGGGTTTACCTGACAGCTAAGAACATTGTATTCTGTGGCTGAAGGTACATTAGGCATTGACAGGATACAGAAGTAAGTGTCGGCCATAAAAGGCCCCAAAAATTAGGCATTCAATGGACATGAAATGCCTTTTATGCCACTGCATTTGCCGAAGACAAGGACCATAAATTGTTGTGGGTGGATGGCGGTCTGGCAGATATTTGTGGCCTATCATGAGGAATTTTAATGAAACATGGTCTACTGGTCACATGTGTTGAATTCCTCAGAGATCCATGCCTCATTCATTTTTATAAATGTGAGGTAGTCTACATTGTCATGAGCTAGGCGAGTGTGCTTATCGATCACGATCCCCCCTGCTTCGCTGAACTTCCTCTCGGACAGGACACGGACGGAGGGAAAACAGTTCCATTGCAAATTGGCCAGAGGTCAAGCCTGCCCACCCAGTAGTCAAGGGGTTCATCACTCCTCAGAGCGTCCACATCGGCCATTAACCCAATGTAGTCGGACACCCGTCGGTCTAGGCAATCCCTGATGCTGGATCCAGAGTACAGCTGTCAATAGGTCGGCTGAAAGAAGGATCTAATATCTGAAGTGACCAACACATCTTCAAACCGCCCTCTTCTTGCAGGCGCTGTTGGATTGCTACCTGCAACTGTCTCTCTGTGACTAGAAATTCCTCTGCCAGCGCACGCAAAAGCAGAATGCAGCATTTCTCGCAGCAAGGCCAGGAAGTGCTGCATTATGACCGCCCTCTTTGATGGTGGTAACATTTCCACCATTTTTTGTTTGTACCGAGTGTCTAAGTACGTTGCCACCCAGTACTGGTCCTTGTCCTTTATGATTTTTATAGGGGGGTCCCCCTTAAAGCACTGGAGCATGAAGGCCCCCATTCGCACTAAACTGTAAGCGGTGTAGTGGCCTGGCTCCAGCTCATCATCCAGGATAATCTTGTCTCCTCCACACATCCACAGACAACACCAGGGATCCCAGACAGGTTTAAAGCATGCTCTTCTTGCTCCTCCTCATTCGCCCGGCACCATCGTCCTCTGACTCCTCTTCAGACTCCTGTTGTTGACTTGCCTCAGATGGAGTAGCACCCCCTGGGAATTCATCCAACATTGTGACTTCCTCATCTTCCTGCTCCTCAACGGCTTGATCAATGGCACGATGCAATGCACGCTCCAGAAAGAAGGCGTAAGGTACGGTTTCACTGATGGCGCCCTGGCCATGGCTGACCAGTTTGGTGATCTCATCAAATGGCTGCAGAAGTCTGCATACGTCGTGCATGAGCAGCCACTGGCGAGGTGAAAAAAACCCAAGCTCCCCAGAACCTGTCCTGCCGCAGAATATGTACAGGTAGTTGTTAACTGCACATTTCTGCATATGCAACATTGAGTTCCATCGCATCGGGAAGTCACAAATAAGATGCCTGACGGGCAGGTTGTGTTGCTGCTGAATGTCAGAAAGGCGAGCCATGGCTGTGTAAGATCTTCTGAAATGGCCCGAGATTTATCTGGCCTGCCGCAAGACGTCCTGGGCCCTAGGGTATTTGTCAAAGAATCACTGCACGACCAAGTTCAGGACGTGTGCCATGCATGGCACGTGTGTTATTTTGCCCTGTTTCAGCGCGCTCAGCAGATTGGCACCATTGTCGCACACCACTTTA